>NC_092712.1:262739063-263443642 GCF_047496885.1 Scyliorhinus torazame
AATCATCACTGACATTCCCCTCCCCTCCCCCGACAATCATCACCGGCATTCACCCCCCCCCCAGCCCCGCCCCCCCGCCGGGATCATCACCGCATTCACCTCCCCGCCCCCCCCCCGCCGGCAATCATCACTGGCATTCCCCTCCCACCCCCCGGGCAATCATCACTGGCATTCCCCCCTCGCCCCTGACAATCATCACTGGCAGCCCCCCCCCCAGCAATCATCACTGGCATTCCCCCCCCCCCGGCAATCATCACTGGCATTCCGCCCTTGCCCCTGACAATCATCACTGGCATTCCCCCATCGCCCCCGGCAATTATCACTGGCATTCCCCCCTCGCCCCTGACAATCATCACTGGCCTTTCCCCACTCCTCCCCCCTCGCCCCTGACAATCATCACAGGCATTGCCCACTGCCCCTGACAATCATCACTGGCATTCCCCCCCGCCCCCTGCAATCATCACTGGCATTCCCCCCCGCACCCCCCGGCAATCATCACTGGCATTCCACCCCGCCGCTGACAATCATCACTGGCATTCCCCACCGCACCCCCAGGCAATCATCACTGGCATTCCCCATCCGCCCCTGACAATCATCACTGGCATTCCCCCCCCCACCCGGCAATCATCACTGGCATTCCCCCCTCGCCCCTGACAATCATCACTGGCATTCCCTCCTCGCCCCCGGCAATCTTCACTGGCAATCCCCCCCGCCCCCGACAATCATCACAGGCACTCCCCCCTCGCCCCTGACAATCATCACTGACATTCCCCTCCCCTCCCCCGACAATCATCACCGCATTCACCTTCCCGCCCCCCGCCGACAATCATCACTGGCATTCCCCTCCCACCCCCTGGGCAATCATCACTGGCATTCCCCCCTCCTCCGACAATCATCACTGGCATCCCCCCCCCCAGCAATCATCACTGGCATCCCCCCCCCCCCCGGCAATCATCACTGGCTTTCCGCCCTTGCCACTGACAATCATCACTGGCATTCCCCCCCTCCCCCGACAATCATCACTGGCATTCCCGCCCCCGCCCCTGAGAATCATCACTGGCATTCCCCCCGCCGCCCCCGACAATCATCACTGGCATTCCCCCCTCGCCCCTGACAATCATCACTGGCATTCCCCCCTGACCCCGACAATCATCACTGGCATTCCCCCTCGCCCGACTATCATCGCCGGCATTCCCCCCTGGCCCCTGACAATCATCATTGGCATTCCCCCCGACCCCGACAATCATCACTGGCATTCCCCCCACCACCGACAATCATCATTGGCATTCCCGCCCGCCCCTGACTATCATCACTGGCATCCCCTCCCCTCCCCCGACAATTTTTGCCGGCATTCCCCCCCCCGCCCCCGACAATCAGCAGTGGCGTCCCCCCCCGCCCCTGACAATCATCACTGGCATTCCACCGCCCCCCCCGCCTCCGATAATTTTCACTGGCATTCCCCCCCCCCCCCGGCAATCATCACTGGCAATCCCCCCCCACCACCTCGCCCCTGTCAATCATCACTGGCATCCCCCCCCCCGGCAATCATCACTGGCATTCCGCCCCCCCCCCGGCAATCATCACTGGCATTCCCCCCTCGCCCCCGGAAATCATCACTGGCATTCCCCCCGCCCCGACAATCATCACAGGCATTCCCCCCTCGCCTCTGACAATCATCACTGACATTCCCCTCCCCTCCCCCGACAATCATCACCGGCATTCACCCCCCCCCCAGCCCTGCCCCCCCGCGGGGGTCATCACCGCATTCACCTCCCCGCCCCCCCCCCCCCGCCGGCAATCATCACTGGCATTCCCCTCCCACCCCCCGGGCAATCATCACAGGCATTACCCCCTCGCCCCTGACAATCATCACTGGCACCCCCCCCCCCCCCCAGCAATCATCACTGGCATTCCCCCCCCCCCCCCGGCAATCATCACTGGCATTCCGCCCTTGCCCCTGACAATCATCACTGGCATTCCCCCATCGCCCCCGGCAATCATCACTGGCATTCCCCCCTCGCCCCTGACAATCATCACTGGCCTTTCCCCACTCCTCCCCCCTCGCCCCTGACAATCATCACAGGCATTGCCCACTGCCCCTGACAATCATCACTGGCATTCCCCCCCGCCCCCTGCAATCATCACTGGCATTCCCCCCCGCACCCCCCGGCAATCATCACTGGCATTCCACCCCGCCGCTGACAATCATCACTGGCATTCCCCACCGCACCCCCCGGCAATCATCACTGGCATTCCCCTTCCGCCCCTGACAATCATCACTGGCATTCCCCCCCCACCCGGCAATCATCACTGGCATTCCCCCCTCGCCCCTGACAATCATCACTGGCATTCCCTCCTCGCCCCCGGCAATCTTCACTGGCATTCCCCCCCGCCCCCGACAATCATCACAGGCACTCCCCCCTCGCCCCTGACAATCATCACTGACATTCCCCTCCCTCCTCCGACAATCATCACCGCATTCACCTTCCCGTCCCCCGCCGACAATCATCACTGGCATTCCCCTCCCACCCCCTGGGCAATCATCACTGGCATTCCCCCCTCCTCCGACAATCATCACTGGCATCCCCCCCCAGCAATCATCACTGGCATTCCCCCTCCCCCCCCCCCCCGGCAATTATCACTGGCTTTCCGCCCTTGCCACTAACAATCATCACTGGCATTCCCCCCCTCCCCCGACAATCATCACTGGCATTCCCGCCCCCGCCCCTGAGAATCATCACTGGCATTCCCCCCGCCGCCCCCGACAATCATCACTGGCATTCCCCCCTGGCCCCTGACAATCATCACTGGCATTCCCCCCGACCCCGACAATCATCACTGGCATTCCCCCCGCCCCCGACAATCATCATTGGCATTCCCCCCCGCCCCTGACTATCATCACTGGCATCCCCTCCCCTCCCCCGACAATTTTTGACGGCATTCCCCCCCCGCCCCCGACAATCAGCAGTGGCGTCCCCCCCCGCCCCTGACAATCATCACTGGCATTCCACCGCCCCCCCCGCCTCCGATAATTTTCACTGGCATTCCCCCCCCCCCCGGCAATCATCACTGGCAATCCCCCCCCACCACCTCGCCCCTGACAATCATCACTGGCATCCCCCCCCCCGGCAATCATCACTGGCATTCCGCCCCCCCCCCGGCAATCATCACTGGCATTCCCCCCTTGCCCCTGACAATCATCAATGGCATTCCCCCCTCGCCCCCGGCAATCATCACTGGCATTCCCCCCTCGCCCCCGGCAATCATCACTGGCATTCCCCCCGCCCCGACAATCATCACAGGCATTCCCCCCTCGCCTCTGACAATCATCACTGACATTCCCCTCCCCTCCCCCGACAATCATCACCGGCATTCACCCACCCCCCCAGCCCCGCCCCCCCGCCGGGATCATCACCGCATTCACCTCCCCGCCCCCCCCCGCCGGCAATCATCACTGGCATTCCCCTCCCACCCCCCGGGCAATCATCACTGGCATTCCCCCCTCGCCCCTGACAATCATCACTGGCACCCCCCCCCCCCAGCAATCATCACTGGCATCCCCCCCCCCCCCGGCAATCATCACTGGCATTCCGCCATTGCCCCTGACAATCATCACTGGCATTCCCCCATCGCCCCCGGCAATTATCACTGGCATTCCCCCCTCGCCCCTGACAATCATCACTGGCCTTTCCCCACTCCTCCCCCCTCGCCCCTGACAATCATCACAGTCATTGCCCACTGCCCCTGACAATCATCACTGGCATTCCACCCCGCTGCTGACAATCATCACTGGCATTCCCCACCGCACCCCCCGGCAATCATCAGTGGCATTCCCCTTCCGCCCCTGACAATCATCACTGGCATTCCCCCCCCCACCCGGCAATCATCACTGGCATTCCCCCCTCGCCCCTGACAATCATCACTGGCATTCCCTCCTTGCCCCCGGCAATCTTCACTGGCATTCCCCCCCGCCCCCGACAATCATCACAGGCACTCCCCCCTCGCCCCTGACAATCATCACTGGCATTCCCCCCCTCCCCCGACAATCATCACTGGCATTCCCCCCCCCCCCCCCCCCCCCCCGGCAATCATCACTGGCTTTCCGCCCTTGCCACTGACAATCATCACTGGCATTCCCCCCCTCCCCCGACAATCATCACTGGCATTCCCGCCCCCGCCCCTGAGAATCATCACTGGCATTCCCCCCGCCGCCCCCGACAATCATCACTGGCATTCCCCCCTCGCCCCTGACAATCATCACTGGCATTCCCCCCTGACCCCGACAATCATCACTGGCATTCCCCCTCGCCCCTGACTATCATCGCCGGCATTCCCCCCTGGCCCCTGACAATCATCATTGGCATTCCCCCCGGCCCCGACAATCATCACTGGCATTCCCCCCGCCACCGACAATCATCATTGGCATTCCCGCCCGCCCCTGACTATCATCACTGGCATCCCCTCCCCTCCCCCGACAATTTTTGCCGGCATTCCCCTCCCGCCCCCGACAATCAGCAGTGGCGTCCCCCCCCGCCCCTAACAATCATCACTGGCATTCCACCGCCCCCCCCGCCTCCGATAATTTTCACTGGCATTCCCCCCCCCCCCGGCAATCATCACTGGCAATCCCCCCCCACCACCTCGCCCCTGACAATCATCACTGGCATCCCCCCCCCCCGGCAATCATCACTGGCATTCCGCCCCCCCCCCCCGGCAATCATCACTGGCATTCCCCCCTTGCCCCTGACAATCATCACTGGAATCCCCCCCTCGCCCCCGGCAATCATCACTGGCATTCCCCCCTCGCCCCCGGCAATCATCACTGGCATTCCCCCCTCGCCCCCGGCAATCATCACTGGCATTCCCCCCTCGCCTCTGACAATCATCACTGACATTCCCCTCCCCTCCCCCGACAATCATCACCGCATTCACCTCCCCGCCCCCCGCCGACAATCATCACTGGCATTCCCCTCCCACCCCCCGGGCAATCATCACTGGCATTCCCCCCTCGCCCCTGACAATCATCACTGGCATTCCCCCCCCCCCAGCAATCATCACTGGCATTCTGCCCTCGCCCCTGACAATCATCACAGGCATTCCCCACGACCCCGACAATCATCACTGGCATTCCCACCTCGTCCCTGACAATCATCACTGGCATTCACCCCCCCCCCCCACCCACCCGGCAATCATCACCGCATTCACCTCCCCCCCCCCCCGCCGACAATCATCACTGGCATTCCCCACGACCCCGGCAATCATCGCTGGCATTCCCCCCTCGTCCCTGACAATCATCACTGGCATTCCCCACGACCCCGACAATCATCACTGGCATTCCCCCCCCCCCCCCCCCCCGCCACTGACAATCATCATTGGCATTCCCCCCTCCCCCGACAATCATCACTGGCACTCCCCCCCCCCTCCCCTGAGAATCATCACTGGCATTCCCCCCGCCGCCCCCGACAATCATCACTGTCATTCCCCCCGACCCTGGCAATCATCACTGGCATTCCCCCCGACCCCGACAATCATCACTGTCATTCCCCCCGACCCTGGCAATCATCACTGGCATTCCCTCCGACCCCGACAATCATCACAGGCATTCCCACCCCGCCCCTGACAATCATCACTGGCATTCCCCCCTCCCCCGACAATCATCACTGGCATTCCCACCCCGCCCCTCACAATAATCATTGGCATTCCCCCCCCTGCCCCTGAGAATCATCACTGGCATTCACCCGCCGCCCCCGACAATCATCACTTGCATTACCCCCCCCGACCCCGACAATCATCACTGGCATTCCCCCTCGTCCCTGACAATCATCACTGGCATTCCCCCCTGGCCCCTGACAATCATCATTGGCATTCCCCCTCGCCCCCGACAATCATCACTGGCATTCCCCCCTGGCCCCTGACAATCATCACTGGCATTCCCCCCGACCCCGACAATCATCACTGGCATTCCCCCCGCCACCGACAATCATCATTGGCATTCCCGCCCGCCCCTGACTATCATCACTGGCATCCCCTCCCCTCCCCGACAATTTTTGCCGGCATTCCCCCCCCGCCCCCGACAATCAGCAGTGGCGTCCCCCCCCGCCCCTGACATTCCCCTCCCCTCCTCCGACAATCATCGCCGCATTCACCTTCCCGCCCCCTGGGCAATCATCACTGGCATTCCCCCCTCCTCCGACAATCATCACTGGCATCCCCCCCCAGCAATCATCACTGGCATTCCCCCTCCCCCCCTCCCCCCCCCCCCCCCCCCCCCGGCAATCATCACTGGCTTTCCGCCCTTGCCACTGACAATCATCACTGGCATTCCCCCCCTCCCCCGACAATCATCACTGGCATTCCCGCCCCCGCCCCTGAGAATCATCACTGGCATTCCCCCCGCCGCCCCCGACAATCATCACTGGCATTCCCCCCTGGCCCCTGACAATCATCACTGGCATTCCCCCGACCCCGACAATCATCACTGGCATTCCCCCCGCCACCGACAATCATCATTGGCATTCCCCCCCCGCCCCCCCACAATCATCACTGGCATTCCCCCCGCCCCCGACAATCATCATTGGCATTCCCCCCCCCGCACCCCTCCCCCCGACAATCATCACTGGCATTCCCCTCCCCTCCCCTGAGAATCATCACTGGCATTCCCCCCGCCGCCCCCGACAATCATCACCGACACTCCCCTCCCCCCCTGGCAATCATCGCCGGCATTCCCCTCCACTCCCTGACAATCATCACCGACACTCCCCTCCACTCCCTGGCAATCATCACCGACACTCCCCTCCACTCCCTGACAATCATCGTCGACATTCCCCTCCACCCCAACAATCATCAGCGGCACCCCCCTCCACCCCCCCAACAGTCATCGCCGATACTCCCCTCCACTCCCGACAATCATCACCGTCATTCCCCTCCCGCTGGCAATCATCACCGACATTCCCCTCCATGCCCTGGCAATCATCACCAACACTCCCACCCTGGCAATCAACAGCGACATTCCCCTTAACCCCCTGGCAATCAACACCAACAATTTTCTCCTCCCCCTGGCAATCATCACTGACACTCCCCTCCACCCCATGGCAAGCATCGCCCACACTCCCCTCCACCCCCTGGCAATCATCGCCGGTATTCCCCACCCCCACTGACATGTTTCGCCGGCACTCCCCTCCATCCCCTGGCAATCATCACCGGCACTCCCCTCCCCCCCTGGCAATCGTCACCGACACTCCCCTCCACCCCCTGGCAATCGTCACCGACACTCCCCTCCCCCTCCGGCAAATATCACCGACACTCCCCTCCCCCCCTGGCAATCGTCACCGACACTCCCCTCCCCCCCTGGCAATCGTCACCGACACTCCCCTCCCCCCTGGCAATCGTCACCGACACTCCCCTCCACCCCCTGGCAAGCATTGCCCACATTCCCCTACACCCCCTGGCAAGCATTGCCCACATTCCCCTTCGCCCCCTGGCAATCATCGCCGGCATTCCTCGCCACTCCCTGGAAATCATCACCGACACTCCCCTCCACCCCCTGGCAATCATCGCCAACATTCCCCTCCACCACCTGGCAATCATCACTGACACTCCCCTCCACCCCCTGACAATCATCGCCGGTATTCCCCAACCCCTCTGACAAGTTTCGCCGGCACTCCCCTCCATCCCCTGGCAATCACCACCGACACTGCCCTCCCCCTCCGGCAATCATCACCGACACTCCCCTCCCCCTCCGGCAATCATCACCGACACTCCCCTCCCCCTCCGGCAATCATCACCGACACTCCCCTCACCCTCCGGCAATCATCACCGACACTCCCCTCCACCCCCTGGCAATCATCGCCAACATTCCTCTCCCCCCCTGGCAATCATCACTGACACTCCCCTCCCCCCCAGCAATCATCACCAACATTCCTCTGCCCCCCTGGCAATCATCACCGACACTCACCTCCACCCGCTGGCAATCAACACCGCCACTCCGCTCCACCCCCTGGCAATCATCACCGCCACTCCCCTCCACCCCCTGGCAATCATCACCGACACTCCCCTCCACCCCCTGGCAATCATCACCGACACTCCCCTCCACCCCTTGGCAATCATCACCGACAATACCCTCCACCCCCCGACGATCATCGCCAACATTCCCCTCCCGCCCTGGCAATCATCACCGACACGCCCCTTCCCCCCTGGCAATCATCACCGACACTCCTCTCCACCCCCTGGCAATCATCGCCAGCATTCCCCTCCACCCGCTGGCAATCATCGCTGGCATTCCCCTCCACCCACTGGCAATCATCGCTGGCATTCCCATCCACCCCCTGGCAATCATCACCGACACTCCCCTCCACCCCCTGGCAAGCATTGCCCACATTCCCCTTCGCCCCCTGGCAATCATCGCCGGCATTCCTCGCCACTCACTGGAAATCATCACCGACACTCCCCTCCACCCCAGGCAATCATCGCCAACATTCCTCTCCCCCCCTGGCAATCATCACTGACACTCCCCTCCCCCCCCAGCAATCATCACCAACATTCCTCTGCCCCGCTGGCAATCATCACCGACACTCCCCTCCACCCGCTGGCAATCAACACCGCCACTCCGCTCCCCCTCCGGCTATCATCACCGACGCTCCCCTCCCCCTCCGGCAATCATCACCGACATTCCCCTCACCCTCCGGCAATCATCACCGACACTCCCCTCCACCCCCTGGCAAGCATTGCCCACATTCCCCTTCGCCCCTGGCAATCATCGCCGGCATTCCTCGCCACTCACTGGAAATCATCACCGACACTCCCCTCCACCCCTGGCAATCATGGCCAACATTCCTCTCCCCCCCTGGCAATCATCACTGACACTCCCCTCCCCCCCCAGCAATCATCACCAACATTCCTCTGCCCCGCTGGCAATCATCACCGACACTCCCCTCCACCCGCTGGCAATCAACACCGCCACTCCGCTCCACCCCCTGGCAATCATCACCGACACTCCCCTCCACCCCTTGGCAATCAACACCGACAATACACTCCATCCCCCGGCGATCATCACCGACACTCCCCTCCCGCCCTGGCAATCATCACCGACACTCCCCTCCCCCCCTGGCAATCATCACCGACATTCCCCTCCACCCCCTGGCAATCATCGCCGGCATTCCCCTCCACCCCCTGGCATTCATCACCGACACTCCCATCCACCCCCTGGCATTCATCGCCGGCATTCCCCTCCACCCCCTGGCAATCATCGCCGGCATTCCCCTCCATCCCCTGGCAATCATCACCGACACTCCCCTCCACCCGCTGGCAATCAACACCGCCACTCCGCTCCACCCCCTGGCAATCATCACCGACACTCCCCTCCACCCCTTGGCAATCAACACCGACAATACACTCCATCCCCCGGCGATCATCGCTGACATTCCCCTCCCGCCCTGGCAATCATCACCGACACGCCCCTTCCCCCCTGGCAATCATCACCGACACTCCCCTCCACCCCCTGGCAATCATCGCCAGCATTCCCCTCCATCCGCTGGCAATCATCGCCGGCATTCCCCTCCACCCACTGGCAATCATCGCCGGCATTCCCATCCACCCCCTGGCATTCATCGCCGGCATTCCCCTCCACCCCCTGGCAATCATCGCCGGCATTCCCCTCCATCCCCTGGCAATCATCGCCGGCATTCCCCTCCACCCCCTGGCAATCATCGCCGGCATTCCCCTCCATCCCCTGGCAATCATCACCGACATTCCCCTCCACCCGCTGGCAATCATCACCGACATTCCCGTCCACCCGCTGGCAATCATCACCGACATTCCCCTCCATCCCCTGGCAATCATCACCGACATTCTCCTCCACCCCCTGGCAATCATCGCCGGCATTCCCCTCCACCCCCTGGAAATCATCGCCGACCCTCCCCTCCACTCCCTGACAATTATCGCCGCTATTCCCCTCCAACCCCTGGCAATCATCACTGACAGTCCCCTCCACCCCCTGACAATCATCGCCGGTATTCCCCACCCCCTCTGACAAGTTTCGCCGGCACTCCCCTCCATCCCGTGGCAATCATCACCGACACATCCCTCCCCTCCGGCAATCATCACGACACTCCCCTCCCCCTCCGGCAACCATCACCGACACTCCCCTCCACCCCCTGGCAAGCATTTCCCACATTCCCCTTCGCCCCCTGGCAATCATCGCCGGCATTCCTCCCCCCCCCAGGCAATCATCACCGACACTCCACTCCACCCCCCGACGATCATCGCCGACATTCCCCTCCACCCCTGGCTATCATCACTGACACTCCCCTCCCCCTCCGGCAATCATCACCGACGCTCCCCTCCCCCTCCGGCAATCACCACCGACATTCCCCTCACCCTCCGGCAATCATCACCGACACTCCCCTCCACCCCCTGGCAAGCATTGCCCACATTCCCCTTCGCCCCCTGGCAATCATCGCGGCATTCCTCGCCACTCACTGGAAATCATCACCGACACTCCCCTCCACCCCCTGGCAATCATCGCCAACATTCCTCTCCCCCCCTGGCAATCATCACTGACACTCCCCTCCTCCCCCAGCAATCATCACCAACATTCCTCTGCCCCGCTGGCAATCATCACCAACACTCCCCTCCACCCCTTGGCAATCAACACCGACAATACACTCCATCCCCCGGCGATCATCGCCGACATTCCCCTCCCACCCTGGCAATCATCACCGACACGCCCCTTCCCCCCTGGCAATCATCACCGACACTCCCCTCCACCCACTGGCAATCATCGCCAGCATTCCCCTCCACCCGCTGGCAATCATCGCCGGCATTCCCCTCCACCCACTGGCAATCATCGCCGGCATTCCCATCCACCCCCTGGCATTCATCGCCGGCATTCCCCTCCACCCCCTGGCAATCATCGCCGCATTCCCCTCCATCCCCTGGCAATCATCGCCGGCATTCCCCTCCACCCCCTGGCAATCATCACCGACATTCCCGTCCATCCGCTGGCAATCATCACCGACATTCCCCTCCATCCCCTGGCAATCATCACCGACATTCCCCTCCACCCCCTGGCAATCATCGCCGGCATTCCCCTCCACCCCCTGGAAATCATCGCCGGCATTCCCCTCCACCCCCCGGACAATCATCACCGACATTCCCCTCCACCCCTTGGCAATCATCGCCGGCATTCCCCTCCACCCCCTGGCAATCATCACCGACATTCCCCTCCACCCCTTGGCAATCATCGCCGGCATTCCCCTCCACCCCCTGGCAATCATCGCCGGCATTCCACCCAACCCCCTGGCAATCATCACCAACACTCTCCTCCACCCCCTGGCAATCATCACCGACACTCCCCTCCACCCCCTGGCAATCATCGCCGGCATTCCCCTCCACCCGCTGGCAATCATCACCAACACTCCCCTCCACCCGCTGGCAATCATCGCCGACATTCCCGTACATCCGCTGGCACTCATCGCCCACACTCCCCTCCACCCCCTGGCAATCATCACCGACACTCCCCTTCACCCCCTGGCAATCATCACCGACATTCCCCTTCAGCCCCTGGCAATCATCACTGACATTCCCCTCCCCCCTGGCAATCATCACCGACACTCCGCTCCACCCCCTGACAGTCATCACCGACATTCCCCTCCACCCCCTGGCAATCATCGCCGGCATTCCCTCCCCCCTCGCAATCATCACTGACACTCCCCACCCCCCCAGCAATCATCACCAACATTCCTCTCCCCCCCTGGCAATAATCATCGACACTCCCCTCCACCCCCTGGCATTCATCACCGACACTCCCCTCCACCCCCCGACGAACATCGCCGACATTCCCCTCCCCCACTGGCAATCATCACCGACACTCCCCTCCCCCCTGGCAATCATCACCGACACTCCCCTCCCCCCCTGGCAATCATCACCGACACTCCCCTCCACCCCCTGGCAATCATCGCCGGCATTCCCCTCCACCCGCTGGCAATCATCGCCGGCATTCCCCTCCACCCCCTGGCAATCATCACCAACACTCTCCTCCACCCCCTGGCAATCATCGCCGACACTCCCCTCCATCCCCTGGCAATCATCGCCGGCATTCCCCTCCACCCGCTGGCAATCATCGCCGGCATTCCCCTCCACCCCTCCAACATTCATCAGCAGCATTCCCCTCCACCCCTTGGCAATCATCGCCGGTATTCCCTCTCCCTTCATTGCTGCTCTCCCATCCCCCCATAACACATAAATGACCCCCCCCCCACCATGGGGCTCCCACCAGGGCCCATTCAGTCACTGGCCCCTGGCATAGTTTGGCACTGTGTCACCCTATGCCAGGGGGCAGTGCCAGTGTACTGCCTGGGCATGTCCCTCTCCCTTGGGGGCCATACCTACCTCTACACCACCGGAGAGATCCTATTTACTGATTCTTGTTATAAGCCATGATATCATATGAGTGAGGTATGAATATTTAGCGTGAGGGATCATGTGGTGGGAAGGCCAGTTAATAATTTTCAAATCTATTTAAATGAGGTTCCCACCTTTGGTGAGCGTGTACCTCATGATACCGCCGGCAAGTGGTGGGGAAAATCGGGAAACACAATCTCTCCGGAGAGAATCACATTATCCGATTCTCCCCGGGTTTTGCACTCGCGTCGTTCCATCCTGCACACGGCTAGTGAGGGCTCAAAATCACCCCATGGAAACAACTACAACTGAGACAGTATTTGTTTAATTTTTAAAATAACCTCCAACAATAATTAAAAGTTGAAGGAAGGAGACTCTACGCTTCCAAAGGTTTTTGTTTTAGTGCCAGTGAGGTTCTTTTGTCGTAATTAAGATTGATCATACTGGTAAAAATGTATTTGGACAAAAATGGATAAGCCCAGAATTTTCTGATGTGTTTAGTCCATATCCATGAGGTAAATACCTCTCCATTTAAATGGTGAGATAAATGGGAGATGCCATTTTTTGGAAACTTTTGGAGGAGCAGCGCACCTTGGACAGTAAAATCTCCATCTTTCTGCATTCAAATGTGGATTCACAGTCACTGGAAGTTGCTATCTGATTTAAACAAAATGATGGTGAGCATTGCTCTCCTCATTGCTGTTTGCCCTGCAAAGTCCACCTTGCAGTGCTGAAATCTCCAGGAATGTATCCATTTAGCGTCAGCATCCCAAACCACAGAATGTGAGGATTGGGAGTGCACCTAACCAAGCTAAGATATATTACCTTGTTACACCATTGTGCCAACCAACCTACTGCCTGGACCTTTTATTTTAGTTTGGTAGTTTGCTTTAATATTTGTTAACATTTAAGGGCAGCACAGTGGCGCAGTGGGTTAGCACTGCTGCCTCACGGCGCCGTGGTCACAGGTTCGATCCCGGCTCTGGGTCACTGTCCGTGTGGAGTTTGCACATTCTCCCTGTGTTCGCGCGGGTTTCGCCCCCACAACCCAAAAGGGGCGCAGGCTAGGTGGATTGAACACGCTAAATTGCCCCTTAATTAGAAAAAAAGAATTGGGTACCCTAAATTTAAAAAAGAAATTCGTTCACATTTATAAGAAGTTCATATAAAGGCAGTTTTGTGACGCAGTGGGGACTGTCCTACCTCTGAGCCAGAAGCTTTGGTTTTGGGTCCCACTCCAGGACTTGATGACCATGGAAGGTTTGCTCATAGGTTGATTGTTAACCTGCAAATCTTTCCAGTACGCCAATGGCAGGCGGTAAGATTGGAAGAGTGGAGTGTGTGGTGTTCTTTGTGATTCTGTTATCAGGGTGGATGTTGTAGTGTTCACAAAGACCACAGAAGCTAAGTTCATGAACAAAGCTAACATTTATTTACGCTACTTAGTAAAGCTTGACCAATTACTCCTAATATATTATAGTAAACAATAATCTAGTAATCTTCAATCTACACTCTACAAAACTAGTCTCGATACTCTATCTATAACTGTACTCTACGGTCTCTCACTGCTCCTCTCCAGCCTTCTCCCAGAAGCCTGTGATTCAGTGCTTTATACAGTTCAGCATCTAGCTCCATCTGGTGGTTAATTATGATATGACATTAACCCTTTGTATTCTGAACATTTCCCATAATGCCACAGAGTGGTGCCCCTCACGGTTGTTTCAGGCTGGTGATCTGTTCCAGGAAAAACAAGTTGTGGAAGTCAGACATAAGCATCCACCTCGTCTGCCTCATACAGAACATACAGTGCAGAAGGAGGCCCTTCGGCCCATCGAGTCTGCACCGACCCACTTAAGCCCTCTCTTCCATCCTATCGCCATAACCCTATAACCTCTCCTAACCTTTTTTGGACACTAAGGGCAATTTTAGCATGTCCAATCCACCTAACCTGCATGTCTTTAGACTGTGGGAGGAAACCGGAGCACCCGGAGGAAACCCACGCACACACGGGGAAAATGTGCAGACTCCGCACAGACACTGACCCAGCAGGGAATCGAACCTGGGACCCTGGCGCTGTGAAGCCACAGTGCTAGCCACTTGTGCTGCCGTGCTGCATATGTTTCTAAATGTGGGAACTGTTTTAAGTAGAGATCAGAATACCGTTCTTTTGTTCAAAGTATTGCAATGGGTTGCAACTAATATTTATCCTTATCTGACCACGAGAAAGTGCAGTTTGAAATGAGATGTGTAAATTTGTGATTTTCAGTATGCGGTAGTGACGTATTTGTGGCTTTGAGGCAGGAGCGTTGACTGGTATGTGTGAGATTTAGTGTGCAGCCAAATCCAAGCCAGGCACTTACTGACTGAGGAGTTGAAACCTTATCATCTAGTTCATCACGCACAGCTCTCTTTTGGGGGAAATAGTCCAAACACTGATACGCTTGTCAGTCTAATAGACTTAAAAAGTAGCTTGTGCCTTGAGTCATTCTTTCAGCCTTTCATGGGAAGGTCATTCTTAGAATGATTCCCAGTGGGCCAGACTAGCTTTAATCGTTCACAGCAGGCAGCGTCTAAAATCCAGGTGGTTTCTGTTGTTGTTGATCATTTTGAAATAGCTTGGCAATTGAGCATCTGCTCATTACCTTTGTTAAAACAGGATGTTACCCCTAACTGCAAATGCTAATTTTTCCTTGTTGGGGTTCATTGTCGAAATCTGAGTACTTAATGAAAGGAAAAGATACCTAATCCAGTTCAAAGGAAGGAAATAAAACGCCATTTCCGGATAGCTGATAGCTCTGTGTTTTAATGGCAAGTTGACTATGAAAGTGAAATCTAAACAGGAAATGACCCGAAGTGACAGCTGTTGAGTTCCGACTGCTTTCAGGCCTAATCAGGTGTCCTGTTTTTCTCTCTCACTGCATCTGTCTACCATGGTTGATGTACCACATGTAGCTCAAAGATCGTTAGGGTTCAAAGCCATCAATACAACTCGTCTTTATGGCACCACAGAATTCAACACCTGTCCTTTAACTTGGTGTTTAGAGTGGAGCCAAGAGTTCTTGTCACTTCAAAGCATGCACATGCATTCGTTCCAGTAACATCCTCTGACCCAATGAATACGTGAGGAAACGGTAAACATTGATGCATTCAAAATAGGGATCACATTATATGCTGTTCATTACATACACCATGGGCGGAATTCTTCAGCCACGCCCGCCCGGCCACCGGAAATTCCAGCCCGAGGTCATTGGATCTTTACATGGTCCCCGTCCTGTCCATGGCAGTTTTGCGGTGGGCGCGGCCAAAGAATCCAGCCCTACATGCTATTCATTACATACACTACATATGTTGAATCTACAGTTAGCAGGACGTATAGATGATAGGTAGAAATGAACGGACAAGGCTTTTTACGAAACAAATCCATCTCCTCCACTCCCCTAACGGTCTCCTTCCCTGATCCGCTGCCAGACCAGGTATTTTATGTGAGTTGGGGCCCTTCCTGTTCAGAGGAAGCCCCACCCCCTTAAAGGGGCAGTTCCTATTCCGGGGAGGTCATGGGAAACTGTATGGTCCTAGTCCCGAGACTTCCATTGGGGTTGTAACGGCATGCTATTTATTACATTCACTAAAAGATAACGGAAACCTATTACGTTGCTTGCCAAAAATGCAGAAACCCTTCATCTAAGTTCACATCACATTGGTGAGGAAGTCACATCCTTTTAGAAAGCGGCGATTATCAAGTGGAGCTCCAACTTCCTTTGCTTCTTACCTCCGCTTCACAGTTGAGGAATGTGATTGGGTTTCATGACTCACTGGGGCAAATTCAGCAAATTTGCATTCCCAGTGAAGAGGTGTGCCCACGAAAATCGTTGAGTGAGGGAAAGGCTGCAATTTCCTGTTTCGTGCCCCTGGTAAATGATAGACACTTCGCCAGAAAGCAAAGGCCCAGATTAGCTTTGGCCCTCGCCTGATTTTCGCCAGCCGTGATGAATGGCTTCAGCAACCTGTGGCTACGGAGAGGGAACATGACGAGGGTTGGACTCCACTCCTGATTACTAACCAGTGAGACATGTACAGGAGACTGATATCAGGGTAACAGAGGGGACCGACTGGAATGTAAGGCTGGAAGACATTTTGGAGGTGGGTAAAGCCATGGCAAAAATGGCAAATAAAGATGAGGCCATTGAGGAAGCATCAAACTGAAACTGGGTTTTCATTATCTAATGTGGATCACATTCAAGAAATGGCAGCTATATCTCCATCCCTCACCATCCCGTTCTCCACCACCCCCCTCATGGGAGAATCAAAGATCAATGACACATGAAACGCAATTGCTTTCTACAACTATCTCCAAACTTGGACAATGGATCTTCAGTGCTCCACATTTGACTCTCCTTTCTAAGTTGGGACGATGGGACAAATGACATTAACTCAGGACTCTCTCCAATTGTCTCCTTTCTATTTTAAATTCACTACTGAGAATACATGTATCCTAATTAATGCTAACCGAAACCCATGACCACTACCATCTAGAAGGACAAGGGCAGCAGGTACATGGGAACACCCACCACCTGAAGGTTTCCCTCCAAGCCACTCACCACTTGGAAAGATATCACCATTCCTTCACTGTCGCTGGATAAATTCCTGGAACTCCCTCCCTAATAGCACAGTAGGTGTACTCCCACCTCATTGCAGAGGTTCAAGAAGGCAGCTCACCACCACCTTCTCAAGGGCAGTTAAGGATGGGCAATGAATGCTGATCTAGCCAGCAGTATCCACACCTCTTCAATGAATTAAAAAAGACAGGCCCAGCTAACTAAAGCTTTCCCTATGATCTATCAAGTGTTAACTTTAGCTGCTACCCTGGCTGAAGCCCACATCTATTTTCATCTTTACTTCACACTTTTTACTTCTTTTCTCTCTGCTCCTCCTTATGCCACTCATCATTTCTTCCCTCTCAGGTTCACAGCATTCCAAGATCCCTCGCCCAACCCTTCAGTACCTGCTCCTGCCACCATGACAGGCTTATCGCCTCTTAGATAAGCCTACTGCTGTCCTCTGTTCCTCTTGGAATTCTCCAATGGATCCATAGATGCACTTGGTGCTTCCTCCTCATGAGTAAAAATCCCATTTCCCCCATCATTTCCTGCCCAGAATGTGGCTAGTGGCTGATCCTGCCAATCCTTCCCTGTCCAACTCACCCTTCCTTATGCTGATCCTATGGACTCTTCCAGGGATCCTCCATTACCAGCACTTTCCACATCTCCCTCCAGAATGTCTAGTCACTCATTAAGAAAAGAGTTCCAATCTGCAAACTTGTCGGGGATGATTGGATTGGCTTTATGGCCTTCATGGAAGTGTGGCTGCGGCGGTGATGACGCCCTCCCCCCACCCCTCCCTGAACTGATACCTCTCATCAGTTGCCTTGTTAAGACGATCATGGTGGTGGTGCGGCTCTTAAGTCCAAGACTCACTTTCGTCTATCCCTGGCATTTCCCTCCCCCCCTGTTGTTCCTTTGAGCATTTCACCTTGTCCCACCCCTCTCACCTCTCATTTAAAAGCCTGGCTCTCTACCACCTGCCCATGTATCATGGCAATTTTCTCAAAAAACTATCTTCACTGCCTTTCTCTATCGGCATCTGCACTGAGCCACTTCTAATTCTCAGTGATTTCAAACTGCATTTTGATTCATGATCTTCTCTCTCCTCTGAGTTCAGTGCCCTCCTATCCTCCCTTAATCTTGCCCTCGATGAAAACTCCCCAACTCATATTCATGGCCACCCCAATATCAATCTCAGATCAGGCGATTTCTGATCATTTCCTTGTCTTACCCTCCAGCCATATTCCTGCTTCTAACTCCAACTCCAAGTCATCCCAAGAAGATTCATCCCCAAATTGCGTGCAACTACACTTTCAAAATCCCAATTGTCTAATCTTGGGTTCTCCATTGACCATAACATTTCTGCAGCTACTGGTCTGCTCAACCACACTTCTACTATTATATATGTGGGTTAATGTAGTTGTGTGTAATGTCTCTTTAAGATCCAGGTGACGTGACATGGGTGACAACATTGGCTACTTCACTGGCTTTGATGCAGTCTAGTGCCAAACCTTGCACAGTGAAGACCTATTCAATAAACCTAAGTTAATCTTGCGTCAAACCTATATGCTTCTGCAATTCTATTTCTTTTGTATTGTGAGTCCAAAGATACAATAATTTCCAAAAACAAAACTGGCGATGAGGATGAGATCAGAAGAAAGAAGAACATTTTTAGTTTTCAAAAATCATTGGAGTGGAGCAGCTTCAACATATCCATCGATCAACTGATTAACAGCAGTCAGAAGAGTGGCACAGTGCTGCAGTGATTAGCACTGCTTCCTACAGCGCCAGTGACTGGGCAAAATCTATTGTACCTGTCATGAAACAGGATAGTACAATTTGTATCTGCAGAGATTTTAAGACAACAATCAATCCGGTACTACCTGCGGATCAATTCCTGCTACCATTGATTGTAGATATGTTTGCAGGTCTAGAACGAGGATAGAAGTTCAACAAGATTGACCTATTACAAGCCTACCTGCAAATGATTGTAACACCTGCTCACCATCATCACTCACAAAGGCCTATTCCACTTCAAGAGATTGCCTTTTGGAACAGCTTTATTTCAACGCTCAATGGATCAGATCCTTAGTGGTTTACAGGGGGTATACAGTGATATATAGATTATATTTTGATCACCGGCACAAATGAGAAAGAATACTTATAACACTTAGAAGCTACAAAGAAACAACTTCAAATGCATTGGCTTTGTGTCAGGAAAGATAAATGTGGGGCTGGATTCTCTGCTTTTGAGGCGGTCAGGAACCCTGCCCATCGGGGGCGGAGCATTGGGGTAGGGCCTTCAGGTGACGCGCTGAGGCTGTCCCAACGGCGTGCGACGCGATGACGCTGTTTTGGCGGGGGCGGAGCATATCAAACCTGCGTCAAACAGGCGCCGCCCCCGATTTCGGCATCAAAGGGGATTCTCCGCCTGATCACCGATTACAAAATCGCCATCGGGGAACGGAGAATCCCGCCCGTGATTTCTTCCAGACATCTACACACTATCTTGGACATGTTATTGATGATTGATGGTATGGGTCTGCATAAAGGACCAAAATTAAAAAAGCCATTATGGAGGCTCCAAGACCAACAAACATCATTCAACTTAGGGTTAATCAACCACTGTGGAAAATTTGTCCACAATCTGGTAACCCTGTTGAAACCCTTACACACATTGTTGTGCGCAAAACAGGCATGGCAATGGACACCAGAGTGTGAAAAAAACATATCAATTTGAAAAAGAAGCGCTGAAGAAGTCATTTCAACCCAAAGTTCTCATTACGACTTGCCTGTGATGTTTCGCCATATGGTGTTGGAGTTGTGGTGTTAAACATACTACCTTCAGGGGAAGAAAGACCAATAGCTTTTACATCTCATACATTAACCAGTGCAAAGTCTAACTGCACTCCATTGGAGGAGGAGGCACTGATCATCATATTAAATGTACAGAAATTTCACATTGCTAACAGACCACAGGCTCTTAACAGCCACAAAGGTATCCGCTCTTTGCCTGCAAGTAGGCTCCAACGATAGTCGTTAATCCGGCACATTCGTATGAAATCAAATATCGTCAATCTGAAAATCCTGCTAATGCAGATACATTATCACGCTTACCTTTACCAGCTGCTCAAATACCACCCAGTCATGATAATGGTTTATTCCGTTCACAGATTGAGAATGTTCTAGTGACTGCAGCTCAAGTCCAAAGAAATGATCCTGTGATGGGGCAGGTAATGGAAATGATACTAAAGGGGAGGAAAACAGGAAAGCATCCTGAATGAAAAGCTTACATATCCAAGAGACTGCAATTAACAGCACAGGGCAGGTGGCTGTTGTGGGGAATGAGAGTCGTTATTCCACCAAATTTACAACAAAACGTTCTGGAGCAGTTACACAGAGGACACCCAGGATAGTGCGAATGAATGAACTAGCACAAAGTTACTTTTGGCAGCCAGGAATTGATGCCCAAATTGAAGAAAAAGCAGGACTGTGTTAGTCATGTGTGTGGGTAAGGAACGCACTGCCATTATCTCCATTATCCATGGGAGTGGCCTAAAATGTCATGGCAATGTCTGCACGTTGACTTTGCTGGTCCATTCGAGGGGCACATATTCATGTGCGCATCAATTATTGTCAGCACGTGTTTGTGCGTCAGTGCCAACACATGTTCATCTACAGATCAATTATTGTCAACACGTGTTTGTGCATCAGCGCCGTAAATACCTCAAGAAGTCAGGGTCTCTGACACATTTTCCCTCGGAAAAAGAGACATTAACACCTTCCAGGGTAGAGACATCTATTAGAGAACTTGAAAATACATCTACGGTTGAGCATGATGGCAGCGCAGTGGCATAATGATTAATACTGCTGCCTCATGCCGCTGAGGACCCGGGTATGATCTAAAGGTTTAGAATGACACGCAATCTTCAACCAACTAGCAATTCTAGCGGGGCAGCATTTTAACCCAACTCCATCCGTTAACAATACAGCAGTATAGCCTTAATACCGTAGAGCGGACCCTGGGTGAGTCCATCACCAAGTATTTGTCACGAATGCAAAAGATTGCGGAGTACGTCACTGCCCTGCAGGAAATGCTGCGAGACCGTCTAGTATGCAGCGCCAACAATACAGTCACCCAAAAGAAACTATTGGCCGAACCTTTCCTGAATCTATAACAAGCCGTACAAATTTCGCTATCCTGGGACAGTGTAGAGTGAGGGGTGCAGGAAATACAAGGCACAGAATTAAATACTTGGGGTGCACCCCTCCTGATGTAGGACCCCTCCATAGAAGGTTACCCTTCCCAGGACCAATGGCCGTAAAGGCCTGACCCGTTGGCTGAGGGTAGAGTTGTCCCGATGGGCAACGTCTCTGTGATCCACTGAGGGTAAGTCAGGTTGTTGCGGGGCATGTGGTCGCTGGCCCAGGGGAGACTGCAGACTAACCAGAGATCCAGGCACCCCAGTAGAGGGAGTCATCAGCCTCGAGCCCATACTTTCCACCTGGAAGAGTCTGAAAGAGATGACTCCATGCAGTTAAATTGTGTGGCGGCACCCCAGGTGCCCCCATAAGGAATATGGTGCAGATAAATTGAGTCGATTTCGGCGTGTGAACAGCTGGTGAGTCAGTTTCAGCGGGAGCATTGCGGAAGTGGTTGCTGGGAGGTAAGTGTGTCCTTTAAAAGCACTTGTCTTTGCGGGGCAGGCCAGTCGATTTCGGCGGGAGTGGAGCTGGCTGGTTAGTCAATTTCAGCAGGAGCTGAGAATTTTTCTTTTTTTTAAATTAGTTTTTTAGGCAGGAACAGGAAGTCGACCCGCGGACGTCTGGGAAGACCCTCACCAATAAATTCTGGTGGAGAGGAAACCCGAGACACTACACGTGTAGTGTCTCCCACCCGCCCTCCTCCTCTAACCTAATAATAAAACCCATTGGTCTGAGGTAAGTACCATATTTTATTATATTATTATTATTTTTTATAAAAATTTAATTTAGTTGTTAGCCAGATCTTGGTAGAAAGTTAGAGGAATGGCAGGGAAGGGAGTGCAATGTTCCTCCTGCAGGATGTTTGAGGTGAGGGATGCAGTTAGTGTCCCTGCTGATTTTACCTGCAGGAAGTGCTGCCATCTCCAGCTCCTCCAAGACCGAGTTAGGGAACTGGAGCTGGAGTTGGAAGAACTTCGGATCATTCGGGAGGCAGAAGGGGTCATAGATAGCAGCTTCAGGGAATTAGTTACACCAAAGATTGGAGATAGGTGGGTAACTGTAAGAGGGACTGGGAAAAAGCAGTCAGTGCAGGGATCCCCTGCGGTCGTTCCCCTGAGAAACAAGTATACCGCTTTGGATACTTGTGGGGGGGGGGACTTACCAGGGGTAAGCCATGGGGTAAGGGCCTCTGGCACGGAGTCTGTCCCTGTTGCTCAGAAGGGAAGGGGGGAGAGGAGCAGAGCATTAGTAATTGGGGACTCTAAAGTCAGGGGCACAGATAGGAGATTTTGTGGGAGCGTGAGAGACTCACGTTTGGTATGTTGCCTCCCAGGTGCAAGGGTACGTGATGTCTCGGATCGTGTTTTCCGGGTCCTTAGGGGGGAGGGGGAGCAGCCCCAAGTCGTGGTCCACATTGGCACTAATGACATAGGTAGGAGAGGGGACAAGGATGTCAGGCAGGCTTTCAGGGAGCTAAGATGGAAGCTCAGAACTAGAACAAACAGAGTTGTTATCTCTGGGTTGTTGCCCGTGCCACGTGATAGTGAGATGAGGAATAGGGAGAGAGAGCATTTAAACACGTGGCTACAGGGATGGTGCAGGCGGGAGGGATTCAGATTTCTGGATAACTGGGGCTCTTTCTGGGGAAGGTGGGACCTCTACAGACAGGATGATCTACATCTGAACCTGAGGGGCACAAATATCCTGGGGGGGAGATTTGTTAGTGCTCTTTGGGGGGGTTTAAACTAATGCAGCAGGGGCATGGGAACCTGGATTGTAGTTTTAGGGTAAGGGAGAATGAGAGTATAGAGGTCAGGAGCACAGATTTGACGTCGCAGGAGGGGGCCAGTGTTCAGGTAGGTGGTTTGAAGTGTGTCTACTTCAATGCCAGGAGTATACGAAACAAGGTAGGGGAACTGGCAGCATGGGTTGGTACCTGGGACTTCGATGTTGTGGCCATTTTGGAGACATGGATAGAGCAGGGACAGGAATGGATGTTGCAGGTTCCGGGGTTTAGGAGTTTTAGTAAGCTCAGAGAAGGAGGCAAAAGAGGGGGAGGTGTGGCGCTGCTAGTCAAGAGCAGTATTACTGTGGCGGAGAGGATGCTAGATGGGGACTCTTCTTCCGAGGTAGTATGGGCTGAAGTTAGAAACAGGAAAGGAGAGGTCACCCTGTTGGGAGTTTTTTATAGGCCTCCTAATAGTTCTAGGGATGTAGAGGAAAGGATGGCGAAGATGATTCTGGATATGAGCGAAAGTAACAGGGTAGTTATTATGGGAGACTTTAACTTTCCAAATATTGACTGGAAAAGATATAGTTCGAGTACAATAGATGGGTCGTTTTTTGTACAGTGTGTGCAGGAGGGTTTCCTGAAACAATATGTTGACAGGCCAACAAGAGGCGAGGCCACGTTGGATTTGGTTTTGGGTAATGAACCAGGCCAGGTGTTGGATTTGGAGGTAGGAGAGCACTTTGGGGACAGTGACCACAAATCGGTGACGTTTACGTTAATGATGGAAAGGGATAAGTATACACCGCAGGGCAAGAGTTATAGCTGGGGGAAGGGCAATTATGATGCCATTAGACGTGACTTGGGGGGGATAAGGTGGAGAAGTAGGCTGCAAGTGTTGGGCACACTGGATAAGTGGGGCTTGTTCAAGCATCAGCTACTGCGTGTTCTTGATAAGTATGTACCGGTCAGACAGGGAGGAAGGCGTCGAGCGAGGGAACCGTGGTTTACCAAGGAAGTGGAATCTCTTGTTAAGAGGAAGAAGGAGGCCTATGTGAAGATGAGGTGTGAAGTTTCGGTTGGGGCGATGGATAGTTACAAGGTAGCGAGGAAGGATCTAAAGAGAGAGCTAAGACGAGCAAGGAGGGGACATGAGAAGTATTTGGCAGGAAGGATCAAGGAAAACCCAAAAGCTTTCTATAGGTATGTCAGGAATAAGCGAATGACTAGGGAAAGAGTAGGACCAGTCAAGGACAGGGATGGGAAATTGTGTGTGGAGTCTGAAGAGATAGGCGAGATACTAAATGAATATTTTTCGTCAGTATTCACTCAGGAAAAAGATAATGTTGTGGAGGAGAATGCTGAGCCCCAGGCTAATAGAATAGATGGCATTGAGGTACGTAGGGAAGAGGTGTTGGCAATTCTGGACAGGCTGAAAATAGATAAGTCCCCGGGACCTGATGGGATTTATCCTAGGATTCTCTGGGAGGCCAGGGAAGAGATTGCTGGACCTTTGGCTTTGATTTTTATGTCATCATTGGCTACAGGAATAGTGCCAGAGGACTGGAGGACAGCAAATGTGGTCCCTTTGTTCAAAAAGGGGAGCAGAGACAACCCCGGCAACTATAGACCGGTGAGCCTCACGTCTGTAGTGGGTAAAGTCTTGGAGGGGATTATAAGAGACAAGATTTATAATCATCTAGATAGGAATAATATGATCAGGGATAGTCAGCATGGCTTTGTGAAGGGTAGGTCATGCCTCACAAACCTTATTGAGTTCTTTGAGAAGGTGACTGAACAGGTAGACGAGGGTAGAGCAGTTGATGTGGTGTATATGGATTTCAGCAAAGCGTTTGATAAGGTTCCCCATGGTAGGCTATTGCAAAAAATACGGAGGCTGGGGATTGAGGGTGATTTAGAGATGTGGATCAGAAATTGGCTAGCTGAAAGAAGACAGAGGGTGGTGGTTGATGGGAAATGTTCAGAATGGAGTACAGTCACAAGTGGAGTACCACAAGGATCTGTTCTGGGGCCGTTGCTGTTTGTCATTTTTATCAATGACCTAGAGGAAGGCGCAGAAGGGTGGGTGAGTAAATTTGCAGACGATACTAAAGTCGGTGGTGTTGTCGATAGTGTGGAAGGATGTAGCAGGTTGCAGAGGGATATAGATAAGCTGCAGAGCTGGGCTGAGAGGTGGCAAATGGAGTTTAATGTAGAGAAGTGTGAGGTGATTCACTTTGGAAGGAATAACAGGAATGCGGAATATTTGGCTAATGGTAAAGTTCTTGGCAGTGTGGATGAGCAGAGGGATCTAGGTGTCCATGTACATAGATCCCTGAAAGTTGCCACCCAGGTTGATCGGGTTGTGAAGAAGGCCTATGGAGTGTTGGCCTTTATTGGTAGAGGGATTGAGTTCCGGAGTCGGGAGGTCATGTTGCAGCTGTACAGAACTCTGGTACGGCCGCATTTGGAGTATTGCGTACAGTTCTGGTCATCGCATTATAGGAAGGACGTGGAGGCTTTGGAGCGGGTGCAGAGGAGATTTACCAGGATGTTGCCTGGTATGGAGGGAAAATCTTATGAGGAAAGGCTGATGGACTTGAGGTTGTTTTCGTTGGAGAGAGGAAGGTTAAGAGGAGACTTAATAGAGGCATACAAAATGATCAGGGGGTTGGATAGGGTGGACAGTGAGAGCCTTCTCCCGCGGATGTATATGGCTGGCACGAGGGGACATAACTTTAAACTGAGGGGTAATAGATATAGGACAGAGGTCAGAGGTAGGTTCTTTACGCAAAGAGTAGTGAGGCCATGGAATGCCCTACCTGCTACAGTAGTGAACTCGCCAACATTGAGGGCATTTAAAAGTTTATTGGATAAACATATGGATGATAATGGCATAGTGTAGGTTAGATGGCTTTTGTTTCGGTGCAACATCGTGGGCCGAAGGGCCTGTACTGCGCTGTATTGTTCTTTGTTCTATGTTCTATAAACGAGCATTTGTTGGACAAGGAACTAGATACTGGTGCGGCGGTTTCCATTGTGGGACAGAAGACATTCGGCCGCATTAAACAAGGCGTACGAGATTTGGACCTGACCGATACCAAGGCACGGTTGGCCACCTCTACTAGAGAGCCATTGGACATTGCAGGTACCACCATGACTCCAGTGGTTTATGATCACCAGTTAACCCACCCCCCGCTTATTGTGGTCAGGGAACAAGTACCCAGCTTGTTTGGCCATGATTGGTTGAGCCATTTACAGCTAAATTGTCAATGCATCCTCCTGTGGGGTCCGGGCACTTAAGCAAAGCAAGTACCCCACAGTATTTGAACCTGGACAGGGGAAGTTAAAAGGGGCTGCAGCTCTCATTCATGTCGACTTGGGAGACCAACCTCGATATTTCTGGCCATGCTCAGTTCCCTATGCATTGTTGGAAAAAGTAGAAACTGAACTCAGTTCACTGGAGAATCTAGGTATCATCAGACCGGTAGGTTTTGAAGCTTGGGTAGCACCAGTGGTGCTGGTGTTAAAACCAGACAAGATAGTCCGGTTATGTGGGGGCTATAAGCTCACTGTGAGTACAGTTTCAAGGTTGGATCACTACCCAATGCTCGCATTGAGGGTTTTTTCGCGAATTTGGGGTGCATATTTGTTCACTAAACTCGATATGAGCCATGTGTATTTACAACTTGAGTTGGACATGGCCTCTCAAAAATATGTGACAGTCAATACACAGAGAGGACTTTACGAGCACACTCAGCTGCCTTTCAGAGTAAGTATTCAACGAGTAATGAAGAACATCCTGAGGGGGTTGCCACACGTGGTGGTACTCTGAGGTACAGACGAACCAACACGGTTGCGATTGGTACAACGCAGTTTGATTCCATCTAACTATTTATACATCAGACTTGGTACTCAGCACGTTGTGACTGTGTGAGTGTCTTGCTAATGAGGTCCTGGCCCTGTGCTGTCTCCAGATGGACTGCCCAGGAAGTGTCATGTTTCTTGTCTTATACTGTGCCTGTGGTTGGCTGTCGTGTTATGTGTGCTAATTGGTCCGTTGGTCTGTCTATCATTATGTCTGTGTTATGATGTATGTTTGAATATCATGACAGATAACCTGCTTGGTTACTGGAGCGACTGGACAAGAGCACCTGGAGAACCTTGAGGCAGTACTGAAACGTTTCTCTGACTCTGATGTCCGCTTGTGGTGGGCGAAATGTGTCTTCAATGCAAGAGGGGTGGTCTACCTCGGTTACCAGGTGGACAGTGAAGGCTTACACCCCGTCGCAGACAAGGTGCGCACCATTCAGCAGGTCCCCACCCCGACAAACGCCTCAGAACTTTGTTCATTTTCAGGTGTTGTTAACTATTACAGCAAGTTCCTCCCGAACCTTGCAACGTTGGCCCCCTTACATCTCCTTTTGAAGAAGGATCAATAGTGGGCATGGAGGAAACTGCAGGAAACAGCTTTTCTGCAGGTCATGAGACAGTTATCCTCTTCTGGGTAACTGACCTGCTCCATCCCGCCACACACTTATTCAGCACGTGCAACGCATCGTCTTACAATATTTGGGCCATCCTGTCACATTGGATTGAGAACGGTGGGGAATGGCCGCTTGCTTTTGCCTCTCAGATACTGGCTTTAGCAGAACGGAAACATGCGCAGATTGAAAAGGAGGGTCTGGTGGTGGTCTACGCAGTGAAAACATTTCACCAGTACGTTTATGGCTGCCATTTTACGATTATTCTGGACTATAAGTCAGCGGAGTTGTGGACAGTGCGGAAGGATGTTGCAGGTTACAGAGGGACATAGATAAGCTGCAGAGCTGGGCTGAGAGGTGGCAAATGGAGTTTAATGCAGAAAAATGTGAGGTGATTCATTTTGGAAGGAATAACAGGAAGACTGAGTACTGGGCTAATGGTAAGATTCTTGGCAGTGTGGATGAGCAGAGAGATCTCTGTGTCCATGTACATAGATCCCTGAAAATTGCCACCCAGGTTGAGAGAGTTGTTAAGAAGGCGTACAGTGTGTTAGCTTTCATTGGTAGAGGGATTAAGTTTCGGAGCCATGAGGTCATGTTGCAGCTGTACAAAACTCTGGTGCGGCCGCATTTGGAGTATTGCGTGCAATTCTGGTCGTCGCATTATAGGAAGGATGTGGAAGCATTGGAAAGGGTGCAGAGGAGATTTACCAGGATGTTGCCTGGTATGGAGGGAAGATCTTATGAGGGAAGGCTGAGGGACTTGAGGCTACTTTCGTTAGAGAGAAGAAGGTTAAGAGGTGACTTAATTGAGGCATACAAGATGATCAGAGGATTAGATAGGGTGGACAGTGGGAGCCTTTTTCCTGGTGATGTCTAGCACGAGGGGACATAGCTTTAAATTGAGGGGAAATAGATATAGGACAGATGTCAGAGGTATGTTCTTTACTCAGAGAGTAGTAAGGGCGTGGAATGCCCTGCCTGCAACAGTAGTGGACTCGCCAACATTAAGGGCATTTAAATGGTCATTGGATAAACATATGGATGTTAAGGGAATAGTGTAGATGGGCTTTAGAGTGGTTTCACAGGTCGGCGCAACATCGAGGGCCGAAGGGCTTGTACTGCGCTGCAATGTTCTATGTTCTATAAGCCTTCACTCGGTCTTTTTAAGTAGGTCAAGACAATCCCACACAATGCCTCCACGAGGATCCAGTGCTGGGCCCTGCTGTTGGCCGCCTATAGAACATAGAACATAGAAAAATACAGCACAGAACAGGCCCTTCAGCCCACGATGTTGTGCCGAACCTCATGTGAGAGTACCTTTAAGAAATGGGTGTTTACTACTGCAGTGATGTCAGAGAGTGGGTGGATGAATAATCTTTCGAGCATCGGCCAGGGACCCAGATAGTGAACGTCGACACACTGAGACATTTGCCTTTACCGACTCGCCCCACTCACCCCCAAGGGTGCCACTCTAAACTTCATGGATTCTTTGCCTGTCATGACATCTCCGATCCGTGAATAGACTCAGACAGACCTGGTTCTCTCAAAGGTTCGACACACTGTGATATATGGAGGTCAGCATCGACAGCTACCAGGCGGGTTATGGGTGTTTTCATCAAAACTGTCTGAATTTAGCGTGGAGGACGGTATACTGCTATGGGGTACACGCATCTTTATTCCAGACAAAAGCCAGGAGTTGATATTGAAGGACCTCCGCAATGGACATCCAGGGGTGTCCAAAATTAAGATGGTTGCACGCAGTTACGTCTGGTGGCCAGGCCTGGATGTGTACATTGAGAAGATGACCCAGTAATGCTCTGTCTTTCAGGAGCAGCAGTAGCTCCCACCGGCTGTGCCCCACCACCCTTGGGAATAGCTACGATGGCCATAGGCATGATTGCATGCAGACTTTGCCAGCCCATTTCAGGGTTCAATATTCCTCCTATTAATTGTCGGCCATTCAAAATGGCTGGAGGTTCACAAGATGGCGGCGACCACCTCCCGGGTGACCATCGAGAATTTGCGATTGTAATTTTGCACACCTGGCATCCCTGAAGTGCTCGTTACAGACAACGGGACTCCTTTCACGAGTCAGTAGTTATCGGGGTTTTTGAAGGAGAATGGGGTATGCAGTCCGCCCCATATCACCCGGCTTCTAATGGTTTAGTGGAGCGGACAATACAGACGTTCAAAAAAGGCCTCAAGAAACAGTCTTCAGGTTCGATGGACACTAGGCTGGCTTGTTTCTTATTTTGCTCCAGGACCACCCCACACACCGTGACCGAGTTGGCCCCAGCTGAAATGCTGATGGGGCATAGGCTTCAAACCCACCTTAAGTATTATTTCCCCTGACATAGGTGCAAAATTGCACCGCAACCAGGAGCTGCAACCGTTCGGCATCCCTAACGCTTTGTATCAGGTGTTTTGGTGTACATTCAAAACTTTGCAGATGGCACCCCGAGGGTCTCTGGGACAATCTTCCGCCAGGCAGGGCTGGTTTCCTCTCAAGTCCAAGGCCAGATCATGCGAAAGCACCTTGATCATATTCAGTCCAGGCGACCACTTCTTCGAACGTTTCCTCGTAAATGTAATGTTTGAATCCAGACAAACCCATGCCGAAGCAGCCTGTAACTGGACCCCAAGGGGGTCAAGATGCCGAGATGACTGAGGTTGTGGACACAAATTCGGAAATGAAAACTGAAACATGGGAAATCTGCGATGGGGAGTCAACAGTCCGGCAGCCTTCGGCGGAGCTGCCACTGTGACCTTCCAAACGGAAGTGCAGTTTGCCTTCCAGGTTCACACATCTCGGATGTGCGACGTCCAACCAGATGCAAAGAGAGTCCAGTGTCCTCCATCTCCACAGACGTCAGAAGATTCTTCAGACTTTGAGTGGGAGGGATATTATGACCCGCAAGTACAGAATACTCGCTCCCCCGTTAATGGGGTGAAGGACCTCTAAACAATGTATATATGTATGGTATATAAAGTCGGCCGGTTAGACCCGGTTGGGATCTATTGTGTGATGTATATAATAGTTATTCTAAATAAGTTTCTTTGAACTGCTTGAGTGGACTCTTTTGTTTTCTTATAAAAAGCCCCCAACTCTGATGTTCTCTTCCTCACGACCCTCTGGGAGACCTACCCTCTTCCAATTCTGGCCTTTTGAGAATCCCTAATTTTAACCGCTTCCTTATTGGTGGTGGCGGCTTCAGCTGCCCTGGTCCAATGCTCTGGAATTTGCTCCCTAAACCTCCCTACCTGGCTACCTCACGTTCCTACCTTAAAACAATCCTTAAAACCTGACTTTTGTTCTCTGACTAAATATCTCCTGAAGTGTCTTCTCGGTGTTTTGTTTTATGAGGCACTGAGCAGACCTTGAGGTGGTTTATTCCATCAATGGTGTGACTTATGTACAAGTTGTTGTTACTCAATTGTGATCAGATAAATCCTGATGAAATGCAGCAATGAGCCATGTTAGAGGTGAAAATATTCACACGAAGGCCTGAGTATAAGTAACAAAAAGCAGTTTATTATGTCAGAATTCTGGGAGAGAAGGCCTGAGACTCTGCAGCCTTTGACAGCACCTTTTCTCACTTGAGCTAAGGCTCACACGGGTTAATATACAGATTCAAGTGGCGGAATTAGTTGTATTCTCAATTACATACAATCAATCAACTATATTCGCATCACCCCCACCTTATTACATGCAGTCAATCAATTTTCCTAGCATCCCAGTTATCACATATATGGTTAAAGTGGTGGTTGTCTTACCCGCCCCTAATTTCATACAGAAGTCATTCAAAACTAACATAATGATGTCCTGTCTGCAACTGGAGTTCTTGAGCTTTATCAAGGATACATTGCATGCCTTGTCCTGTGAAGCTGTTATCGGCGGCTGTTGGGATACTCCCTATACATACCTACGGTTGGTTCTCATGAGACAGTTTACAGGGAATGTGGCTTGTTCAGCCATTTTGTGTCTTTAATATCACAACATAGCTAACATCCATTTTGTGTCTTTTCTGATATAAACAGCATTGTGTATACACTATCTATTTCTACAAATTGCCTCTTCTAAACAGGCATCTAAACCAATGAGTGCCTTTTGTTTCATCAGAACTATTCAAAAGTAATATAGGAGCACAAATGTAGTTACAGGACCACCTATAATTTATATCATAGTCCAGTATCACAAAATGCCCTCCAACAGCCCTCCACAATTGAAGTGTGGTTTTTTTTTTCAATTGCAGATGCTCTACTTGGAGCTGGTGTACTTGGTGACTGCCTTGATGCCTTCAGAGGTGGTGGGCTGGATTCTCCGTTTCTGAGGCTAAGTGTTGACGCCAGGGGAGCAAGTGTGGCGTTTTACGACAGGAAAAATGGCGCAACAGCTGCACCGATTCAGCTACTTTAAATGGGCTCATACCGTCGCCACGTGCAACACGACCAATTCCATGGAAAACGCTGCTGGATTCGCCAGGTCGGTGATTGGCACTCATGAGGCTCACGTGCCGCAGCCGCACTTAAACGGCCCACGCACACACCGTCACAGCCAACAAGGTGTTGGAAGGAGAGCAGCACCACGGTTCAGGGACACTGAGCTGTACATCCCCTTGGACGACATGGGGGAGAGAAGGATGACTCTACCCCGGTCTGGGAGGAAGGACGGCATGTGCCGCAGGTGGGAGAGGCGGCCAGTGCCGTAGGCAACGTCGTCTCCAGACTGGCATACAGTGCTGAAAGAAACTGCACAACCTTCTCATGGCAGCCAGGGTGAGTTGGCTGCTCCGTGCCCCTGGCACAAACCCCTACTCCCCACACACCCGCAACCCGGCTGCCCCCCCCCCACCCTGCCCCACATACCAGCACCCATGCCATCTGCTCATGGCCGGGTGCCCTGGCCACTGAGGCCACCATGTACCCAACCCCTGGACTGCATGTGTTGGACCATCTAACGGTGTCGTTGTTGTGTTTGCCCCCTGCCTCCCCACCAGGAAAAGGACGCGCACAACCGCCAGGAGTGAGAGATGACCGGAGGGGGACGAGCAGAACTGCACCCTTCACCATGCCCAAGTAGGGAGTCCTGAACATGGCCGGTGGCCCAGAGGAAAGGGATGTCGCCACGGTGGAGTGCGGTGACGGGCGAGTAAGTGAGACCCCGCTGAGTTGCGGCTGCCCATGACACATGTGTGGGTACTCCCGCCCCTCTCACCCCCCACCCGTCCTTCGTCCCCCACATCCCTCACAGCCACCTCACCCCCTACTCACCCACTCACCCACTCACCCCCCTTAGAGGCCCGCTCTGGTCTGCGGACAGTGTCCAGCGCCGCCACACTCGGCCGAGTGTCACTGGCTAAAAGGCTTCTGCTGGGGCTGGGGGAGTGGCGGGGGCTGGCCAGGAGGTGGGCTGTGGAGTCGGGGTGGACGGGTACACGGTCCAGTCTGACCGGCGCCATGTTTTCCGGCGCGACTGGTGCGTGTATGGGGGGTGTAGGCGTGCGCGGCTGCAGCTTGTCAGCCGTGAGCATGTGTGGCCCGGGACCCGCCGATTCTTTGACTGTTTTCCGTGCGTTCTGCGGTTGTTTCACGCGGCGCCGGTGCTCGGCCCTCACTGGAACCGGAATTGGCGATGGTTTCGCACCGATTTTCCTGTCGTGAAACACCACGGATCCTTCGTTGGTGTTGTCACTTAGACACAGGAACGGAGAATGTGGAAATTTAAAAAAAGGGTTTTTTATAAAGTTTACGGTCGCGGCTGGATGGGATGGAGCAGAGGCGAGAAATGTAACAGAGGTGAAAATAACTATTAGCGATGGGTTTCAAAGTTTGGCTCTGTCTTCAAGAGGGTTTAGCTCCAAGATCGTCTACCATCTGATTCAATGAAGTGAGCTGCTAGACAGGGGAGGCGGCAATATCGTAGGGTTCAAGCAATCGGTCAAATTGCAGAGTTTGATTTGGAGTTGAAGGGAGTTTTGGGAGGGTGTTGACAGTATATGTATGAAAACTAGCTATGTACTTCTTGATAAAGTTGGCAAGAAATGAACATAAGAACATAAGAAATAGAAGCAGGTGGACCAACATCTCCGTCTTAAATGGGAGACTGCCTATTTCTGAGCTGTCATCCCGAGGGTTAGCTTTCCCCATGACCAAAAACATCCTCTCAGCATCTACCCTGTCAAGCCCTGTCAGAATATGTTTGAATAAGATCACCTCTCAATCCTCTGAACTCCAATGAGCATAGGCCCAACCTGCTCAACCTTTCCTTCAAAGACAAACCCTTCATTCCAGAAATTGGCCTCGTAAACCTTCTCTGAACTGCTTCCAACGCATGACTGTCCCTCCTTAGGTAAACTGAGCAAAGCTGCAGGCAATATTTGAGGTGTGGTCTCACCAATGTCCGGACACAACCTACCTATTTTTATATTCCATCCCCCTTGGCAGCAGAGGCCAACATTCAATTTGCCTTCTTACTTACATGTTGTAAATGTCACTGCAGTCGCAGACACTGGTTTCCCCTTTGAGGGGTGACTGGTGGTAATTCAACCTGAGGATCACCACACCTCAGGCAAGGGCCAAGGTTGAGAAGGTGAGGCCTTCATGAATAACCACAGCCGGTAGGGGTATTGAACCCATGCTGCTGGCCTTGCTCCACATCACAAGCTAGTTGTTCAGCCATCTGAGCTAACCGACCCCCTCCATAAGCATGCAGGTGCAGCTGGCAGCAAAGAAGGCAAATGGTATGCTGGCCTTCATTGCGAGAGGATTTGAGTACAGGAATAGGGATGTCTTGCTCCAATTATACAGGGCCTTGCTGAGGCCACACTTGGAATATTGCATGCAGTTTATCTGAGGAAGGATGTTCTTGCTGTAGAGGGAGTGCAGAGAAGGTTGACCAGACGGATTCCTGGGATGGCAGGACTGAGGTATGAGGAGAGATTGAATCGATTAGGATTGTATTCGTTGGAGTTCAGAAGAATGAGGGGGAGGGGGATCTATAAAATTCTAACAGGATTAGAGTAGATACAAAAAGGATGTTCCCAATGGTGGGGGTGTCCAGAACCAGGGGTCACAGTCTGAGGATACGGGGTAGACCGTTTAAGACAGAAGTGAAGAGAAATCACCCAGAGAGTGGTGAGCCTGTCAAATTCATTACCACAGAAAGCAGTTGAGGCCAAATCTTTGCATGTTTCCAAGAAGCAGTTCGATATAGCACTTAGGACAAAGGGGGTCAAAGTATTTCGGGGGAAGCTGGGATTAGGCTATGGAGTTGGATGATCAGCCATGTTCATAATTAATGGCAGGGCAGGCTGGAAGTTCTATGTACTTGTTGTACCTTTTAAAACATTTGTTGATGGGATGTGGGTGTCGCTGGTTGGGCCAACATTTATTGCCCATCCCTGAGGGCATTTAAGAATCAACCACATTGCTGTGGATCTGGAGTCACATATAGGCCAGACCAGGTAAGGATGACCTTGGATGGATTTTACAACAGTTAGGTTCATGGTCACCTTTTTTAGATTTTTAATTAAAGGTTTGTATTGAATTCAAATTTCACCTTCTGCCATGGCAGGATTCGAATCCAGGTCCCCAGAGCATGGATCTGGGTCTCTGGATTACTCGTCCAGCAACAATACCACTACGCCACTGCCTCCCCTGCACGCTGACTTTTTGTGATTCATGTTCAAGGACATCCAGGTGCCCATGTTCCACAGCATTCTACAGTCTCTTCCCATATTTCCTATTCTTTCTGCCAATGTGGACAACCTCTCATCTTCCCGTGCTCATATTTTATAAAGGAAAAAATGAAGGGTAGAGGTTGAAGCTTAGGATAATGTAGAGGTTATTGCTCCAATTCAGTGAAGTACTCGAGAGTCACTATGCTGCATGGTGCTGTACTCCAGCAATAGGTATTTAGGAGAGGGCGGCTTTAGGATGAAAACAGTGAGGGTGATGGGGGCGGAGGGGGATGGGTGTCTGGATGGGGTGTGCACACTGATCTGCTGTTCACTATTATTTCATATGAAAATGACTTTGGAGACCACTTAAGGCATAACACAATCATGGAATTAAGAAGATACTTAAAAGTTGCCTAAACCTGTTGTTTATATTGATTCCTTATGCCAGACTGTGTGATATCTGTTACATTACATTACTAGGATGCTCCTGTGGGGATGTCTGGATACGTGTTACAGGTACCATGTGATCACTAATCCTTTAATGGTGGGAAGGTTGCAGCAGGTGGAAGCCTGTCGATAATAGTAATGGCCGACACAGATGGTTGGGAGCTTGGCTGCTGAGTTTGACTGTAACTAATGGAGTGCCACAGGGTTCAGTCCTCGGACCTCAACTCTTTACAATCTATATAAATGACCTACAGGCAGGGACCGAATGTAACACAGCAAACTTTGCCAATGATACCAAAATAGGTGGGAAAGCAGGCAGTGAAGAAGAGATAAAGATTTTACAGGCAGATTTAGATAGGCTAGGACAGTGACTTTCAAAGTGGGGGTCACAACCCGTGGATGGGTCGCCAGATGGTGTAGAATGGGTCGCCAAAAGGTCAACAAAATGATATCCAAATATTGCCTGACCATGTTTACCGTTTTCTCTCCAGGTAAATTCTCCCTGCGTTACAGTGGATGACCGCACGAGACTGATAAAGAGGCCAGTGCCATGGACCTCCTTGCCTCTCTGGGTCACAGTGTAGTTGGGCAGTTTGCCGTCCGAGACCTGTAAAATTCTCTTTGGGTGGCATATCCTGCTACTGTGTTCAGCGTCAGGATCTGTATTATTTCTTGAGTTCAGCGTGTCACTAACAAATCCTGTGCGTCTTTTACCATTCTCTCAGTTAAGCTGGACAAACAGTCTCCTCCAGCCCTACAAGCCCCTATGTCCACACCTTCCACTTCCGAATTCTCTCTCCACACCGGGGCTCTTGTCCTTCAAGGACGTTTCATTTTTTTCATCACGCCCCCGCCACTCTCCACCCCTCTTCCCAGGTACTCGTCCCCAAGCATCCGTCTCTGCCATGTGGCTACTTGGCTATTTGTTCCTCTACAACAAGGACTTTTGCATCTACCTTTATCGGGGCTTGAATTGTTCGCCAAAGGTGACATTAGCTGCCGAATAAACTACACTCATGTATACAGGAGTTGATAAAATGTTGCAGGTGTATGGAATGGAATATGTTTGCACGTTTCGCATATTGGTCAGCTGAGCTGAGCCCAGCATTGGTTTTTTTAGCATGCTTTCAGTCTGTTACATAATTATCTGGAAACGGTACTGACAGGCATCCAGTGACATCCTGTCTGACCATGTTTTTCGTTCATCAGTAAAGGCTCCTGTTTCTGAAGTTGAAGTTTTGAGTTTAATTTCCTATCTGAGGTTGTGTTAGGTTTTGAACGAGTGAATATGACGTTGTTAAAACTGTGCAATACTGAGCCTGTTAACCTTTCCAGCCCTTGCACACAATTTTCCAAATGCTAACAATGGGTGTGAAGAAATAAAAGAATCAAATAATCCTGAGTTACACCCTTTAGGGTGGAGCTGTCATTTAAGGTGAAACAACAGCTCAATTTACAAATTTACCTTCAATAATACAGAAGTGGCAACAATGAGTGTGACATTTTAAAAGTAATTACGGCGAATCTTTTGTGAATGTGCCGTCGGTCACGAGAGTCGGCCATTCTGTAAATGTGGGTCGCTTGGAAAAAGTTTGAAAAACACTGGGCTAGGAGATTGGGTCAAAATTTGGCAGATGGAGTTTAACATGGATAAGTGTGGGGTTATCCATTTTGGCCGAAAAAATAGTCAGGCAAATTATTATCTAAATGGAAAGCGGATTCAAAATGTGTCTGGGCAGAGGGATCTGGGTGTTTTTGTTCCTGAATCGCAGAATGTCGGTATGCTGGTACAAAATGTAATAACAAAGGAAAATGGAATGTTAACGTTTATTGCAAAAGGACTGGAGTATAAAAATAGTGATGTATTGTTGCAATTGTATCGGGTGTTGGTGAGATCACATCTGGAGTATTGTGTCCAGTTTTAATCTCTTTATTTGAGGAAGGATGGGATGGCATTGGAGGCAGTTCAGAGGAGGTTCACCAGATTGATTCCGGGGATGAAATGGTTGACGTATGAGGAGAGATTAAACAGTTTGGGCTTATACTCGCTGGAGTTTAGAAGGATGAGACGGGATCAGATTGAGGTATATAAAATACTAAAACGGATTGATAAAGTAAATGTAGACCAAATGTTTCCCCTTGTGGGGCAATCTAGAACAAGAGGTCACATGTACAGTGAGAGGCAGTAGATTTAGAACTGAGATGAGGAGGAACTACTCCTCGCAGAGGGTGGTGAATTTGTGGAACTCGTTGCCCCATAGTGCGGTGGAGTCCGAATCATTAAATGGTTTCAAGAGGGAGATAGATACATTTCTGATTTTAAAAAACGGGTTAAAGGGATATGGGGAACAGGTGGGGAGATGGATTTGGGACCAGGAAGAGATCAGCCATGATCTGATTGAATCGCGGAGCAGGCTCGAAGGGCTGAATTGCTTACTTCTACTCCTAATTTCTATGTTCTTTTGTTCCGAAGAGTTCAATTGCCCCTCTGTATAAGGGCTCAGGAGACTCGAGAAGGTGAATTCAAATGGCAATTTATTTCAAGTGAAATGAAGAAGGCCGCAGTGTGGTATACAGCACAAAGGTCCCAACCGGGACTACCAGTCTTGCCGGTCCCAGTTTGGGCCAGCTTTTATTAGGTGACTTCTATGTGCGGAGGCTCATGGGCCTCCACCCATTAGCAGGGGAGCTTGTATTCCATGTGCCGCATCGGGAGATCAACCGGGCCGTCCCCCTGGGTCTTGTGAGGGTAGGGGGTCTTCTTCGATGCTTCTGACAGCTATGAGGCCGGGTCGGGGGGCATGTATTGTATTGGGGAGCATCATTTTTGTGCCAATAATTGAAGGGGTTCTGTTGGAGGTCCGCCTCTGACCATACTGTCCTCTGAAACTACTGAAGATTCCGTATCCATATCTGATGCTGAGTCATCCATCTCCGGCTCACCTGGGCACGGGTCCCTAGTGGGTCGTGCTCCTTGGCTAACAGATTGTAGGCGGGAGGGAGGTAGATGATGGAGGGGGTGAGGGACCGATTCATCCAGCGTGGTACCTCTGCAGCGGGTTCACTGATCTTGAGGTGGTCCACATGCTTACATAAAGTCCGTTCTATATCTTGACTGTACAGGAAGTTGGCATAGTTTCCTCCACTACCGTCCCATGTATCCATCGGGTGCCCTGCCCAAAGTTCCGGACGTGAACTGTGACCCCGGGTTTAAATCCTCTGTCATGCTTTCGGTGGTCAAGATCTCTTCTGGAGATCTTGCTTTTTTCCTTCCTTCCCGCCAGGGTTTGGAAATGTCAAACTTAGATGGGCCTGGAGACGTTGATCCATCAGTACTTCCTCCGACGCTACCGCGGTCATAGCATGTGGCATAATCCGATAATTGAATAAAAAACATTCCAGTTTTGTTTCAACTGACCCCACGCTTCTTTTTATGTCCCGCTTAAAAGTTTGCCCACTCAGCCAGACCGTTCGAAGAAGGGTGATATGGGGCGGTTCAAATGTGTTTCACCCCAATAGGATGCATGTGAAGGAGGTACTGTTAGCAATGACCAGCACCTCTGGAATACCGTGGGTGCTGAAAGATTGGTGTAGCTTCTCTATGGTGACTCATGAAATGGTGAAAGGCATCCGGTGTATATCCATCTGCTTTGAGTGGACTACAATCAGGAGCAGAAACATTGACCCCAGAAAGGGCCCGGTAAAGTTGGCGTGTAAACATACCCAAGGGAGCCCCAGCCACTCCCAAGGCCGGAGGGAGATTCTAATGCACTTGGCAAGCCGCACACTACTGACGCAATGTCGCCATCGAGCCCTGGCCACCACACTCAACTCCTAGCGAGCATTTTCATTTTATCATAGATTATCATAGAATTTACAGTGCAGAAGGAGGCCATTCGGCCCATCGAGTCTGCACCGGCTCTTGGAAAGAGCACCCTACCCAAGGTCCACACCTCCACCCTATCCCCATAACCCAGTAACTCCACCCAACACTAAGGGCAATTTTGGACACTGAGGGCAATTTAGCATGGCCAATCCATCAAACCTGCACATCTTTGGACTGTGGGAGGAAACCGGGGCACCCGGAGGAACCCCACGCACACACGGGGATGATGTGTAGACTCCGCACAGACAGTGACCCAAGCCGAAATCGAACCTGGGACCCAGGAGCTGTGAAGCAATTGTGCTATCCACAATGCTACCGTGCTGCCCATTTTGTAGGGAGGTAATGCATTTTGGAAGGTCTAAAACAGGTAGGGAATATACGGTGAATGGTAGAACCCTCAAGAGCATTGACAGTCAGAGAGATCTAGGAGTACAGGTCCACAGGTCATTGAAAGGGGCAACACAGGTGGAGAAGGTACTCAAGAAGGCATACGGCATGCTTGCCTTCATTGGCCGGGGCATTGAGTATAAAAATTGGCAAGTCATGTTGCAGCTGTATAGAACCTTAGTTAGGCCACACTTGGAGTATAGTGTTCAATTCTGGTCGGCACACTACCAGAATGATGTGGAGGCTTTGGAGCGGGTGAAGAAGAGATTTACCAGGATGTTGCCTGGTATGGAGGACATTAGCTATGAGGAGAGGTTGAATAAACTCTGTTTGTTCTCACTGGAAAGACGGAGGTTGAGGGGCGACCTGATAGAGGTCTACAAAATTATGAGGGGCATAGACAGAGTGGATAGTCAGAGGCTTTTTCCCAGTGTAGAGGGATCAATTACTAGGGGGCATAGGTTCAAGGTGCGAGGGGCAAAGTTTAGAGGAGATCTACGAGGCAAGTTTTGTTCACAGAGGGTAGTGGGTGCCTGGAACTCGCTGCCGGAGGAGGTGGTAGAAGCAAGGATGATAGTGACTTTTAAGGGGCATCTTGACAAATACACGAATAGGATGGGAATAGAGGGATACGAACCCTGGAAGTGTAGAATATTGTAGTTTAGACGGGCAGCATGGTCGGCGCAGGCTTGGCAGGCCAAAGGGCCTGTTCCTGTGCTGTACTTTTCTTTGTTCTTTGTTCTTTGAAACCCCCGGATGTCCGATGTCTAAGTCCTACAGGATGGCTTTCTGGCCTGGTTGCGGGTTGACCACACGGGCTCCCCACAGGAGGATGCCATCCCCTATGTTGATTTCCGATTGTTTTGTTGCAAATGTTTGCAGTTTCTCTGGGAGCTTCCATTGTCACCCGCCATGTAGGACGACGCGGCACAGCTTTGCCTATGTGGGGTCCTTTTGGGTTCATGTGCAGATTTTTGCGGCTGTAACAGGTAATGGGTCCATGAAATTTAAGGCCAACACAACTTCGTCCGCTACTGGCAGGGGTCATACAGGCAGCAGGAAATGGCTGAGAGCATCCGCTGATGCAATCTGTGCGACTGGACGGTGCTCAAGTATACTCGTATGCTGCCAAAGGCAATTCCCATCATTGGATCCTGGCCAAAGCTATTGGCAGCATAATGTTGTCCTCTTTGAAAAGGCCGAGTGAGGGCTTGTGGTCCATGATTTATCAAAAAATGATGTCCATAGACCTATTGATAAAACTTCTTGACTGCCAAAGTCACAGCCAGTCGCTTCTTTTTAATTGATGCATAGCTGCACTCTGGGTCAGTCAGAGATCTATATGTGTAGGTTATCAGCTGCTCTGTCCCACCATCCCACCGATGGGACAACACTGTCCGAATGCCATGTGGAGAGGCGCCACATGTGAGGTTAAGTGGTTTCGAAGGGTCATATTGCGTCAGCAGTCTGGAGGATAGTACTTGCCACTTCACTCTGGCAAATGCTTCTATTTGTGGCGCCTTCCACTCCCATCTTTGATGCTTCTTTAAAAGCACGTGCAGGGGCACCAGTAAGGTAGCCATATTCAGAATAAATTTTCCGTACTAATTGACGATCCTGGGAACGACCTTATCTCTGTTGTGTTCTCGGGTGTCAGGAACGCTTGATGGTCCTGACTTTCTCCTCCACCCGTCTTGTTGAACGGGTATCCTAGGTATATTACCATTTCGCCTGAAAGATGCACTTGCCTCTCTTCAGGCAGACAACTACTTCTGACAATCGATGAAGGATTTCTTCTGGATTGTCCAGGCACTCCTTCTCAGTGGACCCTCTAATGAGTCCATTGTCCATGTAAAGAGCCACCCTGGAGAGCCCTTGACGAATACCTTCCATTATCTGCTAGAAAATTGCACATGCGGAAGATACTCCAGATGGGAGTAGAGTGTACTCATACAATCCCCTGTGGTATTAATGGTGACAAATTTTCTGGACGCCATGTTCAACTTCAGCTGGAGGTATGTGTGGCTCATATCTAGCCCCCAGCCAACTTCGTATATAGATCTTCCAAACGTGGCATGGGGTACCTGCCCAAATGGGAGACCTTGTTGACTGTCATTTTACAGTCGCCACATAAGCTGAAAGACATGTCTGGCTTCAGCACCGGAACCACTGGTGCTGCCCACGCTGTGAACTGGACCGAGTATAATACCCAAGTTCTCCAATCAGCTCAGCTCGTCTAACACCTTTGTAAGCAGGGGGTATGGGACCGGACAGGCCCTAAAATATTTGGGTTAGATTTCTGGGTCAACGTAAATTTTATCTTCCGCAGGCCTTCCTGGAAGACTTCCGGGTATTTTCCGTACCTCACCAAGTCCGCTGTTCCCATCCAGAAGATTTGTTGCCAGTCCGGACGGAGTCTTTGTAACCAGTCATGGCTGAGGAGGCTGGGCCTGGGTCCTTGCACCACTACCAGTTGTAGATGGACCGTCTGTTGTCCGTGGGTAACCAGGATCACCATGTTCCCAATAATTGTCCTTGGCTTCCCGGTATATGTTTCCAGCCGGGCCTTAGTATCTGCAGTGATCTATACATCTGCACATACACCAGGGACTACAGCACAGATGTAACAGCCATCGCATCACTAGAGGGCAGCCCTAGAGGTGGGTATAAAGGGTCTGACCCAAGGAAGGATCCGCCTCTTTTAGAAGGACAGGGCTAGTGAGCAGCAGCACACAGAGACGGCTCAGCGCAGGCAGCTTACCTTAGCTTCTCTTGTTTTACCACTTGACTGTATAATGTCTGGTTGAGCTCTGGAGAAAAACAAACCTACTGAATAAAGCATTTGTGTTAACTGGAAGTCTACAATCTTTATTCAGACATAGAGAATAACATATGGTACTCAGGAGTGACTTCAGATAAGCTAGCTAGACACCAGAAAGCGAAGATAACTTGTACCGGACTTTCAACTAAGAAAGGCTTCGCAGCATTCGGATCCTTCAGAGATCAATTGGCAAGATGGACCCAATTCAAGCTCCACGCCTGCTCAAAACCGCCGGTAATATTCATTCCAATTGGAAACTTTTCTTACAACAGTTTAATATCTATCTGGAAGCCATGGATCTGACCACTGCGAAGCTAGAAAAATAGCCATGTAACCCTGGCAAGTCCGCAGGCATTAGAAATATATAATTCCTTCACTTTCTTGGAAAGGGAGGACAGGGCAAGCTGGACATAATAGTTACAAAATTTGAAGACCACTGCCAATCTGAAGTAAATTAAATCTTTGAAAGATTCAAGTTCACCAGACGTCAGCAAAAATCTGGAGAATCTTTCAACAGTTTTGTAACAGATTTAAAGTTGCTGGCTCAGACCTGCAACTATGAAAACTTACATGATTCCCTCATCAGAGACCAAATAGTAAATGGCATATCTGATGAAGGACTCAGAAAATCATTATTTAAACGCAAAGACTGAACCATGGCAATTGCTATGTAAAAATGCTCTATACATGAGGAAAGTAAAGAAGAATATGAAGAATTTGCTTACCGGGAACAAGGCCTTCACCACGAGGTCGAATCAGTCAAGATGGTGGCCCAGGCAGCCAGGAACCACTCCTCCATCGGTAATCCTGCGCGCGCACACCATGACGCGGGGCACGTGCATGCGCAGTTCGTCCGAAAATTTGAAACGGATGAAAAGCTTTCTGTGCATGCGCAAGCGTGGAGAGACAGCGTCATGACGTGTCACCACTGCAGCCACGCCCACTTAAAAGGGCAATTCCGGCTTTAGGCAAACAGTGTTTAAATGTGGAAAACACAACCACTTTGCCTCACAATGCAGAGCTGCGCTGCAAATGAGAACCACAAGACAAAAACAAATGAACTTCAACGTAAGAAATGTAGAATCAACGGAGCACAAAAAAAACAACGGTGATTATTCATCAGACAAGGGCAACTTTGCCTGCGACAACACGCTTTTCGTGGACACGATTGAAAAAATTGAGGAACCTAGCACAACGGCCACCACTCCTTAACCGGTCAACAGCATTGACTCTAGCAGTGAGTGGACTGTGTCATGTGAGAGTACCTTTAAGAAATGGGTGTTTATTACTGCAGTGATGTCAGAGAGTGGGTGGAGCTGGGCTGACTGTCTGCTTCACTTTCGTTTTTGAGCAGGCTGCTATAGAGTGAGTTTTTAGTTTTGTTTTCTGAGAGAAGAGCTGCAGTGAAAGCCAGCAGATGTGCATGGATCTCTCTACAAGCTAAAGAGTATTCATTTGGGTGATTTCAAAGGAATAACTGCTCTCACTAGAGAATTTAAACCTGATCTCTGTGTTAAAAGGGTCTTTTGTCTTCTGGATGTTGTTTGGGAATTTATTCAAGATTCTGCTGAAAAAAGACGTCAAACCCATTATTCATCCGCCCAGGAGGGTTCCAGCCCTGCTACGAGAGAAGTTGAAATCAGAACTCAAAAGACTGCAGTCACAAAGCATCATATCGCGAGTCACGCAGCCAACGGACTGGGTCAGTTCTATCGTCTGTGTCAAGAAACCTTCTGGTGATCTTCGCATATGCATAGACCCAAAGGACCAAAACAAGAATATTCGCAGGGAGCACTACCCCATCCCCAAGCATGAAGAGATCACGTCCGAAATGGCGAATGCTCGCATCTTCACCAAACTCAACGCCTCACAGGGGTTTGGGCAGATACAGCTCGATGACTCGAGCAGATTGCTGTGCACGTTTGGATGTTTCTGCTTCAATCGCATTCCCTTTGGCATAATCACTGCATCTAAAAAATATTCCACAGGATAATGGAGCAAATGACAGAGGGCATCGATGGTGTCAGAGTCTATGTGGGCGACATAATCATATGGTCTGATGCACGATCAATTACACTCACGACAAAGTGATTTCATAACTGAAGGCTTTAATCGACTAGAACTTGTTTCCCAGCAGCTTCAGTACAAAAAGTGAAGGCTGCTGGGACGGCACCGGTTCTTATACACCGCCTGTCAGGGCGGAGCTACGTATCAACAGCCAATGGTAAACTCCTAGGTCTAACCAATGGTCATCAGCCTCTTAGGTACCGCAATACCTGATAATACCACATTCGCCCCCTGTTAAAAAAAAGAGTTCGGTGGGGGTGGTGGCCAGTGGTAACAGTCGCCTTTAACATGGTATAATCAGATATGGAGGTGCCGTGATACCTCCTTACAGGGCTGTCGAGAATATTTACAAAGTGTTCGTTCACGGTTAAAGTCACAGCGAAGCAATCAGTCGATTGGGTGACCTGGTCGTCCTTCTGGATCGTCTGGGCTTCGGTGGTGATTCTGGTGGGTGTCCCGGTAGTTGCGACTCCGGGAGCGTGGTTTCGGCCTCCCTGGCAGCTTCGTCACCCCTAGGCGGCGCTGTTGGGGCAAACGGTTGACACGGGGGGGGGGGGGCGCCTGTAGGGGGCATCAGTGGGTGGGTGGGCCTAAGCAGGAGCGGCGCGGCGGGAGTACTGACCCTCCAGTGAGGTGCTGATGTGGGGGGGGGGGGTGGGTGGGGGTAATGGTTCGGGTGCACGTGGGGTTCCGGCGGGCGGCAGGTCCCATAGGGAGACCGTATCTTGCCGGCCGTCAGGGAACGCCACGTAGGCGTACTGGGGGTTAGCGTGCAGCAGGTGGACCCTCTCGACCAACGGGTCCGACTTGTGCGCCCGCACGTGCTTCCGAAGCAGGATGGGTCCGGGTGTCGTTAGCCAGGTTGGGAGAGAGATCCCGGAGGAGGACTTCCTGGGGAAAACAAGGAGACGTTCATGAGGTGTCTGTTTGGTAGTTGTACAGAGCAGCGACCGAATGGCGTGGAGGGCCATCGGGTGGACTTCCTGCCAGCGGGAGACGGGGAGAGTCCTGGACTGTAGGGCCAGTAGAACAGTCTTCCAGACTGTTCCGTTCTCCCTCTCCACCTGTCCGTTTCCCCGGGGGTTGTAACTGGTCGTCCTGCTTGAGGCAATGCCCCTGCTGAGCAGGAATTGAAGCAGTTCGTCACACATAAAGGAGGACCCCCTATCACTGTGTATGTATGTGGGGAAATCGAACAGTGTAAAGATCCCTTGGAGGGCCTTGATGACGGTGGTTGCGGTCATGTCTGGGCAGGGGATGGCGTGTGGGAACCGGGAGTACTCGTCAATCACATTCAGGAAATACGTGTTGCGGTCGGTGGAGGGGAGGGGGCCTTTGAAATCCATGCTGAGGCGTTCAAAGGGACGGGAAGCCTTTATCAGGTGCGCCCTCTCTGGCCGGTAGAAGTGAGGTTTGCATTCCGCGCAGATTTGGCAGTCCCTGGTGACTGTCCTGACCTCCTCGATGGAGTAGGGCAGGTTGCGGGTCTTGATGAAGTGGAAGAAACGAGTGACCCCCGGGTGGCAGAGGTGCTCGTGGAGGGCTCGGAGGTGGTCCACTTGTGCAGTGGCACAAGTGCCGCGGGACAGGGCATCAGGAGGCTCGTTTAGCTTCCCCGAACGGTACAAGATCTCGTAGTTGAAGGTGGAGAGTTCTAACCTCCACCGCAAGATCTTGTCGTTTTTAATCTTGCCCTGCTGTGCATTATCGAACATGAAAGCAACCGACCGTTGGTCCGTGAGGAGAGTGAATCTCCTGCCGGCCAAGTAATGCCTCCAATGTCTCACAGCTTCAACTATGGCTTGTGCCTCTTTTTCGACCGAGGAATGGCGAATTTCGGAAGCATGGAGGGTACGGGAGAAGAAGGCCAGAGCTACGTCGGACGCATCGCTCTCGACCTGGAAGGGGAGGGACTCGTTGATGGCGTGCATCGTGGCCTTTGCAATGTCTGCTTTGATGCGGCTGAAGGCCTGGCGGGCCTCCGTCGACAGGGGGAAGGTTGTGGACTGGATTAGGGGTCGGGCTTTGTCTGCGTAGTTAGGGACCCACTGTGCGTAATAACTGAAAAACCTGAGGCAGCGCTTCAGGGCCTTGGGGCAGTGAGGGAGGGGGAACTCCATAAGGGGGCGCATGCGCTCAGGGTCGGGGCCTATAACCAATGGTCATCAGCCTCTTAGGTACCGTAATACCTGATAATACCACATGGTCCACCACAGAAGATGACCACATCTGTTGCCTGAAGAAGGTGTTTCAAAGGATTCATCGATACGGTCTGAAACTGAACCAAGCAATGTGCACATTTTCACAGAAGTCTGTAACCTTCTTGGGTGACACCATATCATCTCAGGGTGTCAGACCAGATGACGCGAAGATCGCTGCAAAACACAACATGAAGACGACAAAAAGGCAGTGCTATGATTTCCTGGGCAAGTTCATCCCAAATCTGTCCACGAGGACAGCAGCCTTAAGCAACCTAATACGAAAGACCACTGATTTTGAGTGGACGCAACGTCACCAGAATGAATGGGTGGATCTCAAGCAGCAACTGACGAAGGCACCGACCATCACCTTCCTCGATACAACCAGGCCCACCAAGATTTCCACTGAAGCCAGTCAGGACGGGATTGGCGCCGTTCTTCTCCAACAGAATGACCAATCAGACTGGGTCCCGGTGGCATACGCATCCAGGGCCATGACTGCAACAGAGTACAGATACGCACAAATCGAGAAAGAATGTCTTGGACTCCTCACGGGGCTTCTAAAGTTCCACGACTACGTACACGGCCTTCCCACATTCATGGTGGAAACAGACTGCAGACCATTAGTCCACATCTGGGCAGCACGGGAGCACAAGTGGTTAGCACTGTGGCTTCACAGCGCCAGGGTCCCAGGTTCGATTCCCTGCTGGGTCACTGTCTGTGCGGAGTCTGTACGTTCTCCCCGTGTCTGCGTGGGTTTCCTCCCGGTGCTCCGGTTTCTACCCACAGTCCAAAGACGTGCAGGTTAGGTGGATTGGCCATGATAAATTGCCCTTAGTGACCAAAAAGGTTAGATGGGGTTATTGGGTTATGGGGAGAGGGTGGAAGTGAGGGCTTAAGTGGGTTGGTGCAGACTTGATAGGCCGAATGGCCTTTCTCTGCACTGTATGTTCTATGTCTTTGTCTCCGATCTGAACGACTTGACACCTCGTCTGCAATGCATCATGATGAAGCTACGAAGGTATGACTTCACCCTAGCATACACCCTGGGAAAAGATCTCGCCATTGCCGACACACTGTCCAGATCAATCGACACAGACAGCTCACCACCAGCATTCATCAGAGAAATCGAGGCCCAAACACAGCCCTGCACGGAAAATCTTCCCGCTTCTGATGAGAATCTCCGACAAATTCGACAGGAGACGCAGAAAGATGCAACCTAACGGAGAGTGCTGCACCTACTCCAGCTTGGTTGGACAAGGGGACAATGTCCACAATATCAAAACGTCAAGCCCAAGCTGACTGCGGTTGATGGCCTCTCCTGCTACGCAATGCGCAGGTTGTCATTCCGTCCACTCTACACTCCGAGATGGTACGCAAGATTCATGAAGGCCATCTCGGAATCGAAAAATGTAAAAGGCAAGCACAACAGGCTGTGTACTGGCCCGGCATGAATCAAGACATCACTGACATGGTCATATGTGACACCTGTCAACGGCATTAATCTGCGCAGTGCAAAGAACCACTGCAGCAACACGAACTCACAACGTCACCATGGGCAAAAGTGGGCATCGATCTATTTCATGCCACAGGTCGTGATTACGTTCTCATCATGGACTTTTACTCGAACTATCCGGAGGTCATGAAACTCCCTGATTTCACGTCCTCATCTGTAATCAAGGCGTGCAAGGAGACATTCTCGCGACATGGGATCCCGCACACGGTGATGTCTGATAATGGTCCCTGCTTCGCGAGCTGGGAATGGAAAGAGTCATAGAATTATAGAATTTACAGTGCAGAAGGAGGCCATTTGGCCCATCGAGTCTGCACCGGCTCTTGGAAAGAGCACCCTACCCAAGCCCACCTCCCCACCCTATCCCCATAACCCAGTAGCCCCACCCAACACTAAGGGCAATTTTGGACACTAAGGGCAATTTAGCATGGCCAATCCACCTAACCTGCACATCTTTGGACTGTGGGAGGAAACCGGATCACCCGGAGGAAACCCACGCACACACAGGGAGAACGTGCAGACTCCGCACAGACAGTGACCCAAGCCGGGAATCGAACCTGGGACCCTGGAGCTGTGAAACAATTGTGCTAACCACTATGCTACCGTGCTGCCCAGACAGCTACACCTTTCGGCATGTGGCATCCAGTCCATGTTACCCACAGTCAAATGGGAAAGTGGAAAAAGGTGTCCACATCATCAAACGACTCATCAACAGGTAACCGATTCACGCTCCGGCATCAACCTAGCCCTGCTATCGTACCGAACAACCCCATTGAGCTCAGGACTGTTGCTAGCGCAAATGCTCTTCGGCAGAGACATCCGGAAAACCCTACTGGCAATGCTATTCCAAGACCCCAACAACGCACCGGTTCTCGACAGAATGCGGCAACTACGCTCCAAACAAAAACGATACGACAATCAACACGCGATCCCACTCAAGCCACTGTCAATAGGTGACACCATCAGGCTCAGGAATCCAGAAGGAGGATGGTCTGATCCAGCTACGCTGATCAGACAGGCGGCACCGCGGCACTACATTGTCAAGTCGGCAGCGGGAATACTCTTTCGACGCAATCGTTGGGATCTATTAAAAATTCGACCCCCAAACACCATTATTTCCTACACTGGACCTGAACGAGTCCATTCGTCAACAGGACATCCGTTATCACGCAACACCAGACGACACTCTCAAAGACATCAAACCATCATCACCACTCCAACAGTTAAGATGCTCCAACAGAAACCGAAAAGCACCCGACCAACTAGATGTATAAAAAATGCAAGAATAAACGACAACAAAGGACATTTCTCACGATGGACTCATAAAACAGTTAATTGACTCTGTATAACCATTATTATTTTCACAAAGTGTACAGATATGCATATTCCCATTCAACCACATGTTGTGTACAGTTTTCTTGAGACCAGCACAAAAAACATGTAAAATAAAAAAGGGGGGATGTAGTGATCTGTACATCTGCACATACACCAGGGACGACAGCACGGATGTAACAGCCATCGCATCACTAGAGGGCAGCACTAGAGGCGGGTATAAAGGGTCTGACCCAAGGAAGGATCCGCCTCTTTTAGAAGCACAGGGCTAGTGAGCAGCAGCACACAGAGACGGCTCAGCGCAGGCAGCTTACCTTAGCTTCTCTTGTTTTACCACTTGACTGTATAACGTCCGGTTGAGCTCTGGAGACAGAACGAATCTACTGAATAAAGCATTTGTGTTAACTGGAAGTCCACAATCTTTATGCAGACTTGATATCCTTTAAATTTCGCTGATGATTGCACAATGTTCAGCACCACTCACGACTCCTAAGATGTTGAAGCAGTCCATGGTCCAAATGCAGCAAGACCTGGACAATATCCAGATTTAGGCTGACAAGTGGCAAGTAACATTCGCGCCACACAAGTGCCAGGCAATTAGCAACTCCAATAAGAGAGAATCAAGCCAACGCCCCTTGACATTCAATGCATTATCGTCACTGAATCTCCCACTATTAACATCCTGGGGGTTAACATTGACCAGAAACTGAACTGGACTATCCATATAAAAACTGTGGCTACAAGAGCAGGCCAGAGGCTAGGAATCCTGCAGCGAGTAACTCACTTCCTGACTCCCCAAATCCTGTTGATCACCTCCAAGGCACAAGTCAGGAGTGTAATGGAATAATCCTCACTTGCCTGGATGAGTGCAGCTTCAACAACACGGAAGAAGATCGACACCATCCAGGACAAAGCAGCCCTTTTTGATTGGCATCCTTCCACAAGCATTCATTCCCTCCACCACTGACGAACAGTAACAGCAGTGTGTACCATCTACAAGATATACTGCAGGAACTCACCAAGACTCCTTAGGCAGCACCTTCCAAACCCATGACCACTACCATCTAAAAGGACAAGGGCAGCAGACACCTTGGAGCCCGACAACCTGGAGGTTCACCTGAAAGTCACTTACCATCCTGACTTGATAAAATTTGGTAATACATCATCGTTCCTTCACTGGCGCTGGGTCAAAATCCTGGAACTCCTCCCTCATAGCACAGTAGGTGTACCTACACCAGAGGGACTGCAGCTTACAGGCAATTAGGCTTGGCAACAAATGCTGGCCTAGCCAGCAAAGCCCACATCTTCTCAGATGCTGGATCCCCCATAGTTTTCGGAACGTATGTTGTCTGATGATCAAGACAGCAGCCCCCATATCAATTTCATGTCTAAGGAGTGATCATTTACTTGGCGGGTTATTTTTATTGGGGGCCACATTTGGGTGCCATGATGCAATTTAACTGCATGCAATTATCTTTCTCGGGCTGGGCAATATGTAAAGCCCTGGCTCGGGTGCTTGTGTTACTTGACCAGGGCGACATGTTCGCTGTTGATTCTGTTAACCTCGAAAGCCACGGTTCCTGTGAACGTAAGTGCAGCACAGTTGTGAGTACTCTTCCTTGTCCGCGGGGGAGACGTCTCATTGGGCTACGGTGGCTCTTGGCCAGTGGGTCTGATCACAACATTGTTCCGGTGACAACTGGGTCCTGTATGCCCTACTTCTGGGGGGCATCGCTTGTCTGAATGGAGGGGCGGGGCAGTAAGCGTTGTGTATTACATCGTAATCTACAGAACCCTGGAGCTCCTCTCTCCCTTTTTCCATGTTCTCACAGAAAAGTGACAGTTCCGTGGGGCAGTGGGGCAGCACGGAAGCACAGGGGTTAGCACTGCTTCCTTACAGAGTCAGGGACTCGGGTCAATTCTGGCCTTGAGTGACTGTGTGGAGTTTGCACATTCCCCTCGTGTCTGTGTGTGTCTCCTCTGGGTTTCCTCCCACAGTCCAAAAATGTGCAGGTTAAGTGGATTGGCCAAATGACAAAATTTGCCTCTTTGTGTTCAAAGATGTGCAGGTTAGGGATAGGATGGGGTAGTGGGCCTAGCTAGGGTGCTCTTTCAGAGGGTCAGTGCAGACTCAATGGGCCTTCTTTTGCACTGTAGGAATTCTATGATTCTATGGCCCTTGTTAAGATCCGAGGCCGGTTCTGCTAACAATTTCCTTTGGATCGCCATGTTATTAATGTCACACACCAGGCGATCTTTCAACCTCTCAGGAAGGAATGCGCTGAAGTCACAATGCTCACCTAGCTTGCGAAGGTGCATCATAAATTCCGTGATCGATTCCCCCGGGGTTCTCCCTGCCGTGGTGAACCAATATCTGACGGTTTTGGGTCGTAATAATTCGTGACCAGCTCCACGGGTTTGCGAAAGGTTTTTGAGTCTGAGGCCACCGGGCAGGTGAGACTTCTGATTACACTGAAAGTTGGGGCCCCGCAGGTGGTCAGGACCCTTTGCTGGCCATCTCCAACAATACCATTCACTTGGAAGAAATACCACATTGGTTCGGTACACTGGGCCCAGTCTTCCACACCTGTATCAAAGGCCTTGAGCCTTCTGAAAAGTGCCATTTTGAAAACCTCACCGACTTTGCTCTTGTGCTGGGGAATTCAGGTGCGGTCAGGAGGTCCAGAATCACAGCCATAGTTTTCCTCGTCGCCAATATAAAAGGTCAGGAGGTCCGAGAAGGTAAATCCATACGGCATGAATGGAAAAGACCACAGCGTGGCATACAGCACAAAGGTCCCAACCAGGATTATCGATCATGCGGGTCTCAATCTGGGGCAGTTTTTATGAGGTGATTTCTATGTGCTGCAGCTGATGAACATCTGCCCATTAGCAGGAGAGTTCGTATTCCACGAGCCCCATGGGGAGATCAATCGGACCATCTCCGTGGGTCTCATGAGGGTCATTACACTCTGCAAAGGGAATGATTTCATTTCTCATATGGCTGGGTGACATGCTTCACAGAAAATGCAAAGGGGCAATGAATTATGTTGAAAAGACTATGGAGCTTTATGAGTGTGTTCTTGTGGTGACAAATGCATTCAATTGCAGGCCGTTCTCTAAATTTTTCCCATCACTGATGAGTACATCAACACTCCCAACTGGCCACAATCCCTCCGGAAGATTGATTCCTAAAATCGGACTTTATGGGTTGTTGATGACTATTGATGAAAATATTCTACAAAGATGCAGTGAGATAGAAATTGTTGGAAGCTACGCCTTCATTTCAGGCATAAGGCAGCACCCATTGAGAACAGATGTTAATCCCACGGCTAAATTGGTTGGGTCCTTTTTTAGCCATCCCAAGTGGATGTCAAAAGCAGGCAGCGTTCCTGCCCGCCTCCCTCTCCCCCTCCCCCCCCCTCGCCTCTCATCAACACCTAATGTTTTGATGCAGGTACAGGATACTTACACTTTCTAGGAAGCCTTTCAGAACAACGAGACAGCATCTTTTTAAAAAAATGGCAGTTAGAAAAACAGCTGCTTCTCAGAGCTGATGGACCACTGTAGAGCTACATAAGTAAACAACGGTACACGTCCTTTGATACAGCCTGGACCTGTCAATCAAAAGGGTTTTTAAAGGCAATGTACTGTAAAATTGAATGTAAATAATGCAGTTCAAAAATGTTAGGCTTCCAGGCATGCCAACAGGCTTAAAAAAGATGAATGGCAATGAAATTGACAGTGACAATTGCACTTCATAGGTTATCACCACAGATCTTTGAACTTGGCATGTTGACAGACAGTTTAAAGGAACTAAAGGCTGACTGGAGGATAGCCAATGTGGTACCATTATTCAAGAAGGGAGGATGGGATAAACCAGGAAACTACAGGCCAGTCAGTCTAACCTCAGTGGTGGGGAAACAATTGGAAGCAATTCTGAGAGACAGAATTAATCTGCATTTGGAGAGGCAGGGATTAATAAAGAACAGTCAGCTTGGTGTTGTTAAGAGGAGATCATGTCTGACCAACTTGATTGAGTTTTTCAAACGTTGATCAGATGTGTAGGTGAGGGAAATACTTTTGACGTAGTCTACTTGGACTTCAGAAAGGTTTTTGGTTAGGTCCCACATGGTGACAGTGAAGGTAAGAGCCCATGGGATCCAAGAAAATTTGGCAAATTGGACCCAAAATTGGCTGAGTGGCAGGAAGTAGAGGGTGATGGTCGAGGGTGTTTTTCTGACTGGAAGTCTGAGTCCAGTCAGGGATCAGTATTGGGGCCCTTGCTGTTTGTGGTTTATATAAATGATTTAGACTTGAATGTAGGAGGGTTGATCAGTAAATTTGCAGATGATACGAAAATTGGTGGGGTGGTAAATATTGAGGAGGATAGCCTTCGATTACAGGAGGATATAGATGGGCTGATCAGTGGCAAATGGAATTCAGTCAGGATAAGTGTGAGGTGATGTACTTGGGCAGGACAAACAAGGCAAGGGAGTACATGATACATGGCAGGACCCTGGGAAGCAGGGTCAGAGGGATCTTAGTGTGCATGTACACCAGTCCCTTAAGATAGCAGAGAAGGTGGATACAGTGGTTAAAAAGGCATATGGTATATTTGCCTTATGAGCTAAGGCTTAGAGTTTAAGAGCAGGGAAGTTCTGCTGGAACTCTATAAAACGTTGGTTAGGCCACAGCTAGAGTATTGTGTGCAATTCTGGAATCCACAATTTAAGAGGGATGTTATAGCACTCAAAAGTGTGCAGAGGAGATTTATCAGGCTGTTGCCTGGGCTCAGAGTTTTAGCTATGAAGAGATATTGGATAGGCTTAGATTGTTTTCCTTGGAGCAGAGGAAACTGAGGGGAGATATGATTGAGATGTATAAAATTATGAGGGCATAAATAGAGTAGCTAGGAACAAACTTTTCCCCTTGGTGGAGGGATCAATGACCAGGGGGCATAGATTTAAGGTAAGGGGCAGGAGGTTTATAGAGGATGTGAGGAGGGTGGTGTGAGTTTGGAACTGGCTGTTTGAAAGGGTGGTGGAGGCAGACACCCTCATAACATTTAAGAAGTGTTTAGATGTGCACTTGCGATCCCAGGACATACAAGGCTATGGACCAAGTGCTGGAAATGAGGATTAGAATGGTTAGCTGGTTGTTTGTGACCGGTGCAGACATGATGGGCCGAAGGGCTTTTTCTGTGCTGTATGATTTTATGACTATGATTCTATGACCAGCCAAATGACCCCCATTCCGGGAAAGACCCTCGATCTGAGCCCCTCCAGGCCAGCAAAAGTCCTCCCCAACACCCAACTCCCATTAAGGAATCCCCCTCGGCACCCTGGAGGCAAGTGCAGGGAGGGCATCATCCCCTTGCCACCCTTTGGAGTGCAAGATGCCACATTGGCACTGCCAAAGGGCGAGGCCTGAAAGGAGGGACTGAGGGGGGACTGGAGGGGTGGACTGGGGGTGGGGGGGGATGAGGGGAGGGCTGAAGGCAGACTAAGCGGGAGGGACCTGAAGGAGGGACTGAGGGGGAGCCTTGTTAGCGCTTACAGTGGGGGGGGGGCCTTGCCAGCAATCTGGGGGTGCTCCAGCAGCATTCTGACATTGGGGTGCCCCGATCTCTGAGGAGCTTTGGCCCCTGCCCCTCTCAGGTCCAGTGATAATCCTGATCCTCTTAAATAAATTTACTATGTGGCATGGAATAGCACAAAAAGCCGATCTTGGCTAAAAATAAATTCTTAGTGTCATTGCATGGCAGGGCAGGTTCACTCCCAGACCAGTGGGAATTGTCATAATATCCACTCGTGTATACAATGAGATACAGACAGGCAGTGACTGACACACAGAATAACCAATAAACACGCAGGACACAGAACAACCAATCACCAGACAGGACACTGCAGGGGACACCACCACTATAAAACACACGAGGCATCAAGACTCTGCCTCTTCTCACTGGTACAGCTACAGAGATAGTCAGGGTGCACAGGGCAGTGAGCACCGTCTCCATGTGACAGAGAGCCAGTCTGACCAAGCCAGACAGAGGTTATCAGTTTAGATTAATAGAGTGTCAACCCACAGCAGATTATGTACAGCAATCAGCAGGTTCAGTAAAACAGTGTTGAACCATCTCCTATGTCGGAAGCCTGTTTCTCGTCTTACTGCATCCAGTTGCAGTCAGTGTTAAACCAACTTATATAACACATCATGGTACCAGGAAACTATTAATTCTAACAAACCTACCTCGAGTGAATCTGCAACGACCAGCAAGCAGCCAACCAGCGATATGGAAAAGATCCAGCCTCCTCCGCAACTCCGGATCTCCGGTAACCTCGGCGCCAACTGGAAGGTCTTCAAACAGAAGTTCCTCCTGTACATCGAGGCCTCCGACCTCGAGGCAGCATCAGATGCCAGGAAGATCGCGCTGTTCCTGTCGACTGCGGGGGATCACACCATCCACATCTTTAACTCGCTCACGTTTGCCGATGGCGAAGACAAGACAGTTCTGCTGAAATTCGACAGCCACTGCGACATTGAGGTGAATGAGAGCTTTGAACGGTGCATCTTCCAACAGAGGCTTCAGGGTAAGGATGACATTTTTCAGTCCTTCTTGACCCATATCCGCATCCTAGCGCAGTCATGTAATTATGACTCAACTGCTGATTCCATGATCCGGGATCAGATCGTTTTCGGGGTCCATTCCGACTCCCTGCAGGAGCAGCTCCTCAAAGTCAAAAGGATGACCCTCTCCATCGCCATCGAAACGTGCGTTGTTCATGGACTTGCCAGCAATCGATACTCCCGCATCAAGGCGGCAGAAAATGCAAAACTGGCCTCCCACGAGGCAGAAAGGGTGCAGGCGATCGCCAGAATGCAAGTCCTGAGCATCGCGGAGAGGAGCCGTTTTGTGCGCTTTTCCCAGGTTCCTACGCATGCGCACCACGACCGGGAGGACGATGAGGCCAAAAACCCTACTGCGCATATGCAAATGTCGGCTGACTGCACTGCGCATGCGCCAAGGCGCATGGAATGCACTGACGTCAGCGTCATGACGTGTCAAAATTGTGGCTCCGCCCATTGAAAGCGGCAATGTCCAGCCAAAGGAAGGCGATGTCTACAGTGTGGAAAGCTTGGGCATTATGCGGCCTTATGCAGGTCCGCTCCACAGATCAACAGCCAGCGATCCCAGCTGCAACGCAGACGTGTCCACTGCGTACAACAAGGCATGCAGGATTCCGATCCCAAAAGCCCAATGGACCCCGATGCTGACTTCCTCGAGTCTCCAGATCGGGTGGGCATCACGCGAGCTGGTCTCCTCCGCGCCTGCAAAACGCCTTTCAATTCTGAGTGTGGATCCTGACGACGAGTGGTGTGCTGTCATCACGGTCAACCAGTGTCGCATCCGATTCAAATTGGACACTGACGCGTCTGCAAATCTCATATCCCAGTCAGACCTCGACAGCATCCGAGACCAACCTAGAATTCTTCCACCAGCCTGCCAGCTCCTTGACTACAATGCCAATGCCACAGCTGCTAGTGGCTCGTGTCAGCTAAGTGTCTCTCACAAGGCAATCAAGGCGACGTTAAGATTCAAGATCATCCAGCCTGAAAAGGCATCTCTGCTCTGTGCTCGCGCATGCAAACTCCTAAATCTGGTACAGCGAGTCCATGCCATGTCCTCTGCACCTGTGACTGCCTTGCCCAATGCAAATCTACAGGCTGAGATAGACGACATCCTCACGCAATATCACAATGTGTTTGATGGGATGGGCATGCTCCCATAACGCTACAAGATACTGCTCAAACCGAATATCACCCCAGTCATCCATGCACCACGCCGGGTGCCGGCTCCTCTCAAGGATCGTCTAAAATCGCAGCTGCGAGAGCTCCAAGACCAGGGCATCATTTCAAAGGTCACGGAACCAACAGACTGGGACAGCTCCATGGTCTGCGTCAAGAAACCCTCTGGTGAACTGCGAATTTGCATCGATCCCAAAGACCTGAATCGCAACATAATGCGAGAGCACTACCCGATCCCGAAGCGGGAAGAATTAACCTGTGAGATGGCTCATGCCAAATTCTTCACCAAGCTGGACGCCTCACGTGGCTTCTGGCAGATACAACTGGATGAGTCCAGGAGAAAGCTATGCACATTTAACACTCCGTTCGGCAGGTATTGTTACAACCGCATGCCTTTCGGTATCATTTCAGCTTCCGAAGTCTTTCATCAAATAATGGAGCAAATGATGGAGGGCATCGAGGGGGTGCGAGTCTATGTGGATGACGTGATCATCTGGTCCACGACGCCCGAGGATCACATAGCTTACCACAGACAGGTTTTTCAGAGGGTCCACGAGAATGGCCTCCAGCTAAGCAGGGCCAAATGCTCGTTTGGGCGGTCCGCGATCAAGTTTCTGGGTGACCACATTTCCCAGCAGGGTGTGCAACCTGATGCTGACAAGGTGCTGGCAATCAATGCCATGAAGACTCCAGAGGACAAAAAAGCAGTCCTACGTTTCCTTGGGATGGTAAATTTTCTAGGAAAATTCATTCCTAACATGGCATCCCACACCACAGCCCTCCGGCATCTCGTAAAAAAGTCCACAGTGTTCCACTGGCTTCCCGCGCATCAAGCGGAGTGGCTTGAGCTGAAGGCGAAGCTCACCACAGCCCCAGTACTGGCGTTCTTTGACCCGACCAAGGATACCAAAATATCAACAGACGCAAGCCAGGACAGCATTGGTGCGGTGCTCCTCCAGCAAGATGACTCCTCGTCCTGGGCTCCAGTGGCATATGCATCCAGGGCCATGACTCCGACCGAACAACGGTATGCCCAGATCGAAAAAGAGTGCTTGGATCTCCTGACAGGAATAGTCAAGTTTCATGACGACGTATACAGTCTGCCAAAGTTCACGGTGGAAACAGACCACAGGCCCTTAGACCACATAATCCAGAAGGATTTAAATGATATGATACCTCGGCTTCAGCGAATTCTTCTTCGTCTCCGACTCTATGACTTTGAACTCGTCTACACACCGGGTAAGGAGCTGGTAATCGCGGATGCCCTATCCCGTTCCATCACCACGACGTGTGAACAGGACGACTTCATTCGCCACATTGAGGCACAGGTGCAATTGTGTGCCAGCAACCTCCCAGCCACCTGAGGAACGAGTTGTCCAAATACACGAAGAAACGGCCAAAGATCCTCTACTGCAGCGCTTGATGCAGCACCTCGCACATGGCTGGCAAAAGGGGCAATGCCCCCAGTTCTTCAACATTAAGGATGAGTTAACGGTTGTTGAGGGGATCCATCTTAAACTGGATAGAATCGTCATTCCCCAAAGCATGCAACCCATGGTGCTCAAACAGATCCATGAGGGTCACCTTGGGGTCGAGAAATGTCAATGCAGAGCTCGGCAGGCAGTTTACTGGCCTGGCATCAGCCAGGACATTGCCAACATGGTCCTCAACTGCACCAACTGCCAGAAATTCCAACCAGCCCAGCCCAAGGAAACACTGCAACAGCATGAGATCGTGACCTCTTCGTGGTCTAAGGTGGGGATAGACCTCTTTCACGCAAATGGGCGTGATTACGTGCTTTTAATCGACTACTTCTCCAGCTACCCGGAAGTGGTGAAACAGTCGGACCTCACGTCAAAGTCAGTCATCAAGGCCTGCAAGGAGACGTTTACCAGGCACGGTATACCACTCACAGTAATGAGTGACAACGATCCATGTTTCTACAGCCAAGAGTGGTCCAACTTTGCACAATCCTACCACTTCAGGCATGTCACATCCAATCCCCATTACCAGCAATCAAACGGGAAGGCCGAGAAAGGGGTCCACATTGTCAAGCGACTGCTTTGCAAGGCTGCAGACTCAGCATCTGATTTTCGCCTTGCGCTGTTGGCATACAGGGCAACCCCTCTGTCGACTGGTTTGTCTCCGGCTCAGCTACTCATGAACTGCAACCTGCGGACGACTGTTCCAACCATCCATGTTCCAGACCTTGACCACCTCACGGTGCTGCAGAAAGTGCAGCGATCCAGGGACCAGCAGAAGATCACGTATGATGCTCATGCCACTGATTTGCCTGCGCTGGCTCCAGAAGATGTTGTTCGCATCCAGTTGCCTGAGGGAGGCTGGTCAGCTCCAGCTGTTGTCGTCAGACAGGCTGCCCTCAGGTCTTTCGTTGTTCAAATGGCTGATAGCTCCATTCTACGCCGCAACAGGAGGGCACTCCGCATGTCATCATTCCGCCTCTGGACCTCTCGCACCATGAGGCCACCGATCTGGCAGCAAGCCCACCTGTCCAGGTGCTGGCGTCCCCCCCATCACCTCTGAGGAGGTCGACAAGAATCCGTGGCCAACCACAAAGACTGAATCTATAGACTTGAATCCTGTAAATTTTGTTCTGTTTTCTCTGTATCTGCACGCTAGACAGCTTCCCATGTACATATGTTCATTCACTCACCATTTGTACATAGTCATACATATATATACAGCCACATTCAACAACAAAAAAAATTATTTAAAAAGGGGAGATGTCATAATATCCACTCGTGTATATAATGAGATACAGACAGGCAGTGACTGACACACAGAATAACCAATAAACACACAGGACACAGAACAGCCAATCACCAGACAGGACACTGCAGGGGTCACCACCACTATAAAACTCATGAGGCATCAAGACTCTGCCTCTTCTCACTGGTACAGCTACAGAGATAGTCAGGGTGCACAGGGCAGTGAGCACCGTCTCCATGTGACAGAGAGCCAGTCTGGTCAAGCCAGACAGAGGTTATCAGTTTAGATTAATAGACTGTCAACCCACAGCAGATTATGTTCAGCAATCAGCAGGTTCAGTAAAACAGTGTTGGACCATCTCCTGTGTCGGAAGCCTGTTTCTCGTCTTACTGCATCCAGTTGCAGTCAGTGTTGAACCAACTCATATAACCCATCAGGGATCACTTCGGTTTTCCCACTGGTGGGAGTACTTAGCCTTAATTTGGGAGAATGGTGCCCAGTGTTTTAACTACCTCTCCCTACACTATGGTTTTGGCACCATCTTCTTCTTTCGGTAAAGACAGATGCAAAATAGTCATTGAGTACATCAGCTATGCCCACCTCCCTCCAGTGGCTACATGATGAAAATCCTACTGTTGCAGAGGATGGTTGGATCTGGAGTGCACTGATTTAATTGTGGCTTTCAACAGAGAATTCAATAATATTTTGAGGGGAAAAAAAATTAAACGGGGAAAAGGCAAATGCGTGGAACTAGCTGAACTGCACTTGCACAGACCTGGCGTGGATACAACAGGACAAATGAGCTCCGTCTGAGCTTTAAGCCTTCTATGATTCTTTTCTGATAGTACATGGGAATATGATGTTATTGGTATTACTGAGACTTGGTTGAGGGAAGGGCAAGACTGGCAACTAAATATCCCAGGGTATAGATGCTTCAGGAGGGATAGAGAGGGAGGTAAAAGGGGTGGAGGAGTTGCATTACTGGTCAGAGATGATATCACAGCTGTGATTAAGGAGGGCACGATGGAGGATTCGAGCACTGAGGCAATATGGGTAGAGCTAAGAAATAGGAAGGGTGCAGTAACATTGTTGGGACTTTACTACAGGCCTCCCAAAAGCGAGCGTGAAGTAGAGGTACAAATATGTAGACAGATTATAGAAAAATGTAGGAGCAATAGGGTGGTCGTGATGGGAGATTTTAACTTCCCCAACATTGAATGGGACTCATGGAGTGTTGGAGGCGTCGATGGAGCAGAATTTGTAAGGAGCATCCAGGAGAGTTTTTTAGAGCAGTATGTAAATAGTCCAACTCGGGAAGGGGCCATACTGGACCTGGTATTTGGGAATGATCCCGGCCAGGTGGTTGAAGTTTCAGTCGGTGATTACTTTGGGAATAGCGATCACAATTCCGTAAGTTTTAGAATACTCATGGACAAAGATGAGGGTGGTCCTAAAGGAAGAGTGCTAAATTGGTGAAAGGCCAAGTATAACAAAATTCGGCAGGAGCTAGGGAATGTGGATTGGGAGCAGCTGTTTAAGGGTAAATCCACATTTGAAATGTGGGAGTCTTTTAAGGAAAGGTTGATTAGAGTGCAGGACAGACATGTCCCTGTGAAAATGAGGGATAGAAATGGCAAGATTAGGGAACCATGGATGACGGGTGGAATTGTGAGACTAGCTAAGATAAAAAAGGAAGCATACATAAGATCTAGGCGACTTAAAACTGATGAAGCTTTGGAGGAATATCAGGAAAGTAGGACAAATCTTAAACGCGCAATAAAGAGGGCTAAAAGGGGTCATGAAATATCTTTGGCTAACAGGGTTAAGGGAAATCCCAAAGCCTTTTATTCATATATAAGGAGCAAGAGGGTAACTAGAGAAAGGATTGGCCCACTCAAAGACAAAAGAGGGATTTTATGCGTGGAGTCAGAGGAAATGGGTGAGATTCTTAATGAGTACTTTGCATTGGTATTCACCAAGGAGAGGGACATGACGGATGTTGAGGCTAGGGATGGATGTTTAAATACTCTAGGTCAAGTCGGCATAAGGAAGGGGGAAGTTCTGGGTATTCTAAAAGGCATTAAGGTGGACAAGTCCCCAGGTCCGGATGGGATCTATCCCAGGTTACTGAGGGAAGCGAGGGCCGAAATAGCTGGAGCCTTAACAGATATCTTTGCAGCATCCTTGAGCACGGGTGAGGTCCCGGAGGAGGACTGGAGGATTGCTAATGTTGTCACTTTGTTTAAGAAGGGTAGCAGGGATAATCCAGGGAATTATAGACCTGTGAACTTGACGTCAGTGGTAAGCAAACTGTTGGAGAAGATACTGAGGGATAGGATCTATTCACATTTGGAAGAAAATAGAGTCGATTTCGGCGGGAGAGGAGGAGCTGGTTTGTCAATTTCAGCGGGGGCAGTGCGGAAGTGATTGCTGGGAGGTAAGTCTGTCCTTTAAAAACACTTGTCTTTGCAGGGGCAGGCCAGTCGATTTTGGCGGGAGAGGAGGAGCTGGTTTGTCAATTTCAGCGGGGGCAGTGCGGAAGTGATTGCTGGGAGGTAAGTCTGTCCTTTAAAAACACTTGTCTTTGCAGGGGCAGGCCAGTCGATTTCGGCAGGAGAGGAGGAACTGGTTTGTCAATTTCAGCGGGGGCAGTGCGGAAGTGATTGCTGGGAGGTACGTCTGTCCTTTAAAAACACTTGTCTTTGCAGGGGCAAGCCAGTCGATTTCGGCGGGAGAGGAGGAGCTGGTTTGTCAATTTCAGCGGGGGCAGTGCGGAAGTAATTGCTGGGAGGTAAGTCTGTCCTTTAAAAACACTTGTCTTTGCAGGGGCAGGCCAGTCGATTTCGGCGGGAGAGGAGGAGCTGGTTTGTCAATTTCAGCGGGGGCAGTGCGGAAGTGATTGCTGGGAGGTAAGTCTGTCCTTTAAAAACACTTACCTGGTCCCGTTTTCGGTCCCTCTTTTCTGTTTTTTAAAAATATTTTAGTATTTAAGGCAGGAACAGGAAGTTCGACCCGCGGACTTCTGGGAAGACACTCACCAATAAATTCTGGTGGAGAGGAAACCCGAGACACTACACGTGTAGTGTCTCCCACCCGCCCTCCTCCTCTAACCTAATAATAAAACCCATTGGTGTGAGGTAAGTACCATATTTTATTATTAACACTAGGAAGGTAAGTAAGTGATTTTTACGCATTTTTACTTTTGTACCTTTTTCAAATTGTGTGTGTGTCGGGGGGGGGGGGGGGAAACTGAAGTGAAATCACAGAAAAGCTGTGGCCTGAGTGGCTGGTTGGGATTCTACACTAAATTAAAAAAACTGAGCATTGGTAACTAATTAAACATAATTACTTAATTATAATTTAGAGGGATATCTAAGCCAGAGATCGGAGAGTACTATATTTAGCTTTCGCATTTCTATTAGAAATCTAGTGCTAGGAAACAGATAGTCAACAGTAACTTTGAAATTAAAAAAAAAATATTCAAAAAAAAAAAATTTTTTTTTAATTTTAATTTTAATTAATTGACGCAATGTCAGTTAGAGGGGTGCTGTGCTCTGACTGTGAGATGTGGCAGGTCCGGGAGGCTTCCAGCGTCCCGGATGGCTTCATCTGCAGAAAGTGCACCCAACTGCAGCTCCTCACAGACCGCATGGTTCGGTTGGAGCGCCAATTGGATGCACTTAGGAGCATGCAGGTGGCGGAAAGTGTCATAGATCGCAGTTATGTAGATGTGGTCACACCCAAGGTGCAGGCAGAGAAATGGGTGACTACCAGAAAGGGCAGGCAGTCAGTGCAGGAATCCCCTGTGGTTGTCCCCCTCTCGAACAGATATACCCCTTTGGATACTGTCGGGGGGGATAGCCTATCAGGGGAAAACAGCAGCAGCCAGAGCAGTGGCACCACGGCTGGCTCTGATGTTCAGAAGGGAGGGTCAAAGCGCAGAAGAGTAATAGTAATAGGGGACTCTATAGTCAGGGGCACAAATAGGCACTTCTGTGGACGTGAAAGAGACTCCAGGATGGTATGTTGCCTCCCTGATGCCAGGGTCCAGGATGTCTCCGAACGGGTAGAGGGCATCCTGAAGGGGAGGGCAAACAGGCAGAGGTCGTTGTACACATTGGTACTAACGACATAGGCAGGAAGGGGCATGAGGTCCTGCAGCAGGAGTTCAGGGAGCTAGGCAGAAAGTTAAAAGACAGGACCTCGAGGGTTGTAATCTCGGGATTACTCCCTGTGCCACGTGCCAGTGAAGCTAGAAATAGGAAGATAGAGCAGCTAAACACGTGGCTAAACAGCTGGTGTTTCCATTATCTGGACCACTGGGAGCTCTTCCGGGGCAGGTGTGACCTGTATAAGAAGGACGGGTTGCATCTAAACCGGAGAGGCATAAATATCCTGGCCGCGAAGTTTGCTAGTCTCACACGGGAGGGTTTAAACTAGTATGGCAGGGGGGTGGGCATGGGAGCAATAGGTCAGAAGGTGAGAACATTGAGGGAGAACTAGGGAATAGGGACAGTGTGGCTCTGAGGCAGAGCAGACAGGGAGAAGTTGCTGAACACAGCGGGTCTGGTGGCCTGAAGTGCGTATGTTTTAATGCAAGAAGTATTACGGGTAAGGCAGATGAACTTAGAGCTTGGATTAGTACTTCGAACTATGATATTGTTGCCATTACAGAGACCTGGTTGAGGGAAGGGCAGGATTGGCAGCTAAACGTTCCAGGATTTAAATGTTTCAGGCGGGATAGAGGGGGATGTAAAAGGGGAGGCGGAGTTGCGCTACTGGTTCGGGAGAATATCACAGCTGTACTGCGAGAGGACACCTCAGAGGGCAGTGAGGCTATATGGGTAGAGATCAGGAATAAGAAGGGTGCAGTCACAATGTTGGGGGTTTACTACAGGCCTCCCAACAGCCAGCGGGAGATAGAGGAGCAGATAGGTAGACAGATTTTGGAAAAGTGTAAAAACAACAGGGTTGTGGTGATGGGAGACTTCAACTTCCCCAATATTGACTGGGACTCACTTAGTGCCAGGGGCTTAGATGGGGCGGAGTTTGTAAGGAGCATCCAGGAGGGCTTCTTAAAACAATATGTAGACAGTCCAACTAGGGAAGGGGCGGTACTGGACCTGGTATTGGGGAATGAGCCCGGCCAGGTTGTAGATGTTTCAGTAGGGGAGCATTTCGGTAACAGTGACCACAATTCAGTAAGTTTTAAAGTACTGGTGGACAAGGATAAGAGTGGTCCTAGGATGAATGTGCTAAATTGGGGGAAGGCTAATTATAACAATATTAGGCGGGAACTGAAGAACATAGATTGGGGGCGGATGTTTGAGGGCAAATCAACATCTGACATGTGGGAGGCTTTCAAGTGGCAGTTGAAAGGAATTCAGGACCGGCATGTTCCTGTGAGGAAGAAGGATAAATACGGCAATTTTCGGGAACCTTGGATGACGAGAGAGGGCCTCGTCAAAAAGAAAAAGGAGGCATTTGTCAGGGCTAAAAGGCTGGGAACAGACGAAGCCTGCGTGGAATATAAGGAAAGTAGGAAGGAACTTAAGCAAGGAGTCAGGAGGGCTAGAAGGGGTCACGAAAAGTCATTGGCAAATAGGGTTAAGGAAAATCCCAAGGCTTTTTACACGTACATAAAAAGCAAGAGGGTAGCCAGGGAAAGGGTTGGCCCACTGAAGGATAGGCAAGGGAATCTATGTGTGGAGCCAGAGGAAATGGGCGAGGTACTAAATGAATACTTTGCATCAGTATTCACCAAAGAGAAGAAATTGGTAGATGTTGAGTCTGGAGAAGGGTGTGTAGATAGCCTGGGTCACATTGAGATCCAAAAAGAAGAGGTGTTGAGTGTCTTAAAAAATATTAAGGTAGATAAGTCCCCAGGGCCTGATGGGATCTACCCCAGAATACTGAAGGAGGCTGGAGAGGAAATTGCTGAGGCCTTGACAGAAATCTTTGGATCCTCGCTGTCTTCAGGGGATGTCCCGGAGGACTGGAGAATAGCCAATGTTGTTCCTCTGTTTAAGAAGGGTAGCAAGGATAATCCCGGGAACTACAGGCCGGTGAGCCTTACTTCAGTGGTAGGGAAATTACTGGAGAGAATTCTTCGAGACAGGATCTACTCCCATTTGGAAGCAAATGGACGTATTAGTGAGAGGCAGCATGGTTTTGTGAAGGGGAGGTCGTGTCTCACTAACTTGATAGAGTTTTTCGAGGAGGTCACTAAGATGATCGATGCAGGTAGGGCAGTGGATGTTGTCTATATGGACTTCAGTAAGGCCTTTGACAAGGTCCCTCATGGTAGACTAGTACAAAAGGTGAAGTCACACGGGATCAGGGGTGAGCTGGCAAGGTGGATACAGAACTGGCTAGGCCATAGAAGGCAGAGAGTAGCAATGGAAGGATGCTTTTCTAATTGGAGGGCTGTGACCAGTGGTGTTCCACAGGGATCAGTGCTGGGACCTTTGCTCTTTGTAGTATATATAAATGATTTGGAGGAAAATGTAACTGGTCTGATTAGTAAGTTTGCAGACGACACAAAGGTTGGTGGAATTGCGGATAGCGATGAGGACTGTCGGAGGATACAGCAGGATTTAGATTGTTTGGAGACTTGGACGGAGAGATGGCAGATGGAGTTTAATCCGGACAAATGTGAGGTAATGCATTTTGGAAGGTCTAATGAAGGTAGGGAATATACGGTGAATGGTAGAACCCTCAAGAGTATTGAAAGTCAAAGAGATCTAGGAGTACAGGTCCACAGATCATTGAAAGGGGCAACACAGGTGGAGAAGGTAGTCAAGAAGGCATACGGCATGCTTGCCTTCATTGGCCGGGGCATTGAGTATAAGAATTGGCAAGTCATGTTGCAGCTGTATAGAACCTTAGTTAGGCCACACTTGGAGTATAGTGTTCAATTCTGGTCGCCACACTACCAGAAGGATGTGGAGGCTTTAGAGAGGGTGCAGAAGAGATTTACCAGAATGTTGCCTGGTATGGAGGGCATTAGCTATGAGGAGCGGTTGAATAAACTCGGTTTGTTCTCACTGGAACGAAGGAGGTGGAGGGGAGACCTGATAGAGGTATACAAATTTATGAGGGGCATAGACAGAGTGGATAGTCAGAGGCTTTTCCCCAGGGTAGAGGGGTCAATTACTAGGGGGCATAGGTTTAAGGTGAGAGGGGCAAGGTTTAGAGTAGATGTACGAGGCAAGTCTTTTACGCAGAGGGTAGTGGGTGCCTGGAACTCGCTACCGGAGGAGGTGGTGGAAGCAGGGACGATAGTGACATTTAAGTGGCATCTTGACAAATACATGAATAGGATGGGAATAGAGGGATACGGACCCAGGAAGTGTAGAAGTATGTAGTTTAGTCGGGCAGCATGGTCGGCACGGGCTTGGAGGGCCGAAGGGCCTGTTCCTGTGCTGTACATTTCTTTGTTCTTTGTTCTTTGACTTATCAGTGATAGGCAGCATGGTTTTGTGCAAGGAAGGTCATGTCTTACAACACTAATAGAATTCGTTGAAGAAGTGACAAAGTTAATTGATGAGGGAAGGGCTGTAGATGTCATATACATGGACTTCAGTAAGGCGTTTGATAAAGTTTCCCATGGCAGGTTGATGGAAAAAGTGAAGTCATATGGGGTTCAGTGTGTACTAGCTATACGGATAAAGAACTGGCTGGGCAACAGGAGACAGAGAGTAGTGGTGGAAGGGAGTGTCTCAAAATGGAGAAAGGTGGCTAGTGGTGTTCCACAGGGTTCCATGCTCGGACCACTGTTGTTTGTGATATACATAAATGATCTGGACGAAGGTATAGGTGGTCTGATTAGCAAGTTTGCAGATGATACTAAGGTTGCTGGAGTTGCAGATAGCGAGGAGGACTCTCAGGGAATACAGCAAAATATAGATAGATTGGAGAGTTGGGCAGAGAAATGGCAGATGGAGTTCAATCCAGGCAAATGCGAGGTGATGCATTTTGGAAGATCTAATTCAAGAGTGGACTATACGGTCAATGGAAGAGTCCTGGGGAAAATTGATGTACAGAGAGATCTGGGAGTTCAGGTCCATTGTACCCTGAAGGTGGCAACGCAGGTCGCTAGAGTAGTCAAGAAGGCATACAGCATGCTTGCCTTCATCAGAAGGGGTATTGAGTACAAGAGTCGGCAGGTCATGTTACAGTTGTATAGGACTTTGGTTAGGCCACATTTGGAATACTGCATGCAGTTCTGGTCGCCACATTACCAGAAGGATGTGGATGCTTTAGAGAGGGAGCAGAGGAGGTTCACCAGGATGTTGCCTGGTATGGAGGGTGCTAGCTATGAAGAAAGGTTGAGTAGATTAGGATTGTTTTCATTGGAAAGACGGAGGTGAGGGGGGACCTGATTGAGCTCTACAAATTTATGAGAGGTATGGACAGGGTGGATAGCAACATGCTTTTTCTAAGAGTGGGGGTGTCAATTACAAGGGGGTCACGATTTCAAGGTGAGAGGGGGAAAGTTTAAGGGAGATGTGCGTGGAAAGTTTTTTACGCAGAGGGTAGTGGGTGCCTGGAACATTTTGCCAGCGGAGGTGGTAGAGGCGGGCACGATAGCATCATTTAAGATGCATCTAGACAGATATATGAACGGGAGGGGAACAGAGGGAAGTAGATTCTTGGAAAATAGGCGACAGGTTTAGATAAAGGATCTGGGGCGACATTCTCCGACCCCCCGCCGGGTCGGAGAATCGCCGGGGGCTGGCGTGAATCCCGCCCCCGCCGGTTGACGAAGTCTCCGGCACCAGATATTCGGCGGGGGCGGGAATCACGCCGCGCCAGTTGGCGGGCCCCCCCGCTCGATTCTCCGGCCCGGATGGGCCGAAGTCCCGCTGATAAATTGCCTGTCCCGCCGGCGTAAATTAAATCACCTACCTTACCGGTGGGACAAGGCGGCGCGGGCGGGCTCCGGGGTCCTGGGGGGGGCGCGGGCCGATCTGACCCCGGGGGGTGCCCCCAGGGTGGCCTGGCCCGCGATCGGGGCCCACCGATCCACGGGCGGGCCTATGCCGTGGGGCCACTCTTTCCCTTCCGCCTTCGCCACGGTCTCCACCATGGCGGAGGTGGAAGAGACTCCCTCCACTGCGCATACGTGGGAAACTGTCAGCGGCCGCTGACGCTCCCGCGCATGCGCCGCCCCGAGATGTCATTTCCGCGCCAGCTGGTGGGGCAACAAAGGCCGTTTCCGCCAGCTGGCGGGGCGGAAATTCCTCCGGCGTCGGCCTAGCCCCTCAATGTTGGGGCTCGGCCCCCAAAGATGCGGAGCATTCCGCACGTTTGGGGCGGCGCGATGCCCGTCTGATTGGCGCCGTTTTGGGCGCCAGTCGGCGGACATCGCGCGTTTCCAGAGAATTTCGCCCCCGGATCGGCGCAGGCTGGGAGGGCCGAAGGGCCTGTTCCTGTGCTGTAATTTTCTTTGTTTGTTCTTTGATTCTATGATTTGTAAAGTTACGGGGATGAAGGATCATTTTGGAAATGTCAAATGTACAAACACATTCGCCTGACATTGAGAACTTGTTTACTTTTGCAAAAGTGCCTCGTGGGGATTTTCAATCATTTTTATTTTTGAATTTAATGTGTCAAATTTAATGGGCACACAATTAGGAAACTGACATCTGTGATTTTCTAATCTGCGCTTTGGAGCACAAAGTGAGGGCAGATGTGAGGTTCCAAAGACGGAGTTATAAATTATAAGTCATAAACTGTTATACATTTTAGCTGAGAACTCTCCTGCTAGAAGGCTTGGGCCCACGCATGAAGTGATTTTGATCAACTTATTAGTCAATACAGTCACTCTGAGCTGAAACCAAAGTCTTCAGGTTGAGATGACAAAATACACTCCACCAACATTATTTACAACACAATTCTTGTTTGTTGGATTGTTTATGGGGGTGGGGGCATTCTCTTTTCTTTGTTAAGTGTAAACTATTGTGAAGCTGATTTACCTCATCTAAAGATTTGTCCTAACCTCGGATTAATGTATTAATATAGCAACATGTTTTGGGTGTGAAGAATTTGGAGGGCGTTTTACCTCTGCTTGGGACACTGGCAATTTTAAACACATTTTATTTGACTTACTTCAGAATTAGTATTCTCATCGGTAGGTGGGGGAGGCTTGAAAAGACTGAAAATTGCCTGGGACTTTATGTCATCAATAGTGCTATCAAGTGGCTCAGCAATAACCTGCTCACGGACGCTCATTTTGAGTCACTCTGTTCCTGACCTCATTACAGCCTCGGTTCAAAAATGGCCAAAAGAGCTGAATCCTAGAGGTGACTTGATAGTGACTGTCCTTGACATCAAGGCAGCATTTGACCGAATATGGCATCAAGAAGCCCTAGCTAAACTGGAGTCAATGGGAATCAGTGGGAAAACTCTCCGCTGGTTGGAGTCATACCTGGCACAAAAGAAAATGGTTGTGGAGTTTGGATGTCAATCATCTCCGCTCCAGGATATCACTGCAGGAGCTCCTTAGGGCAGTGTCCTAGGCCCAACCATCTTCAGCTGCTTCATCAATGACCTGCCTTCTATCATAAGATCAGAAGTGGGATTTTGCGGATGACTGCACAATGTTCAGCATCATTTGCGGCTCCTCAGATAATGAAGCAGTCCATGTCCAAATTCAGCAAGACCTGGACAATATCCAGGCTTGGGCTGACAAGTGGCAAGTTACATTCGTGCCACACAAGTGCCAGGCATTGACCATCTCAAACAAGAGTGGATGTAACCATTGCCCCTTGACATTCTATGACATTACCATTGCTGAATTTCCACTATCAACATCCTGGGGATTACCATTGATCAGAAACTGAACTGGACTAGCCACATTAATACTTTGGCTACTAGGGAAGGTCAAAGACTAGGAATTTGAATACATTACTTTTTTAAAATTTAGCTCTCATGCCAGAGCAACTTAGACCAGCCTACAAGGTCGGCTGGACAATCACGTGATGCGTAACAGGCAGAGATCTGGTGATCACACACCCCATCCAATTGGCCTACATGATATCCAGTAGCAATGGCAATGGACACTGGAAAGCTTCCTCTGGGCTCCAAACCAAAGCCCTGACTTCCATCGAATTCCTGCAGTGCAGAAGGAAGCCATTCAGCCCATCGAGTCTGCACCGACCCTATGAAAGAGCACCCTACCTAGGCCCACTACCCCGCCCCATCCCCGTAACCCCATCAAAAGCTGGACACTAAAGGGCAATTTGGCATGGTCAGTCCACCTAACCTGCACATCTTTTGGCTGTGAGAGGAAACCGGTGGACGCCCACACAGACATTGGGAGAAAGTGCAAACTCCATGCAGACAGTCACCCAAGGCTGGAATTGAACCCAGGTCCCTGGCAGAAGTGTTAACCACTGTGCCACTGGGCTGCCCATTAAGGTTCCAGTTGACTCATCAGGTTGTTACACATTTGTCAGGCAAATTGCTATACATTCCAAATGAATGAGAGCCCAAGAGTGGGTTATCTCAGCACTGAGGCAGCATGGTCACTTGGAGCTAGAGGGAACTATGCCAAAATGAACATTGATCGCTTAATATTTGCCAACAGCAATATAGCTCACCATTGCAAGCAATTTGTTGCAAGAATTATGTTATCTGTCAAACCTAATAGGAAAACTCAAAATCTGCCTTTAGGATGGAACATTCCAGAGAAGCACGCTCTCGGTGACACTGTCCTTCTCTCAGGATAAGGAGAAAGGTTAAAAAATAGGAGCGTGAAATAAATAGTTGGAGGGGCTTTTTGGTCTCCAGTAAATTCAGCATTCAGCAGTTCAGAAATATTTAGCCTTAGTGCACTGATAGTTCCATAAACACTGCTGCAGTGGCAGCTCGTTGAGTTTTTATTTTGTCTCTTATTAACATTTTATTTATACATGAGCTCAAACAGTTTAATAAGTGGTGCCAATCCATTTTCCAATTCCTGCAGTGGCTGCCAACATGTTTGGTGAGTGGGTGCATGCAAAGTAAATATTTACTCTGTGACTTTATTTTTGGATGGGGACGGATTGCAAAGCCAGTTTAGTGTGCTGGATTCGCCAACATACTCATCTTTCTTGTACATGTCAGTTTCAATAAATAGTTTGCATATTTCGAGGAAGGGAAAGCTCCAATGTACAATTAGCCTTCAGAATCTCGAGCTGAAATGGATCTGATTAAGCTCACGTGTGCTATCTCCAAACATAACTATTCTGTGCGGGTGATCGTTAGAAATTCCTTCAGAGCAGTGACTGTAACTGGCCCGTCCCATATGGGAATTTTACAGTTACATTTTGCAGTTATATAGAAACCGTACTTTGGATCACATTCTAGTTAAGAATTAACCATTATGAAAAAAAACTAAATATCATTAACATCAGGCACCATGACTTGTACAGTGAACTTGTAACACACACCGGACACAATCTAGGGTGACACTCTCATGCAATAAAGAGAGCTGTGCTGTTGGAGATGGTGTCTTTTGGGTGAAATTATTATTATTTAAAAAAATATTTCAATTATTAACCAAGATTCCAACACCCCCTCAGCTAGACATAAAATACTAATTTGTACTAATTTGAAGAAGAGCAGGGACATTCACCCCGTTGTCTTTTATTTTTGACCTTTATCCATCAATATCACTAAAGCAGATAATGATGCAGTTGTCATATTTGTGTTTGTGGGGCCTAGTTGTACCTCGATTAGATGCTGTGCTTTCGACATTATTACTGTGACTACATTCTGAAAGCACGTCATTGGCTGGTAAAACATATTGAGGAGTCCTGAGTTTCTGAAAGATCTTGAAATGTTTGCAAGATGAACACAAGTTCTTTCTTTTCTTTAACAGTTTACAACTGCAGATGAAATAGTCTGCTTTGTAGTGGGGAAACTCCCCACTCTCAGGGGAAATGAAGAGGAAATGGGGACAGTGACACAGAGTGCTAGGTTTTCATGGTCCCACCTCACCCATTATGCTGTCCCGGTATTTCGTCTTGCATTCCCCACATCCCATCATCACTGGATGGCCTTTGGGCCTTCGGGATTTCTGGTTCTTCTTTCCTGCAGCAGCTGAAGACCCTTATACTGGCAGCCAGAAATCCAGAAACAGAAGTCTTCTGTCCATTGAAGGAGTAGATGAATGAACCACTTTCTTTGGTGCCCATATTTAATGACTACTTTAGTCTATGCCATAGCTGAATGTGTTTGATTTGACAGGGGAACTAAGAATGATGCTGTTGTACACAAAGTCTTTGTTCACTAGCACCTAAGACCAGTGAGACTCTGACCTTTTGGAGCCATGTTTTTTCTTCAGCTTTTGCTTAACAAAATGAAAATGGTAATGATCTTCCCATCCAAGTTTAATGTTTCTCTCAGGATTACTAACATAAGATCATAAGACATAGGAGCAGAATTAAGCCATTCGGCCCATCAAGTCTGCTCCACTTTTCAATCATGGCTAATATGTTTCTCATCCCCATTCTCCTGCCTTCTCCCCATAACACCTCCCCTCTTAATCAAAACCTATCTATCTCTGTCTTAAAGACACTCGGTGATTTGACCTCCACGCTCTTCTGCGGCAAAGAGTTCCACAGATTCACCACCCTCTGGCTGAAGAAATTCCTCCTCATTTCAGTCTTAAAGGATCGTCCCTCCAGCCTGAGACTGTGCCCTCGGGTTCTAGTTTTTCCTACTCGTGGAAACGTCCTCTCCACGTCCACTCTACCTCGGCCTCTCAGCATCCGGTAAGTTTCAATTAGATCCCCCCTCATCCTTCTAAACTCCAATAATAACATTCCAATAATAGACTTTAAAAGGCCATCACATTTGGCTGCATAGCTTCTGTATTTTCAACGCTGTGGCACTGTTTCAGGTTTAATCTGTTCCATACATCCATACTTCTGATGAGGGCTGCGTCCGATGCCATTTTGAGTATGCTGGGAACGTGTACCAAATGCATGTTAAGTAGACAGATTGTGACATTAGTTGATTTGACTTTAGTAATCCCATGTTAGATCCCAATGTAGCAGCCAATGTGCTTTCTTAATCTTGCATAATTGACTGTGCATTCAGCAGCATGAAGGATTCTCTACTCTACAGAGTGCATGCCGCAGTTTGTGTGTCGGTGAGTGTGCTGGAATGTGTCTGGGTGATGTGGCCGTCGTGGATAAATAACTGACAGTGTGTGCAAGCTGTGAGATGTGGGTGTGAGGCTTGAAGTAGTGCTAAGTATGAGAGACGAGTTGAAGGGTGGAATGTGAGGTAACAGCCATGATTGAAAGAGATTGTTGGTAAGTGGGGGATCGCAGGTGTGATGCATCGAGCAGAATGTGAGGGCCACTGCTGGGAAAAAGGCATTTGAAGATGCATTCATTGACCTTGGCTGTTTGTGTGGGACTATTGAATTTCTAGTGGCACTGCATCCAGGTCCTTGGGCCTACAATGCTGGCTTTGACCATGATGGCTATCTGCTTCCATTGCTTTCAAAGTGTCTATGTGGAAGGCCTTTCTCTTCCTGTCCACCTTCCGCATCAAGGCCTGCTGTGCTGTGTCTGAGGAATTTGGAGCCTGGCTTCTCCCTCTTGAACCATACTCACTCTTTTTTCTGCTCAGACTTTTCTTCATTTTGTGAGGGCCACGAAGAATCCAGCACGAGGTTTAAGGTTACAAAGAAATAACATTTATTTACAATAACATATATATATACAACAGCAGCAGCAACTTCGCTTGCTGCTCACTCCTTCCTGCTGGTTCCAAACTGGCCAGCTTTATTTATACAGGGAGTCTGCTAATGATTTCTCCGCCCCCCTCATTGGGGAAGCTCATACTTCCACAGGATTGTGGGATTGTCATTAGTCCCCAGCCAGTGGTAAGCAGGCAGGTTATAACATCCCTCCCCCCCAAAGTCCAAGGAATCCACCGAAGACCCTGGCGAAGGAGGGCGTCGGACTTGTTTTGCCGCAGGCAAATGGACACCATTTGCATGAGGCGCTGGATCGGGCAGCATGTAACGAGACGGAGACCGGCGTGATGAACGGCATAACGGTTGTACATCCACGGCCCGTGGGCCCGAGGATTTCCCCTCTGATGCGTCCTGTGTCTCCATCTTGGAGTCAGAGTCTGCTGCCTCCGTCATCTCGGCGTCTCTATCTCCACGCGGTTCTGTAACGACCTGCGCAGGTTTTGAGTGAGACACCAGAGGAAGATTGTGAGGACTACTTTCCATTGTCTCTGGTCTCTGTGGCTGTAGAAATGAGCTCCGGGGGCTCTTTGGAAGGAATAGTCTTCTGGACCGAATGTGGTCTACATGTTTGCGCTGGAGACGACCTTGGGCTTGCACCTGGTAAGATATAGGGCCCGTTTGGTGAAAGATTATGCCAGGGTCCCACTGGGCACCACCAGCAAAATTCCGAATGAACACTGGGTCACCGGGCGCAAACTGCCGAATTGGCCGATGCCGAGAAAAACCATGTCCCTGCCGTTTTCAATTGTTGCGCAGGACGTTGTGCCTAGCATCTTATGCACCTCTAGCCATTTAGACTGGGCGTCGATTAATAAAAGGAACATGGATCCTTGAAAAGGGCCGGCGAAATCCGCATGCAAGCGCGCCCAAGCCATTCCCTTCTGATGCTCCTGGCAAATGGAGCAGTTTTGGGCCACCTTCTCAATGTCGGTGTTGAGGCCTGGCCACCAGACATAACTCCGGGCCAACATTTTCATTTTGGTCACACCTGGATGCCCATTATGCAAGTCTCTTAGTATCAGCTCCTGTCCTTTTTCCGGGACAATCATACGCGTCCCCCACAAGAGGATGCCGTCTTCCACGCTGAATTCTGACAGCTTGGAGGAAATGCCCGCAACTCGCCTGGGAGCTGTCTATGCTTCCCACCAGACAGGACTATGCGCCGAACCTTTGACAGGACTGGCTCCGTCTGGGTCCACTCACTGATCTGTGATGCCGTGACAGGCAAGGTGTCCATAAAATATAGGGTTGCAACAACCTCACCGGTCGTGGGGGTCGACATGGGGCCGGTCGATAAAGGCAATCGGCTCAGTGCGTCGGCTTTCACTATCTGCGTTCCTGGTTTGTGCTCCAGAGAATACTCGTATGCAGCGAGCAACAAAGCCCAGCGCTGGATCCGTGCAGAAGCAATGGGCGGTATTGGCTTATCCTCTCTGAAAAGTCCCAGCAGAGGCATATGATCAGTCACGATAGTGAAGTGGCGGCCATACTTGTACTGGTGGAAACGTTTCACCGCAACGACCACTGCCAGGCCCTCCTTCTCGATCTGCGCGTACTTTTTTTACACTGCAGTCAATGTGCGGGAGGCAAAAGCAATCGGCCGCTCGGCCCCGTTCTCCATCTTGTGGGACAGGACGGCCCCAATACCATACGGGGATGCATCACATGTGACGAGCAAAGGCTTTCTAGGATTATAGTGAGTTAGTAACCCAGACGACGACAATTGTTGCTTTACCCGCCGGAAAGCGGTTTCTTGTGGCTGACCCCAAACCCAGGTGTGATTTTTCTTTAGCAGAAGGTGAACGGGGCCAGCGTAGTTGCCAGATTGAGGAGGAACTTCCCGTAATAGTTTTCGAGGCCGAGAAAAGAACGAAGATACGAAGTGTCAGTCGGGGTGGGGGCATGTTGAATCGCACCCACCTTCTCTGCGATGGGGTGCAAACCTTCGCGGTCCACCCGATAACCCAGGTAGACTACTTCCTTCGCCTGAAAGACGCACTTTGTGCGACGTAAACAGACTCCAGCCTCCGAAAAGCGTCTAAGGACAGCCTCCAGATTTTCCAAATGTTCCTGCTCCGACGTCCCTGTGATCAAAACGTCATCTAAGTAGACAGCGACACGCGGTAAACCTCTCAAAATGCCCTCCACAACGCGTTGAAAAATAGCGCAGGCAGAGGATACTCCAAAGGGAAAACGTGTATATTCATACAGGCCGGTGTGTATTAATCGTTACATATGGTCGGGAGGCAGGGTCCAGCTCCAACTGTAGGTAGGCGTGACTCATATCTAATTTTGTGAAGGAGAGTCCACCTGCAAGCTTCGCGTAGAGATCCTCTGTGCGAGGCATTGGATATCGGTCGTGTCGGGAAACCGTATTCACTGTAAGTTTATAGTCGCTGCACAAGCAAACTGTGGCATCTGGCTTCATTACCGGTACAATTGGTGCTGCCCAGTCAGCGAAACGGACGGGCCTGATAATACCCAAAGTCTCCAAACGAGCGAGCTCCCCTTCTACCTTCTCGAGCAAGGCGTAAGGTACCGGGTGCGCCGGAAATAGCGTGGCGTGGCTCCTGGTTCGACTTGGATACGGGCTACGGCCCCTTTTATTTCCCCCAAACCAGGGCTGGAATACATCTGGGTATCATCCTAGCACCTCAGTCAACCCTCCAGAAACTGTTTGGAGGATGTGCTCCACTTCAACCGCAAATGGCGCAACCAGTCCCGACCCAACAGGCTGTGCCCATGGCCGCGCACCACGATAAGTGGGAAACGCCCCTCTTGGCGTCCATAAACAACAGGGGTCATTGTAGTTCCTGCAATGTCCAATGGTTCCCCCGTGTAGGTGGCCAACCTGGCCTGTGTGTCGGTTAATGTAAAGGTCTGTATACCCTGCTTGATGCGGTCAAATGTCCTCTGGGCGATCAAGGAGACCGCTGCGCCAGTGTCCAACTCCATCTTAAGCGGGTGACCATTGACCCGTACTGTCACCTTCATGGAGGCCACACGGGGAGCTGCCACACAATGCAGCTGCAGGCAGTCGTCCTCCGTCTCCACGTCCTCAGGAGTAGTCGCCGCAGGTTCATCCACATGGAAGGTACGGCCTCTGGGCTGGTCCCAGTTTCGGTCGGAACGACGGCACCTCTGGTGCCCCCAGGACCGGCGTCCGCGACGGGGTCGGTGCCTACAAGTCTGACACGGACATGGCTCCTCGTCCATTGGTTCTGGAGAAGGCACCCTTCGGGGAGAAATGTCCGACAGCCACTGGCATCGATCCGGACGTCGCCTCGCCCAAGGTACCGCAGGAGTGCGGGGGGACGTTTTAGGACGGAAGGGGTTGCGCCCCAAGGAAAGGACCTCCATTCCCTGCAGCTCCTGCACTCCTCGTTCTGCGCTCTCTCGGGACAAGACTATTTGAATGGCCTGTTGAAAAGTCAATGTTGGCTCAGCTAACAACTTTCTCTGGGTGGCCGCATTGTTAATACTGCAAACCAAACGGTCGCGTAACATTTCTGACAAGGTCTGACCATAGTCACAGTATTCCGCAATCCCGCGTAGCCTGGATAGAAAATCGGCAAGGGATTCTCCAGGGGTCCTCTCAGCGGTATTAAACTGGTAATGTTGGACTATCGTGGATGGGGTTGGGTTAAAATGTTGCCCCACTAAATTCACAAGTTCATCAAACATTTTGGTGTCCAGCGCAGCTGGGTACGTAAGGCTCCTAATCACCCCAAACGTATGCGGGCCGCAGGCGGTGAGCAATATGACCACCTGGCGCTTGTTTTCGGTGATATTGTTTGCCCGGAAATAGTGACGCATCCGTTGTGTGTACTGGTTGCAGCTTTCCAGCGCAGCATCAAAAACATCCAAACGTCCGTACAGAGGCATGGTGTAATAGAAAACAACTTCCAGCCTGTATCCAACAAAAATCCAGGGAGGTGGCTTCAGCAGTGTAGACAGCTATTCACTTTAAACCTCGTCGCAGTTTTGTGAGGGCCACGAAGAATCCAGCACGAGTTTTAAGGATACAAAGAAATAACATTTATTTACAATAACATATATATATACAACAGCAGCAGCAACTTCGCTTGCTGCTCACTCCTTCCTGCTGGTTCCAAACTGGCCAGCTTTATTTATACAGGGAGTCTGCTAATGATTTCTCTGCCCCCCTCATTGGGGAAGCTCATACTCCCACAGGATTGTGGGATTGTCATTAGTCCCCAGCCAGTGGTAAGCAGGCAGGTTATGTCACTTCACAAACAGTTCTCGCTCCTTCTCCAGTCACAATAGACTTCCTTTGAAAGAGGTGCAGGCTGGTTTTAAGTAGTGCAGCTTAGCACTGGCTGCATACAGTAATCATATAAATAAGCCGGCAACAGAAAGTTTGCCTGTGACGGAAGCAACGGGTCCAGGTTCTTGCACATTGTGATATCCCGCGCCGGTATTCTGATCTTAATGATTTTTGCAGCCAAATAACAATAAAAGTTACCCCGTGCATGTCAAGTTGTTATTTTGGACTATTATCGGAAACTTTCCCCTTCACAGTTTTCAAACTGCTAGCAAGTCACTTCACCGATTGAAATGATGAACATGATGTTTATTCAGCTGTGCAGTGCACAAAAGTTTCTAAATCTTGGCCCCGTGTCAAATTCAAAACTTCATTTCACTCAACAGGCCACGGAAACCATTGTGCATTGTGTCACGAGAGTGGGAAGGACCCTTTGTGGAGACGAGGCAACTCGCATGAACTCTTCTCAGGGGAACACATCCTCGAAGTTGAGCTTCTCTGAGGAGCCGGTGTGATACTTGTGGTAGTCACCACTGTTGTATTATATTGTATATATGGGTATTACGGTAAGGCCCCTGTACTACAGGTACGGGGGTAGATCCTTGCCTGCTGGCTCTGCCCAGGAGGCGGAGTATAAATGTGTGTGCTCTCCAAACAGCAGCCATTTCGTAAGCTGCTGTAGGAGGCCACACATCTCTGTGTAATAAAGCCTCGATTACATTCTACTCTCGTCTCGTCGTAATTGATAGTGCGTCAATGCTTACCTCCTGCAGCAAGGTCGGCAGCCAACTCCCAGAGTCAGCAAAACCCACTGCTTTGAATGTGCTGCTTAACCCTTCCAGGCTGCAAGAGTAGTATCAGTGAGGTTGCAGTACATGCTTTAATCATAGAATCCCTAGAGTGCAGAAGGAGGCCATTCGGCCCATCGAGCCTTCACCAACCCTCCGAAAGAGCACCCTACCCAGGCTCACACTATCCCCACAATCCAGTAACTCCACCTAACCTTTTTGGACACTAAGGGGTAACTTAGCATGGCCAAGCCACCTAACCTGCACATCTTTGGACTGCGGGAGGAAACCGGAGCACCTGGAGGAAACCCACGCAGACACGGGGAGAACAGGCAGACTCCACACAGACAGTCACCCAAGGCCGGAATTTGCCCCTGCTCCCTGGCACTGTGAGGCAGCAGTGCTAAACACTGTGCCACCGTGCCGCCACATGAGAGCTTTTGAGATGAATGCAGTTGGTAATCTCTTGGAGCTTCGAGCTGAGTAGGCGCAGCTAACAACTGCAGCATCTCAGACAATGGAAACGTAGTGGCTGCTGTGCAAGCGAACTTTGTAAAGGCGTTTAAGATGTTTCGTCGAGAAAATCAAGCTGCACTGGATTAAATGGGAATAACTGTATAAATCATCTGGACGACCTGGATAGGGAGACGCAATATCAAAATCCATAGACAAACTAACCCAGATGAAGAGAACTGTCAGCATCTTCAGGTGGTCATAGACCAGCGAGTAGGTGAGACAGGTAGACGGCAGATGAAATGTCATCTAGACAAACGTGAGGAGGTGCAAACTATGAAGTAGAATAAGGAGAAAAAAAAATGCATTCACTTTAAAAGGAGTAGTGGAGCAGGATGATTTTGTAAGTCAGATACACAAAGTGCCATTGCTGAACAAGCTGTGAAATGAAACATATGGGGATAGAAATTTGTTTGCAGATATTCGCTTCCAGGTCGACCACTGCTTTACTGGGGGCTGAAATGTTGCTCGGATGTCTCCGAATGCTGTGGAATACTGTGAATTGACACAACGCTGACGCACACAGCCCGATTCCAACCATGCAGTCCCAGAATACAAATGCAGCAAGATGGTGCGAGGACACTTGCTAATTAAATTACCACTCCATAAATTGCAGGGGAGGTGTTTTTCAGTAAAGATTCACTGAGGCAGAGTTGGTGGAAGCACTGTGTATTTGCAGCTGATTTTTTTGGGGAGTTTCTTAATACAGTGGAGAGAGGATGAGGTGACTCTGGGGTCGGTTTTTGCATTGCCTCCCTCTTTGCAATTCAACCAGAAAATGGAGTGGAGGAGGCAGAGAGGGGAAGCCCAATGAGGAGGGAAGGAGGAGACACAGGAGGCGGGAAGGAGGTGGGGAGAACAGAGGGAGGAGTGTGATGGATCTAGGACATTTTTATATATGTGTCTGTTGCAGCAATGTTATTAAAATAACTTGGGTTAAGCGATCCAGATTATGGGGTGCTTTCTCCACTGCCGATGCCTACAATGAGAATTGTGATCGGGCAGAGAATATCGGGTGGAACAAAAATGGATTTGCGTCAAGCGTCAATTCCGACTCAACGCTCTGAATCCCCGCTGGCGGCAGTGAGGTTCACGGTTCTATGCAAATCCGTAATTTGAATGTGACTGGCGGGTTGGGGACCACATGTTCCACCCCGCCATAATGCTCCACTCCTCTCAGGTGGGAGTCACACGGGTACGAATTGGTGCAGGTATTTACAAGGAGGGCCTGGGCACCATGGCTGTTGAGGGGGAGCAAGAAGGTAAGAGAACACACAAAGTTTTCGGCCTAACTGGGGTGTCTGCCTGGACCACAGGGAGTAATGGGTAATGGTTTGGTGCCAGGTCCGTACACACCCAACTCTGTCACAATCTGTGTGGTATATCACGCATCTAAGCTCCCAGCAAATGCACACTTCCCCCATACACATCCATCTAAGAGCTGCCCGCACACAAGCCTGTTAGCATGGAGGTGATTGGCAACCCACATTGACCGTCTCCACCACACAACAGTTGCCACCCTGTTGGTGGGATAACACAAGGCCACCCAGTGAGGAGACTGCGGAAGGGAAATTAACATAAACCAACTTCAAAACATGCTGGGAAATGCTTACCTATAGTTCAACACTGCTTTTGAATGACAAGAAGTAGGTCAGGTAACATAAATGAAATACTGCTTAATATTATGGTTTCAGCCTTATTATGAAAACACATCGTCCTCTGAAAGATAACAAAATGTGCACTCGAGTTTTTTTTAGCCAAGGGCAAGAACATACGTACTACGTATTTCACCTTGCGTACTTTCCAAGGTCTATTTAATATAAACATGCCTGTTTACTTCAAGCTGTTTTTTCAGACGATAAAACATGCAGTCTTCAATCGAATCTCAGAGTGCAGTGCAATGGCTTTTGCAGCTGGAACACTTTCTCTCCGCAAATATATTTGTGGAAATAAATTTCCTTAAATCGAACCTCGAGGAATTTGTCTTTATTATGATTTCCACAACAAATTGGCGTAGTCATTGCAGTTTCCCTAATTTAACGGGACGTGAACCCCGAAACGATTCTCTAAACAGGACTCTCTCAGCTGAAAGGGAGAGAGCCATAGCGCGACCCCAGCTGAAAGGGGGGTCTGCTGCTCGACAGCCTTAATTACTGGCCAGTGACTCATGCTAGGAGAGTTATCTGAATTAATAAATTAACGATAGCTGCATGAGAAGAAAAAAGGTGCCTTAGAGACTAAAATCTAAAAGAAAAAGACTTCGAAGTTCGTGAAAGAATAAACACCGGTGTGCGCTCCCTGTAGTATTTGTGAATGATTTCCGCGGTCGTTGTTATTGTTAAGTATACTTCTAAAGTATTTTGCAGAAGGAACGATGAGCAATAAACTCGACGCCCCCTCACAGGTCGTCCCAAAGCCGCGGTAAAGACATCTGGAGCGAGATAGAAGGTGAACTCCTTAAAGAGGACAGATAAGGGAGTCAAAATGAGTAAGAAAATGAAAAGAAACAATCATAAAACAACGGAATGAGGTAGGAAAACCTATATGTCCCGCATAGGAATCTAATGAAGCTGACCACCTCTCGGAAAAAAAACAGGGGAGTAAAAGTAAACAGAAGATTAAGGTAAAAGCGTAACAGATGGGTTCCTGTAGAAAAAGGGAATTCAGATTGTGTGTGAGATAAGGCTAACAGTTAACTGTGAGATTTGTGAGCTGTGAGAATCTGTGTGTTTTGTTTAACCAATTAATTTAGTCAAAGCATAAAATGCTAGGTGGGTTGTATTTTTTATCGTCTGTCATTGTGAGTCAGAGATTATAAATTAAGTGATTTTTGTTGGGATTTCTCGAAAGAACTGAAACATTGGAAATTACGATCAGTTTAAAAGAAAGAAAGTGCCTTTACGAATAAAAGTAATTGAATATGAATAAGTTTTTAGAATACGTGAAAAGGCATAAATGGCACCATTCCAAGTTCTCCGCCCCTTAGTTTCTGCAGGAAACATTAACCATCCTGCTAAGGCAAAGCAAATAGGAGAAGTAATCAAAGAGGCCAAAGGAAAAAAATAATACATGGAATTTATATTGAAATGGACAGCCAAAATTGCCTGATAGAATTTTATGGCAAACAGGAGGGCAAAGTGACCTGGAAAGAGGAGCAATGGCCCGCTACAGTTGAAAGACAACAACCTCCCCTTCAATCCTGGCCCAGGTACTGGCGCATCTATGGGCCCAACATAAAAATCATGTTGGAAAAGTACATTCTGCCCCAGCGCATAGGGTGCAGTTACAGAAGAACGTTGCCCTGCCCTGCTTAAAACTATACATGTTGGCACCGGAAGCAGAAAAAAGGATAGAGGGAGTGATCAATGCACTATTACAGTAAGGGATGCTGAAGAGAACACAAAGCCCCTGTAACACCCCTATCCTCCCCATTCCAAAAGTAGGAAGACCCAACGAGTGGTGGTTTGTGCAAGATCTCAGAGCCGTCAATAAAATTGTTATCACTATTGCTCCATTGGTGCTGGACACAAATGTAATTTTGTCTTCTATACCACCAACAACGGATACTTTCTCAGCCTTTTTCTCCACACCATTGCACCCAGAATGTCAATATCTATTTGCCTTTACATATCGGAATTAACCGTATTAAAAATGACTTGGACGAGTGCCAGTTGTCTGCAGGCTCAACATTCCCTCAAATGATGATGATTTATTGATAGCCTCAGAGGGAGGGCTAGTTTGTCAACAGAATACCCTTTTGTTATTATCACATCTGGCAGAAAGAGGGCATAGGGTCTCAATGGACAAACTGCAATTCTGTCAGGAGACAGTTCAGTATTTGGGATTTCAGCTGCAGCAAGGACAGTGGAGGCTTGGGTCTGAAAGCGTACAGGCTGTAGCAAGGGTTCCAACTCTGAGCACAGAAAAGGAATCCTTTACCTTCCTCGGAATGGTGGGCTATTGCAGGCAGTGGATACCGGACTATAGAGAGATGGAAGCAGTACTGTGCAAGGCTACCCTACAGGACGCCCCTTCAGTTGTTACCTGGATCCCAGAGAGGGAGCAAGCATTTTGTAATTGAAACAAGCCATGATTAGTGCCCCTGCCTTGGGACTTCCTAATTTCAGCAAGCCCTTTACTCTTTGTGTGAATGAAGCAGGGGGATTTGCAACAGGGGTCCTGGTGCAAGAGCATTGAGGAGGGAAAAGACCCCTTGCCTATGTGCTGTGGTAAAGGGTATGCCAAACTGCTTAAGAGCAGTAGCAGCCACAGCGGCCATAGTAGAAAAAAAAAATTAGTTTTGCTGCTGCTTAATTCATCCGTAACGCAGCATTTTACTGTGGCTTGACACACTGGGTACGAAGTATCCTCTCTAAAACCAACTTTACCTACAAGCGAGCGCCAGCTGTCAACCCTGCAACACTCTTGCCCGCACCCTTGGAAGCAGAACATATGTATGATCATGACTGTTTACAATTGGTTAAAGCCGCCACAACCCCTCGATCTGATTTATTGAGTCACCCACTAGAAAATCCAGACATCATCTTTTTCACCAATGGGTCAGCAAACCGACCAAATGATATGACCCTCCTGGCCGGCTATGCAATAGTAACTCCATTCGAGATAGTGGAAGCTTTTGCTCTGCCATCGGGAACGTCTGCTCAAGCGGCAGAATAGTTTGCCTTTACTAAAGCATGTATTCTAGCTAAAAATAAAACAGTCAATATTTATATGATTCCCGATCCGCTTTTGGGTACATGATTTTGCCCAATTATGGAAAAACAGGGGATTCATAACTTCCTCCGGCCAACCTATTAAACATGCTAAATTGGTTTTAAATTTACTAGATGCTGTTCAGCTACCCAGCAAGATAGCCGTTTTAAAGTGTGAAGCGCATACTACCGCAGACGATGAAGTCTCATGCGACAATAGATTTGATGATAAAATAGCAAAGGAATTGGCTCTCAAACAGCAGCCACAACTGCAAGCGGCTGCAGTTGAACTTCTGTCCACCATAACAGAACCAAAGTTAAAACAGGCACAGGAGCAAGCCTCCCTACAGGAGCATCGCTCTTGGCTAAAAGCAGGTTGCTATCAAGACAATTTTGATAGGTGGATAAAGGCTTTGAAAATAGACCAAACGTATGAAGCTCTCAGAGAAATTATACTTTTGGAGGAGTTAAAAAATTCAATTCCTGATGTAGTGAGAATTCATGTGGAAGAGCAGAGGGTTAAAACTGCGAGATTAGCGGCAGAAATGGCAGATGATTATGAATTAGTTCATAAATCAAAGTTTGATTTCTGACATCAGTTTCAGCCTGTGAGGGATAGAAATTGGGGACATGAGAAATACTCAAGTGGTAAAGGTAAAGGTGATCTGATGGGAGATAATAAGGAGAGTGCACCTCAGATTAAAAAAGAAATCCAGGAGGGTGGAAAATAAATGAAAAGTTTCAAATGTTTTCACTGTAATAAACTAGGCCATGTAAAGTCACAGTGTTGGTGGTTGAAGAAAAGCACTGGGAAGGCTGATGTGGTAAAACAGGATAAGGCAGTGGAGTTTGTTAAAGTGGTAAAGGGAAGCCCAAGTGAAGCGAAGGAGGTGCAAAAGCTTGTACAGCCTGATCAAGAGGTGATTGATAAGAAGGTGCCAGATCTCTTTAAAGAATTTACTTGTGTGGGTAAGTTTACTCATGTGTATCAGGAGGAACAGGTAAAGAAGTCACAATTTTAAGAGATAGGGGAGCTAGTCAACCTTTGATGGTAAGAAATGAGGAATTATGTAGTTTGGGAAGAACGTTGCCAGATAAGGTGGTAATATGTGGAATTCAGGGTGAGAGGAGTAATGTTCCATTATATAAGGTAAGGTTGGAAAGTCCAGTGAAGAGTGGTGAAGTGGTAGTCGGAGTAATAGAGAAATTATCTTGTCCAGGAATACAGTTTATCTTGGGTAATGATATAGCTGGATAGCAGGTGGGAGTGATGCCTACTGTGGTTGATAAGCCAGTGGAAAATCAGACAACCGAAGTGTTGAAGGACGAATATCCTGGGATTGGGATACCAATGGGTATTAAGAGTGACAGGGGAATTTATTTCACTAGAAAATTGACCAAAGCCCTAATAGAAGCCATAGGATTTGATTGGAAATTGCAAATACCATATCAGCCACAATCCTCAGGCATGGTGGAAAGGGCGGATGGAATAATTAAAACGGCAATTACAAAAGTGTGTCAACAAAATGGGCTGCTATGGCCAGATGCCATACCCATAGTGATGTATGCCCTGCAAAATCAGAGAAATCGTAATACGGGTTTAACCCCGTATGAGATATTAATGGAACGTCCCATGACAACTGGAACTAAACCCCCAATGACTCCAGTGGCAGTAGCCTTAATATGGGCAGATGAGGTATCACTAAAATATGCCCAGGCCATGTGTGAAACCGCTGAAAATTAAAAAAAACAAAAAAACATGAAAAGGTGCGACAGGCTCAGATGCATCCAAAAGAGGGAAATAGACACCCTTTAAACCTGGAGAGCAAGTGTATGTGAAAGCACTAAACAAAGATTATTTTTCTCCGAGGTGGAATGGACACTACCAGGTGCTGCTAACAACCCGAACAGCCGTTAAAGTAAAAGAAAAGCCAGATGGGATCCACGCAACTCGTGCAAAGCAAAGCTTTGACAAAGAGTCATCGGACTCGAAACGTTAGCTGTATTCTCTCCCTACAGATGCTGCCAGACTTGCTGAGATTTTCCAGCATTTTCTCTTTCGTTTCAGATTCCAGCATCCGCGGTAATTTGCTTTTATCCAGAGGTTAGAGGCAGGTCAGACTGGTGGTATAAACGTATTTAATGGTGTTTACGTACATTGATGTGTTCTAACCCCGAGCTATCATCTATCTACGACACCCATACCAACTTAAATGTCATCTACCTTCCTTATTTCACATGCACGACCACTCCTTCTAGGTGTTACCCCAGACAACACATCAGGTGGACACATCTGGATGGCCCCTGCTGACTTTCAAGTATCGCAGGTGATGACGTGTCACCCTGTTCTTCCCACTGCCTCCTGTAAATCCTGGCTCTGAATCTGCATCGTTGCCAGTGATTGGATCATACTTCCCAGAGGTGTGATGCCTCTCCGGACTTCAGCTGTATCTGGGATCGGGCAGCTCCCCGACTGTCCACAGCACAGAATCGCATTTCATAACACATACAAGAATTAATTTATGAAACATTTCAAGTTAATGTTGCACATTAAATACTGACAGCTAACTGTCAAATCAAACTCATTTGATTTTAACCCAAACCAATTAGGATTACATAGGGGTGTAGCTAGATGGCTAAAGACTGAGATGATAACTGTGATAGTCCGTACGGCCATCTTTATCCTGGATCATTCTATACTTTGATCTAAACTATTCTCCATCTCTATATTTTCACTTTTCCACTCTAACTCTTGAAGTAAATGCAAGCTGTTTGCCATAAGCTAGAAAATCATTTCTGTAACATTTGAAAGTTAAATTGTGTACGAATGGCTTCTCTTTGAGTCCTTTTGCATGCCGGACTTGTTAGAGGTTAAGATTTAAGTGATTCTCAATTGTGATCAAATAGAAGACAATAAACGATTCTTATTTGCACCTGAGAAGTGTTAACTCAAATTTCTACTGAGTTTTAGTGTTTGCAAGTGCCACTAGATCCGCATGGTAGATCTCTACAGGGACAGAGGCGGTGACTCACCCAAGCTGCCCTAAGGAGGTAATTCAACGTCCTATGGCATTGCGCACTGGTCCTCCTGGTGATGCGGGTAGCACTGACTGTTGCTGCTACCTCGTACCAGGCCTTGTTCAGGAGGGCGGGCTTGATTCTGCGGCCCACCCTGGGAAAGAGGGTGTCCCTCCTCGCCTCAATTACATCCAGCAGTAAGTCCACTTCAGACTCCTGAAATCCTGAAATTGGGAGGGGGTTGGGGGGGGGGGGGGGGGGGGCGGGGGGAAGAGGGGGGAAGTGCCGGTCTTCCTTGAGTCATCTTCTTGGCTGGAATGAGTGTGTGTGGTGAGTTGAACACTTATAAGCAGTTCCAGTTTGTCAGGCTTTTTAACTTGAATTCCCACCCCAACGATTCAGACATCAGCAGGGCTGGGAATCGCTTGCAATTCACAATGGCAGAGTGCCGATCCATTTTATCTCCTGAATTTTGTTCAAACAGTGCCTCCAGCGCGAACACAAATTGCACGTGATTCAGTTCCAGCGGGGAAATGTTGGGCGCGATTCTCCACTCCCACGCCAGTTGGGAGAATCGCTTGGGCCGCCAACATTTCCGGGGACGCCTTCCCGCGATTCTCCCAAGCGGCGGGAACGGCCCGGTCGGGTTTCGCGGGCCGCAGGCCGGAGAATCGCCGGAGACACTCAAAATGGCGATTCTCTGGCACCCCCGCTATTCTGAGGCCCGGATGGGCCGAGCGGCCAGGCCAAAACGGCGGGTTCCCCCGGCGCCGTCCACACCTGGTCGCTGCAGTCGTGGGCGGTGCATGGACGCTAGGGGGGCAGCCTGTGGGGGGGCGAGGGGGGATCCTGCGCCGGGCTTCACCTGGAATGTGGGCTGGCCCACGATCGGTGCCCACCGATCGTCGGGCCGTCCTCTCTGAAGGAGGACCTCCTTCCTTCCGCGGACCTGCAAGATCCGTCCCCCATCTTCTTGCGGGGCGGATTTAGAGAGGACGACAACCGCGCATGCGCGGATGATGCCCGTTATGCGGCGTCGGCCGCGTCATCTATGCGGCGCCGCTTTTACGCGGGCGACAATGCCTGGCGCATGTAGATGACGCGTCCCCCCATTGTCAGGGCCTGAATCGGGCTGGACCGGGGCCGTTCCGCGCCGTCGTGAACCTCAACGGCGTTCACGACGGCGCGGCCACTTTGGCGTGGGAGTGGAGAATCCCGCCCGTTGTCTTCCTTCAGTGATGTAGGACGAGGTCTATCGATCGTGTTGCACCCAAAAACCGGCGTGACACGGTCAGTAGATGCTGGGTGATCCCATTTTCGGGATCTACCCAGCTCGCCACACCTCGCTAGATATATGGCGATCTTGCGAGACGTCGCAATGTGACTCCAGCCCATTGTGGACGTGATCACTTTCTGGCAAATCTGCATCAACTGGTCTCTCTCTAATATGCATTCCCGAGATCTAACCAAGCCCTGGGATCTAACTCTCTCGCCTTGGAGACCTCGGACGAGTGTCGTTCAGTGCTGGTCTCCACAAACGGGACCAGATGGAACAATACTCGTTTGGAGTCTCGCAGGGGATCGTAGGCCCTCAGGTGCTTACCCTCTGGGCAGGTTGGCATCCTGGCACTGCTGGTACCACCCTGGCACTGCCAGAACCACCTGGGTGCCAGGCTGGCACTGGCAGCTAGTAGGGGCACTGCCAGGGCGCCAGCCAGGTTGGCACTGCCAATGTGCCAAGCTGTCATTTTTTTGCACGTTGGGTACCAGTCCCGGGGGTTCCCTGTGCATTGCAGAGGGTATGGAAGGATGAAGTGGGGGCCGAGGACCTCCTTATATGTGAGTTGGGGCGGGGGGGGGGGTTAAGGGGATGTTCCCAGGGGGTCTCCCGTAGGTTGGGTGATGAGGGGGGTGGGGGTTGAAAATGGAGGAGGGTTGAAGTGGGGGAGAGAGCGGGGCAGCCAGACAAAATGGCGCCCTGATCTGCGAGGAGTCTTTCCTGCTGGGTTTGCCAGCAGAAAATGACTCCAAGTGTGGCCTTGGTGGAGAGAAACTCCCCAAGGCCAAAACAAACGACAAAGTCCGATTGAATAGTGAGGTGTCTCTCAGTGCTGCAGCCAATTGAAACACCCGCTAAATGATTCCAAAACTGGACATAGATTTTTTTAACGGTTAAATCGCACCCTTTATCTACAAATGGAGTGACAGGTACCTAAAAATATACTTCCTCAGGATAAAAGCAAGGATTACAGACATTGAAAAATGATGTAAATACTGCACAGCCCTTATGTCATACAACCAACTCAGCATTATTCTTGCAAAATAACAGAACAAGAGGTGACAAATGCCTCTGTGCTCATACATCATATACCCATGTCAGGATAAAAGGCAATTACATAAAATTAGGAGCAAAACTGCAAGGAACCAAGTTCAGGATTAGTGATGAACTGCAGGATAATATAACCATCCACAGGATCGTCCAGCAACAACCAGAATCCACCCAGCTTTCACCGAAGCCCCTGCACCTCCACCACGTTGTTATCCCAAAGTTCTGATAAAGAGACCCCGAGATCCCGGCGGGTGGCAAAGATGCGTTGTGTCTGCCCACCTCCAACCCTCCTCAACGAACACCCAGAACAAGACAATGTGAGACCAGTGGTCGGGGTCTCCGACTGACGCCAGGCCTCGAAGACCGGATACTGCCGAGCGTGCTCCATCAAACTCGAAACACAGAACCTTCAAATCGAAACTGGGAAAGCATGGCAGCCCCTTCCCAGATTCAGCCTGGAATTCATCTCCAGCTCTCCTCGGGAGACCGGGATGCTCCTTCTCCGGCCCCATCTCCCTGAATCAACCAGTGAGGACGATTCCAGATCGCGCTCGGTGGAGTGAATCGGGTGACTCGCGATCGCCACGGGGCCCGGTGCGGAGCCCGATTTGGGGCTCACGCCCGATTCACCCCTTTGTGTCTGGAGTCTCCGGGGATGTTAAATTTGTAAGGAGGTTGTAGCTCTGGGGTCCACAAACCGGTAACAAAATGACCTTATCTTGCCCCGTGGTCTCATTGGTGGCACAAAGTTCGGGAACCTCTTGATGCATTGGCTCCAGTCTTGGGTCCCCTGATTGAACGGATTGAATTTCCCTCCCACGGGCATTGTTTCTCACTCGCTCTTTTTCTGCCGATCTCGTTTTCTCCATTTCTCGGAAATCTCCGGTGCAACCTCTTCCCCCACGAATTTGGAGACTTGTGAACATTGTCTGATTTACTCTCAGCGTCAATGTAACAGCACAAGGAATTAGTGGGGAGGCTTCTTAAGTCACAGTTTACTGTGAGACCTCCTAGTTGCTGGACTTAACGTAAAAACTTTTTTTAAACAAATGTGTGGTGCTTGCAATTTTCCAGTCCTCTGTAACCAACTGCAAATCTAAGGAAGAGGGGAAAATTATGGTCAGTGCATCTGCAATTTCCATTCTCACTTCCTTTAGTATCCTTGGATTCATATCTCATCCAGTCCTGGTGCTTTATCAACTTTAAGTCTGTCAAATACACCCTCATCAATTTTAAATTCCTACATTGAATTAATTACCTCCTCTTTCATCATGGCCTGGTTAGCATCTTCTTTCTTGGTAAAAACAGATGTCAAGGATTAATTTAATATGTTAGTTTTGTCCGCTGCATCCACGGATAAATTGGGTTGGATTCTCCGTTTGGGAGTGGGAACAGTGGCGTTTTACGCCCAAAACAACGGCGCAAAACCTCCACCGTGGGGGGGGCTAGCAGGCACGCAGTGTAGAGCCTCCAGCTCTAGCTGCGGATACGGCCGGAGAATTACCGGGTCAGTGGCCGCGATGCGTACGGCGGAGGCCTGCAGTGGCCGGGCCGTGCAACATGGCCAGGCTCGCCACTCCCGGACCACTCCCCACCAGTACCCCCAGCCCCCGTCAAAACCCCCCCTGCCCGTGGATCGGCTCGCTCCCCCAACTGTGGCAGCGCTGGACATAGTCCGGCGCCATAAGGCCGGGTTCCTGAAAAAAAAAGACGCCCCCCCCCCAGGCCGTCGGGCACTCGGGCCATCGTGGGCGGAGCATCGGGTGGGGGAGGGGGAGAGCCTCAGGTAACGTCCTGAGGCCGTCCTGGCGGCAAGCGGCATACTCTGTGAGTACGCGATTTTGGAGGGGGCGGAGCATCGCAAAGGCGTCGCCGCCCCCGGCTTTGATGCCAACGGGATTCCCGGCTGATCGGCGAACACGATTTTGGCTTCGGAAACCGGAGAACCCCGCCCATTGTATTTTTGGTTATAAATTGCTCTTCTCCTTCTGTTCCACCAATCATCTCCTCCTTGCCTACAGGCACATGAGGCAAGGCACACACTCATGCCCAATACCATGGCTAGAATTTCCTGGTATAGGTTGCTAGCCTATGAACTCATTCTTTCACAACCCTTTTGCTATTTATATTCCCATAGAAGACTTTGGGATTCTCTTTATGTTAGCTGAAAGTCTTCTTTCCTGCTCCCTCTTTGCTTCTCTTATTTACTTTTTCATTTTTCCTCTGAGTCTTTTATATTCAGATTGGTTCCCCATTGTATTAGTTACCTGACATTTGTCAGAAGCACACTGATTCTCCTTCATCTGTCGTGTCAGCAGGGGCGGTAAGCTAACCTACTTCACACTCCTCCCAGTCTGCTTCACAGTGATCCTGATCTGCTTCTCTCTCCTCCGGTCTCTTCACAGTGATGCTGCCCTGCTTCTCTCTCCTCCCGGTCTCTTCACAGTGATGGTGATCTGCTTCTCTCTCCTCCGGTCTCTTCACAGTGATGCTAACCTGCTTCACACTCCTCCCGGTCTCGTCACAGTGATGGTGATCTGCTTCTCTCTCCTCCCGGTCTCTTCACAGTGATGCTGACCTGCTTCACTCTCCTCCCGGTCTCTTCACAGTGATGCTAACCTGCTTCACTCTCCTCCCGGTCAGCTTCACAGTGATGGTGATCTGCTTCTCTCTCCTCCCGGTCTCTTCACAGTGATTTTGACCTGCTTCACACTCCTCCCGGTCTCTTCACAGTGATGCTGACCTGCTTCACTCTCCTCCCGGTCTCTTCACAGTGATGCTAACCTGCTTCACTCTCCTCCCGGTCAGCTTCACAGTGATGCTGACCTGCTTCACTCTCCTCCCGGTCAGCTTCACAGTGATCCTGACCTGCTTCACTCTCCTCCCGGTCTCTTCACAGTGACCCTGATCTGCTTCTCTCTCCTCCGGTCTCTTCACAGTGATGCTGCCCTGCTTCACTCTCCTCCCAGTCTCTTCACAGTGATCCTGACCTGCTTCACACTCCTCCCGGTCTCTTCACAGTGATGCTGACCTGCTTCACACTCCTCCCGGTCAGCTTCACAGTGATCCTGACCTGCTTCACTCTCCTCCCGGTCTCTTCACAGTGACCCTGATCTGCTTCTCTCTCCTCCGGTCTCTTCACAGTGATGCTGCCCTGCTTCACTCTCCTCCCAGTCTCTTCACAGTGATCCTGACCTGCTTCACTCTCCTCCCAGTCTCTTCACAGTGATGCTGACCTGCTTCACTCTCCTCCCGGTCAGCTTCACAGTGATCCTGACCTGCTTCACTCTCCTCCCGGTCTCTTCACAGTGACCCTGAGCTGCTTCACACTCCTCCCGGTCTGCTTCACAGTGATCCTGACCTGCTTCTCTCTCCTCCCAGTCTCTTCACAGTGATCCTGACGTGCTTCACACTCCATCCGGTCTCTTCACAGTGATTTTGACCTGCTTCACACTCTTCCCGGTCCCTTCACAGTGATGCTGACCTGCTTCACACTCCTCCCGGTCTCTTCACAGTGATGCTGACCTGCTTCACTCTCCTCCCGGTCTGCTTCACCGTGATCCTGATCTGCTGCACTCTCCTCCTGGCCTCTTCACAGTGATGCTGACCTGCTTCACTCTCCTCCCGGTCTCTTCACAGTGATTTTGACCTGCTTCACTCTCCTCCCGGTCTCTTCACAGTGATCCTGATCTGCTTCACTCTCTTCCCGGTCTCTTCACAGTGATCCTGACCTGCTTCACACTCCGCCCGGCCTCTTCACAGTGATCCTGACCTGCTTCACACTCCGCCCGGTCTCTTCACAGTGATCCTGACCTGCTTCACTCTCCTCCCGGTCTCTTCACAGTGATGCTGACCTGCTTCACACTCTTCCCGGTCCCTTCACAGTGATGCTGACCTGCTTCACACTCTTCCCGGTCCCTTCACAGTGATTTTAACCTGCTTCACACTCCTCCCGGTCTCTTCACAGTGATCCTGACCTGCTTCACTCTCCTCCCGGTCTCTTCACAGTGATCCTGACCTGCTTCACACTCCGCCCAGTCTCTTCACAGTGATCCTGACCTGCTTCACACTCCGCCCGGTCTCTTCACAGTGATCCTGACCTGCTTCACACTCCGCCCGGTCCCTTCACAGTGATCCTGACCTGCTTCACACTCCACCCGGTCTGCTTCACAATGATGCTGACCTGCTAAACTCTCCTCCCGGTCAGCTTCACAGTGATCCTGACCTGCTTCACTCTCCTCCCGGTCTCTTCACAGTGATCCTGACCTGCTTCACACTCCGCCCGGTCTCTTCACAGTGATCCTGACCTGCTTCACACTCCGCCCGGTCTCTTCACAGTGATCCTGACCTGCTTCACACTCCGCCCGGTCTCTTCACAGTGATCCTGACCTGCTTCACACTCCGCCCGGTCTGCTTCACAATGGTGCTGACCTGCTTCACACTCCTCCCATTCTCTTCACAGTGATGCTGACCTGCTTCACACTCTTCCCGGTCCCTTCACAGTGATCCTGACCTGCTTCACACTCCTCCCGGTCTCTTCACAGTGATGCTGACCTGCTTCACTCTCCTCCCGGTCTGCTTCACCGTGATCCTGATCTGCTGCACTTTCCTCCTGGCCTCTTCACAGTGATTCTGTGTTTGGGATAAGAGAGGTGTTTAAAAGGCTGGAAGTGTTTCCTTGCCCCCCTGGCACAGTAGTTATCCCTGCAGTCTCACAGCACCAAGGTCCCAGGTTCAATCCCGGCCTCGGGTGACTGTGTGGTGTTTGTACATTCTCCCCATGTCTGCATGGGTTTCCACCGGGTGCTCCAGTTACCTTCCACAGGCCAATGGTGAGCAGGTTAGGTGGATTGGCGACGATCAACGTGCGGCGTTATGGGGATAGGAAGTGGCAGTGGGCTCAGGTTCAGAGGATTGGTGCAGGCTCGGTGTTCCGAATGGCGTTCTTCTGCATTGTAGGAATTCTATGGATTCTATGATGCTGATCTGCTTCACACTGCTCCTGGTTAGTTATTGTTTTTCCTTTCTGGTTTGCACTCTAAAGGCAGCAGTGGATTAATCCACTGCTTTAACCAAACAGCTATTCTGCTATTATGCAGTGGACAGTGAATGGCAACATATTAATGGACGGGGCGGGGAGGGGAGACACAGCATCACTGAATCCCATTCTCACTAAATATCACATGTTAAACCGGGACCTAGCGTGATAGCAATCAGCAGAAAGTAATTAGCCTGAATGACTGTTTTTATCGCAATGAAAACAGATTTCTTCTGAATGTGGTCAACCATGCTTTTGAAAAATAGGCTGCTGAATTGTTTTGACCGCATTGGTCAATGTATTATTCAAATTATTGATTACAGTTGGCAAGTAAACAGCTATTGTAAACTGGGCCCTATAATTTATGCAATTCATCAGCCACATGACTTGCCTGAAGTGTCCTGGAACTCCCTGACTGTCCCCAGGCTACCATTCTCATTATACACAGACAATGCGTCGTGGGGCCCGGTTTAAATTACTCGCTCCCTAAGAAGAGATTGAAATCGGAAATGAGATGTAAAGTTAGTTCTATGTAAGGCAGCGCGGTGGCGCAGTGGGTTAGCCCTGCTGCCTCACGGCGCTGAGGTCCCAGGTTCGATCCCCGTTCTGGGTCACTGTCCGTGTGGAGTTTGCACATTCTCCCCGTGTTTGCGTGGGTTTCTCCCCCACAACCCAAAGGTGTGCAGGTTAGGTGGATTGGCTTCGCTAAATTGCCCCTTAATTGGAAAAAATGAATTGGACCCTCTAAAAAATTTTTTTTAAAGAAGTTAGTTCTACGTACTATTAGAAATAATAACTTGTTTCATGAACTGGGCAAAATTACAAGTTCTATCACACATTGAGAGCGTAAAATACATTATTCACTTCGCTAATTCATTAAGCTCTGATGATGAGGGCATATCCAGCACATCATAAGCCCTCTTTTCACTTTTTAAGATACTGATACTAAGTTCAAACATATTTTGTTTATTTCATTTCAGGGTTCCAGCATTTGCAGCTTTTTTTTCTTTTTTTCATTCCTTGTTTCTTAAACCAATAACATCATGGTAATTAAATGCGCATGGTAGCACAATGGTTAGCACTGTTGCTACACAGCGCCAGGGTCCCAGGTTCGATTCCCGCTTGGGTCACTGGCTGTGCAGAGTCTGCATGTTCTCCCCGTGTCGGCGTGAGTTTCCTCCGGGTGCTCCGGTTTCCTCCCACAAGTCCCAAAAGACGTGCTTGTTAGGTGAATTGGACATTCTGAATTCTCCCTCCATGCACCCAAACTGGCGCCGGAGTGTGGCGACTGGGGGATTTTCACAGTAACTTCATTGCAGTATTAATGTAAACCTACTTGTAGCAATAATAAATGATTATTATCTAAGATTAAATGGCCCAACTTTTAGGAATGGTTACGTTATTCTTAATCAATAGCTACATAAGAATTTTAAACTTCCAAATGGCTCAGTAACATTACCCATTGAGGACCTGAATCATAGAGACTAGCAAGGCCCTGGTTTGATCCTTGAGGTGTGCTGAGTTAGATTTGGATTTGTTTATTGTCATGTGTACCGAGGTACAGTGAAAAGTATTGTCCTGCGTACAGTCCAGACAGGTCATTCCATACATGAAAAAAATACATAGGGCAAACATAACTATACAATGTAAATACATAGACACAGGCATCTGGCGAAGCATACAGGAGTGTAGTATCCTGCTCTAGTATCAGTAAGACTCCTGCAATTGACATTAGCACATTTAGATTAAGGAAGGGTTAACAAAATTCGAACAGGTTTCCTGAGCACATATCATTTTTAAAAAAATATATTTTATTCAAGATTTTTTGGCCAAACATAACAGTACATAGTGTTTCCTTTACACATCAATAAAACAATATAAATAACAATGGCCAGTTTTAAACAAATAAGTAAATAATATATGGACAAAATCAAAAACAAAACTAAATGGCAACTGCCTTGTCCACGATAAATACTCTCCAAAAATACAATCCAACAATCCAATATACAATTACATATACCAAATACCTATGCATATACAATAACATCCCTGAGAGTCCTTCTGATTCCTCCCCCCCCCCCCCCCCCACCCCCACTGTGTTGCTGCTGCTGCTGCTGTCTTCTTCTTTTCCATTCCCTCTATCTTTCTGTGAGGTATTCGACGAACGGTTGCCACCGCCTGGTGAACCCTTGAGCCGACCCCCTTAGAACGAACTTAATCCGTTCCAACTTTATAATGCCATGTCATTTATCCAAGTCTCCACACCCGGGGGCTTGGCTTCCTTCCACATTAACAATATCCTGCGCCGGGCTACTAGGGACGCAAAGGCCAAAACATCAGCCTCTTTCGCCTCCTGCACTCCCGGCTCTTCTGCAACCCCAAATATAGCCAACCCCCAGCTTGGTTCGACCTGGACCCCCACCACCTTCGAAAGCACCTTTGCCACCCCCACCCAAAACCCCTGTAGTGCCGGGCATGACCAGAACATGTGGGTATGATTCGCTGGGCTTCTCGAGCATCTCGCACACCTACCCTCTACTCCAAAAAATTTACTGAGCCGTGCTCCAGTCATATGCGCCCTGTGTAACACCTTAAATTGTATCAGGCTTAGCCTGGCACACGAGGACGATGAGTTTACCCTACTTAGGGCATCAGCCCACAGCCCCTCCTCAATCTCCTCCCCCAGCTCTTCTTCCCATTTCCCTTTCAGCTCATCTACCATGATCTCCCCCTCGTCCCTCATTTCCCTATATATGTCTGATACCTTACCGTCCCCCACCCATGTCTCTGAGATCACTCTGTCCAGCACCTCCTGCGTCGGGAGCTGCAGGAATTCCCTCACCTGTTGCCTCGCAAAAGCCCTCAGTTGCATGTACCGAAATGCATTCCCTTGGGGCAACCCATATTTTTCCGTCAGCGCTCCCAGACTCGCAAACGTCCCATCTACGAACAGATCTCTCAATTGTGTTACCCCTGCTCTTTGCCATGCTCCAAATCCCCCATCCATTCTCCCCGGAACAAACCTATGGTTATTTCTTATCGGGGACCACACCGAGGCTCCTGTCTTTCCCCTATGCCGTCTCCACTGCCCCCAAATTTTCAGTGTAGCCACCACCACCGGGCTTGTGGTGTAGTTCTTCGGTGAGAACGGCAACGCGCCGTCACCATTGCTTGTAGGCTAGTCCCCCTGCAGGATGCCCTCTCCAATCTCTTCCACGCCGCTCCCTCCTCCTCTCCCATCCACTTACACACCATTGAAACATTGGCGGCCCAGTAGTACTCACTTAGGCTCGGTAGTGCCAGCCCCCCCTATCCCTACTACGCTGCAAAAATCCCCTCCTCACTCTCGGGGTCTTCCCGGCCCACACAAAACTCATAATACTCTTCTCAATTCTTTTTTAAAAAGCCTTCGTGATCACCACCGGGAGGCACTGAAACACAAAAAGGAATCTTGGGAGGACCACCATTTTAACCGCCTGCACCCTCCCTGCCAGTGACAGGGACACCATGTCCCATCTCTTAAAGTCCTCCTCCATCTGTTCCACCAACCGCGTTAAATTTAGCCTATGCAATGTACCCCAATTCTTGGCTATCTGGATCCCCAAGTACCGAAATTCCCTTGTTACCTTCCTCAACGGTAAGTCCTCTATTTCTCTGCTCTGCTCCCCTGGATGCACCACAAACAACTCACTTTTCCCCATGTTCAATTTATACCCTGAAAAATCTCCAAACTCCCAAAGTATCCGCATTATCTCTGGCATTCCCTCCGCCGGGTCCGCCACATATAACAACAAATCGTCCGCATACAGAGATACCCGGTGTTCTTCTCCTCACCTGAGTACTCCCCTCCACTTCCTGGAACCCCTCAATGCTATTGCCAGGGGCTCAATCGCCAGTGCAAACAATAATGGGGACAGAGGACATCCCTGCCTCGTCCCTCTATGGAGCCGAAAATATTCAGACCCCCGTCCATTCGTGACTACGCTCGCCATCGGGGCCCTATACAGCAGCTGTACCCATCTAATACACCCATCTCCAAAGCCAAATCTCCTCAGCACCTCCCACAAATAATCCCACTCCACTCTATCAAATGCTTTCTCGGCATCCATCGCCACCACTATCTCCGCTTCCCCCTCTGGTGGGGGCATCATCATTACCCCTAGCAGCCTCCGTATATTCGTATTCAGCTGTCTCCCCTTCACAAACCCAGTTTGGTCCTCATGGACCACCCCCGGGACACAATCCTCTATCCTCATTGCCATTACTTTGGCCAGAATCTTAGCGCCCACGTTCAGGAGGGAAATAGGCCTATAGGACCCGCATTGCAGCGGGTCTTTTTCCTTCTTTAGGAGGAGCGATATCGTTGCCTCTGACATAGTCGGGGGCAGCTGCCCCTTTCCCTCGCCTCATTAAAGGTTCTCATCAGTAGCGGGGCCAGCAAGTCCACATATTTCCTATAAAATTCAACTGGGAATCCGTCTGGTCCCGGGGCCTTCCCCGTCTGCATGCTCCTAATTCCTTTCACTACTTCCTCCGTTTCAACCTGTGCTCCCAGTCCCACCCTCTCCTGCTCCTCCACCTTAGGAAATTCCAGCTGGTCCAGAAAACACATCATTCTCTCCTTCCCATCGGGGGCTGAGCTTCATATAATCTTTCATAGAATGTCTTGAACACTCCATTCACTCTCTCCGCACCCCGCTCCATCTCTCCCTCCTCATCTCTCACTCCCCTATCTCCCTCGCTGCTCCCCTTTTCCTCAGTTGGTGGGCCAGCAACCTGCTCGCCTTCTCCCCATTTTCGTACTGTACACCCTGTGCCTTCCTCCACTGTGCCTCTGCATTACCCGTAGTCAGCAAATCAAATTCTACATGTAGCCTTTGCCTTTCCCTGTACAGTCCCTCCTCCGGTGCCTCCGCATATTGCCTGTCCACCCTCAGAAGTTCTTTCAGCAACCGCTCCCGTTCCCTACTCTCCTGCTTTCCTTTATGTGCCCTGATTGATATCAGCTCCCCTCTAACCACTGCCTTCAGCGCCTCCCAGACCACTCCCACCTGGACCTCCCCATTATCATTGAGTTCCAAGCACCTTTCAATCCTGAGCACATATCATGGCTGATTTTTCACCATGTGGCATAGGTGCCAATCATTTAATCCAGTATAAAAACAGAACTAGGAGCAAATCCTCTGGCAGGTTTGGCAGAACCCCTAACGTTTCAGGTAAATGACCTTTCATTGGAACAAATGGATCTTGACTCCAGCTGAGGTTCTGCCAGGAAGAAACCTGGGAACAGCTGGCAAAAATGCTTTGATTCTGGAATGGGGAATAACATTGCCAAATTGGCCCATTGTCCGACCATAAATGAACTTTTATCGTCGCAATGTTTCATACCACAATTATGATGTAACCACAATACTTTTAGGGCCAAGTTTTGAATTCTGTCCCAGTGCCCCATCCAACGCATTGGAAGGAGACTGGGATGGAGCACTGGCGATGCCACCAAGGGGCGTAGGTTGGGATAGGAGAGGGAATTATAAGGCTGGAAGTGTTTTAGAAGTATGAATGACCACATCTATGCCCACTTACAGCAAGACCTGGACAACATCCAGGCTTGGGCTGATAAGTGGCTTCCAACAATCATGCCACACAAGTGCCAGACAATGGTCATCTCCAATAAGAGAGAGTCTAACCACTTTCCCTTTATATTCAAGACATTGTCAAATCCCATCAACATCCTGGGGGTTATCAATAATCAGAAACATTGCTGGACCAGCCCCATAAGTACTGTGGCTACAATAGCAGGCCAGAGGCTGGGAATTCTGAGCTGGATAACACATTTCCCGAGTCTCCAAATTTTTCCATGACCTACAGAGCAAAGGTCAGGTGTGAGGTGAAATATTCTCCATTTCCCAAATGAGTGCAGCTCCAATTACACTCAAAGAGGTTAAACATCATCTGAGACAAAGTAGTTGACTTGATTGTCACCCTATCCACCACCATAAAGATTTAGTCCCTTCTACCGGTGCAATGTTGCTGTATTTCGCATCCACAAGATTCGGGAGGTACCATCAAAGCTGCTGCAACTCACCAATATTTGTTTAATGGTATCTCACAAACCTGTGATGTCTCCGTCCTGGAAGGACAAGTGCAACAGGCACCTAGGAACATCACCACTTACACATACCCTTCAAGTCACACACCATCCTGATTTAGACACATATCACACCGTCCCTTCATCATTGCTGGGCCAAAGGCCTGGAACTCAACACTCACAAATGTGTATTCCTAAACCACACAAACTTCAGTGTTTCAAGAAGTGGCTCACCACTGCTATTCTTGAGGCAAATAGGGGCGGGTAATAAAAATAACCCTGCCCAGCAGCACCCTCATCTTGAGATGAATAGTAGAAAGCTGCAGAGCAGTGAGGGTGGTGTTTTAGATTTAAAGCCTCCAGGACAGGCAAAAGAAATAACCACTCGGGTTCCAGCTGCTGCTTGCCATCCAGTAACTGATGTTGTGCGTGTGGATTGCGTTTACATGTGGTGTGTGTTGTTTGTGTGCAGGCATGGGGTGCAGGATGGGGTGGAGTGTTTGTGGGGGCAGGGGTGTGTGGGTGGGCAGGAGGGATGGGGTGTGTGGGGGGGGGGGGGGGGGGGGAGGGCTGGAGTGGGTTTTTTGTGTGTGAGTGTGTGTGTGTGGGTGGGGTGTGTGTGTTTGTGAGTGGGGGGAGGCAGGGTGGGGGAGTCAGTGCATGAGTGAGGGTGTGTGTGTGGGAGGGGAGTGTGTGGGGACAAGGTGAGGTGTGTGTGTGAGAGTGGGGCACAGGGTTGTGTGTGTGGGGGTGGGGTGGGGGTGTGAGAGTGGGGTGGGCTTCATGGTGTGTGTGTGAGAGGGTGGGGTATGTGTGGGGAGGTGGAGTGTGTGTGTGTGTGCGGGGGACTGGCTGTGTGTGTGAGTGGGGCGTTCTTGATTGTGTGTGTGTGTGGGAGGGTGGGGAGGTGGTGTGTGTGGAGGTGGTGTGTGTGTGCAGGGGATGGGCTGTGTGTGTGAGAGTGGGGCGGACTTCATGGTGTGTGTGTAGGAGGGTGGGGAGGTGGTGTGTGTGTGTGTGTGTGTGTGTGCGGGATGTTGGGTGTGCGTGTGAGAGTGGGGCGGGCTTGATGGTGTGTGTGTGCGAGGGTGGGGTGTGTGTGTGGGAGGGTGGGTGTGTGTGTGGGAGGGTGGGGTGTGTGTGTGGAAGGGTGTGGTGTGTGTGGGGAGGTGGTGTGTGTGTGCGGGATGTTGGCTGTGTGTGTGAGAGTGGGGTGGGCCTGATGGTGTGTGTGTGGGAGGGTGGGGTGTGTGTGTTGGGAGATGGTGTGTGTGTGTGTGTGTGCGGGGGTTGGCTGTGTGTGTGAGAGTGGGGTGGGCCTGATGGTGTGTGATGGGAGGGTGGGGTGTGTGTGTTGGGAGATGGTGTGTGTGTGTGTGTGCGGGGGTTGGCTGTGTGTGTGAGAGTGGGGTGGGCCTGATGGTGTGTGTGTGGGAGGTGTCATGATATTCATATAAACATATTATGGTGCAATCACACACACACTGATGGACAGATCAACGGACCAATCAACACACACACAACATCACAGCCAATCACCAGTGAGTGCACACGCACTATAAAACAGGGAACACCACAGTTCCCGCTCATTCTACCAGGAGATAGCTCAGAGCACAGAGCTCACAGCGTGCCACTCAGACAGACACCATGTGCTGAGTGCCTCTCTAAGATAGTGCTAGGGCTGGGTCCACAGGTTAACTGGTAAAGTACGAACCACAGCCAGAAGTTAACAGTTGTTGTTATCAAGAATAATAAAACAGAGTTGTACCATCTACAACCGTGTTGGTTCGTTTGTATAGCGGAACACCCAACACGACATAATACCAGGATTGGAACCCAGCAACTGTGAGACCCACCTGCACATCTTCAGAGATCCGCCATCCTGCGCCATGGACACCATCAGCCCGCCGCAGCCGCTCCAAATCGCTGGAAACCTCGGCATCAACTGGAAGCTGTTTAACCAATGCTTCCAGCTCTTCCTAGAAGCCACAGACAGGGAGAATGCATTAGACACCAGGAAGATCGCTCTCCTCCTCTCCACGGCAGGGCAACACGCCATGCACATCTACAACTCCCTGGTGTTCGCGGAAGGCGAGGACAAGACGAAGTACAAGGCGGTCCTTCTAAAACTTGAGCAACACTTCAGCGTCGAGGTGAATGAGAGCTTCGAGAGGTACCTCTTCCAGCAGCGCCTGCAGGGTAAGGATGAGCTTTTTCAATCTTTTTTGACACACCTCCGTATCCTCGCACAATCCTGCGGCTATTAGGCCATCACCAATTCCATGATTCGGGAACAGATAGTTTTTGGGGTCACCTCGGGCACCCTACGCCAGCAGCTCCTCAAAATAAAGAGCCTTGCCCTAGCCACCGCCATCGGAACCTGTGACCTCCACGAAAACACGACCAGCCGGTACTCCCAATTCCAGGCGGCCGAGTCGGCACGGCAGGGATCCTACGAGGCCGAGCGGGTCCAGTCCATCGAGTTCCTCCCGGCCCGCGGCCCGGATGAGGGCGGCCATTTCGCGCGCTTTCCGAGGCCTCCCGCGCTTGTACACGCCAAAAGAGACGTTGACGCAGAGGGACGTGACGCACAGGCGTGCTCTACGCAGGACCGAACTGCGCATGCGCGGTGGAGCAGCGAACGCCATGACGTCACGACGTGCGACAACTGTGGATCCGCACATTTAAAGCGGCAATGTCCAGCAAAAAATCGACAATGCCTCCGCTGTGGCAAGATGGGCCACTACGCTGCCTGCTGTCGATCAACTCAACCTGCCAACGCTCCCCAATTCTGCCAGCCTCGCAGGGATGTGCGGGGCATTCAGCCTCCATACACTGAGTCATACCCTGACGACGTACAGACCGGTGATACCGACGACCGGGAAGCCTTCCGCGTTGCGGTAATTGACAGAAATCGGATGTCCCCAAGTAGGACCCACCAGCCGATGCCAGTGCACAGCGTTAATCCGGGTGATGAATCGTGTGCCACCCTAACGGTCAACCGATCACCAATCACATTCCGCTTAGACACTGGTGCCTCCGCCAATCTGCATGGTCAGCCTTCTACACCTTGAAGGTCAAACCACCGATTCGGCCATTCCGCTGTAGTTGGTCAATTACAACGGTAATGTTATCCCGGCCATGGGATCCTGCCAGCTCGCGGTTACACACAATTCATACACAGCCACACTGTCCTTTGAGATAGTTGGATCCTCAAAGGACTCCCTGCTAGGCGCACAGGCGTGCAAGGTTCTCCACCTCGTTCAGCGGGTACACACTCTGTCTCCAGAAGGCACGTCCGATTTCCCGGATGCAGACTTTAGGGCGCAGCTCCACTCACTCCTCGCCCACAACCAGGAGGCTTTCGAGGGCATGGGCACACTGCCCTACACTTACAGAATACGGCTCAAACCGGAAGCCACCCCGGTCATTCACGCACCTCGTAGAGTCCCAGCACCACTCAAGGACCACCTCAAGCAGCAGCTGCGGGGTCTTCAGGACCAAGGAGGCTTTCCCGGGTCACGAAGCCAGCGCCATGGGTCAGCTCCATGGTGTGGGTAAAAACACCCTCTGGCGAACACCGGATCTGCATCGACCCGAAAGGCCTGAACAATAACATCATGAAGGAACACTACCCCATACCCAAATGGGAAGAGATCACGAGCGAAATGGCCCGGGCTCAAATTTTTCCAAAGCTTGATGCCTCAAAGGGTTTTTGGCAGATTCAACTGGATCAGTCCAGCAGGAAGCTGTGCACTTTCAACACTCCATTTGGCAGATACTGCTACAATAGGATGCCGTTTGGCATCATCTCGGCATCCGAGGTGTTTAATAGAATCATGGAACAGATGTTAGAGGGCATCGAAGGGGTGCGCGTCCATGTTGACGACGTCATCATCTGGTCCACCACACCACAGGAACACATCAGTCGTCTCCAGCGTGTCTTTGCACGGATACGAGAACACGGCCTGCGCCTCAACCGAGCCAAGTGTTCTTTTGGCCAAACTGAGCTAAAGTTTCTGAGGGACCACATGCAGATGTGGATCCGGATGCAGACAAAGTGACAGCTATTACAGCCATGCCGCAGCCGGCAGACAAGAAGGCAGTGCTACGCTTTCTCGGGATGGTCAACTTCCTGGGGAAATATATTCCCAACCTTGCCTCCCACACAACGGCTCTTCGCCACCTGGTGAAGAAGACTACGGAGTTCCAGTGGCTGCCCGCACACCAGAAGGAATGGGAGGAGCTCAAGATCAAGCTCACCACAGCCCCGGTATTGGTGCTCTTCGACACTACTTGAGATACAAAGATCTCGACTAATGCCAGCCAGTCCCGGACATCAACACACACGCAACATCACAGCCAATCACCAGTGAGAGCACACACACACTATAAAACAGGGAACACCACAGTTCCCGCTCATTCCAGCAGGAGATAGCTCAGAGCACAGAGCTCATAGTGTGCCACTCAGACATACACCATGTGCTGAGTGCCTCTCTAAGATTGTGTTATTAACTGGTAAAGTACGAACCACAGCCAGACGTTAACAGTTGTTGTTATCAAGAATAATAAAACAAAGTTGTACCATCTACAACAGTGTTGGTTCGTTTGTATAGCGGAACACCCAACACGACAGGAGGGTGGCGTGTGTGTGTGTGTGAGAGTGGGACGGGCCTGATGGTGTGTGTGTGTGAGAGGGTGGTGTGTGTGAGTGGGGAGGTGGTGTGTGTGAGAGTGGGGCGGGCCTGATGGTGTGTGTGTGTGGGAGGTTGGGGTGTGTGTGTGGGGAGGTGGTGTGTGTGTGTGTGTGTGCGGGGGTTGGCTGTGTGTGTGAGAGTGGGGCGGGCCTGATGGTGTGTGTGTGGGAGGGTGGTGTGTGTGTGTGGGGAGGTGGTGTGTGCGTGTGTGCGGGGGTTGGCTCTGTGTGTGAGAGTGGGGCGGGTCTGATCGTGTGCGTGTGTGGGAGGGTGGCTTGTGTGTGTGGGGAGGTGGTGTGTGTGTATGTGTGCGGGGGGTTGGTTGTGTGTGAGAGAGTGGGACGGGCCTGATGGTGTGTGTGTGTGGGAGGGTGGGGTGTGTGTGTGGGGAGGTGGTGTGTGTGTGTGTATGTGGGAGGGGGGGTTGGCTGTGTGTGTGAGAGTGGGACGGGCCTGATGGAGTGTGTGTGGGAGGATGGGGTGTGTGTGTGGGGAGGTGGTGTGTGTGTGTGCGGGCGTTGGCTGTGTGTGTGAGAGTGGGTCGGGCCTGATGGTGTGTGTGTGGGAGGGTGGGGTGTGTGTGTGGGGAGGTGGTGTGTGTGTGTGCGGGCGTTGGCTGTGTGTGTGAGAGTGGGTCGGGCCTGATGGTGTGTGTGTGGGAGGGTGGGGTGTGTGTGTGGGGAGGTGGTGTGTGTGTGTGCGGGCGTTGGCTGTGTGTGTGAGAGTGGGGCGGGCCTGATGGTGTGTGTGTGGGAGGGTGGGGTGTGTGTGAGTGGGAGTTGGGGGGCAGGGTGAGATGGGGAATAGGGTGGTGTGTGTGTGTGGAGGGGTGGGGAGATGGGGTGGGATGTGTGTATTTGTGGGAGCAGTCGGGGAGGCTATATGCGGTGTGTGTGTGTGGGGGCGGAATAGTGTGTATGTATGTGAGACAGTGGAGGACCGGGTGGGGTGTGGAGTAAGGTGGGGTGTGCGTGGAGGGGTGGTGCAGCGGGATGGGGTGCGTGGGAGCGTGTGTGTGTGTGTGGGGGGGGGGGGGCGATAGTGTGTGTGAGAGTGGAGGGAGTGGGGTGGGGGAATGGGGTGGGGTGTGTGTGTGTGGGAGGGTGACTGGTGTGGAGTGGGGGGATGTGGAGGACTCTGAGTTGGCCTGGATTTGGAAGATTGACAATATACTTCTGACAGGAGAATGTTTCGGAAAACATTACAACAGCTCCCCCCACACTTCAAAGGCGGAACATTCCTATAAATCGTTTCCATGTCCACCGTTTACAGAAGGGTTTAAGTTGCGGTTCATTCTGCACAGGGCTGACGTGATCTAGTGCTGGTGACATGAGTGTGATTATGCTGCCTACTTGTGGTACTGGGCCAGAAGCCACCTCTTTCCAACTTTCCCATTACTCCCACACCGGGAAAGGGAAAGCATGAAGCCCTTTGCAACATGATGAGCAACAAAGGCACGATGGTAATAAACAAGAAGAAAAGATGTGGGACATATTTTAGGACGTGTGGTATATGGGTGTTCAATAAAGTATTTGTGAAAGAGTTGTTGGGAATATTATTCCGTGACTCACAGTGGAGAATGGACAGTTCTCGATGGTGTCAAAGTCTTTGCTCAGGAGCTTATTTTTATTTGCAGATTACGATGCCATTATTTGTCAAGCCAGTAGCCACATCTGTATGACGGAATGAAAGTTGGTTTGATATATCTGTTTCAGACTGGGAGCTTACAGCCTCTCCTTTCAGTTTTATTGCCTTCAGCGCAGCATGCCTAGACAGGAGATTAAAGGCAAAACAATTTCCTCTTCATCTGGGATTAGTAATTTTCTTTTATTTCAATGTTTATTGATTTAATCAGTTCAATGGGACAGTGGCACAGACGTTTTATTGGTTTTTATGGCGTTTTCAGATGTAAATTCATGTTTCGAATTACAAATGAGTGGATGTGAGAAAGGAGGCAGAGACTCATGTAGCCGCACAAAACGTACAGTGGTGTTAACTGCATGAATTCTGCTAGATCAGGGCAGCACGGTAGCACAGTGGTTAGCACTGTTGCTTCACAGCGCCAAGGTCCCAAGTTCGATTCCCGGTTTGGGTCACTGTCTGTGCGGAGTCTGTCCGTTCTCCCCATGTCTGCGTGGGTTTCCTCCGGGTGCTCCGGTTTCCTCCCACACGTCCCAAAAGACGTGCCTGTTAGGTGAATTGGACATTCTGAATTCTCCCTCTGTGTACCCGAACAGGCGCCGGAGTGTGGCGACTGGGGGATTTTCACAGTAACTTCAATGCATTGCAGTAAGCCTACTTGTGACACTAATAAAGATTACTATTATTATAAATTATACCAATGTGCAGAATAGGTTTTGGTTTTAATGCTCAGTGAGTATAGAGCCCTGGTTTGCAGTTGCTGCCCCGGCCACTCACATCAGTCACCTCCTGCACCTAAGTAAGGAACAGGCAATGGTGCTTTCCGCTGACAAATGCTTTCCAAAGTCAAGCCTATCCATCCTCGTTCCTGCATGGGAAACACCTTGGGAATGATCCCCGTGATGAAGTGGTAAGCCTTATCCAATACTAGACCGCAGGCCATGCTCTAAACCTGAGGCCAGCCTGCTGCTGGTACCTGGTGGACATTTCCAGGAAGCTCGCTGGCAAAAGAGGAGTTGAATGTCTGCCCACTGCGGTACTTACAATTGGTTGATCTTGGGAGAGATGTGACTAATCAGAAGGGAGAGGATGTCTGGGAGAAGGGGGTGGTGTGCGGGGCGGGGGGAGCGAATGTGAAAGGGAGGTGACGAGAATTGTGTGAAGGAGAGGGAAGAGAAGGCAGTGATCGAGAGTGGGAGGGGGCTACAATTGGGAGGTAGAGTTAGTAGTGGTCAGGAGAGGGCGGATACAGTAATTGAGGCAGAGAGGGGCAACGATTGGTAGAAAGAGGTTGAGTGATTGGATGGGACAAATATCAGAGTGATTGGGAGAAAGAGGGGGGCAGCGATCAGAAGGGGGTAGGATTGGGAATAGGAAGGGGCAGCAATCAGGAGAGGGAGGGAATATTGACAGAGAGAAATGGGACAATAGGGATTGGAAGAGGCAGAAATTGGGGTAGGGAAGAAATCTGTGATAGGGATTGGGGGAGGGAAATTGGCAGCACGTGTGATGGGAGGCAGAGTTTGGGAGATGGGGCCAATTTTGAGGGGAACAGACAACAACTTGAAGAAAGAGGATGGATTAGAGGAGGATGGAGATGGGAGGAGGTAGTGTTTGGCACGGAGGAGGGGAGCAATTGTGAGAGGGAGAAAGGTAACGGGTGAGCACGGAGGTGGGGGGGTACGCAGTAACATTGTACTCCGACTTCACAAGCAGATATGTTTTGTTTTGTTTTAAAAACAATTGGTTAGGCTGCATTTTTCCTGAATAGAGGTAGTATTCAGGGTAGCTCAATTTTTGCGTGACGTGTTGATGCCATTTTAGAGGGGGCGGTCTGGGGTCAAACCAGCGCCCGCCCCGATTTGGGTGTCGGAGACCATTCTCCGCCCGATCGCCGATTATGATATCAGCGTCGGGCAATGGAGATCCCAGCCCTATGTTCTCCCGCCGGAGCTGAATTGCACCACTTTTACGATCCCCTTGTGGTGGTAAAGCGGGATGCAATTCAGTGCTCCATGACATGCAAATTTATGCATGGTGTGGAATACGCGAGATTCCCAGGTAATCCCACTATCGAGCAGCCATCTTGAGCAGGCGGCCCGATAACGATGTTCCACAGCCAGCCACCGCCCTCCTCCCCTTCGCACTGCGAATCGGCCCCGAACCCTCCCCCACCGCAAAACGCCCCCCCACCCCTGCATTGCATGGGTGTCCCCCCCCTACCCCCAAGTACAGGGGTGACCCATTAAGAACCATTTGCATTTATTTACATCACCCCGCCGTCGCGCATCGTGGACCTCGTTCACGCCACCAGCAAGGTTTTGGAGCATCGCGGACACCGATCCTGATTTTCCCCGATGCCTGATTCTCCGTCCCATCAGGGAATCCATTCCGGGCCTTCCACGACAGAGAATCCCGTGCTTGTCACACAGCATGGAGGAATCCAACTCCAACCTTTCTCAAGGCTTTGTGTGGAATATCGAGCCCATTCTGATCAACATGGACCAAGTGGTCAGCTACATCAATATTGTGGTGATGGAACCTGTTATAGCTCTGAAAGCTTCCATGGTAACACATGTTACTGCCATAGGAAGCTCACAAGGTTACTGTGGGAGCACATTCTGCTGGCATGGAAGCTCAGATTGCTGTCGCTTTGGGTTTGAACCCAGAATTGAAAGGGTGAGCAAGGTCCTAAATGAGGAAAGGGCGATCCCCATTTAACACCCACAACAGAATAGCATGGATTACAGTCATGCTTTGTCACCAATTTTCACTCAAGAACTCAAGAAATCAGGGCAGGAGTAGACCAGATGGCCTGTCAATCCTGCTCCACCATTCAACACGATCATGGTTGACCACTCCCCATATCCTATGATTCCCCGAGTAATCTGTTTATCCTAGCTTTAAATATGTTCAACAATGAAACATCCACAACCCGCTGGAGTACAGATTCCATTTAAGTGAAGTAATTTCTCCTCATCTCAGTCCTAAATGATTGGCTGCTGGATATTTCCCAAGTTTACATTCCCCATTTCCCAATGTAAATACAGTTTGTGATGAAGAAGGAAGAATTGCAGAATCATAAAATTTCATACCACAGAAGGAAACTGTTCAGTCCCCTGTGCTTGTGCCAAATCTCTGAAAGAACCATTCACGAAATAGAATTCTGCTGCTCTTCTCATACATCCTCTTAAATTGTTCTTTAAAAATAATCAATTTCAGGGCAGCATGGTGGCACGGTGGTTAGCACTGCTGCCTCATGGCGCCGAGGACCCGGGTTCGATCCCGGTCCCGGGTCACTGTCCGTGTGGAGTTTGCACATTCTCCCCGTGTCTGTGTGGGTCTCACTCCCACAACCCAAAGATGTGCAGGGTATGTGGATTGGCCACGCTAAATTGCCCCTTAGTTGGAAATAAAGAATTGGATTCTCTATATTTGAAACAAAATCAATGTCCCTTAGATAAACAATTGGGCGCAATTCTCCGGCCTTGTTTCACCGGTGAATAGCGGGAACGGCTGAAAATGAAAACCGCGCCAGGCACCACATAGTTTGCGATGCAAACGGCCCGCTCCCGTAGCTGAAATCGGTATCTCGCCGCAGCGTGGTGAGAAACCAAGTATCATCATTTAAGTCCTATTTCCATACAATTAAGGGGAGTAACCCCTTATCCTTAGGCCTCCCATCATTCAGCGGCCTCCCCAGCAAGTGGTCACGCTGGCACCAATTAGTACTCCTTTTTAAAATGTGAACCTGGCAGAAGGGCTTCTGCCGGGAGCCGAGGAGGTGAGCAGCCATCTTTGCTCACAGGCATAAAAGCCAGGGGCACTGGGCTTGCTGCACCAATGCTCAGTGGGAATGGGGCACTGACCCAGAGCGGGAGGTCCGCGATGGCCCAGGGTGCTCAGGCTGGTCCTTTGAACAAATGATGGACAGCTCGTGCCATAGGAGGCTCCACCTCAACAAGGAGACAGTGTGGCACCTGTGCCATGTCCTCATGGAGTTGACACCACGTGGAGGAGGGGCACACACATTCTCTGTGGCCATCCAGGTCACTGCAGCCCTGAACCTTTAAGCCTCGGGATCATTCCAGGGCTTGAGCGGGTACCTGTGTGGCATCTTGCAGGCTACAGCCCACAGGTGCACCCGACAGATCACAAATGCCCTGTATGTCTGGGCGGAAAACTATATAAACTTTGACATGGACCAAGCCTAACAAAGATGCCCAGGCAGCAGGATTTTCTGCTGTCGCCGGAATGCTCCAGGTCCAAGGGCTGATAGACCACACAACATGTTGCCTTGCGCTTACCGGGACATCTGGGAGTGCGCTACATCAACAGAAAGGGGTTCCACTCTCTGAACATACAGCTCATGTGTAACCACCACATGAAGAACATGCATGTGTGTGCCCGCTTCCCGGGGAGGGCCATGACAGCTATATCCTGGGGCAGTCAGACATCCCTGGCCTCTTCGAGGACCACCCCAGGATGGATGGCTGGCTCTTGGAGGATAAGCGATACCCGCTGATGACCTGGCTAATAACTGCAATATGGAGGCTGGAGACTGATGCGGAGACCTGATACATCGAGGTCCATGTGGGCACCCAGCTTGCCATTGAGCGGTGCATTGGACTACACAAAATGCGGGTCCGGTGCCTCAACCGCTCCAGTGGTGCCCAACAATACACCGCCCAGAGATGATTGCCTGCTTTCTGGTGTTCTGCTGTGTCCTCCACAACCTGGCACCGCAGCGGGGCGACGTGCTTGAGGTGGGGGGTGAGGAACATGTGGCCACCTCCAAGGAGGAGGACGAGGATGATGAGGAGGTGCCAGACTTGCCAGGACTGGAGGACGAGGCCAGGAGGAACTTGAGGCCCAGCCGGAGGCTGCAGGACAGGCGGCAGCAGCGAGGGTCCAGCAAGCCCGGAGGGCCAGGGAAGCGCTCATACTCGCCCACTTTACTTAGGACGTTACCTGGTCCATCATCATTATCTCCCCCCCCCCCCCCCACCCCTATTTCCCACTCTCCCAGGGTTTTTGTCACATCACTCCAGGGTGCTGCAACTGTTTCGGCACTGTCAGCAGGTCACTGTTGAGGGCAGTGGGGTGGTGGTAACCCACAGAGAGGTGAGCGCCTCCATCTATGCCATAGTTTGACCACTGCCTGTCAGCTGAGTGTTCGCTCACACCCATAACCTGCACACGGTGCGCCAGGGGAGGGCGGGATGCCTGAAGAGATGGGCCAAGGGTTCGGAGGACAGCCCACATTGCGGAAGAAAGTGATAGAGGCATCATACTGGTTGTGGTGAAGGGTTTTTAATGTGTCACAGGTGCCCAACAATGCCCCACCCTCCCGATGGTACCACCCCATTCTTCCCAAAACCCCCTCCCCGCTTTCTCGTCCCTCTGCCGGTACCCTCAGTGATCCTCAACCTCCTTGCTCTACACTATGTCTGGGTGTGTCCCCAGGGTTCACATTGGGGGTGGAGGCAGCTAGCTGCTTACCACATCCCGTGGCCTCCGTTGCCCCTGGCTGGCATCATCTGGGGGCTTTGAGGCCGGAGGACCCGGGCGCACTTGTCGGGGACACATGTGTAGCCGTGCTGCCCTGTCCCGTGTGCTTTGAATGGAGGGTTGGGGTGAAGGGAGGGTTGGAACCCGCAAGGGGGGGTTGATGCTGGCCTGGAGGTGGAAAGGTCTCGTGGGGAGGGGGGTGGGGGGTTGGTAGGAGGGGGGAGGCGTTGATGTCAACTCACCTGTGCTGCCCGATGTAGGTCATTGACCGTCTTGGAGAACTGCAGGCCTGTCCTCCTGGTCACACTTCCCGAGCTGACGGCCGCTGCCACTTCATCCCAGGCGGCACTGGCTGCCCTGTGGCTCACCTTCTGGGACCTTTGTTTAAGTGCTGCTCGATCTTGTTAATGGGGGGCTGGCGAGCGCGGTCCCTGCGAAGCGGCTGGTAGCCTTCATTTATGGCGTGAAGCCCGTGGGGCCTCGTTAAGTGGATCAATTAATGCTGTGTAGCGTTCTTGGCCTCACTGGGTTGAGCGCTGGGAAGCTCGCAGCAGTTGCTGTTCGCTACCACACTTAGAAATCTTTCCGGAGAATTGTGCCCATTATAGTTTCTGCATGCATTAGTATTCAGGGTTAGTGAGTATTATTTGTAGATTATCCTTTTATATGCTGGGAGTCACAGAGAGCAAAGGAGTAAAAGAGGAAAATCTGTAATTTAAGGGATGGATTAGGTGGATATGGTGAAGTAGGAATCTTTTGAAGACGCGTGGGATAAATGAAGTAATAATTTGGTGGGGCAGTGCTTAATTAGAGCTCACAGGGGAGTCCAGTTAAACATACAGACAGGTTACAGTGGCTTGCTTGGTGATTGAAGAGAATGCACAGGCAGCACTGAAGGCCCTGATTCGTACAAATTGATCATATAAGCATTGTACGACCACCTCTGTAAGGTGTATCTTGCAGCCATTAATTTACCACACGTTCCTGTTCTGTTGTTGTAGGCCTGGAATAAACATTATTGGTGTCCCGGGAATAAGTCTTACTGCTCAGTGTGTCACTCTCACCAACATTCGCCAACACCAGCCACCAGTTCTCAAGTATTAGACATGGAGGAGCAAGTGCTTGCGTCAGGTGAGGAGTAGGGGCTCGCTGCCCAGACAGCAACACAGCCGCCATCAATGACTCACACTGTACTTTGGGAGCACTGCTATGTTAGAATTGGGTTGTCATATCAGGCGAATCAGTGGGAAAGAAATACAGTAATGCAGCTTTCACTCGTTTGATACATCTATAGATAATTCATCAGTTGATACTGATAAATGATTCCTAGGCCAGAGTTAAATTTTATCCCCAACCGCCCTATAAAGGTAGGTAGCTGAAATTGTAATGTTGAGGGAAGAGATGACTATAACCTACAGTGGTAGTGATACCCACCATGGTAGAGATTGGGTACAGGTTTCCCAAGAGCAGTGTTTCCTCTGTGCTGCGTTGGAGTCTGTGTAAGCTATTTCCTTTGGTGTTTGCTCGGTAGATATGCCAGGGCCTATCTAAACAGTAATGGCAGAATGTTTCTGATGTCAGCTGACCTCCCTGACATATTTTCTTTCATCTTGCACCAGCTCGACCATTAAGTATCCTGATCAGGGTGCAGAAGCAACAGAAATGCTTTCCCACCTCTGGCCAACTTCTCCCTACACCTCCTACCTCTTCCTGCAAACCTTTTTACAGAGCCCGAGAAATGGAGGATGGCGGGAAAGCGGGTGTGGGATGAGGTGGGCTGGCAGGATCTTGGTCTGACCGTCGGGGTTCTGTTTTGGGCCCAGCATTCGAGCATTGCACATTTTACAATGAGGTAAGCGTGACCTTTTTTGCATTGCTTTTTTTCAGCGTTGGGTACACTTCTGCTCATTGCTCACATTTTCTACTTTCCCCTGGAGGCAGTAGTCTGTGGCTGAGAATTGAACTCAGGATCTGCTCACAGCTTTCTGCTTTGTCTGATGCAGTAATTAAGACGTCCCAGCAGAGAGATGCTGGTACTCACTCTATCCAATCAATAACTGTGCCGTGGACACTGTACCTAATCCTATATTGCCCCTAGGGAGGTCAAATGTTTGCCAAAATCAATTGGAAAAACATTTAGGAGCATTTGACACCTGTCTAACAAACCATTATTGCCTTCAATAGCTTGCATCTTTATTTTTATGTGCTCAGTTGTAATTTCTAGATTCAGCAAGTGGCAACCTGTGTCTTTTATATATACATGTCTCTGTACATTCATGGGAATTCAGTGGCTGTGCATGGCTGACTTCCAGCATCATTGATATCTGCAAGTTTCAATCTAGCGACCACAGTGGGACTCCAACTGTCTCAGGGGCCCAGAAATTTCAAACCTACTCAATTGAGATCTCTCCAAAATCACAGATCGTGTAACCCTTATCCAAAATGCTTGGGGCCAAGAGTGTCTCGGATTCAGGAATTTTTTCGAATTTTGGAATATCGAGCTGCAAAGACTCTTGGACATTTCTCGGAGTCGCCGGTTAGCGCTGAGTCAGATGGGGGTGGGGGGGTGGGGGGGTGGGGGGGGGTGGGGGGGGGGGGGTATAAGCGGCTTCAGGTTACCGGGTTCAACTCTTTTGAAGCAGCAGACTCGTGCTGTCAGTTGGAAGGATACACACACGCACGCGTGTTTGGCCACAGGAATGGGACACAGTGCTAGGAACAGCCGACACTGAGGACGAGAAACATGATCCCAGCTTTCAAGAAAAAGTGCGGATTTCAGAATTTTCCGAAATTGGAACTTCAGATAAGGGATACTCAACCTGTACATCAAAATGTGAGAAGGAGGGGGAGGTCAGGAAAGCACTGGGAGGGATGGAGGGAGATGTGAAGGAGTGGGGGGAAGTAAACAATGGAAGCTCAACAATAAGAACATTAGAAAAAGAAGTAGGAATAGGCCATTTGGCGCTTTGAATGGGCTCTGCCATTGTCATGTGAGAGTACCTTTAAGAAATGGATGTTTAAGCAATGTACCTTTAAGAAATGGAGCTGATCATAATACTGAAGTGATGTCAGAGGGTGGGGGGAGCTGAGCTCACTTCTGCTTTTTTGAGTTTCAGTTTGAGAAGGCCGCTGGGAGTGTCTGTGTGTTTTGCTGAGAGCTGCAGGAAGAAACACAGAGCTGGTCTGTTGATGTCTGCAATCCAAAGACTATAAATATATTGAATGTAACCTGATGTGTTCTTATTTTTGAAGGTTTGAAGTCTTTTGGATGTTTAAAGGAACAGTTTGAAGGATTATTTAGTGTTGTAGTCTTTTGGGGTTATCTTTGAAGTAATGGGTGTTAAGATATTCAATTTTTGTTTTTAAAAGGTTAAATTGAGTTCATAGAATAAACATTGTTTTGTTTTAAAAACCATTTATCCATTTCTGCCATATCACACCTGGAGAGTACGCTGTGTGCTTCCCACACCACAAACTATTAAAAGTTGTGGGTCGGTTGAACTCCATGAAACACTTTGGGGTTCTGTAAACCCGGACCCATAGCAGCATCAAGATCATAGATGAGCATCTACCTCAAATCCAACCTTTCTGTTTATACATTAAATATGTTTCTATCTATAAATATAAACCATTGTTTGAATTTGTTAATAAAATGTATAAATAATGTCAGGTGGATTAATGCGATATGGTGAGATGTCTAATTATTACCTGGAACTCCCTCAGATATTTTTTTTTAATAGCAGTTTTGGATTGTCAATGTGTCATTTGTTCTGTAAAACACAATTTGCTACAATTAGTAAATGAGTTAGGATTTTATGTCAGTGAGTAAAGTTATAATTTTGCAGATTGAAATACAGAGAAGAAATATTCAAAGTTAACTATATATTATGCCTTTTACTTCATGGGCTAAGGACTCTGTCCTGCAAGGTACACAGTGGGCTAAAACTTGGTTAGCACCTGTCTTCAGGCACAGTGGTCACAATTCGCTCTCTGCCCACACTCAGCTGCTGTTGGTGGCTTGTACTTGGTGCTGCCATCTCTTTCAATGATTGCAGAATTCAATTGAATGTGACCAAGGTGCTGGCTGGCTGAACTACAACAGGGGTCCTATCAATGTGCAAGGTTAGCATGTATTCCAGCAAGCCTGCAGCTCTTAAAGGTAGCCTGTCCACAGAACCATAGTAACCCTAAAGTTCAGAAGGAGGCCATTCATCCCAAGAGTCTACACAAACCCTGTGAAAGAGAACCATAACCCAGACCCACTTCCTCACCCTATCCCTGTAACCCCATCTAACCTACACCAAGGGGCAATTTAGCATGGCCAATCCACCTAACCTGCACATCTTTGGATCAATGATACAAGGATTGAGGACAGCACGGTGGCGCAGTAGTTGCACTGCCGCCTCACGGCGCCGAGGTCCCATGTTCGATCCCGGCTCTGGGTCATTGTCCGTGTGGAGTTTGCGCATTCTCCCCGTGTCTGCGTGGGTTTCACCCCCACAACCCAATGATGTGCAGGGTCGGTGGATTGGCCACGCTGAATTGCCCCTTAATTGGAAAAAATTAATTGGGTATTCTAAATTTAAAAAAAAAAATTATACAATGATTGGTAAACAATCAAGTGGATTCCTTATTTGAAGAGACGATTATATAAATGCAGTGGAAACTGCGAGCTTATGTGGAACATATCTGATCTGTTGGACTGCTACGCAGTTCTGACTACAGAGTACATGGGATTCTATATAATACCTGATCTCATGGTGGATAGTGGTGGGCAGCAGTCATAGAATCATAGAATCTCTACAGTGCAGAAGGAGGCCATTTGGCTCATCAAGTCTGCCCCGACCCTTGGAAAGAGTGCCCTGTCTAGGCCCACACCCTGACCCTATCCTTGAAATCCCACCTAACCTTTTGGACACTAATGGCCAATTTAACATGGCCAATCCACCTAACATGCACATCTTTGGTCTGTGGGAGAAAACCCATGCAGACATGGAGAGAAAGTGTAAACTCCATACAGATAGTCACCCGAGGCTGGAATTGAACCTGGGTCCCTGGCATGTGCTAACTACTGTGCCACCATGCCGTCCTGTAAAGGTACATCACAACATCCTCTTTTCTTCTAAATGAAAGTTTTTTTCTCAAAGAATAAAAAACTATTTATATTGCATAAAAATGAAATTATATTGTGTGTGAATATACTTTTATACAAAGCAATGGATTTATAAGTGCCTGTAGATGATTGGTGATTTATTATGCACCCAGACTTGGTCAGTCACGGTGGACATGGTTTGCGATTGCCATTTGTTCTCATAATGTTGGTTGTCAGAAATGACTTGGATGAGGGAGTTGAAGGGTGGGTCAGTAAATTTGCAGACGATACAAAGTTTGGTGGAGTTGTGGATAGTGAGGAGGGCTGTTGTCGGCTGCAAAGAGACATAGATAGGATGCAGAGCTGGGCTGAGAAGTGGCAGATGGAGTTTAACCCTGAAAAGTGTGAGGTTGTCCATTTTGGAAGGACAAATATGAATGCGGAATACAGGGTTAACGGTAGAGTTCTTGGCAATGTGGAGGAGCAGAGAGATCTTGGGGTCTATGTTCATAGATCTTTGAAAGTTGCCACTCAAGTGGATAGAGCTGTGAAGAAGGCCTATGGTGTGCTAGCGTTCATTAACAGAGGGATTTAATTTAAGAGCCGTGAGGTGATGATGCAGCTGTACAAAACTTTGGTAAGGCTACATTTGGAGTACTGTATACAGTTCTGGTCGCCTAATTTTAGGAAGGATGTGGAAGCTTTGGAAAAGGTGCAAAGGAGATTTACCAGGATGTTGCCTGGAATGGAGAGTAGGTCTTACGAGGAAAGGTTGAGGGTGCGAGGCCTTTTCTCATTAGAACGGAGAGGGTTGAGGGGCGACTTGATAGAGGTTTATAAGATGATCAGGGGAATAGATAGAGTAGACAGTCAGAGACTTTTTCCCCAGTTGGAACAAAGCATTACAAGGGGACATAAATTTAAGGTGAATGGTGGAAGATATAGGGGGGATGTCAGAGGTAGGTTCTTTACCCAGAGAGGGCATGGAATGCACTACCTGTGGAAGTAGCTGAGTCGGAAACATTAGGGACCTTCAAGCAGCTATTGGATAGGTACATGGATTACGGTAGAATGATATAGTGTAGATTAATTTGTTCTTAAGGGCAGCACGGTAGCATTGTGGATACCACAATTGCTTCACAACTCCAGGGTCTCAGGTTCGATTCCGGCTTGGGTCACTGTCTGTGCGGAGTCTACACATCCTCCTCGTGTGTGCATGGATTTCCTCCGGGTGCTCTGGTTTCCTCCCACAGGCCAAAGATGTGCAGGTTAGGTGGATTGGCCATGATAAATTGCCCTTAGTGTCCAAAATTGCCCTTAGTGTTGGGTGGAGGTGTTGACCTTGGGTAGGGTGCTCTTTCCAAGAGCTGGTGCGGACTCAATGGGCTGAATGGCCTCCTTCTGCACTGTAAATTCAATGATAATCTATGATTAATCTAGGACAAAGGTTCGGCACAACATCGTGGACCGAAGGGCCTGTTCTGTGCTGTATTTTTCTATGTTTTCTACGTTCTATGATGGGTTGGGTGCTCTGGATCCGTGGAACACATGCAGGCCACCAACACTTAAAATAGTGCAACACTATTTTATTAAGTTAGAAACTGTTGAACATACTTTCACTGTGGGTTAACACGATGTTAGATTCAACTAAAGACCTCTGCCTGTCCTAACCAGTCTATGCACTCAGCACATGGTGAAGATCTGTGCTGTAAGCTGTAAGCTCTGTCCTTCTAGGAGGCTGCAGCCCGAATGAGCGGGAACTCTGATGCCCCTGTCTTTATAGTGAGTGTGCTCTGACTGGTGATTGGCTGCGGTGTTGATTGGTCTTGCTGTGTGTCCATCAGTTTGTGTGTATCTGCACCATGATATACTGGTGTATATTATGACAAGAAGGGCTGCTGTATTTGGACTGTTTTCTAATAGAATAGGGTTATTAGGTATTTCTGGTTGTGGGATTGGTCTGATTCAGCATTTGTTTCTTTGCACAGTTATTCCATTTGGTGTTTGTGCTTGATACTCATTTGTACTCATCTCTGGGCATATGCTGAGGATTTCTGCTGCATTTTATGTGCCACCAGTTGGGTGCTGTACTCAAACTTTGCGCCCGATGTTTAGTTTGCCTAATCTGTTGCCCGCATGCTGATCGCGGCAGCTCTCATCCTCCCCAGTTTTTTTATTAAGGCACCTCTTAGTTCTGGGTATATTGAGGACTGATTAGTGTAAAGCATTGTTCACATTTGTCTGCCGAACAGTAATTCTGCAGTGGTTCTGCAATAGGATGAAGTTTGTCAGTTCAGAATGTGTGTATGCGGTCACTTCAGACCATGTTGTGTAACCTGATGGCTGAGAATCTGCATTGCAGATTTAGGTGGTGTAAGCATGGAGTTTGTAATGGTGCTTCCTGTGGTCTTCACCATTGTCTTGATAATACCATGAATGGTGACCAGGGTCAAGTCCCTGCTCATTGGTATTGGTATTGGTATTTACTGGACCTGTGGTGTCTACAATATAAACCATTTGGGGTGACCAGGGTGAATTGTTGTAGCAACACTCAGGAAAAATGGTCCTAAAGCAGAATCTCTGAGCCATTGTACTCGGTAAGTTTGGCAGTAGTTGATTGAGCCATCATCTGCCGCTTCTGTGGAAGAATGTATGTTCTTGCACCAGTATCCAATTTTGCATACAAGTTATATTGTTCCTGATTCTGTGGATTTCTGTACAATTTGGATAGTGGCAGAGACTTCTGATGACAATACATTTTTTGAAGTCCATCGTATGGAATATCTGCCCACTTCATGTTTCTGGTCATCATCATCTGACCTATAGCTTGGCCATGTGGATCGTGTTTTGGCCATGTTTAGTACACGCTCTTGGTCGGTTGTAATCCTATCTCTGTCTAGCCTCTGGTGCCTTCTCATGATACTTAACCTCATGCTCTGGCTTTGCTTTCTACATTGGTGCTTCCAGTATTCTTAGGTATCATGTGCCTTGCTTACATCATTGAAAGGTAGGCAATTTCTGGGTGCATGTGTGCTGCTGCAACACCTGCAATTCTTACGAGGCTTGTCTGCATTGACTATGGTGTCAATGGACAATCTATGCATCGCCTATAGACTCTGTCTAGCCAGTAGCAAGCTTCGTACTTGCTTCTGCTTTGCAGCTTGGGTTGGTCCAAGAGGTTCTTTTGGAATTTTTCAATGGGGGAAACTGCTATCACAAGCTCATTTATCAGTCAGTTAGCTCCACTGCCGTAAAGTCACACTCCTTGGGTGGAATTCAACCAAAAAATTTAAAAGTGTCATTTTGGGCACGTTTGGCGGAGTGTTTCCCACTGGCTTTTTGGGTGAGTTCCACACCGGTATTGGTCCACACTTGGGGTGCGACGATCCACCGGTTCCACCCGACTCGGGCAACAAAGAGGCCGATAAATATCACAAGAGGCCTCTCGCGAGATTTACTGACATCGCCTTGCCTCACGAGATCTTGCGAGGCATCACAATCTGGAACAAAGAACAATACAGCACAGGAACAGACCCTTCGGCCCTCCAAGCCTGCGCCGGTCACGTGTCCTATCTAGACCAACCGCCTGTATCCTTCTCTACCCCGTCCATTCATGTGCCTATCCAGATAAGTCTTAAAGGTCACTAACGTATCTGCCTCAACCACCTCACTTGGCAGTGCATTCGAGGCCACCACCACCCTCTGTGTAAAGCTCCCCCCGCACATCTCCACTGAACCTATCCCCCCTCACCTTGAACATGTGCCCCTTGTAACTGTCATTTCCGCCCTGGGAAAAAGCCTCCAACTGTTCACCCTATCTATACCCCTAATAATTTTATAAACTTCTATCAGGTCACCCCTCAGCCTCCGTCTCTCTAGGGAGAACAATCCCAGTTTATTCAATCCCTCCTCATAGCTATTACCCTCCATACCTGGCAATATCCTGGTAAACCTTTTCTGTACTCTCTCCAAAGCCGCCACGTCCTTCTGGTAGTGCGGTGACCAGAATTGGACACTACTCCAAATGTGGCCTAACCAACCTTCTATATACCTGTAACATAATTTTTAAGCTTTTATACTCGATACCCCATCCTATGAAGGCAAGCATGCCATCTGCTTTCTTTACCACCATTTCCACCCATTGAGGTCTGGACCCAGCCTTGCATATTCAAGTCTCACTTGAATATGTTTACGAGGTTCTACCCAGCGCCCGGGGCCTAACGTCTTCGCCTCAGAAACCCCGAGCTGGCGATATTTAGCACTGGTTTCCACAAATGTGGACCAGGCATACCAGCACTTGGGGGGCTCTCCCAGGTGATCGGGGTCCCTGGGTGGGCAGGCTCTGGGCAGGGTGGTACCCTAGCACCAAAAAAACCACCCCTGGCAGTGCCACCCAGGCACCCTGGCAGTACCACCTGGGTACCATCCAGTGGCATTGCCAGGATGCTAGGCTGGCAGTACCAATGTGCCCAGGTGGCATCATGCCTGTGCTGGGGATCGGGTCCGGGTGTACCTTACCCTTATGAGGTGAGGTGCAGGGGACTCGATGGTTCCCCTTCTAGGTGAGTTGGGGCGTTTGGGGGGGGGGGGGGGTCCAGATGTGCTGCGGTGGGGGGGTCAAGCGGGGTTGTTATTGGCGATGCCAGCGCCGGGAAACACCCAGATAAACCCGCTCGACACAGGACTCTGTTTCATTTCCTCTGTCATTTTTTTGGGCCTTGGGGCATTTCTCCCCAATCCAGTCCACACTTACACAGACATTTTCACCCAGGCACAAATGGGCATTCCCCCCCCCCCCCCCCCCCCCCCCCCATCCAAGTGAAGACACCCCGCTACCCCTTCAAGCCTCCCCATCCCCCTTTCAGGAACCACACACTTCTCCCCCTCAACCTTTATGAGACCCCTTCATACCCACCCGTCACCCCACCTCACCATTCATACACTCCCTCAGCCCCCTTTCATGGGCACAGCCCCCCCTCAGGCCACAATCCTTGTCAGTGTGCCCAGTGTTCCACTGATAGGCAGACAGTGGCACTGTCAGGTGGCATCGTGCCTGTGCATCTGAGCACTATGGCACTGCCACCCTGGCACCCTGGCAGTGACACCAGAGCATTCTGGCAGTGCCAGGGTGGCAGTACCAAGGTGCCCAGATGCCAAAGGGAGAGGCAGGGTGCCACTCTGCCCTGTCCACGGCCACCCATGGGTTTCCAATGGCCTGGGAGACCCCCCAGGCGCCTGGTCCACATTTGTGTGCACCAGTATTAAATGGTGCCCGGTCGATGCCTTACCTGGGAGACGGTTAGCTCCGGGAGCCCAGAGAATCTGGGGCATGCACATTGAAATGAGCCTAATGGATCTTTTAAATATGCTGATCTCGATCTCGCCCAGCGGGGGCGAGATCCAGATTACAACATCTCGCGAGGTTCGGTTGAATCTTGCGAAACGTCTAGAGCATCGCAAAGCTTGTCAGAGGCCTCTCGCAAGATTCAACGGCTTTGTTGCGGCATCAGGTTGGATGCGAGGAAGCCGGTAAATCGTGCCCAATGTCTGGAATGCTAGCCCTTTATACAACAAGCAACAAAGACCATTGATCAATTCATAATCAGATGCAGAGACATGGGGCAAGAAATACCGGCCTCCTCGCACCCAACTTGGTGTCGTGACGAGGCTGTTCAATCTCACGTGAGGCTGACACTTAAAACGTCTCGCAAGATTCAACCGAACCTTACGAGCTGTTGTGGCGAGATCAATATCAACATATTTAAATAAGCCATTAGGCTCATTTGAAAATGTGTGGCAGGATTCTCTGGGCTCCGGGAACTAATGGCCTCCCCAGTGAGGCTTTGACGGGGCGCTATTTAGTATTGATCCACACAAACGGGGACTAGGTATAAAGGCACCTGGGTGGGCCTTCCAGGCCATTGGTCCCTGGGTGGCATTGTCAGGCTGGCGGGGTCACTGCCAGGGTGGGGGTGGGTGCCCATGTGAGTTGGGGTGCGGGGGCACTGAGCACCCCCTTATAGGAGAGCTGGGGTATTTGCGGATCCGGGGGTCAAGCCGGAAGGTCGAGACATCAGGGTGCCATTTAAAAATGGCATCTCGATCTCCTGCATTGAGGAGTTCCGTGGCGGAGCTCCTTTGTGCAGGAAATGAGGTGGAGTGCAGCCTTGTGGGGGAGTGGCTTCCCCACTGGGCCACCAATAAAAAACTGTGCCGTTGGCTAGCGGGATTGTCCCCACCCCTTGCATTGCCAGGAACGACCCATCAATTCCCGCCCAGAACAGACTCTGTTTTCCTTTGATTCGAAAGCGCCCATTGAAAAAGAAATACAAATCTCATAAACACATTCATTTTGATGGTCTGAACCCTGTCCGCCAAGGACAGGGGGTGGCTGTTCCACTTCTGTAAGTCAGATTTGACACCATTAACCAAACTTGTACAATTTAGTTTATGAAGCGAGACCCAATTGTGGACCACCCGGATTTCAAGATAACAAAAGCTAGATCTGACAAGGCGAAAAACTAACATCCCCAGAAAGGCTCCCCTCTCTGGGGGTTAACCAGGAAGTGTTTTTTCTCATTCAAATTCAACTTATACCCAGAAAAGGAGCCAAAGCTCCCATTGAACTTCATTTCTCACCCATTGTGGCTACTGGGTCCCTAATATAAAGAAGCAGGTCATCTGCATAGAAGGATACCCTATGCTCCACCCCTCCCTGATTTATCCCCTCCACTTACTGGAAGACTTCAGTGCTACGGCAAGCAGTTCTATTGCCAAAGCAAACATGAGCGGAGATAACGGATATCCCTGTCTCGTGCCCCTAATCAGCAGAAAGTAGCCAGAGTTCAAATCATTCCTGTGAACACTAGCAGTGGGCGCCCTATACAATAAGCAAATTCAGGATATAAACGTTTGTCCAAATCCAAACCTCCCAAGAATCTCAAAGAGATATTCCCACTCCACTCTATCAAACACATTTCCACTATCCAGGGAAATAACCAACTCCGGTTCAGGCACCGAGGAGGGAGAGGGGCAACATTTAATAGACGCCATACATTGGCCGACAATTGCCGACCTTTGACCCTGTCTGGTCTTCCGAGACCAGGTCTGGGAGGCAGGACTCCAACCACAGTATCAGCACTTTAGCAAGCAACTTAGCATCCACATTTAAAAGTGAAATAGATCGGTACTGATGTGTTAAGTAAGTTGGTTCAATGTTGACTGCAACTGGATGCAGTGAAACTAGAAACAGGCTTCTGACACAGGAGATGGTCCAACACTGTTTTATTGAACTTCCTGATTGCTGTACATAGTCTGCTGTGAGTTGACACTTGTTATAACCTGCCTGCTTACCATTGGCTGGGGACTAATGACAATCCCACAATCCTGTGGGAGTATGAGCTTCCCCAATGAGGAGGGGCGGAGAAACCATTAGTAAACTCCAAGTATAAATAAAGCTGGCCAGTTTAGGAACCAGCAGGAAGGAATGTGCAGCAAGGGAAGTTGCTGCTGCTGTTATATATATATGTTATTGTAAATAAATGTTATTACTTTGTATCCTTAAAACTCGTGCTGGATTCTTCGTGCCCCTCACAAAAACACGCTATCAATCTAACTGATAACCTCCTACTGGCTTGACCAGACTAACTCTCTACCTCATGGTGATAGTGCTCACTGGCTTGTGCACTCTTACTATCTCAGTAGCTGTGTCCTGTAGAGAGAGAGAGTCTTAATGCCCCGTGTGCTTTATAGTGGGGGTGTCCTCTCTGGTAATTGGTTGTTATGTGTCGTGTGTGTTCATTGGTTATCCTGTGTGTCAATCACTGCCTGTCTGCATCTCATTATATACATGAGTGGATATTATGACAGGTACAACCCACACTCCGTTGGGTCCTTCTCTTTCTTCAGGATCAAGGAAATAGAGGCCTGCGCAAGTAGAAAGGACAATGAACCGTGGGATAAGGATTTGTCAGACATATCTAAAATTAGAGGTACCAATTGCTTCACAAACTTCTTATAAAAACCAATGGGCAAGCCATCTAGGCCAGGAGCTTTACCCATCTGCATTAATCCAATGCATTTCATAACTTCCTCAGGGCCCAATGGAGATTCCAACTCTTCCCGCCTCTCGCTCTCCACCACTGTGATGGATAACCCATCCAAAAAATCAGACATGGCCCAACTCTCTGTCGGGAACTCTGATCTATAGAGATCCTGATAAAACATTTCAAAAGAAACATTGACCTAAGGCGAAGCGAAAACCAGGCTGCCACTCAGGTCACATACCAATATAATCTCCCAGGAAGCTGCCTACCATCTTTGCTGGTGAGCGAAGAGGCAATTGGCCTTCTGCCCGTGTTCACAAAATACACCCTCGAACGTCACAGCTGGCCCACCTGGCCTTATCCGTTGATAACAATTCAAATTGCAGCTGCAGCTTTTTCCTACTTGCCAACAACTCTTGTTCACCTCAAGAATGGAGTCCACCAGCCTCTGCTGCTCCACCTTCGCTGTCTTTACCATGTGCACTTTGTAGGAAATCATTTCCCCCTGATAACCAACTTAAGAGCTTCCCACAGTGTAGAAGATGATTAGACTCACTTTTATTAAATTTAATATATTCCCCAATGGCAGTGGACTTGCGTTCACAAAATCTCTTCTCCACTAATAATGCCGTATCCAATCCCCATGGCAGACACTGGGAGGAACCTGTCTTTCGCGCCAAATCAACAAAAATGTGGGGCATGGTCTGAAATCACAATCACCAAGTAAACTGCTGGCTCCACAAAAGTGAGGAGAGACCTAGGCACCAAAACAAATTTGATACACGAACATAGTTAGAACATAGAACATAGAACATTACAGCGCAGTACAGGCCCTTCGGCCCTCGATGTTGCGCCGACCTGTGAAACCACTCTGAAGCCCATCTACACATGGGAGAAAAAAGAAAAATCTTTATCACCCAGGTACAATAAACGGCATGGATTTGCACCCTCCCCCAATCCCCCATTTTGTTCCATGAAGAACAACAATGTTCTGACCACCTCTCATGGAGTCAGAGAATTGGGCCTGGACCGATCCATCCTGGGGGTCCAGAACAGTTTAAATTACCACCCAAACGTGCTGTTAGGTAATTTGGACATTCTGAATTCTCTCTCTGTGTACCCGAACAGGCGGCGGAATGTGGCGACTAGGGGCTCTTCACAGTAAATTCATTGCAATGTTAATGTAAGCCTACTTGTGACAATAAAGATTATTATATTATATAAATAAGCTGATGCGAATCCAAATTGGGAATGGAGGCCAGCAACTTGTTAATAAAATCCATTTCATCCCATTTATGAGCATAGATATTAACCAGAACCACCGAGGTGCCCGCCAGAGATCCACAGACAATAATATGTCTACCATTGGGGTCAGCCAAGATCATAGTGGCAGAAAACTGAACGCTTTTATTTTTGTTTTATAAATTTAGAGCATCCAATTCATTTTTCCAATTAAGGGGCAATTTAGCGTGGCCAATCCACCTAGCCTGCACATCTTTGGGTTCTGGGGGTGAAACACACGCAGACAAGGGAGAATGTGCAAACTCCACACAGACAGTGACCCAGGGCAGGGATTGAACCGGATCTTGTGAGGCAGCAGTGCTAACCACTAACCCTTTTATTGATTAATAGTGCCGCATCCTGAACCCTATCATCAAAGCCCGAATGAAAAACTTGTCCCACCCATCCCTTCTGCAGCCTTGTCTAGTCTCTGACTCCTAAATGAGACTCCTGCAGAAAGACCATGGCCGGGGTTCTCCTTTCCGGGGACTAACTCCCCACGCCGGCGGGAAAACCGGCGCCAACAACTCCGGCATCAGCGCGACAGGAATTCCCACCTGTCTCGGGGGCTAGGTGGACGCTGGAGGGCTTGGCGCCACTGCAGCCGGCGCCGAAGGGTTTGCGCATGCGCCAAAGGGCCGGCGTGATCTTGTGCATGCGCGGGACCACTGGCGTGTTTTGCCGCATGCACGGGGTTCTCTTCTCCGCGCCGACCATGGCGGAGCTCTACAGGGGCCGGTGCGGAAGGAAGGAGTGCCCCCAAGGAACAGGCCTGCCCGCAGATTGGTGGGCCCTGATCGTGGGCCAGGCCACTGTGGGGGCCCTCTGGGGTCGGATCCCCCTGCGCGCGCCGCCCCCCCCCCGAGGACCACCCCAGCTGACTTATCTGCCAGGTCCCGCCATGTGGGACCATGCGTAACCCACGCCGGCGGGACTGGCCAAAATCGGATGGCCGCTCGGCCCATCGGGGCCCGGAGAATTGCCGGGGGGGGGGGGGGGGGGGTGCTGCCAATGGCCCCCGACCGGCATGGCGTGAAACCCGCCCTCGCCCAAAAAACTGCGTCGGAGAATATAGCAGCCTGCGTCAGGATAGGGGGAGGGAGAGGTTCGTGCCGCCCCACGTGGATTCTCTGACCCGGCAAGGGGGGTTGGAGAATCCCGCCCCATGTCGGCATTTAAACTCTTAAAGTGAGCAAATACCCTCGACCTTTTCACTGGGCCATTCAACCCCTGACATTCCAGGTGACTAAACAAATTTGAGGTTTCCCAACGCCCCTCCTCTCAATTCAGAGTCAGCCATTTCCACCAAGAGGGCCAGTGGAGGAAGCATGTAGGGGAGGTGGGAGCATCGGTCTGGTCTCCAATATGCGACAACCACCGATTCGCCCCTGGGAGTATGGACGGTGGATTCCGAGCGTGGCGTTGGGCGGGGATGGGAAGGATGGGCAATATGTCCTTGGGGGGGAGCTTCTCGAGCATGAGGGCCTTGAAGGAGAAATTCGGAACTAGTCAGAGGGAATGACTTTCGGTACTTGCAAGCGCGTGATTTCATATGTAGACAGGTCCCATCCTTCCCACGCCTCCCGCCAAATGGGATCCAGGACAAAGTAGTGTCGAGGGGAGAGGTAGGAGAGGGGAAAGTCTCGGATATTTACTGTGAACTTATGAAAGGGGAGGAGTCCCAGACAGAGGAACTGAAGCTCAAGTGGGAGGAGGAACTCAGCAAGGAGATGGAGGACGGGGCATGGGCGGAAGCCCTGAGTAGGGTAAATTCAACTGCAACATGTGCTACGCTCAGCCTGATTCAGTTCAAGGTCGTCCACCAGGCCCACATGACGATGGCCCGGATGAGTAAATTTTTTGGGGTGGAGGATAAATGCGCTAGGTGTGCGGGAGGGCCAGCGAATTACATCCACATGTTCTGGGTCTGCCCTAAACTTAGGAGATACTGGGAGGGATTTGCGGACGTCATGTCCCAGGTACTGAAAACTAGGGTGGTGATGAGTCCAGTGGTGGCAATGTTTGGGGTCTCGGAAGACCCGGGGGTCCAGGAGGAGAGGGAGGCTGAAGTCTTGGCCTTTGCTTCCCTGGTAGCCCGGCGACGTATACTGCTGGCATGGAGGAACTCAAAGCCCCCAAAGACGGAAGCATGGTTCTCGGACATGTCGAGCTTTTTAGGGCTGGAAAAAATTAAGTTCGCCTTAAGAGGATCTGTATTAGGGTTCGCCAAAGATGGCAACCATTCATCGACTTCTTTGAGGGGAATTAAATGTCAGCAGGGGCGGGGGGAGGTAGATTAGAGTAGGAGGGATAAATAGGCGGGTACTGTTCATGAGAGAGGAGTGGTCTTTTGCACTATGTTTCTGCTTTGTGTTGATATTTGCACATTACTGTACACTGTAACAGTTTACAATACCGCAATAAAATTGTTTATTAAACAAAAAAAATACATGGGTTTTTAAATGATAATACCTTCTGAAATGAAACAAAAGGGCTAAAAGTGCAGAACCCTAGTGGAGCCACCTCATGCACGTCTACTCGCTACATAACGCCACCGGAAGTCCAAGTTGATAACACCTTTTAAACATAACTGTCAGAAGGGCAGTAAGGTAGCACAAGGTTCGATTCCCTGCTGGGTCACTGTCTGTGCGGAGTCTGCACGTCCTCCCCGTGTCTGCGTGGGTTTCCTCCGGGTGCTCCGGTTTCCTCCCACAGTCCAAAGACGTGCAGGTTAGGTGGATTGGCCATGATAAATTGCCCTTAGTGACCAAAAAGGTTGGGAGGGGTTATTGGGTTACGGGGATAGGGTGGAAGTGAGGGCTTAAGTGGGTCGGTGCAGGCTCGATGGGCCGAATGGCCTCCTTCTGCACTGTATGTTCTATGTTCTAAGGTTTCCGACTCCAGTTTCCAATATTTCACAACTATTCTGGGCTGCCTTGCCTTGAACCACCTGTCATCCAGATGTCAGACACCTTCCAATCATTTTGCAGGAGTCTGAAATCCACACCACTGCATTTGGGTCGGCAAGGTCAGGAATATTGCATCTGGGCTACCTGCACCCTTATCCCCTGCCACTAATATTACCAGTGAGGTGAAAGGGAGCGGGAATCCTGGATATAAATCCCACCTTCCATATTTGAAGCCTGCTTGCTGCGGTTCCAACACAGATGGAGGCATGAACATTCGGCCCATTGAACTGATGGTTGTGTTCTGTTCAGGCAACTATCAAAGAAGCCAATGATCACCTTTATCAATATGGCGGCAGGCACGCTTTATGCCCATTTTCATTGCCGGGCATCCAGCTTTGAGACTTGCAAGTCCAACAAAGAATTCAAGCTCAGACACGCAATGGAACACAAAGAAATGTTAACTCTGATGTTTTTTCATATGTTTATGCTCAAATATGCCAACATTTATAATGGCCGGTTTTAGGAGATGACAGAGCCTCTGAATATGCTTGGGTTATCACAATGTTCACACTTCTAGTGCCAGTGAAGCTGACTGCTGCGGTCACACTTCATGCTATTTAAACACGAGGTACTGTTGTGTCAGTCACTCGCAATGACTTGTCGTCCCTGCCACCTTTCTCAGGAGGATACTTCATTCTCCGATTCCCCGGTCTCGCGAGCTAGCATTGAGAACAAAATCAGTGTTCAAAGAATTGTGGTCTCTTTAATATATGGGGCGTCACTGATAATACCCCAAAACACACCTGATGCGAGTGGGTCTGTCTTACTGCACAGGAAAAACAATGCCAAATACATCATTGTGGCAGCTAAAATTCACAGGAGCCTTTTGACAATTAGAAAGAGGAACAGAAAGTGATTGAGATGCAGCTGGAGATTTGCCTTGGCCACTGTGTTGCGAATAAAAGAAAAAGACTTGTATTGTTATGACACCGTTCGCATCCTCAGTCCATCCTGAAGGGTTTTGATGCCAGCTGAGTGATTTTTGAAGCTGATATGCCATCAATGAACACACGACGAGTGGGGAACGTAACTGAGGCTTTAATACACTAAACAGAAAGCCTCCTGGCCTCGGATCCCGAACTGAGGCAGCGGCGGAGACCAGCCACCTTTATACATGAGCCCAAGGGGAGGAGCCACAGGCGGAGCCAGCAGGGACAAGCCCAGGCATGTAACAATACAGTACAATACAGTGGTTTACCACAGAAGCGGTCACTAAAATATTCCGAAGATTTTTAGCACTAATTCTCTGCTAAAATTAGATTATTTTAGCTTGCATACATGCGAGTACCAATGCATAGTCAAAGCACATTTTTTGTGTAGCCAAACCTGCCTGCCGCCCCTTTGTTGCCCCGCTTCATCCTTTTCTTCCTACAAGATCCTCCAATTAGACAATCCTTTATTGTACTGTTAATATTGGGTTGGGAATATGGGATTGGAAATAAATTTCATATCAATTTCATGCAAACCTCTGTGTTTAGTGCTTAGCAGTGATAAAAGATAAAAGGAAGTAAACCAGAAATGCACAGAAAAGAAGCCAAATGAATCTGGTGACGAGAATAATGATAATCTTTATTAGCGTCACAAGTAGGTTTACAGTAACACTGCAATTAAGTTACTGTGAAAAGCCAAATTCTGGCCCCTGTTCAGATACACTGAGGAAGAATTCACAATGTCCAAATTCCCTAACAGCGTGTCTTTTGGGACTTGTGGTTGGAAACCGGAGCACCCGGAGGAAACCCACGCAGACACAGGAGAACGTGCAGACTCCGCATAGACAGTGACCCAAGCCGGGAATCGAACCTGGGGCCCTGGCGCTGTGAAGCAACAGTGTTAACCACTGTGCTACCATTAAACATACCCCATTGAGTAAAGTTCAATGCCTAGCAACCTTGAATACGGGAGAGTGACTGTGATGGCTTCATCACATCATGTTCTGCATTATTATTAGAGTATTTGCAAAGGGCAGGAGGACCCGATTTACCGGCTGCATCCCTCCGGGATCGGGACTGGTAGCAGCCGGTAGATCCTGCGAGGGGCCTCTTCTGGGATCCCCGATGGTTGTCACGCACCGCGAGATCTAACGAGATCTCGAGAGACGTTGCGATCTGGATTCCGCCCACAATGGGCGGGACCCTGACTTGCAGAGTTAAGTGAGTTTAAAAGCTCACTTAACTCTGCTGACACCAAATCGAACCGGTTCTCGGCATCTACCAGCCTCGCTGAGGAGACCCCAGCCAGGTGCCGTTTAGCACGTGTCCCCACAAACGGGGACCAGATGGAATGGCACTTTGGGGGCTTTCCCGGGCATTTGGAGGCCCCCAGGTGGTTGGTATCTGGGAAGGTGGCACCCTGGCACTGTTGATGCCACTCAAGCACCGTGGCACTGCCAGCCTTGCACCCTGGCAGTGCCACCTGGACACCCCGGTAGTGCCACCTGAGTGCCAGCCGAGCATTGCCAGGGTGTCCAGGTGCTACTGCCAGGCTGCCAGGAGCACTGCCATGGTGCCAGACTGGCAGTGCCAAGTTGCTCAGGTGGCATTTTGCCTGCGCCAGGGCTCCGACCCAGGCCAGGGGAGCCCTTCCCGTATGAGGTGGGGTGCAGAGGGCTCAAGGACCTCCCAACAGATGAGTTGGGGCATGCGGGGGTGGGGGGAGGGGGGGGGGTCCGGGGGAGTCGAGAGATCAGGTGGTGCCCCGATCGCTTCCTGCACTGACGAGCGCTGCTCGTCGGAGCTCCTCAGTGCAGGAAATGTGACTGAGTTCGGCCTTGACGAGGTGTTCCCAGTTGAGGCCGAAAAAACCCAGAGTGCCCTTAGATAGCGGGGTCGCTCCCAGTACTTGTTTTCCATTAAATCATGCCGTACTTTTCACGCAGTACATATTGGAAAATCACATACAGGACAGACCCAACAGCTGCCCCACTTGTCCTGGCCCAGTATCATAGTCAGGCCTAAAGCAGCCACTGGGCCCTTCACTAACATGTGCAAGAGACCGAACAGCTCTTTTTTGGCAACAAACAGCGGCGCCTGAAAAATGCCCTGAACCACCTTAGCGTAGTCATCTTTTATGCATATATGGTCTGCATGTCTCTGAAACTGGTCCTCATTATGTTTGTTCTCTGCCCATTAAAGGGTCACAATGAGGTCCGATTCCTAACCACCGCCCAACTGTACTGTGATCAAGTAATCAACAGATTACAAATGGAGAAAGCAGTACTGAGCCATCAGGTGTGCTGAACATGGTGTTTAAAATAAATCGAATAAAGAAACAAAACATGCTGGCAGTGCAAGGTATTAAGCTGTCGACAATTTACGTCATGTCACATTCTTGGGGAATGAGGCTGAAACACTTTAGAGACACATTGATATTGATTTCAGTTGCTAGCTCCAATAGCTTGAGTCTCTGGTGGCCAGACAAACTTTAAATTTCTGGAGTTTGTTTGACTGATGATCAGGGGGAGCCATTTTACTCTGTGTCTTAGTGCCTGCCAGTCTAACTCTGGTCATCTTAAATCCTGCACTGGCACAGGAACCACCTAGAAAGAGTTATAGTGTCTGGGGCAGCAATGGCAAAATGTGCACCAGAAAGCCTATGACATGTGGCAAGCCACAAACTGTTGTGCCGTAGCCCCTTGGAAGGACGTTTCCGACGGCAAAACGCGTCAGGCGCCGATTTGACGCAAAATCGCAATTCTCCATCACCTCGACAGTGACGTCAATGCGTACCGGAACGCACGTAGATTAGACACTGTTTGCATATCTTTAGCGGGCCTGACCCGGTATTCTCCGGGGCCTCCGCAATTCTCCTCCTCTGATAGGCCAAGCCCCTGACGGCGTGGTTCGCTTGTACTTTAAAAATCGTGAAACTGCCGTCGTGACTGACGAGGGAGAGAGAGGCGATAGGACACAGAGAGGAGCGACTGAGGGCTGCCTGCCCGGACACTGGGAGAGGCCCTGCCAGCGCTGGGGGAGGGGTACGGGACTGGGGAACAGGCTGATAGCCGGGGTCAACCCCCACACGACTGGGGTGGTGTCCAGGCATGGACCGCCATTATGGCGGAAACCTTGGCCCCTGGATCTGCAGAGTGACACTGGCTGTATAGGTGCACCTATACCCACCCTCCATCCACGCACCCCACCCTCCCGCAACGCCAGCCCACCCCTGCCCCAATGCCCTCCGCCACCCGGTCGCCACCCACTGATGGCCCACTCAGGGCAACACCAACAGTAGCCCCTGGTGAGGGCAGTGCCAGCCAATGGTACCCCTGGCATCAGTGATGGGCGGCAGTGCTAGAGACACCCATGATGCCCAGGGATCCGGGGATGGGGGAGCCCGCAGTGCCAAACAGGGCTGCCATGTATCCCGCTGGACCTTGTTGGGCACACGGGTATGCACCATGCTAACATGTCGGCCTTTCACCCTCTGCAGACAATGGATATTGGAATTCAACCAGCAATGGTGGCCTTCCTGCTATTCGCCGCAGCCGTTTGGGGTGCCTTGCATCTCCGAAGACAGGCCCATAGTGTTACAGTTAAATAATATAAGTGTGTGTAAATCAGCCCTCATTGTAAATTAATTGTAGATAAATGGCCTTCGGATCCACATGGACCTAGGCACTGCAGCTTATGCCACTGTGATGGGCGAACATATGTATAATTATTTAGGGTGGCACGATGACGCAGTGGTTAGTACTGTTTCCTCATGGCGCCAAGGACCCGGGTTCAATCCCGGCCCTGGGTCACTGTCTGTGTGGAATTTGCACATTCTCCCTGTGTCTGCTTGGGTCATGTTATATTACTCTTTGGTAATATATCGTTACTCCTTGCTTTATATATCCAGAATGGTCTGATGGTGTGATTCTCCAGAAACCACTAATCTTCAATTTAAAGCAAAACAGATTTAGTGAATAACGAATTGATTAATATTGAGTTTGCACACTCTTACAGAACTCTAACTAGTAATCAAGTAATTCAGAATAAAGTATGAACTATATATAACTACACGTGCTAACTATGCTATTATCTATTTCTCTAACACTCTGCTGTCTAGTCACTCCTGGTTCGAAGAGACCCAAGATCCTTTGAGTTCTCGTATTTATACAGGAATCTAGTGCTGCCATCTAGTGGTTGTCTGACACTATGATACAGTCATTAACCCATTATATGTCTCTATATATACATATCACTACAGGTCTCACCCCCTTAACTCAAAGATGTGCAGGGTAGGTGGATTGGCCAACTTAACTGCCTCTCAATTGAAATAATAAAAATAAAAAAATAAAAATCAATAAATATTTAACGGGTGGTCCCCAAGAAATTACGTTGAAGGCACCTCAGCGAGGTCAGTGAGGAAATCCCTTAAAAATATTGGGAACAATATCTGTGCCTGTGCATCAATCAGCTGAACTTCCTGTCAAAGAACTAAATAAAGAACAATGAACAATACAGCACAGGAACAGGCCCTTCGGGCCTCCAAGCCTGCGCCGATCACGTGTCCTATCTAGACCAACCGCCTATATCCTTCTGTACCCCGTCTGTTCATGTGCCTGTCCAGATAAGTCTTAAAGGTCGCTACTGTATCTGCCTCAACCACCTCATTTGGCAGTGCATTCCAGGCCACCACCACCCTCTGTGTAAAAGACTTCCCCCCCGCACATCTCCACTGAACCTATCCGCCCTCACCTTGAATTTGTGCCCCCTTGTAACTGTCATTTCCGCCCTGGGAAAAAGCCTCCAACTGTTCACCCTATCTATATCCCTAATAATTTTACAAACTTCTATCAGATCGCCCCTCAGCCTCCGTCTCTCTGGTGAGAACAATCCCAGTTTATTCAATCTCTCCTCATAGCCAATACCCTCCATACCAGGCAACATCTTGGTAAACCTTTTCTGTACTCTCCCTAAAGCCTCCACATCCTTCTGGTAGTCTGATGACCAGAATTGGACACAGTATTCCAAATGTGGCCTAACCAACGTTCTATATAACTGTAACCTAATTTTTAAGCTTTTATACTCTATACCCCGTCCTATGAAGGCAAGCATGCCATATGCTTTTTTTACCACCATTTCCATCTGTGCTCCCACTTTTAAGGATCAGTGGACCTTCATGCCCAGATCTCTCTGTGGCTCTACACTCCTGATGGTTCTGCCATTCATTTTATAGCTCCCACCTGAATTGGATCTACCAAAATGCATCACCTCGCATTTGTCTGGGTTAAATTCCATCTGCCATTTCTCTGCCCAATTTTGCAGCCTATTTATTCCTGTTGTATTCTCTGACAATCTTCATCACTATCTGCAACTCCTGTAATCTTAGTCTCATCCGCAAACTTCTAATCAGACCCGCTACATTTTCTTCCAAGTCATTTATATATATTGTGAAGGGTTGGGGGCCCAGCGTGTTGGTTGAGCCAGATCAAATCAAATTGGCCAGAGGTCTTCAGCATAACCGATGATAGTTTCCAAGAAGTTTTCAGAAAATACAAAGGTTTTTTTTGTGATGAACTGGGGAAAATGCGAGGTAGTAAAGCCAGGGGCGGGATTCTCCAATAATGGGGCTATGCCCCCATGCCCGTGGAAAAACACGTGCAAATCACTCTGGACTTACCTGGGGAAAGTCCAGGGTGATTCTCCGATTTGCAGGGGGCTAGAAGGGCCCACGGAGTGCTCTTCGCAGCTCCAGCAGTTGGAGCTGGATGAGGACTGAAGGGAGTACATAACGATAAATGCTCACAAGGGTATGTACCAGTACACTCGGTTGCTCTTGGGCGTTTCAGCAGCCTGTGCCATTTTCCAATTGCAGGGGTAAGGCTCAAACAAGAGAAGTGTTACTTTCAGGCCTTCGAGTTCACGTATCTGGAGTTTCACGGTCGATGCTCAAGGATTGCACCCATTAGCAGAGAAGGTCAAGACTATCAAAGTGACACGCTTTGCAAAGTGTCCGAGCTGAAGTCTTTCTTGGGCATGGTAAATTATTATCGGAATTTCATACCTAACCTGTCAACACTATTAGTACCTCTACATTAGCTGCTGAAAAAATATCAACAATGCTGCTAGAATGAGCCCCAGAGAGGGGCCTTCAAAAGAATCAACAGCACCCTGCAATCTTCAGGCTTGTTGATGCACTTCAACCCAAAAAAAGAGAATGTACTAATGTGCGATGTGTCACTGTATGGAGTGGGGGCAGTGCTGTCACACAAGATGGGATATGGAATGGAGTGGCCCATGCCTTTGCCTCCAGGACATTGGTAGATGCAGAGAGTGGCTATCCTAGATTGAAAAGGAGTGTTTGGCTACGGTGTACAGGGTAGAAAAGTTTCACCAATATGGATATGAACGGCCGTCATGATATTTACAGACCACACACTGTAATTGGGCTTGTTCAAAGAGGGTAAAGCCATTCCTCTCATTCCCGAACAGGCACCGGAATGTGGCGACTAGGGGCTTTTCACAGTAACTTCATTTGAAGCCTACTTGTGACAATAAGCGATTTTCGTTTCATTTTCATTTCTTTTCCTCAGCCAGAGTCCAGCGTTGGGCATTGCTGTTAGCAGCCTATGGGTACTCATTCCAGCACTGAGTACTCACATTGTTAACGCAGACTCTTTAATTCATCTACCCTTGCTGTAGTATAATTCACCACTGTCAGTGCTGCAAGAGACCATGCCCGCCCTGAACATTTGGACACCTTACTGATTTCCACCCATAAAATCCAGATGTGGACCCAGAGAGACCCAGTTATAACGAAGGCAAAAATAAAAGTCCTTTGCAGTTGGTATAATGGCAAATTTAAACCGTTTCGGCCCTATGAAAGCTGAAAAGAGGCGTTGAATGTAGAGGACAGAGTAATGTTGTAGGGAGCGTAAATGGTCATTCTGAGTGGAAAAAGGCCATTAAGCGGTCACTCAAGGGCCTTAATTGAGGCAAGGGCAACCTTTGCATCCAAGGCCCTACCTGCCCCGATGTAAAATCGCAACCAGGTTGGGGATGGGTAGATCTTGCAGGGATTCCTGCCCAATCAATTTCACGTCCTCCCTCCACCCCCACTCCCCACACCTCAGAACCCACCAGCCACCAGTGGGGGGAATGTAAAATTGTGGTTGCTCTCCAAATATGTAATGCAGCTGGCCAGTCTCTCAACAGGTGGCAGAATGTGTTCCATGGGCCACATATGAGCTTCTCTGTTATGGCAACCAGGCCACAGAAAGTATTCAATGATGTTGAATCATAATGTCATCATCATCTGATTAGATTAGTGTAGTGTAGCGCGTTATGGCTCAAACTCAGGTGGGCGAGTTTATTAACAGAACAACTGTGCACATTACAGAGCAAAGAAACTAAGGTCTCAACCGCCCAGGTCTGAAAATCCGACTGCAGAACAAGTCCCGGCAAGTCTCCAATTCCACTCCCCAGTGGACCTCTGGGTCACATGACCCTTTCAGGGAACCGCCCCTTAAAGGGGCTACTACACCACAGTCCTCCCCCTTTTAGAGTCGAACTGTATACACATCAACAGATAAGTAGCTATTTACAAAAATAACCCAAATGTGGTAGGGCGTCAAATACAGTCCATTACAAATCTTATCGGTCCAGTGATTTCCGAAGTCTCCGGGAGCGATGACGGTCCTGCGCAATCCCCTCTCTTGCTGAATGGACTTCCTGCCAGTGATGGACTGCTTGGACCAGCGGCCTCGTCATTTGCCGATGCTGCCAAGGTTGTTTCTTTTCCTGGGGGTGGGGGAGGTCACTACACCTCGACTCGACTCGGATGGCGCCAGGATTACCAGCACAACCCTACTTGACCACTCCTCCGGAGCAACGCTTTCTTGTCTCCCCCTTACATCATCCACATGTTTCCACACTCTATTTCCTTGAACATTGATGACGTACGACGCTGGCCCGTCTTTTCCACGACTTTCCCTGGGATCCACTCTGGACCGCTTCCAAAGCTCCTTGTGAAAGCCAGGTCGCCCACCCTGAAAGATCTCTTCAGTTTTCTGGAATCATGACACGTTTTCTGTGCACCTTGCTTTATCTCCACCCTCCCCGAAGGCGCCTACCCATCAACAATTCAGCAGGAGACACCCGGATGACAAGGTGACAAATTCCATTTCAAGGTAAAAAATAATGAAACTCCTCATTGGTGAAAGTTGAGCTGTTATCTGACACCAGGACCTTCGGCAACCCTTGGTTGGCAAACATCAGTCGCAACTTCTCTATCGTTGCCATTGAGACTGTGGATGTCATCACATGCACGTCCATCCATTTTGAATGGATATCGATGATGATAAGGAACATGACACCTGGTAATGGTTCCATAGAATCGATATGGATCCGCGTCCACAACAGACCAGGCCACTCCTGAGGGTGTAACTGGGCTAAAGTGGGTAGCTGCTGCTGCAGCTGGCAGAGGTCACACTGCTTGATCACACTCTCAATGTCCTTCTCCAGACCTGGCGACCAGATGTAGCTACGTGCTAGCATCTTGTAGATTGGCCGACAACATTCCAAAGCAGGACTTCCTTCTGGTGACAAGCGGAAATCCCACCTTATGTCAATCAATGCTCGTTAGAGTGTGAAATGGCATCAAGCCTGTTGGACGTTTTACCCACCATCCTGAAAATTAAGGCCTGAGATGCTACCCAAATAAAAGTCCTAAATGGTGAGTTTGTCCTGTATTCATTGGTACAGTGTACACTAGTTGAGTTAATGGAGCAATGCTTTATTGGCTTTATCTGTGGGTCCAATTGGCAAATCATTGTGCCCCAACTAGGATTGCCAACTTCCATTTACTGTTGTGTCGAGCTTTCCTCACATGATCACTTTCCACCATCTGCCCCGACCCAATGCCCTGAGTATTGACTGCCCAAAGTGTCCAAACTTGTGGTACAATTGCCTTTCCATGTCAACTGGAACATCTTTATTATCCAACTGGCTGCTTCTTGATTGTTGGTCAAACAGCCTTTTTTCCCAACTCCGATATCTTTATGATTAATGAACCATAAGACCATAAGACATAGGAGCAGAATTAGGCCACTCGGCCCATCGAGTCTGCTCCACCATTCAATCATGTCTGATATTTTTCTCACCCCCATTCTCCTGCCTTCTCCCCATAACCCCTGGTCCCCTTATTAATCAAGAACCTATCTGTCTCTGTCTTAAAGACACTCAGTGATTTGGCCTCCACAGCCTTCTGTGGCAAAGAGTTCCACAGATTCACTACCTTCTGGCTGACAAAATTCTTCCTCATCTCTGTTTTAAAGGATTGTCCCTATAGTCTGAGATTGTGTCCTCTGCTTAAATGGAGATTTGTTTACATGTGAAGTATGCTGCATCTTGATTCAGTAAAATACTTTAGGTCATTATGTCTGCATGATTTTTCTTTTCGTAATTCCTGAGTTGGATCTTGGTAAATTAGGGAACTTGGCAAATATCCTGTAACATGAGCTATCATGACAGTTCTGGGAATTAATAGTTGGTCTGCAGGTTTACACAATCTCCTCGGCTTGCAAAACAAAAAATACCGTTTGACGTTGGAGTTTTCCAAAGATTGGCCGGAATGGGCGGCACGGTGGCACAGTGGTTAGCACTGCTGGCTCACAGCACCGGAGATCCAGGTTCAATTCCGACCTCGGGTAACTGTGTGGAGTTTGCTCTTTCTCCCCGTGACTTTGTGGCTTTCCTCCGGCTGCTCCGGTTTCCTCCCACAGTCCAAAGATGTGCAGGTTAAGTGGATTGGCCATGCTAAATTGTCCCTTATTGCTCAACGGTTAAGTGGGGTTACAGGTTTACGGGGTAGTGGGTGGGCCAAGGTAGGGTGCTCTTTCAGTGGGTTGGTGCAGACTCGATGGGCCGAATGGCCTCCTTCTGCACTGTAGGGATTCTATGATTTTATTCTCCACTCATCGAGATTCGCTTTTCCCGTTGGAAGCACACTCCAGCCCACCAGTTTCCCGCTGGAGTGGGTGGCGTAAAGGGGAAATCTTATTGTAAAGCGGTGGGAAGAGAGAATCCCGCCACCAGCCAATGGCGCACCGCCGAGAAACAGGCGGCAGGGGGATCGGAGAATCCTGCCCCTCGTGTCTTCATTCCCACATACCGCGATGTGGTTACTTGAGGTACCCAACCATAAGAATGGTCATGCAACAAGCAATGGAATGACAGACACCTAAACAGTATGATGACTGCCATCCCTTTCCCAGGTCTACCTCTATTCTTCGGAACTAGTTTGCTGCTTTATTATCTTGCTAAAGTCCAGCTGGGAAACATTTCAGTTTTTTGGGTCAATAAGGTTATTAAATCCAAAATGCTACGATTTGGCATTTGGTTAATTATAGATGGAACCCAAGTCTCAAGACATTTCAGGCCGAATGACTTTGCTTCTGCCCAAACATTGTTACAAACCTGTTTTGCAGCAGGTAAACCATTCCTAAGCTGAAAACGCTTTGAACCAAATATCTTTTGCTAGACTGGATCAATCAGACAAAACCTAGAGCTCCCTGCGAAGGCATTTTGTGGATTCCCCTACTCTATCCAAATTCTCTTTTAAGCTCCATGTAGACGATCATCCCATTGGGCCACTAAGGCTCTTTCTGTTAAATATGCCTGTAAAACTCATATTATTAGCAGCTGATGTGTAAGAGCAGCATTCTGTATGGTAATTTATCGCTAATAGCAATTAAAATGTCAAATCAGAGCATATTACAATAATTGGATTAATTAGTTTAACAAACCAGAAATTAAGTGCTTGACCAAACCCCATCCGCCTCTCCCAGTAAGGTTTCACTTATAAATATCAGCGCATTACAATTGTATAAACTCGGTCAGCAGCTGGAAAGACCAAAGGGAAAATGATTTTATTGTGTGCAAATTGCTGAAGGCAGCCATTTTGGCACAGGAGCTGATTAATGAGTAATAGAACATGACTTCTGCAAGCAGCAGAAATGGATATTCAATATTAAACACAGTCAAAGGAGAGCAGATTATGTCCAAAGATGTGCAGGTTAGGTGGATTGATTAGGCTCAAATTGCCCCTTAGTATCCAAAGGTTAGGTTGAGTTACGGGGATGGGAGGGGCGTGGGGGGGCGGGGGGGGGGGGGGGGGGGGGCGGCGAGGGCCCAGACAGACTGCTCTTTCGGAGGGTCAGTGCAGACTTGATGGGCCAAATGGCCTCCTTCTGCACTGTAGAGATTCTACGATACTATGAAGAACGTATAAATTTCATTTATTCAGGGGCGGCACGGTGGCGCAGTGGTTAGCACTGCTGCCTATGCCACTGAGGACCCGGGTTCGATCCCGGCCCCGGGTCACTGTCTGTGTGGAGTTTGCACATTCTCCCTGTGTCTGTGTGGGTTTCACTCACACAACCCAAAGATGTGCACGTTAGGCGGATTGGCCACGCTAAATTGCCCCTTAATTGGAAAAAAAATAATTGAGGACTCTAACTGTTTTATTTAAATTCCAAAATATGACCCACATTGATCAGTAAGTATCAACACTCCCCATCACCCGCCAACCCCCCCCAACCACCACCCCACCCCCACTGGGAACCTCCTCTGCATATAAACTACTCCATGAACAAAAACAAGTGAAGTCATAAAATTCTGGGAGGTCTGGGAGTGGAAAGGTGCCGTGATCTGGGCAGGTGACCTTCAGAATATGGATGAAAACCTTATTATACTGGGTCCCCTTGTTTTGACCTGCCACCGATAGATCAGCTCCCTTAACCTTTTTGTTATTCCCCATTTCATTTCTCAGCTCACTACGTATTCCTTAAAAATGAGTGGCTTCACCTCTCAGTCTTGCCCTGCATATACTCTTGTGAACCAGGCCTCCTATCCACTGACTGAAACTGGTACGCCATTCTTCATCCTCACTCAAGCCGCCCAGAGGTCCGGGGCCAACCTTGAGAGTTCCTGTTGGGCAGGGAATAGGTGAAAGCGGGTCGCTTGCATATTTACACCTGGTCCGATGTTTAAATGAAAAAAAAAATTGGGCAGGATGGAAAATTTGCACACAACCCACTACCATCCATCCCCTGCCGAGTGGGCACAGTCAAATTCAATACCAATGAGATACAGGCCAGAATTCCCGTTTCCTGCCAGCAGTGCACCCCCACCCGCAAGTTTCCCGGCAGCGTGGGGTGGTTTCAATAGGAAATCCCATTGACAAGCAGCGGGAAGATAGAATCCTGCCACCGAGAAACAGGTGACTGGGGGACCTGAGAATCCCGGCCACTAAATAAATGCAGGTCTAGGGGCAGAACCTGGAATTTGTTGTTCCAGTTATATGGGAGTCATGTTTGAAGGTGTTAGCAGCGACCGTAGAGTTGTGGATATGAAATTACAGCTGTTGAAATATTTTCAAGACAACACAGGCATTGAATTCATAATCATCATGGTTTGTGTAACCAAGCCCATCATTGATTTTAGCTCGCACCCGATTATCGCATCACACTTCTATCAATTCTCCATTTGAAATGTAAACTAAATTGATCAGTCTTGTCGACAGGGAGTCTTCAACCCTTTGAAAATTAAACTTTTGTGAAGCACTGTGGGTCAAAAGCATTATTAATCACAAATGCTAATTAATTTATCAATACCAAGCAGACAGCATGAAGAGCGACTTCTCAGAGGTTTTGTGTTGTCTTATTTGCCAAGATGATACATTTGTGAGGAACACAAACTGTCCCACGCTTTATTGGACCAAATGAAATTCTATTGCTGCGGGGTAAGGAACTACTGATTCCTTATTTATTTATTGTTTCAAAGGTTGGATAAAGGCCTCATGTTTACATTGTATTTTAATGACTAAAGTGGTGAGTCCAATTATTTATTGACGGTTCCACTGATTAAACTGTCCTTGTATTGTGACCTTTCAGGGGAAATTCCATGAATTCAAGTTTCCAGTAGGGTGCAAAGATCAGAGATAGAATTATAATAATGTAGTGCTGTTTCTTGTGGGTTGCTGTTAGACTAATTCCCATAACAGGGTAAATGCAAACATGACTTTCGTCTTGAAGTGGTCACGTCTAGCTTGGGGGAAGCAAAGTAAATGGTGAGTCTTGGTGAGGCAGAAACTGTATTTTGCCAAGTGATTTAAGCTGTCTATTAGCTGGAGCTTGGTCTGTGCGACACACATTTCCAAGTGTTTCTCACACTCCCTCAACGAATGGCACGCACAAAGCATTTGCACATTTTGGACCACAAATGCGTCCAACGGCACATTGGATAAGGACAAGGGATATGCATCCTTTACCATCCTTGAAGCAGGCGTTAGAGACATGGAAAAGAAAGCTCATTGTGAGACCACATTAAAAGAACTCCTTGTTACAGTTCTCCATCCCCCATTGCCACAGTTTCATATACCCCCGTTGCTGCTTCTCCCTCCGACCTCCAATATCCCTCCCCTCGTCCACAGCCCCCAATTTTCAACCCCCACAGTTTCTGATTGCAGCCCCGACTGCCAATCTTTGCCACTGGTGAAAATTTGGAAGCTTTTGGTAACAGTGGCTACTATCCAATGTCCATGCTGCGCCCGAAAAGCAGCATGGCCAAGAGATGCCAAGAGACCCCGCTCCCGGGATCTACTCAGCTCGCAACGCCTCATGAGATGTTCCACTGCAAATCTCACCTATTGTGTGCGGGATCACTTTTTGGCAAATCTGCATATTAGAGCAAGACAGCTAGTCTCACTTTAATATGCAGAATCCCAAGGTACCTGAGGCTTTGGGATTCATTCCCTTCGCCTCGGAGACCTTGGGCAAGCGCCGTTCAGCACTCGTTCCCACAAAAGGACCAGGTGGAATGGCACTGGTGGGGGTTTCCTTGAAGATCATAGGCCCCAGCTGTATGCCTTTTGGGCAGGGTAGTGCCCTGGCACTGCTGGGCCACCTGGCACCCTGGCAGTGCCACCTGGGTGTATTTTTAAATGGCTATCTCTTGCTACATTTAACAGTTCCTGTGAGCGGGGCTCCTCAGTGCACAAAATGGGGCGATGTGCAGCCTTGGCCCCGCATTCCCTGCTGAGGCCCCTTATACAACACCAGTTCAGTTGTATTGCCATGTTTCTCGGTACTACGAGCACTGGGAAACACACAGCTCGCTATGGGACTTTGTTCCTATTTAGTTGAATCAAGCCCAGTGTTTATACTTTAGTGAATGATGGATATTACTTTGCCTAGATGAGTTCTTCTTTTAAACAATTCCGATACCCAGCCTTATGTGAGTGAGATATGTCACTGCAACTGATTATCACAGAATCACAGAATAATACAGTGTGGAAGAGGCCCTTTGGCCCATCAAGTCTGCACCGACGCATGAAACACCTGACCTGCCTACTTAATCCCGTTTTCCCGCACATAGTCCACAGCCTTGAATGTTATCACATGTGGAACAAATTCTCAGAGGAGATTGTTGGTTTAAAAATCAATTTGCACCTTTAAAGCAAGAGTTGGAATGCAACACTTATAATAAAATATAACTTCACGTTAAGTACAATATTGAGCAAATACTGCACTGTCAAATGAGCCATTAAACAAAGGCCTTGATCACCTATCCTTTCAGGTGAATATAAAAGACCCCTTGTTGCTGTTCGAAGAAGAGCCAGAAAGTTTTCTCTGGTGCCTTGGCCAATATTTATCCCTCAGCCAACATCACTAAAATAAATGATCTGGTTAGTTCACTCTTTCGCAGTTCTGTGAGCTTGTTGTAAGCAAATTTGGCTGCTGGGTTTCCTGTATCACAATTCAATATGTACTACATCAGCAGTTCATTGATTTGTGATATCCTGTTGTTTTTAGATGTACTGTGTGTGGTAAACCACTGTTACACCTGTATTAGGTGATGTAAGGTAGGACCTGTACTACAGGTTCACCGGTAGCCCCTGCCTGCTGGCTCCGCCCAGTAGGAGGAGTATAAATATGCGTGTCCTCTATTCAGCAGCCATTTCGCCAGCTGCTGTGGGAGGCCACACATCTTACTGCAATAAAGCCACAGTTGTATCCAACCTGAGTCTTTGTACAATTGATCGTGCATCAATTTATTGCAATAGGATTTTCTAGAAGATGGACCTCCGAATCAAACCAGATCGCCTGCAGCTGGATCCGCAGTCTAGCGACGCCAGAAAGGACTTTAATCACTGGCTAGCCTGCTTCGAGGCCTATATCAACTCAGTGACCATCCCTCTGACGGAGGCTCAGAAGATACAGATCCTGTACTCAAGGTTGAGCTCCAGCGTGTTTCCGCTGATCCAGGACGCCCCAAACTACGCGGATGCCATGGCTCTCCTCAAAGAAAACTACGCACAGAAAGCGAACACACTCTTCGCCAGGCATGCACTCGCCACTCGCTCTCAACTCCCTGGTGAGTCCATAGAAGACTTCTGGCAGGCCCAAATCCCACTCGTCCAGGACTGTGACTGTCAGGCCGTCACGGCCACCGAACATTCTAACCTTCTTATGCGCGATGCTTTTGTAACAGGGATTGGGTCGGACCTCATTCGCCAAAGGCTGCTTGAAGGGGCCACGCTCGATCTAGTGGGGACTAAGAAGTTAGCATTCTCCATGACAGCACGGTAGCATTGTGAATAGCACAATTGCTTCACAGCTCCAGGGTCCCAGGCTTGGGTCACTGGCTGTGCGGAGTCTGCACATCCTCCCTGTGTGTGTGTGGGTTTCCTTCGGGTGCTCCGGTTTCCTCCCACAGTCTAAAGATATGCAGGTTAGGTGGATTGGCCATGATAAATTGCCCTTAGTGTCTAAGATTGCCCTTAGTGTTGGGTGGGCTTACTGGGTTATGGGGATAGTGTGGAGGTGTTGCCCTTGGGTAGGGTGCTCTTTCCAAGAGCCGGTGCAGACTCAATGGGCCGAATGGCCTCCTTCTGCACTGTAAATTCTACGATAATCTATGACGGTCGCCTCATGTAATGCTCAGTCCTACCTCTCCAGCCGTGCTGCCCACCCCTCCTATCCCTCATGGACCCCACAAACGGCCGCCCCAGCCGGGGCTTTACCCAGCCAATACGCTTGCGCCACACGCCAATTTGCGTACCCCGGGAGTCCCCGATGTTACTTCTGCGGCCTGCAGAGGCACCCTCGCCAACGCTGCCCGGTCCGCGCTGCCATTTGCAAGGCTTGCAGCAAAAAGGGCCACTTCGCCGCGGTGTGCCAGACCCACGCAGTCGCCGCAATCGCCCCTTCCCCCCTGACCCACATACAGTGGGTGCCGCCACCTTCACCTCCCGGGGCTGCGAGCGGCCAGTGGGCGCTGCTACCTTCCCCCCCGCAGTCCACGTGCGGCACATGGGCGCCGCCATCTTGTCCAGCCCCTGACACGTGCGGCACATGGGCGCCGTCATCTTGCCCAGCCCCCGCAACGTGCGGCCCATGGGCGCCGTCATTTTGTCCCCCGCAGGATCTTCAGACGCCGCCATCCCCCCCAAGGGGCATGGACGGCGACAACATTCCACGACCTGGGCCCCCCACGCTCTCCATCTTCGGACGCCAGCGACGACCAACCGCAGCTCGCCTCAATGACGCTCGACCAGTCTCGTCCACACAACCTGGCCACCGCTTTGACTACAGTGAAAATCATCGGCCACGTGACCTCTTGCCTGCTGGACTCCGGGAGCACTGAAACCTTCATCCACCTGGATACGGTAAGGCGCTGCTCCCTCACGGTCCACCCCGCCAATCAAAGAATCTCCCTGGCCTCCGGATCCCATTCCGTCCCGATCCGGGGGTTCCGCACGGTCAATCTCATGGTCCAGGGCGTAGAATTCAGCGGCTTCCACCTCTACGTCCTTCCTAATCTCTGCGCTACACTACTACTAGGCCTGGACTTCCAGTGCAATCTCCAGAGCCTCACCCTCAAATTCAGCGGGCCCCTACCACCCCTCACTGTGTGCGGCCTCGCGACCCTAAAGGTCGACCCACCCTCCCTCTTTGCCAAACATAACTTCGGACTGCAAACCCGTTGCTACCAGGAGCAGACGGTACAGCACCCAGGACAAGACCTTCATCAGGTCCGAGGTCCAGCGGCTGCTTCGGGAGGGCATCATCGAGGCCAGCAACAGTCGTTAAAACTGGGGAGAAGCACAGAATGGTCGTGGACTACAGCCAGACCATCAATCGGTACATGCAGCTCGACACGTACCCCCTCCCACGCATATCTGATATGGTCAATCAGATTGCGCAGTACCGGGTCTTCTCAACGATAGACCTAAAATCCGCCTACCACCAGCTCCCCATTCGTAAATCGTACCGTCCATACACTGCTTTCGAGGCGGATGGTCGTCGCATTCACCTCCTCAGGGTTCCCTTCGGTGTCACTAACGGGGTCTCGGTCTTCCAAAGGGAGATGGACCGAATGGTCGACCGGTACGGTTTGCGGGCCATCTTCCCGTACCTAGACAAATTGAATTCTCAGGAATTCATCGCCTTCGCAGGAAGACAGTTCCAAAGACCCATGATCCTCAGAACTTTTTTTTTTTTGCCTCATCTCCGTTTTAAATGGATGATCCTTTATTTTAAACAGTGGCCCTGAGTTCAAGATTCTCCCACAAGAGGAAATGCCCTCTCCACATCCACCCTGTCAATACCCCTCAGATCTTAAAAGCTTTCAATTAAGTTGCCTCTTACCCTTCGACTCCAGCTGATACAAGCCTAGCCTGTTCAACCTTTCATAGAAACATCGAGTTTACAGTGCAGAAAGAGGCCATTCGGCCCATTGTGTCTGCACCGGCCCTTACAAAGAGCCACTACTCAAGCCCACATATCTACCCTATCCCCGTAACCCGGTAACCACCACTTTCGTCATAACACAGCCCACCCTTTCCAGGTATTAGTCTGGTAAACCTTCTCTGACACTGCTTCCACCACATTTACATCCTTCATTAGCTAGGGTGAGCAATGCTGCACACAGTGCTTCAGATGTGGTCTCACTCGTGCTCGGTACTTTTCCAGCAGATGGTGCCTAACCTCTTCACCATTTTGAGAATCCTAGCAGGTTGATCTGATGTCGTATCTGACTAAAACATTCTAACGTGTGAGCTGGCTCAATGGACAGACTCTTAACAGAACGGACCACACACACAAGCTTTGAATTGGAAGGCTGGTCGCATGTCAGGAACCCATCTGTTCTTGCAAGTGGGCTTTGCTGTGGATATTTCACTCATTCATGCTGAATCTGTCAAAGGAAGGATTTCTAATTAAAGGGAGCATCAGCAGATTTCAGAACAGCTGAACTGTAGAATGATTCCTGAGGCTGCAGCAACCACAGGAATGGAAAGGAGCTGGGAAGGCTGCCCACACTGCCCCCCCCCCCCCCCCCCCCCCCGACACACTCCCTCCCGCAGATCTTGGACTCTTATCTGGAGGTCCTGCTACGAGACGTGTGGAGAACGGGGCGAAGAGCACAGCCTGTCAAACCCAAGCAGGGCATGGGTGGAAGTGGCTGAGGGAGCGAACAACTGGAGTGTGGCCCTTTGAATCTGGACTGTATCGCAAGAAATGAAATGAAATGAAATGAAAATCGCTTATTGTCACGAGTAGGCTTCAAATGAAGTTACTGTGAAAAGCCCCTAGTCGCCACATTCCGGCGCCTGTTCGGGGAAGCTGGTACGGGAATCGAACCGTGCTGCTGGCCTGCCTTGGTCTGCTTTAAAAACTAGTGATTTCCTCAGTGTTATAATATACACCAGTATATCATGATGCAGACACACACTGATGGACACACAGTTGGGCCAATCAGCACACACAAAACCGCAGCCAATCACCAGTGGGAGCACACGCACTATAAAGACAGGGGGCATCAGAGTTCCCGCTCATTCGAGTTGCAGCTAGCTAGGAGGACAGAGCTCACAGCCTGTAACACAGACATTCACCATGTGCTGAGTGCATCGACTGGTTAGGACAAGGCAAAGATCTTTAGTTAAAGCTCGTATCGTATCAACCCACAGTCTAAGTAAGTTTAAACAGTTAATGATTCAATAAAATAGTGTTGCACTATTTCAAGTGTTGTTGACCTGTATGTGATCCAGAACACCCAACACATCACTCAGGAGGGCAGGAAAGTGAGTGGCATAACACTTCCAAGTGCCAAGCCAAAACTGTGATATCCCGTGCATGTTCCTACACAGCCCTCCTCCAGTTATTACAGATCAAAACATATTAACAAAATTAGATCCAAAGCTATGACTATCCTTTGTAATCATCTATCAGGATTGTTGGATTTAGAATGGTTGGACAAAGTACAGAGAATGTTTACATAAGAACATAAGAACTAGGAACAGGAGTAGGCCATCTGGCCCCTCGAGCCTGCTCCACCATTTAATGAGATCATGGCTGATCTTTGTGGACTCAGCTCCACTCTCCGGCCCGTACATCATAACCCTTAATCCCTTTATTCTTTAGATAGTGCAAAGGGGCCCGATACTCTGCCTTTTTCCCCAGCAAAGCCTGAATAGAAATGATGGATACAGCTAAGATAGTAGATAAAGACAATGGGGCCAGAAATCTGCAGCCATTTCTCAAATTACGTTCCTGCTATGAGTACAGAATGACCATCCATTCGGTTGGGATAAAGCAGTGGCTTTTGTCTTCCCCATCAGTTGCGGTGGGTCTTGTTTGAGGCAGGTCATCTCTCAGGGCTAAACGTTGCTCTCCACGTCAGAAGGAATGCTGCCAGAGGAGAGGACTAGAAAGTATAAGCCCTTGCTTTGACATGCTAGAAGATCTATGGCTGGCTTGAATTTTGTTATTTGTGCTTATGTCCACTCATCCTGCAATTCCAGTTGATAGTTAATAACATTGTACATATGGGGGCTCCGGACCCCCAGCAACGTGCTTCTCAGCGGCATGGCCTTCACTGATGGTGGGGTTCTCTCTTCCCGCTGCTTCCAATGGGATTTCCCATTGAAGCGACCCCATGTCGCTGGGAAACCCACCGGCGGGGAGTGCGCTGCCGGTGGCAACAGAGAATCGCAGCGGCCGGAGAATTCCGGCCATGGGTCTACTCCTGCTCCTATTTCTTGTGTTTTTGTAGTTTTACTGATCAGTTTTACTGATGATCCTTGAGGGGTAAATAGTGACCAGGACATGAGAACTCCCCTGCTCTTCTAATTGTGGCGTGGATCTTTTGCATAAACCTAGGCGGGCAGAAGGGGCTTTGGTTCAGAGTTTTGGTCTCTCAGGGATATGGAGAGCAGGTGGGAAAATGGAGTTGTAGCCCAAGGTCAGTCATGATTGAATTGAATGGCGGAGAAGGCCCAAAGGGCCATTTGGGCTACTTCTGCTCATATTTCTTGTGTTCTTGTATTCTCCCCTCGATATATATCTTACATCCTCCGCATAGGAATGAGGTAATAGAGGGGCAGCTAGCAGCTGTGAAATCATATAGCAGATAAAACCGAGCAAATTGACTGACATGAAATTAATAAAAATATAATTTGTGTAAAATCACTTTCTTTCTCCTGCATGGCTAATTTTCCCTCAACCACTTTAACAATTAGCTGTAACGTGCTATAGGGTAGACTGGCTATATTACAAGAGAGAAATAATTGCTTTTATTAACAGCAGCAAATTGCACTCGGAAACTAAGAGGAATAAAATCCAGTGTGGCAGTGTGAAGGAAAACATAGGCACTAATTAATGTCGTTCTTCACTTTAATAACACCAGGCAGTATTATTTTCAACCGTTGCAATGTGTTAAAATGGGTATCTGCACTGACAAAAACCACGGAAAAAAACACACTGTGAAAACCACGGAAAAAAACACACTGTGAAAACCACGGAAAAAAACATATCGGTTAAGAATCAGTGACAAAGGATTCTTTTGTGCCAACCGGGAAAAAAACATTCACACCAGGCCATTACACCACGGCATCGTCAATTTGATAAAATACTTACAATTATTAAATTTGGCAGCAGGTTCCAAGGCAATCATGAAAATCTATTAAGTTTTTAACAACATTCGAAGCAGATTTTTAAATCCCCAACACAATGCCACATTTATTTCACAACTGTGACACTGGCATGTCAGTCATGTTGCATTGGTGAGGATTTATTGAACAATAAGTCAGCAAACTGTCTGGTTTGACTGCTGTTTAATAGGCATTGAAACATCTAATTCTGTTGTTTCCTCCACAAACCGAAGAAAAGGTTATCTTTGCCCTTTTATGCACAATATACACAGATACAGCAAAGCAAAGGGGACTGTAATGTGTATTCCACATAATAAATTACTGATTTTAAACTCAATAATAAGATAATTGAGTGCAATGTTTAGTCAGTAGTCATATTTGGGATCTGCATTGTGCCAAGATTGTTTGGAGCTGTGCTTATAACAAATAATGTGTCATAGAACCCCTATAGTGTAGAAGGAGGCCATTCGGCCCATCGAGTATGCACCGACACTCTGAAAGAGCACCCTACCCAAGTCCAATCCCCGCAACCTCACCTCGGGGCAATTTAGCATGGTCAATCCACCTAACCTGCAAATATTTTGGTCTGTAATAATAATAATAATATTTATTATTGTCACAAGTAGGCTTACATTAACACTGCAATTAAGCTACTGTGAAAATCCCCTAGTCGCCACACTCCGGCACCTGTTCGAGTACACTGAGGGAGAATTTAGAATATCCGATTCACCTAACAGCACGTCTTTTGGGACATGTGGGAGGAAACTGGAACATCTGGAGGAAACCTACGCAGACACAGGGAGAGCATCAAGACTCCGCACAGACAATGACCCAAGCTGGGAATCGAACCCGGGTCCCTGGCGCTGCGAAGCAACAGTGCTAACCACTGTGCTACCATGCCTGTGGGAGGAAACCGGAGCACTTGGACGCAGACACACAAAGAACGTGTAAACTCCACACAGACATTCATCCGAGGTTGGAATCGAACTTGGACTCTGGCGCTGTGAGGCAACAGTGCCACCGTGCCGCCCTTTTCAAGGAGGTTGTGTTTCTGATTTTAACCAGATAATTAGCAAAATTGCCGGGGGAGATGGAGAGAAATGTTTTACTCAGCAAACTGCTATGCTCTGGAATCCATTGTCTGGAGGTTAATTCAATGGTAATTTTCAGAAAGTATGTACTTTAAGTATGTATTAAAAAGGGCTAAATTGTGTCATGTGAGAGTACCTTTAAGAAATGGGTGCTTAAGAAATGTACCTTTAAGAAATGGGTGTTAATCAGTGATGTCAGAGTGTGGGTGGAGCTGGGCTGCCTGTCAGCTTTTTACTTTCGTTTTGGGCTGTTTGCTGCAGGGTGTGTTTTAGTTTAGTTTTCAGTGTTGGAGCTGAAGCCAGACAGAGCAGGTGTACTGTTGATCTCTCTGCCATGAAAAGACTATCTCTTGAACAGTTGGTGAATTCAGAATTATAAATGTTTTCAGTAGTGACTTTAACCTGATGTGCTTCTGTTAAAGGGTATGTTTTTTAAGTCGTATGGATGTTAAAAGGAAAGCTTAAAGGAATACTTAGTGTTGTAGTCTTTGGGGGTTGTATTTGAATTAATGGTTGCTAAGATGTTCACTGTATGTTTTAAAAAGGTTAACTTGAGTTCATAGAATAAACATTGTTTTGCTTTCAAAAATACTTTTCCATTTCTGCTGTACCACACCTGTAGAGTGGGCCGTGTGCTCCCCATACCACAATCTATTAAAAGTTGTGGGTCAGGTGAACTCCATGGTACACTTTGGGGTTCTCTAAACCCTGTCCCATAACAAATTGGGGGCTCAAGGGGGATAAAAGTCGATCTATTGGATTGGCTTTGTGAACTTAAAGACAGTGAGGGGTGCGCATATTGTGGTTGCTTTTCAGATGTGGTATTTTAGTTTAAGTAGGGAGTGTGTTGTGGACAATGGCTCTTTCAGAGGCTCTGAAGTTTTTGGGGGTGGAGACGGTCACATGCAGCACCTTACGGACAGAGACAAAAGGCAGACTGTTAGATTTGGCAAAAACATTACAGTTAACATTACCTGACAAAATGCGAAAAGGTGAGGTAATTACGGCGGTGGCTAAGCATTTAAAGTTGCCCGAGGTACAGTTTGACTCATTGGAAATGGCAAAAATTCAGTTCCAAATTCAACAAATGGAACATGAGAAAGAATTAAAGCAGCTTGAATACGAAAGAGAGAGAGAGGAAAAAGAAAGAGAAAGAGAGAGAGAGGAAAAAGAGAGAGAAGAAAGGAAAACAGAAAGAATAGCCCTTGCGGAACAAAAAGAAAGAGAAAGGGAGATACAGATCAGGGAAAAAGATAAAGAGAGTTTGAACTTCAGAAAAAGGCCATGAACCATGACAGTCAGTTAAAATTGACAGGCGTAAAGGGAAACGTACAGTTGGATGATAGTGATGAGGATAGTGAGAAAGAGCGTCAAAGTCAAAGGCTTGGTGGGGATCTATTTAAATATGTTTAAGCATTGCCACGGTTTGACGAGAAGGAGGTAGAAGCCTTTTTCATTTCATTTGAGAAGGTGGCTAAACAAATGAAATGGCCACAGGACATGTGGGTATTACTGATTAAAACAAAGCTGGCAGGTAGGGCTAGTGAAGTGTTTGCATCACTACCGGAGGAGATATCTGAGACGTATGAGGAGGTGAAAAAAAATCCATCTTAGGTGCATATGAACTAGTGCCTGAAGCCTACAGTCTAAAGGTTTAAAAATTTAAGGAAACAATTTGGTCAAACATACATGGAGTTTGAAAGGATCAAACGGCGTAATTTTGATAGGCGGATAGGGCTTTGAAAATCGACCAAACGTATGAAGCTCTCAGAGAAATCGTACTTTTGGAGGAGTTTAAAAATTCAATTCCTGATATAGTGAGAACTCATGTGGATCAGCAGAGGGTTAAAACTGTGAGATGAGCAGCAGAAATGGCAGATGATTATGAATTAGTTCATAAATCAAAGCTTGGTTTCCGACATCAGTTTCAGCCTGTGAGGGATAGAAACTGGGGACATGAGAAATACTCAAGTGGTAAAGGTAAAGGTGATCTGATGGGCGATAATAAGGAGAGTGTACCTCAGAGTAAAAAAGAAATCCAGGAGGGTGGAAAAGAAATGAAAAATTTCAAATGTTTTCACTGTAATAAACTAGGCCATGTAAAGTCACAGTGTTGGTGGTTGAAGAAAAGCACTGGGAAGGCTGATGTGGTAAAACAGGATAAGACAGTGGGGTTTGTTAAAGTGGTAAAGGAAAGCCCAAGTGAAGCGAAGGAGTTGCAAAAACTTGTACAGCCTGATCAAGAGGTGATTAATAAGAAGGTGCCAGATCTCTTTAAAGAATTTACTTGTGTGGGTAAAGTTTACTCATGTGTATCAGGAGGAGCAGATAAAGAATTCACAATTTTAAGAGGTACGGGTGCTAGTCAATATTTAATGGTAAGAGATGAGGAGTTATGTAGTTCGGGAAGAATATTGCCAGAAAAGGTGGTAATATGTGGAATTCAGGGTGAGAAGAGTAGCGTTCCATTATATAAGGTAAGGTTGGAAAGTCCAGTGAAGAGTGGTGAAGTGGTAGTAGAAGTAATAGAGAAACTATCTTGTCCAGGAATACAGTTAATCTTGGGTAATGATATAGCTGGATCGCAGGTGGGAGTGATGCCTACTGTGGTTGATAAGCCAGTGGAGAATCAGACAACTGAAGCGTTGAAGGACGAAGATCCTGGGATTTTTCCGGATTGTGCAGTAACAAGATCGCAAAGTCACAGGTTAAGACAAGAGGAGAAATCAAAGAGTGAAGATGAAGTTGAAGTGCAATGATCAGAAACGATTTTTGATCAGATGATTGAAAAAGAACCAGAACAGGTGGAGGATGAGGCGGATATTTTTAATTCAGGATAATTGACGGAGTTACAACAAAAAGATGTAGAAATAAAATGGATGTATCAGAAAGCATACACGGAAGAGGAATCTGAGTGTATACCAGAGTGTTATTACCGTAAAAGTGATGTCTTGATGAGAAAATGGAGACCTTTACATATGCAGGCGGATGAAAAGTGGGCAGAAGTTCATCAAGTAGTATTGCCAGTTGGGTATAGAAAGGAGGTGTTGCGGGTTGCACATGAGGTACCAGTGGGAGGTCATTTGGGAATAAGGAAAACTCAAGCTGAAATCCAGAAACATTTTTATTGACCTGGACTACATAAAGATGTAGTTAAATTTTGTCAATCATGTCACACATGTCAAGTGATAGGGAAACCTCAAGCAGTGATAAAACCAGCGCCTTAATACCCATTCCAGCATTTGAGGAACCTTTTACTCGGGTCCTAATTGATTGCGTAGGACCGCTTCCTAAAACAAAAAGTGGGAATCAACATCTTTTGACTATAATGGATGTGTCTACTGGGTTTCCAGAGGCCATTCCTGTAAGTAATATTGCAGCTAAAAAGATTGTGGAGGAGTTACTTAAATTCTTTACTAGATATGGACTATCCACAGAAATACAATCGGATCAAGGATCAAATTTTACCTCAAGGTTATTCAAAGAAGGTATGGATAGCTCAGGAATAAAACAATTTTTAAATCAACTGCATACCATCCAGAATCACAGGGAGTGTTAGAAAGGTGGCATCAGACATTAAAGACAATGTTGAGGGCTTATTGTCATGATTATCCAGAGGACTGGGACAAAGAAATTCCATTCGTACTGTTTGCAATTAGGGATCCACCTAATGACTCAACCAAATTTAGCCCTTTTGCACTAATTTTTGGACTTCCGGTTGCGGCTATGCGGAGCTAAGTTGCACATGCGGCAGCTCCTGCTAAAAACGGACTTTTGCGCTCTTTTCAGGGCCCCCAACTGCATTTTTTCGACGTTTCCCGGTGTGGGAAGGAGATTGCAATAGTTCCCCGACAGTGTATGGCTTGGACCATAAAAAAGTGGCTGAAAATGAAATGAAAATGAAAATCGCTTATTGTCACAAGTAGACTTCAATGAAGTTACTGTGAAAAGCCCCTAGTCGCCACATTCCGGTGCCTGTTCGGGGAGGCTGGTACAGGAATTGAACCGTGCTACTGGCCTGCCTTGGTCTGCTGTCAAAGACAGTGATTTAGCCCTGTGCTAAACAGCCCCTGTGAACCCAAAGAAGGTGCGAGGGAAGAAGAGCAAAATGGCGGCGGGCAGGGACCAGGCAGCGTGGATGCAATGAGCGGAGGAGCAGCAGGAGGTTAACCAGCGCTGCTTCAGGGAGATTAAAGCGGACCTGCTGGAGCTGATGAAGGCTTCTATCGACAAGCTGCTGGAGACCCAGACGGCCCAGGGGGTGGCGATCCGCGAGGTCCGACAAAAGATCTCCGACAACGAGGACGAAATCTTAGGCCTTGCGGTAAAGGTGGAGGTGCACGAGGCGCTCCACAAGAAATGGTAGGAACGGTTTGAGGAGATGGAGAATCGGTCGAGAAGGAAGAATTTGCGGATTCTGGGCCTCCAAAGGGGTCGGACATGGGGGCCTATGTGGTCACCATGCAAAACTCGTTGATGGGAGTGGGGTCCTTCCAGGGGCCCCTGGAGCTGGAAGGGGCCATAGAGTGCTGGTGAGGAGGCCCAAGGCGGTGCTGGTGCGGTTTCATCAGTTCGCTGATCGGGAGTGCGTGCTCAGGTGGGCCAAGGAAGAGAGGAGCAGCAGGTGGGAGAATATACCAGGACTGGAGTGCGGAGGTGGCGAAGAAGAGGGCCGGGTATAATCGGGCGAAGGCAGTGCTGCACAGAAAGAGGGTGAAGTTTGGCATGCTGCAGCCGGCGCGACTGTGGGTCACATACAAGGACCGGCACCATTATTATTTTTGAACTAATTTTTGGTCATGAGGTAAGAGGACCACTTAAATTGATTCAGGAAAAATTGGTAAGTGAGAAATTGGAAATTACATTATTGGATTACATGTCAAATTTTTGGGAACGATTAAATAGAGCAGGTGAATTGGCTAGCCAACATTTAAAAATTACACAAAATGTGATGAAACGGGTAGCGGACAAGAAATCCAAAGTTCGTAGTTTTGCCAGTGGAGATAAAGTTTTAGTGTTGTTACCAGTGGCAGGTGAGCCTTTAAAAGCAAGGTTTTGTGGACCTTATCAGATTGAAAGTAAATTAAGTGAGGTGAATTATGTAGTTAAAAACGCCAGATAGAAGGAAAATTCACCGAGTGTGTCATGTGAATATGCTTAAAAGGTACTTTGAAAGGGAAGGAGAGAAAGAGGAGGAGGTTTTAATGATTCTAACTCAAAGTGACGCACCAAATCCAGTTGACTGTGAATTTGACATACCTCAAATTAAATTGGAAAACGAGGATGTTCTTAAACATTGGGATAAATTGTTGAGTTACCTTCCAGAGGAAAAACGAACTGACCTGAAAGAGCTATTGATATCACATGGGCAAATTTGTAGTGATAAATTGGGAAGTACTGTTGCTATTTGTTTCTCTCTTTGTTTGGCTCTGAATATGGCGGTCAATATGGTCGCCTTCCTTAATTCTAATTATATTTTGCTCTAGAGTCGCCAGGTATCATTCGATACTGCCACAAGGTTCAAACCGAATACTGATCAAAGACTCGATACACCAGTTAGTTAGTTCAAAGTCAAATGCTTATTTATTTACACACACAGTTAAATATACTCATACACAAATACTACAGACTAAACTATCACTACTGCTAAAGCCTATACATAGCTTCGGGCGCCCACTAAGTCAGAGGAACAATGGCCGTTGTTCGGTTCTGAGGCTGCTGGGGTCAAAGTGGTGAAGGGGAACAGCTAAGGTCGTCTGTCTGGTAGCGTGCATTGACCTTGGACTTACTTGTTCTGGTGCAGCTGTTGGGTAGGTCTCTCCTCGGTGAGAGCCGGAGCCAAGAGAACAATTCTTTGGGGTTCCATCTTATACCCAAAGGGGCTTTGCGCGCTTTCGGGCGGGCCTTGAACTTGGCCCCAATCAATTGGGCCGTTTCTCGATCGTTCCTATCGATTTCATCCAATAAAGGGGTGGGTGCCCTGATGGCTGGGCATATCCTAGGTGGCCGTTGGCCTACTTTGTTCTGGTCTCCTCTGGCGCCGAGGTGTCTGTCTTAGTATCGGTTACTCAAATATTACTCTTTTGTTCCCGGAGATGGGCCATTAGTATGCCAATGGGTTTGCAGTTTTGGTCTTGTCTGGGAGCTGCGGCTCCAATCAACAGACAAACCCTGAACCTGCTTGTTTTCTCAGTATTGTCCATTTTCACTGCAATCTTTGCAAAGTGTCCATTTTGTAATCGGGAAGTGGCCACCCCAGTTGACTACACTAGACAACGCAGAATCGCCGAGCAGAAACTTATAGCCAAGTTCCGCACACATGAGTGCGGCCTCAACCGGGACCTGGGATTCATGTCGCATTACATTCATCCCCCACCATCTGGCCTCAAAATCCTACCAACTGTCCTGGCTTGATACAATTCACACCTCTTTAACCTGGGGTTACCCCATCTCTGGATCTGTAAAGATTTAATCACCTGCTAATGGTCGCATTCCAAGCATTGTTTGGCATCTTTGAATTTGTCTATATATGTGTTTCTGGAACATACCTCTTCATTCACCTGAGGAAGGAGCAGCGCTCCGAAAGCTAGTGACATCGAAACAAACCTGTTGGACTTTAACCTGGTGTTGTAAGACTTTGTACTCTACTATGTAAGATAGTGAGTACCAGGTTATAAACGTGTCACACCAGGTCAGGGTGTCGGTAACTGTCTCGGGGGTAACTATCTCGGGGCACAGTGTATGGCAGGGGTGGGAATCATTCACGGCCTGTGTGGTAGGGCTCAGGGGGGTAGCGTCCGCGCTAAGATCCAAGTGAAAAACATGAAGGTTGTCTTCATCTTTCCTTCTTTCTGTCTTCTTCTTTTTCTTTCTCTGGGGTTCCTGAGGTTCCGGAGTTCTGTGGACACAGCAATAATATGTTATTATCTTGCTTAAGATCTCGTATGTCTGCCTGTCTGTCCTTTATTGCCAATTACCCATTATGATTGGTCACCATCTGTGACTCCCTCATTTTTTTTTAAAACCGAATATTTGGACAAGACATCCGAGAAAAAAAATACTGACACAGTGCGAGCCGTCTCACAGTCTGTGCGATCTACCATCTAGTGTTTGAGGATGTGAATAGCATACGGAAGCAACCTAAGGGTTGCCAGAAACAAACAAAAGAATTTTGAACTTATCGAGCCAAAATGGGGTGCGTATGGGCCCTAGCGGGTAAGAAATGGGTGGAATCCCCGGGTAGGACGGTGATCAGTGCCGTTTCTGCTCTACCCAAGTGTAGCTGACCAAAGGGGGATCCTCAGGCAGGGCGGGGACCAGTGTCGTTTCTCCTCTGCCTGAGCGACCAGCAAGAACGGGTAAGAATGTGGTCGTCGTGGGGGCTGCTTCTCGTGATTACCTTCAAATCAGGAGAGTAGTTATGATTGGTGTCTGCCGACAAACTAGTTCCTCTGAACGGTTGTCTGTCGACAAACTTGTTCCATTTACAGCCATTGGGTGTCAAAAGAGTGGTGGCGTGGGGCCATGAAAACTTTTAAATTCACAAACAACAAGCATGTACATTAAACAAACAAACATACAACAAACATGGTGCAGGTTCCATCAGAAAGGACAACGTATCTCTCCATCGGTTCCTTTTTGCCATCATCTGGACACCTCATTGCTCAGTCGCGAACAGGGTCGCAAAGGGATTTGTTTGGTGGGAGTCAGACTCTATGTCATCATCGTCTCCCGGCTGCCATACTCTTGACTGGAGTAGTTTGGCTAAAGCTGCTTGGGGTGAATTGGGGTCCATCTCATCATTCCGGATGAGCCTGAACGAATTGTCTCGGTGCCAGAATCGTGTGTCGAGGTTGGAGCTACGAGGTTGTAATCTGTAATCGCCAGGTGCTGGGTCTGGGTCAGGGGCTTTGATGTATGTGATTTCGAAGGGGTCACTGGAATCATGCTCGGATTCGCTGGGAGTCGGGCCTGGTGCAGGGGTGTAATCATAACGTGGTGTGACTGTCATCACTGCTATCGCTATCATTGTCGCTGTCGCTGCTGGTTGAAGGAATGGAGAGGCGGAGTCGTGCCTCTGGGGGTGGAGTTGAAGATGTGTATGAGGACCGGCTGGACTTGCTGGGGGAGGGTAGGAAAACATCATCTGTGGGCGGGGCGTGCTCGTCTGCTGCTGCGAGCGAGATGTGGTGAGCATGGTTGCTCTGTGAGCCATAAGCCTTAAGCTGGTTTATGTGAAACCACGCAGACTTACCATTGGGATATGTGATCTTGTATACCGAGGGGCTGACTTTGTCCGAAATGGAGTACGGTCCAGAGAATTTGGGGGAAAGGAATGAACTGGGGTTGTATAGGGAATACATCACTTGCTGCCCTAATACAAACTCGGTGGCGTGTACCTTTTTGTTGAAACAAGCTTTGCTTTGTTTCCTCCTGGTCCCAAGTCTCACAGCTGAAGTGTTGGGTACTCTTGACACACAGACAAACCAACACGGTTGCGTATGGTACAACGCAGTTTTATTTCATTGAACTATAAACATAGTAAACTCTGATATTCAGCACATGGTGAACCTCTGAGTGGCTGGCAATGTGGTCTGTGCCCTGAGCTCACTCCTGCTCGAGTCCCCAGGAAGTGTTGTGTTCCCTGCATTGTACTGTGTATGCTCTTGCCCGTGATTGGCTGTCGTGTTGTGTGTGTTGATTGGTCCGTTGATCTGTCCATCATTATGTGTATGTGCTGTGATGTTCACATGAATATCATGACAACAGCTGCTGTGAGCTGGGCTGCCTTTATGTTCTCAAGTAATTGTTGTCCAGCATTTTCATGCCCGAGGGCGGTGACTGCGGGGCTGGCCAAATCCAGTCCTAATAAATACTCTGTCCCTTTCATGGGGCGTCCGGTCATGAGGGTGTAGGGGGTGTACCCTGTGGACGTGGATACCATGTTTTGTAAGAACATTAAAGCAAATGGGAGAACTGAATCCCAGGTGCTGTTGTTCTGTTGCACCATTTTCCTGAGAGTGGCTTTTAGAGTTCTGTTCATCCTCTCTACAATGCCGCTTGACTGGGGGTGGTAGGCTATGTGAAACTTTTGCCTGATTCCGAAAATCGTGAGGACGTTCTTCATTACTCGTCCTGTAAAATGGGAGCCTCGATCGGACTCTCTACTGCGTGGGAGGCCCCATCTTGTAAAGATGTGCTGTGTTAGGATTTTAGCTGTTGTTTTGGCCGTATTCGTTCTGGATGGAAAAGCTTCCACCCATTTTGTGAAGGTGTCGATGACCACCAACACATACTTAAAACCATTTCTGCAGGAGGGTAGGGGTCCTATATAATCTATCTGCAAATTCGTCCAGGGGCCATTAACAGGGCGGGTGTGACTAAGCTGAGCCTTTCTTGCATATCTGTCCGGATTGTTCTGGACACAGATCAAGCAATTTTCAATGTAATGGGTTACATCGGCTTTTAAATCAGGCCACCAGCTGAGAGGTCTGAGGTTGGTTAGGGTGGGTTCAATGCCTTGGTGTCCATGATTGTCATGGAACTGACAAATATCTGGTTCCTGTCCTGGCTGGGAACTACATAAATGCCTTCTTTCAAAATCACACAGAGGCTGTTTAGCACAGGGCTAAATTGCTGGCTTTGAAAGCAGACCAAGGCAGGCCAGCAGCACAGTTCAATTCCCGTAACAGCCTCCCCGAACAGGCGCCGCCGGAATGTGGCGACTAGGGGCTTTTCACAGTAACTTCATTTGAAGCCTACTTGTGACAATAAGTGATTTTCATTTCATTTTCATTTCATGTATGGTGATTGCGTTCTTAAACTTACTGCACGTCGCTGGGAAGGTTCCTTTTAAAACTTCCCTGTGATTTTCATCTTCAATCTGGGCTTTCACTAGATCCTGAATGTTGGTCTGTGAGACCTGAACCACGTGTACTGGGGTGCTCTCGGTGGGGTTCCAAAAGTAACCATGTCTGGAACCTGCCTTCGCTAGGGCGTCTGCTTTAACGTTACATGGGGGGAAGAACGGTGATAGCTGCGGACCTTAATAATGCCATATTTCCTATCTTTAGCTGTCTCTAGGACATGTCGGAGTAATGGGGCTGAGGGTAGGGGCTTTCCGTCTGCGGAAACAAATCCTCTAGTTTCCCACAGGGGTAAGAATTCCGTTAAGCTATTACAGACATATAAACTGTCCGAATATATGTCTGCTGGGGTCGGAAACGAGTTGGGGTGGTCTACGATATATGCTATGGCTGCCAGTTCTGCTGCCTGCGAGCCTAGATGTCCTGGCAACTTTAATGAAATCTCATCTAGGGCACGTCCCTGCGCGTCCTCTACATAAATGCCGCAACCAGTGATTCTCTTTCCATTCAAAACTGTGGAGGAGCCACACACATAAATTTTCAAGGGTGCGCACGTGTCTGTGGGCTGATGTCTCTGGGGTGTATCACCTGCTTTCCTGAGAGCTGTCCTGGGTATAAATGGGCCTGTGTTGTGTTTTGTGGTGATGATCTCACACTCATGTGAGGTGCCTGCATATTGCAAATTGTCAGCTAGGAAAGTGTGGGTCTTGGTTCTTTTAACTGTAATGTCCCGTCCCTGTAGAAGAAGGGTCCAATGGGCTGTGCGGATTTGGCTGACTGTGCCATCTTTAAGTCGACCATCTAGTAATAGCTGTGTTGGGATGTGTTCTGTGAGAATGGTGATGGGGTTGAGTCCTGTGCTGTAGCGAAGTACTGTATTGCCCAAAAAACTGCGAGCAGGTGCCTTTCACAGGCAGAAAATCCTTGCTCGACAGGATCTAACACGCGTGAGGTGTATGCCATGGGGTGTAATTGGTCATGGCATTCCTGGAGGAACACGGCCGAAAGGGTTCAGTCGGTGCTTGCAACTTCGATTGCGTACGGGGAAGTGGATCTGGGACCTGTAATGCGAGGGCTGTGCTGAGGACTCTCTTTAAAGCATCCACAGCATCCTGCTTCTTGAGAAGTTCAGATAGGGGCGCTGGTTTTGTGGCAAAACCATCAATATGATTTCGGCAGTAGCCAACCAGTCCGAGAAATGACCGGAGGGCTGAGACATTATGGCGACGGGGCAATTTGACGATCAAGTCAATTTTCTTTTGCTCGATCTCGCGTTTACCATGAGTGATTACTGTCCCCAAGTAAATCACTTTTTCTTTCAAAATCTGGGCCTTCTTGGGGTTGACTTTACATCCAATCTGTTTTAGGAGTCCCAGGAGTTCGGCGAGAAGCGAAATGTGCTCTCCCTTTGTGTCTGTCTGTAGTAGCAAGTCATACTGGAACAGACATTCGGGTTGGGAAAATTTTGCTAGTCCATTTGCCAGCTGTCGGTGGAAAATGGAGGGGAAGTTGTGGAAGGCATGTCCACGTATATTGTTGTCCCTGGAATGCAAAGGCGAATTTGTACTGGCATGCTTTATCCAATGGAATGGACCAAAAGCCGTTGCTAATGTCCAAAACCGAATTTTTTTTTGACTGTAGTCCCTGTTTGAGCATGGTCTCGGGACTTGTGGCTACGGTGGGGGCTGCTACTGGGGTTACTTTGTTCAGTTCCCGGTAATCAATGGTCAGTCGCTATGATCCATCGGGTTTCCTGACGGGCCAAATTGGTGCGTTATTTGTGGAGGCTACTGATTGGAGTATGCCTTGATCAAGCAGACTCTCGATTTCTTTGGAGATCTCTCCCTCTGCTTCTTGGGGAAAACCATACTGCTTTTGGGGTCTGGGGCCGGGACCTGTAATGTTCAGGCAACCAGCTATCTTGCCACAGTCGTGCTTGTGCTGTGCAAATGCTGCTTTGTGTTGCTGCAGGACTTCCCTAACTTCTTTATTCTGACTAATGGCTGGGTGTCGAACCAGAAGTCTCCTGCTGTGCTGATTCTGTTTTCATACTCTCCAACTGTGAGCGTGGCGGGGGCTCGCACTGCCTTTGCAATTCTCCATACACATTTATTTACCGGATCAAATGAGAGGCGTGGGAGCTCATAAAATCGATTCCTAGGATGTGTTCAGCTGTCTGGGGTAGATCGACCAAAATTATGGGGTGTTTAGTCGTAATGTTCCCTATTTCTATCGCTACAGGGGCTGTGATGTGGCCTTGTTGTAAATGACCTGTAAAGCCACTGAGTGCGATGGTGTCTGTTGTGGGCCACGTGTCTCGTTGAAACATCATGGAGGAATTGAGCGTGGTGCGGTACCCTCCTGTGTCCCAAAGAAACTCTACGGGGTGTCCCCGGACTTTGCCTGCTCCTACCGGTCTACCGGACTTGGCCCAAAGGGTGTCGCAGACCCAAGTTGGGGAGCCCGAACATGGTCAGTCGGTGTCGTTCATGTCTGCGTTCTCTGAACTGGCGCTAACACTATGGATTGGCTTTGCCCTATTCTTATTTAGGGTGCCTGTCTGTTGGATTTCCTGCTGCTTCTGTGGGGCTTGACATTCTCGTGCAAAGTGTCCCAATTGCCCACAATTGTCACACTCCTGGGATTTGGGTTGCGGTGGGCTGTTCCTGCCCTCATTTACCCATGCAGGGTTCTGGTGCGTCCTAACTGGATTCATGTCTGCCTGCTCTTCCTCTGGTTTTGCAAATGCGGTTTTGCCTTGGACGGATTGTTCCCAAGTGCAGGACAATCTTTTCAAAACACATTTCTCGAACTGGGGGTGATAAAGTGGTGATGTAAACACGGGTACGGCTTACGCTATTTTCCGGCCTACAAAACTCCCGAGAGTTTTACACAACAAAATCTCTCAGGTTTACCTTATATTCCTGTTAGTACGCATGCATTAACACACTTCCGAATCTCGGAGGTTTGATCAGTATCGTTCTCACACTTGTGGTTTCTGTTTCTGTTTCCAATTGGATTCCAATTCAAATTTGAGTTCTCTCGGAGTGATTAGGCCACTTCTAGGTCGAGTCCCGGCGTAGTCGCCAATAAATTGGATTGCTATTTGTTTCTCTCTTGATTTGGCTCTGAATATGGCGGTCAATATGGTCGCCTTCCTTAATTCTAATTACGTTTTGCTCTAGAGTCGCCAGGTATCTTTTGATACCGCCACAAGGTTCAAACCAAATACTGATCAAAGACTCGATACACCAGTTAGTTAGTTCAAAGTCAAATGCGTATTTATTTACACACACAGTTAAATATACTCAGGCACAAATACTACATACTAAACTATCACTACTGCTAAAGCCTATACTTAACTTCGGGCGACCACTCAGTCAAAGGAACAATGGCCGTTGTTCGGTTCTGAGGCTGCTGGGATCGAAGTGGTGAAGGGGAAAAGATAAGGTCATCTGTCTGGTAGCATGCGTTGACCTTGGACTTACTTGTTCTAGTGCAGCTGTTGGGCAGGTCTCTCCTCAGTGAGAGCCGGAGCCAAGAGAACAGTTCTCTCTTGGGGGTTCCTTCTTATACCCAAAGGGCCTTCACGCACTTTTGGGCGGGCCTTGAACTTGGCCCCAATCAATTGGGCCACTTCTTGATCATTCCTATCAATTTCACCCAATAAAGGGGTGGGTGCCCTGAAGGCTGGGTGTGTCCTAGGTGGCCGTTGGCCTGCTTTGTGCCGGGGTGGCTGCCTCAATATCGCTTACTCAAATGGTACTCTTTTGTTCCCGGAGATGGCCCATTAGTATGCTAATGGGTTTGCAGTTTTGGTCTTGTCTGGGAGCTGCGGCTCCAATCAACAGACAAACCCTGAACCTGCTTGTTTTCGCAGTATTGTCCATTTTACCTGCAATCTTTGTAAAGTGTCCATTTTGTAATCGGGAAGTGGCCATCCCAGATGGCTACAGTACTAAAATGGCTATACATGATGTAGATGTGGGAAATGCTGTTCCAATCAAACAACGTCCATACAGACTTAATCCTTTAAAATTGGCACAGTTAACAAACAGATTGAGAGTATGCTTAAAAATGGCATAATTGAAGTGGGTTGCAGCCAATGGAGCTCACCCATAGTGATAGTACCAAAACCAGAAGGTACCCAACGATTGTGTGTGAACTATAGAAAGGTTAATGCAGTTACAAGAACGGACTCTTATCCTATCCCACGTTTGGAGGATTGGATTGAGAAAGTGGGACAATCAGCTTTTATTACCAAACTGGATTTACTTAAAGGTTACTGGCAGGCACCTTTATCCGAAAGGGCGAAGGAGAGTTCAGCTTTTGTGACTCCAGATGGTATATACCAATTCAAAGTTATGCCATTTGGCATGATAAATGCGCCAGCCACATTCAACGGTTAACAAACAAAGTCGTTTCAGGATTACCCAATTGTGCGGTATACATCGACGATCTGGTAATTTTCAGCCAGAAATGGAAGGAACATTTAAAACATCTGATGGAGTTATTCGATCGACTTCAGGAGGCGGGTTTGGTGATAAACCTAGCCAAAAGTGAATTTGGAAAAACCCAAGTCACTTTCATTGCAGAGTTCCCGATACCCTCAAGACAAAGGGAAATAATGCGATTTCTTGGCATGAGTGGATTTGATCGAACATTTGTGAAAAACTTTTGTAACGTGGTTGCTCCACTGATAGACTTGCTGAAGAAACGTCAAAATTTTCAGTGGACAGCGGACTTTCAACAGGCATTTGGCGGCCTGAAAGCTGTGATAACCAATGCTCATGTGTTGGAGAATTACAAGGGACTGTGTGTTCAGATTGAACTAAAGTATCTGACTTTAAAGAGAAATGCCGAGGCATAGAGGAATGGATGGATCGTGCAGAGACCTTCTTGTTCAATGAGACTGTCAATCGAGACGGATTTCAGTTGGAGGAAGAAGAACGAAAAAAAAAGGACCTTTTTTATACCTGTTTGCATGTGTTGTTTTTTTAAACAAAAATGTATATTTACCGTGTGCATTTCTTAAAGGGTAGTGAAAAGGCGAAAAATGAAACCATCTTGAAGTTGATGGGGTTTTTTTTTTCTTGGGGGGATGTGTCACGTGAGAGTACCTTTAAGAAATGGATGTTTAAGAAATGTACCTTTAAGAAATGGGTGTTTATCAGTGATGTCAAAGTGTGGGTGGAGTTGGGCTGTCTGTCAGCTTTTTACTTTTGTTTTAGGCTGTTTGCTTCAGGGTGTGTTTTAGTTTTGTTTTCAGTGTTGGAGCTGAAGCCAGACCAAGCAGGTGTACTGTTGATCTCTCTGCCATGGAAAGACTATCTCTAGATCATTTGGTGAATTCAGAATTCTAAATGTTTTCAGTAGTGACTTTAACCTGATGTGCTTCTGCTAAAGGTTTTGTTTTTAGGTCGTATTTATGTTAAAAGGAAAGCTTAAAGGATTACTTAGTGTTATAGTCTTTGGGGGTTGTATTTGAATTAATGGTTGCTAAGATGTTCACTGTATGTTTTAAAAAGGTGAACTTGAGTTCATAGAATAAACATTGTTTTGCTTTCAAAAATACTTTTCCATTTCTGCTGTACCACACCTGTAGAGTGGGCCGTGTGCTCCCCATACCACAATCTATTAAAAGTTGTGGGTCAGGTGAACTCCATGATACACTTTGTGTTTCTCTAAACCCTGGCCCACAACAATTGGCAGAGCTCCATAGGAGGAGCTTGGAGTAGGACAAATTGGATATCTGATTCAAAGACCCATCATAGGCATGATGAATCCAGTAGTGTCCTTCTATGCAGTAATTATTCTCTGACTGTATGATTCTCACAGAAAAAGCCATGGGTGTGAAAGGACTATAAAGAATGGTAAAATATCAATTTTGTAAATATTCAACTGTACTTTTTATTAGTAGAGATGGACTCTCCTACTGTCAGTGTTTGTACCATTTTTCAATAGTCCCTTTTATTTAATCGAACAAGTTGACACTGTGTATTGCCAATAATTATTTGGCATCTCAAGCTGGCTACTGAATGGATAGATACATATGCTTCAACTGCACAATAGCAGTTTAAACCAGTCCTATCAGTCAACATATCTTTCTTGGCCATATGCTTCAAAACCTGCTAACATGTAGTGCACAGATTGTGGCAGGATAGTTACATGGAGACCTGCAAAATGTTCGGACATGTTGGGTGGGAGTTTCTGTTCCGGACCTAAGACCCTTGGTGGGGGTGGAAACCGGGAATATTTCGCGCCGTGATGCCGGATGGGAATTCGAGCTGAATCGAGCAATACTGCGCTCATTAATTATGGGATGGGGGCGGCGGGGGGGGGGGGGGGGGGGGGGGGGTTCCCAATGTATTGTGTGGTGAGACAGCTGGATGATGTGTCCCTACTGTCATATCCAGGAGCCATATTTAAAAGGTGCCTGGAAGGAGGAGATGGACCAGCAATCCCAGGGAACTCTGCTCCCCCCCCCTCTCATTCAGTACTCCTTCCCTCAATGTGCTTCTCAGGTGAGGTATACCCTACCCCAAGGATAGAAGGAGGAGGCCTAGTATGTGACCAACCCGACATGGGTGAAAGTTGCCAGGGTGGTCAGTGCCATGGCCTCCACTGGAGGACTGCCCTGAATGTTGAAAACAGATAGTCATAAGTGAACCCTCAGCTGATCATGTTCACCTCACTGAATGGTACAGGGGTCATTGGGCATCATTGGCAAGGACACACAGGCTCTGGAGGATGATCCCCAGAACCCTGGTGGACAACCTGCAATGCATAAATCAGTTGGTACACAATCCAATGGGTTATTTGTAAAACTGGAGACAAATGAAAGATACATGAAACCCAATTGTTCTCAACCCCATTTTCTCTCTTTGTGCAGGAAACGTTACAACACAACAGGAGAGAGAGAAAGAGAGAGAGAGAAAAGACAGGAGGGGTCCTGCCTGAACTGAGGAACATTATGGAGTTCGAGGAGTGGGCAGGTGAGTTGACAGGGGAGGAAATGGAGCAAACCTGTTCAGATGGAGAGGTCGGTGGGTGGCCCTCATCTAGCAAGGAGCCAGATAGAATATAGTCACATAGAAATCTAAGGGTCATGCATCTCGGAGGCAGCTCATGCAGTCACACGCGCTCTCTTTACAGGTGCCAGCAGGAAGAGGGGAAGGCCAGAAGCAGAAGCACTGTCCAGAAGTACGTCCAGCCCATAGAGAGCTGAGGACATTGGGGAGGAGGAAGAAAATGCACCTATAGAGCCAGCAGAGCAGTTAACTGCCCCCTCCACCACCGCAGAGACACATTCGTTGGTGGGCACTGGATCTAGTTCAGGCAGGGTCTCACATTCTGGTGGTCACCACATGGACATGTGTCCACAGCAGAACGAGGCAGAGTCAGTCATGCTGACTGATGAGATGTCCAAGTCGGATGATGAACCTTTGGGATTGACCCTGACTGAGATGTTGGAGATGCTGCAAAAGGTGGGGTTCATCAGCCAGAGGCCCTCAACAGAGTGGCATGTGAGGCACAGGAGCCTGTTCACCTGCTCGCTGATGAATGGTTCTAACCTGTGCGCACGTTGAGTTCTCCATGGGGAGGAAGGCAAACGCCATTGAGAACCTCATCCAGCAGAATGCTAAGTTTCTAGTGGAGATGCTCACCGACCTGCACTCCTTTGCTCTAGACATGGGTGGGATCTTACTGTGGCAATTTAAGAGGGAGACAAGCATCTCAACCTCACTCCAGGTGCCCCTTCTCCTCAAGGAGTCAGGCAGGGGCACTCAGGTGCCCAAACGGAGGAGGAGCAGCTGTTGGACACCCTGGGGACCTTCACTCAGGACTCTTTGAGGATTTCTGGCCCTTCAGAATTCCCCTTGCCTCTATCCCCTTCAGCTTCAGCCACTGTGACTAGAGAGGGAACAGCTGCCCCACAGAAAGTCTGTCAAATTAACACTTCAGGCCTTGGGTCTGTAGAGGATGCCCACAAAGGTCATCCAATAAAACAAGGGCAAATTGTTTATCACGCTGCCTCCAACCCTGATGCGGATATTGGGGGAGTACCTGGAAGACGTGGTAGGAAATGAAAGATGAAGAAGTTATGATTTCACATGGCATGGCCAAACCACCTACCCCACACATCGTTTTGGGTTGTGGGGGTGAGACCCACGCAGACACGGGGAGAATGTGCAAACTCCACACAGTCTGTGACCCGGGGCTGGGATCAAGCCCAGGTCCTCGACGCCTTGAGTTAATCAAACATATCCTCCTTTTGCAATCCATGCTTTTTTAAAAATATTTTGTTTCTAGATGTTTTGAGTTGCATATTTGAGTAAGGATTCATTTATCTTCGCTAAGGCCAATGTTAAGCTATTTAGTCTGTATGGCACCGTTCCTTTTCTCAGACATTAGCTCTGATTTCTTTTCCAGTACTCGTTAGCATTTACGAATCATAGATCAGTACTGGACATTTCTGATTTAAGAGAATTGTGCCTTGAACTTTCACAATATTATCCTGCTCAGCAGTAAGAGGCCAAGCTCTCCATATCTTTTCTTCCAACCAATTCGCTTTCCTGGGCTGGATTCACCGCCGGCGGGGTGCTCCACTTTGCCGGCAGCCCGGGGGTTTCCCGACGGCGTGGGGCTGCCCCACAATGGGGAACCCCATTGACCGGCCGGCATAGCGGAGAATCCCGCCGGCGGGGTGAACCTGAAATGTGGGGCGGCGGGGCGGAGAATCCAGCCCCCTACCTCTCACCAGCAGTTTCTTGTATTCCTCACCGAGTGGAATACTAGTGCCTCACAGTGCCAGGGACCCGGGTTCGTTTCCAGCTTGGATGAGTGCGTGGAATGTGCACGCTCTCCCCGTGTCTGCATGGGTTTCTTCCTGGTGCTCTGGTTTCCTCCCACGGTCCAGGGATGTGCATGTTAGGTGAATTGGCCATACCAAATAGTGGCCCCATAGTGTCCAAAGATACACAGATTGGGTGAATTGGCCATGATCAATTTGTGGGATTGCGGGGATAGGGCGCGGGAGTGGATACAGCCTCTTTTGGAGGGTCAGTACAGACTTGATGGGCTGAACGGCCTTCTTCTGCACTGTAGGGTTTCTATGGAAAGTGGCCTTTTTGTATCAAATTTGATCTCTCATGAACTCTTATTCGAAAGAATCACATAGTTGGTTCTTGGCGGATACCAAGGAAAACCAGCATGTGGCTTTGTGCTGAAACCCAGGATTGAACCGGTGACCTTAAAATCACCAGTCCAACGCTCTACTGACTGAGCTATTACGGCTGATAGTTGGTTGAAATCAGAACAAGTACAGCACGTGGTGAGGTTTGGGTGAACTTGCTAATTGAAGTGGCTTCTAAACAGGAAGGTGACGGAAATTTGGTAAGAATAGAATTCAGTGCAAAAGGGGCAGGAGATGCTAAGTAGTTTAAATCAAGATGCCAACAGTAAAATAAATAATCAGAGTAATTCATAATTAGATCAATGGGGGTAAATTAAAATTAATTAGTTACTTAGTGGTGTAGAAGTTGAGTATTGTTGAAAAAAGAGACATACTGGTAACGTTTTTCATCTTGCACTCATCAGGACAGATGCAAGAATGCCAAATTTCAAAGGGAGCAATGATTTATAATGTATCAGACAAAGTGCTGATTGGTTGGCAAGTCAACTATATTGGCTGATGTGTTGCCATGGAGAATGCACAAGGGAACAATTGTCCCCCAGGCTTTAGTTTAATTCAAAGATAGACACAATGCCTGGACGTGTTCCGTCTGCCTTGCAGAGGACAAAATCCTGGGCTGGATTCTCCGAGCCCAAATCTCGTTCAGCGCGGGGGGTGGAGAATGGGCGGCAACCCAGAAATTCAGACCGGCACTGCTCCCGCGATTCTCCGTCCCCGGAGAATTGCTCGAGAATCGCGCGCGCAAACTACGCAGCGCGGGTAGGGAGTCTATTGACAGAGGCTCCCCCTCCGCAATTCTCCATGCGCAACTGGCCGAGATCCCGGCGGCGGGATTCTAACCACCTATCGGCCATCGGGAATGTTGGGTGGCGGCTGCGGACTCAGTCCGTGGCCGCCCTGGTGGGGGGGGGGGGGGGGTCGTTCACCGGGGGGGGCCCCATGGACGGCCAGGCAAGCGATTGGGCGGCACCAATCCGTGGGCGCGCGCAATCATGGGGGGTCCTACTTCTTCCATCACGGCCCGCAGTGCGAGTCCGCCATGTCGCACGGGGCAGCCACTGCCGTGCGCATGCGCGGACTCCCGACCGGAAGTGCGGGGCACCTAAACGCAGCCAGAGTTGCGAGAAGCACTCCGGGGCCCTGCCAGCCCCCTGCAGATGGGAGAATCACAGGACTTTCTTAAGGAAAGACCAGAGTGAAACGCCCCATTATTAGAGAATCCAGCCCCCTATGTGTGAACATTTGTAGCTTCTAGCAAGTATAAATGAGACACATTGCGAGCCCAACTAATAATCTAAAATGGTTATTGGTGTAGTTCTTAGCACACTTGGGATTGATTGGCAAGTGCTGTCCCATTGTAGAATCATATCCAATGTTAGATATCATATTATGAGTTTTGCAAGCACGGATTGGTTGAATATGGCCACACATACTCACAAATGAGCCTAAGGTCATCACTTTTGGAGCTGGAAAGTGCCCAGTCTACCCCAAATTACCCCGGGAGGGTTGGAATCTCAAATCTTTGAGCAACACATGAAGCTAACCATTTAACTCTGCAACAAAGCAAAGAACAAAGAAAAGTACAGCACAGGAACAGGCCCTTCGGTCCTCCAAGCCTGCGCTGAGCATGTTGCCCATCAAACCTAAAATCTTTTACACTTCCGGGGTCCGTAGCTCTTTATTCCCATCCTATTCATGTATTTATCAAGATGCCCCTTAAACATTACTATCGTACCTCCTTCCACCACCTCCTCCGCCAGTGAATTCCAGGTACCCACTACCCTCTGCGTAAAAAATTCCCTTTGACTCGTCCACCCTGCAAAAACGATTTTGACTATCCACTCTGTCCATGCCCCTCATAATTTTGTAGGTTTCTATCAGGTCGCCCCTCAACCTCCATCATTCCAGTGAGAACAAACCAAGTTTACCCAACCTCTCCTCATAGCTAATAACCTCCATACCAAGCAACATCCTGGTAGACCCCTCTATACCCTCTCCAAAGCCTCCACATCCTTCTGGCAGTGTGGCGACCAGAATTGAACACCATATTCCAAGTGTGGCGTAACTAAGGTTCTATCCAGCCGCAGCATGACTTGCCAATTTTTATACTCAATGCCCCGAGCGATGAAGGCAAGCATGCTGTATGCCTTCTTGACTACCTTCTCCACCTGTGTTGCCCCTTTCAGTGACCTGTGGACTTGTACACCCAGATCCCTCTGCCTGTCAATATTCTGAAGGGTTCTGCCATTTACGGTATATTTCCCACCTGTATTAGACCTTCCAAAATGCTTACCTCACATTTGTCCGGATTAAACTCTATCTGCCATCTCTCCGCCCAAGTCTCTAACCGATCTATATCCTGCTATATCCTCTGACAGTCCTCATCGCTATTTGCAATTCCACCAACCTTTGAGTTGCTTACAAACTTACTAATCAGACCAGTTACATTTTCCTCCAAATTATTTATATATACTACAAACAGCAAAGGTCCCAGCACTGATCCCTGTGAAACACCACTGGTCACAGCCCCCCATTCAGAAAAACAGCCTTCCACTGCTACTCTCATTCTTCTATGACTGGCCAGTTCTGTATCCATCTTGCCAGCTCACCTCTGATCCCGTGTGACTTCACCTTCTGTACCAGTCTGCCATGATGGACCTTGTCAAAGGCCTTACAGAAGCAGCAGAAACTCGTGTTGTATTCCCACAAACAGGATGCTAGTTAGGCCCTGCGTCCTATCAATTGTGGATTGTGTGCAGGAAGCACCTTCAGTTGCTTGAAATTAAGCTCAGGGCATCTGAGTCTGAAGAGTGGCTGGGGTCACTGCAGGGCATACAGCAGATGGAGAATTTCCTGGAGTGTACTGCTATGTGTTGTCTTTTGGCTCCCAGATATTGGCAAGAATCACATTTTAAAATTGGAAAGATCAGGACTTTTTAACTCGTCATGCTGTCTTGTACAAAATAAGGACTGGTTTGAACTTGCTCTACTACGCTTCACATGAGTCTCCAGTACAACTGTGTGGTTCCCTGGAACACTTACACATATCAATTTGTTCCTTGCTAATTAGTTGCTAGCTCTTTACATAGATATTTACAGATATGCCAACAATATATAACATGCACGTTCTCGGAAATGATCGCCATGTAGCTGCAGGGCATTCTGGAGGACAGCAAATGTCTGGCCATCCAGCAGACCAGGAGAGATGGACAGTGCAGTAATCTTCCAGGAGTCAAAACCATTGACACTTTGGCAGAGTGCAATATAAAGCACATCTGTGACACCATGGGACAAATAACTGCTTGGGGTGGGCACAACAAGGTGCAGAAATGAAGTTGCCATGGGGGACCCATGTTGGGCGCTGTTCTTTGGGGCAGCTCAGTGGCACAGTTGTTAGCACTGTTGCCTCATAGCGCCAGGGACCCGGGCTCAATTCCAGCCTCGGGTGACTGTGCGGAGTCTGCACTTTCTCCCCGTGTCTGCGTGGGTTTCTTCTGGGTGCTCCAGTTTCCTCCCACAGTCCAAAGATGTGCAGGTTAGGTGGATTGGTCATGCTAAATTGCTCCTTAGTGTCCAAAAGGTTAGGCGGGGTTATGGGGATGGGCTGGGGAAGTGAGCGTAGACAGGGTACTCATTCCAAGGGTCAGTGCAGACTCGATGGGCCAAATGGCCGCCTTCTGCACTGTAGAGATTCTATGATTCGATGATTTGATAGTCAGACAGATAGACGGGCACCTCTGTAACCACCAATATGCGTTTGTATTGTGTGTTGCTTACCTAGTGCTAGGGTACACAGATGCACTGCAGCCCAGGCAAAAGATCAGTAACGGAACACCAGGATAGAGGTGTATGGGGCAGGTTCACTGGGGCCAAACAGGGAGAGTCCAGCAAGTGGTGGAGGGAAGTTGATTTGAATGGCAGAGGAGTGTCTTACTCGAGGACCCTCTATTTCTACCAGTGGGTGTCTTCATTGGACTACAGAGGGCATGAAATGGAGGAACCCTCCAGCAGGTTCTAGGCCTCTCCTGTGGTAGGCCCATGTGGTGCTAAAATGACACCACCTGACCTCCAGGTGGGAAGGTCATCCTCTATCCTTCTTACTCTGAACTAAATCAGATGGAGGCAGAAAGATGGCAGAATCTTCAACCCCCACCTTCCCATCCAATCACATGTCCATCCGTCCCCCCACCTCTGAATCCCCCCCATCTCTGGGTGAGATGGGGACAATAAATGTTGCCCATAATTTCAAAAGCTCAGGTGGAAGTTAAAGAACAGGGCCTCAAAGATGCTATCATTTGGCTTACTTCTAGTGTCACGTGCTAGTGATTCCAGGAGTAACAAGCCAAGGTGGAAGAGGCGGTGGCACAGGGGTATTGTCACTGGACTGGTAATTCAGATGCCCAGAGTAATGCTCTGGGGACCCAGGTTCAAATCCTGCCACTGCAGATGGTGAAATTTGAATTCAATAAAAAATCTGGAATTAAAAAGGTCTATTCTGGACACAAACTTTATTGGAACACATTTTACTGTGGGCTACATCTTACCATGAAGTTGTACAAGAGAGAGCAAGATCATGTGGCATTATGGTCGGAATTTTCCAGCTGTTGCAATTCCCTGTTCCCGCCGACAATGCACTACCACCACACGGGGTTCCCACGGTGTAGGGTGGCTTCAGTGGGAATTCCCATTGCCAAGTGACAGGAGTAGAGAATCCGGCTGCCAGATAACACTGGCAGCGATGATGTACCAAATTAGCATATTGCACAGGCAGTACCAACCCCTTATTCTACATCTAACCCCAAGTCTCTGACATCCATTTCTATAACAGAAAGATCAAACAAAACACCACTTTAACCCTGGTGCTGCAGTCCTTAATCTGGTTTACTTCTCTTAGGTCCTCTTCTCTCCCCCCTCTCTTTTAAGTGGACAACAGCTGTCATGGTTTCACTAGTCTACCAGAATGAGGTCCAATAGGTTGTCTGCCTTGTGGTGTTTGTCATATTCCACATCTGGCTGGAACAATATTCTTCCTCTCTCACCCTCACTTTGTCCAAGTGATCAGCTCGTTGTTGTTGAAGCAAAAGTTTCTTCCTCTTTAAAAAGGGCTGCATCATCTTGTTCAGGTCTTTCCACTTGGTTACGGGACAAAGCATCTGCTGTAGTCTACTGTTTACCCAGAACACATGGCTTTGCGCCAAACCCCCATCTTCCTCGTCTGAATCATTGCACTTGTGGGGGCATTTCTACTAACTCCTCCGAATTTAAGTGTCACTGAGGGTTTGTGCTCAGTCTCCATCATGGAGCGGAGATCAAGAAAACAATCTGCAAACTTTTCACAAGCCCATGTCGCAGCCAATACCTCTTTCTCTATTACTGCATATCTCTGTCTTTGCAAAAGCACTTGTCTTTGCAGGGGCAGGCCAGTCGATTTCGGCGGGAGAACAGCTGGTGAGTCAGTTTCAGCGGGAGCAGTGCGGAAGTGGCTGCTGGGAGGTAAGTCTGTCCTTTAAAAGCACTTGTCTTTGCAGGGGCAGGCCAGTCGATTTCGGCGGGAGTGGAGCTGGCTGGTTAGTCAATTTCAGCAGGAGCTGAGAATTTTTAAAAAAAAATTAGTTTTTTAGGCGGGAACAGGAAGTCGACCTGCGGACGTCTGGGAAGACCCTCACCAATAAATTCTGGTGGAGAGGAAACCCGAGACACTACACGTGTAGTGTCTCCCACCCGCCCTCCTCCTCTAACCTAATAATAAAACCCATTGGTCTGAGGTAAGTACCATATTTTATTATATTATTATTATTTTTTATAAAAAATTTAATTTAGTTGTTAGCCAGATCTTGGTAGAAAGTTAGAGGAATGGCAGGGAAGGGAGTGCAATGTTCCTCCTGCAGGATGTTTGAGGTGAGGGATGCAGTTAGTGTCCCTGCTGATTTTACCTGCAGGAAGTGCTGCCATCTCCAGCTCCTCCAAGACCGAGTTAGGGAACTGGAGCTGGAGTTGGAAGAACTTCGGATCATTCGGGAGGCAGAAGGGGTCATAGATAGCAGCTTCAGGGAATTAGTTACACCAAAGATTGGAGATAGGTGGGTAACTGTAAGAGGGACTGGGAAAAAGCAGTCAGTGCAGGGATCCCCTGCGGTCGTTCCCCTGAGAAACAAGTATACCGCTTTGGATACTTGTGGGGGGGGGGACTTACCAGGGGTAAGCCATGGGCTACGGGCCTCTGGCACGGAGTCTGTCCCAGTTGCTCAGAAGGGAAGGGGGGAGAGGAGCAGAGCATTAGTAATTGGGGACTCTATAGTCAGGGGCACAGATAGGAGATTTTGTGGGAGCGTGAGAGACTCACGTTTGGTATGTTGCCTCCCAGGTGCAAGGGTACGTGATGTCTCGGATCGTGTTTTCCGGGTCCTTAGGGGGGAGAGGGAGCAGCCCCAAGTCGTGGTCCACATTGGCACTAACGACATAGGTAGGAAAGGGGACAAGGATGTCAGGCAGGCTTTCAGGGAGCTAGGATGGAAGCTCAGAACTAGAACAAACAGAGTTGTTATCTCTGGGTTGTTGCCCGTGCCACGTGATAGTGAGATGAGGAATAGGGAGAGAGAACATTTAAACACGTGGCTACAGGGATGGTGCAGGCGGGAGGGATTCAGATTTCTGGATAACTGGGGCTCTTTCTGGGGAAGGTGGGACCTCTACAGACAGGATGGTCTACATCTGAACCTGAGGGGCACAAATATCCTGGGAGGGAGATTTGTTAGTGCTCTTTGGGGGGGTTTAAACTAATGCAGCAGGGGCATGGGAACCTGGATTGTAGTTTTAGGGTAAGGGAGAATGAGAGTATAGAGGTCAGGAGCACAGATTTGATGTCGCAGGAGGGGGCCAGTGTTCAGGTAGGTGGTTTGAAGTGTGTCTACTTCAATGCCAGGAGTATACGAAACAAGGTAGGGGAACTGGCAGCATGGGTTGGTACCTGGGACTTCGATGTTGTGGCCATTTCGGAGACATGGATAGAGCAGGGACAGGAATGGATGTTGCAGGTTCCGGGGTTTAGGTGTTTTAGTAAGCTCAGAGGAGGCAAAAGAGGGGGAGGTGTGGCGCTGCGAGTCAAGAGCAGTATTACGGTGGCGGAGAGGATGCTAGATGGGGACTCTTCATCCGAGGTAGTATGGGCTGAAGTTAGAAACAGGAAAGGAGAGGTCACCCTGTTGGGAGTTTTTTATAGGCCTCCTAATAGTTCTAGGGATGTAGAGGAAAGGATGGCGAAGATGATTCTGGATAAGAGCGAAAGTAACAGGGTAGTTATTATGGGAGACTTTAACTTTCCAGATATTGACTGGAAAAGATATAGTTCGAGTACAATAGATGGGTCGTTTTTTGTACAGTGTGTGCAGGAGGGTTTCCTGAAACAATATGTTGACAGGCCAACAAGAGGCGAGGCCACGTTGGATTTGGTTTTGGGTAATGAACCAGGCCAGGTGTTGGATTTGGAGGTAGGAGAGCACTTTGGGGACAGTGACCACAATTCGGTGACGTTTACGTTAATGATAGAAAGGGATAAGTATACACCGCAGGGCAAGAGTTATAGCTGGGGGAAGGGCAATTATGATGCCATTAGACGTGACTTGGGGGGGATAAGGTGGAGAAGTAGGCTGCAAGTGTTGGGCACACTGGATAAGTGGGACTTGTTCAAGGATCAGCTACTGCGTGTTCTTGATAAGTATGTACCAGTCAGGCAGGGAGGAAGGCGTCGAGCGAGGGAACCGTGGTTTACCAAGGAAGTGGAATCTCTTGTTAAGAGGAAGAAGGAGGCCTATGTGAAGATGAGGTGTGAAGTTTCAGTTGGGGCGATGGATAGTTACAAGGTAGCGAGGAAGGATCTAAAGAGAGAGCTAAGACGAGCAAGGAGGGGACATGAGAAGTATTTGGCAGGAAGGATCAAGGAAAACCCAAAAGCTTTCTATAGGTATGTCAGGAATAAGCGAATGACGAGGGAAAGAGTAGGACCAGTCAAGGACAGGGATGGGAAATTGTGTGTGGAGTCTGAAGAGATAGGCGAGATACTAAATGAATATTTTTCGTCAGTATTCACTCAGGAAAAAGATAATGTTGTGGAGGAGAATGCTGAGCCCCAGGCTAATAGAATAGATGGCATTGAGGTATGTAGGGAAGAGGTGTTGGCAATTCTGGACAGGCTTAAAATAGATAAGTCCCCGGGACCTGATGGGATTTATCCTAGGATTCTCTGGGAGGCTAGGGAAGAGATTGCTGGACCTTTGGCTTTGATTTTTATGTCATCATTGGCTACAGGAATAGTGCCAGAGGACTGGAGGATAGCAAATGTGGCCCCTTTGTTCAAAAAGGGGAGCAGAGACAACCCCGGCAACTATAGACCGGTGAGCCTCACGTCTGTAGTGGGTAAAGTCTTGGAGGGGATTATAAGAGACAAGATTTATAATCATCTAGATAGGAATAATATGATCAGGGATAGTCAGCATGGCTTTGTGAAGGGTAGGTCATGCCTCACAAACCTTATTGAGTTCTTTGAGAAGGTGACTGAACAGGTAGACGAGGGTAGAGCAGTTGATGTGGTGTATATGGATTTCAGCAAAGCGTTTGATAAGGTTCCCCACGGTAGGCTATTGCAGAAAATACGGAGGCTGGGGATTGAGGGTGATTTAGAGATGTGGATCAGAAATTGGCTAGCTGAAAGAAGACAGAGGGTGGTGGTTGATGGGAAATGTTCAGAATGGAGTACAGTCACAAGTGGAGTACCACAAGGATCTGTTCTGGGGCCGTTGCTGTTTGTCATTTGTATCAATGACCTAGAGGAAGGCGCAGAAGGGTGGGTGAGTAAATTTGCAGACGATACTAAAGTCGGTGGTGTTGTCGATAGTGTGGAAGGATGTAGCAGGTTACAGAGGGATATAGATAAGCTGCAGAGCTGGGCTGAGAGGTGGCAAATGGAGTTTAATGTAGAGAAGTGTGAGGTGATTCACTTTGGAAGGAATAACAGGAATGCGGAATATTTGGCTAATGGTAAAGTTCTTGAAAGTGTGGATGAGCAGAGGGATCTAGGTGTCCATGTACATAGATCCCTGAAAGTTGCCACCCAGGTTGATAGGGTTGTGAAGAAGGCCTATGGAGTGTTGGCCTTTATTGGTAGAGGGATTGAGTTCCGGAGTCGGGAGGTCATGTTGCAGCTGTACAGAACTCTGGTACGGCCGCATTTGGAGTATTGCGTACAGTTCTGGTCACCGCATTATAGGAAGGACGTGGAGGCTTTGGAGCGGGTGCAGAGGAGATTTACCAGGATGTTGCCTGGTATGGAGGGAAAATCTTATGAGGAAAGGCTGATGGACTTGAGGTTGTTTTCGTTGGAGAGAAGAAGGTTAAGAGGAGACTTAATAGAGGCATACAAAATGATCAGGGGGTTGGATAGGGTGGACAGTGAGAGCCTTCTCCCGCAGATGGAAATGGCTGGCACGAGGGGACATAACTTTAAACTGAGGGGTAATAGATATAGGACAGAGGTCAGAGGTAGGTTCTTTACGCAAAGAGTAGTGAGGCCGTGGAATGCCCTACCTGCTACAGTAGTGAACTCGCCAACATTGAGGGCATTTAAAAGTTTATTGGATAAACATATGGATGATAATGGCATAGTGTAGGTTAGATGGCTTTTGTTTCGGTGCAACATCGTGGGCCGAAAGGCCTGTACTGCGCTGTATTGTTCTATGTTCTATGTTCTGTCAGTCTGTCAGTGAATGGGATGCTTGGTGAATTGGTCTAGTTTTCCATGTGTCTGTATCGGAAAGAGTCCAGCTTCCAATCCTGTAGAAGAAGCATCTGTGGCAATGATAGTGGGTAGCTCTGAGTCAAAGAAAGCTAAAATATCAGATGATATCAGCATCTCATTGATTTCGGAAAAGGCCTCAATTGTGCTTCCTCCCAGCACCAAGTACTATCTTGTCGTAAGAGGTGGCACTGCGGTTCATTGACAGCAGCTAGATTGGCCAAGAACTATACAACTTGATTTACCAAACCCATAAATCTCTGGAGCTCAGTCATGTTCTGAGGGGCTGGAAACTCCTTGATTCTCTGGTCTTCTGTGGATCAACTGTGGTATTGGCGGCATTCAGTGTGCCCAGGGAACTTAACAGTGGGCTGTTATTGTTGAGTGTTAGTCCTACTTCCTGTAGGCATTGCAGCACAGTTCACATTCCAGTGTCATGTTCTCTCTCAGTGGATCCATGAATCAGGATATCATCCATGTGGTGTAATACTCAATCCAGTCCTCCGAAGATACATGGCATTGTCGTCTGGAAGGTTTCTGCAGCTCATGTGACGCCAAAGAATAATCTGTTGAAGGAAAACTTCCCAAATGGTGTTGTGAAGATTGCGAGCAACTGAGATTCTACATCGAGTGGTAGTTGCCAATAAACACAGGGCGCAAATTTCCCACCGCGATGTGCCCGGCCGGGTGAATTGCGGGAGAACCCCAAATTGGGCTTTGAGCGAGTCTGGATCTTGCCCTTGCTGATATTTAAATGAGCATTTAAATGACGGTAGTCAACAGCCATGCCAGCGAGGCCTCGACCGGTCACCGTTTGGTATTGGTTTTCATATTGGTGTATCAGGCATGATGGCACCTTGGGGGAGAGGGAGGGGGGGGGTCTCAGAGGCCATTACAACCCCCAGGTGGTCATGGACAGGACAGGGTAGTACTAGTACCCTGGCACTCCCCCTGGCACCTAGGTAGCTTGGCACTGCCAGCCTGGTACCCCAGCAGTGCCAATCCATGGCAGTGCCAAGATGCCTGGGTGTCAAGATGGCACTGCGAAGGTATGGGGCCTGGTGGCCATGCCCATGAAAGGGAATGTGAGGGGGGAGGGGTTTGGGGGGACCGCAGAAAGGTTATGTGGGGGGGTGGGGGGGTGAAGGGTGGAGGGGGGGTCCTCCTGAAAGCAGAGGATCCTGAAAGCGAGGGTGGGGGTGTAGACATTGGGGCAGACTTTCAAAATGGCACCTTGATCTGCCAGGAGCCGGTCCTGCTGGAACGCTCAGCTCCCCACTGCTGGAAAACCTTCAAAGTGTGGCTTCTATGGGGAGAAACTCCCTGAGGCCCAAAAAAGCAGCCAAGTGCTGTTGAATAGTGGTGTCAATCTCAGCACTGCAGCAGTCACGAAACACTCCGCCAAACGTGCCTGAAACCTGACGTTGAAATATTTCCAGTGAATCGCCCCCACTGTTTCACATCGTGAAAATTTAACTCTTTCTCAATTTAGTTAAGGTTTTGTCTTCAGATGACGTAAGTTGAACTTTGCGTTAAAGTGCTTTGTTGAGCTGCTTAAGGTCTATGTAAATTCTAACAGATTTGTTGAGTTTGACACCGAAACCATCCCAGAGCACCAGTTTATTGGTTCCATTACAGGTGAAATAACCCTTGCTTTAACATAGAGTGAACTGATAGAATCATGGAGAGGACAAGAGACTTTCACATTTTTTGCTTGGACACCACCTCAATCGCGGTGACTTCACATCCTGAGATCACCCTGCCAACGTCAAGGGCTCCCTTCTCAGTCAGTGGGTCACTCCTACCGCAAAACAATTCCTTGGCAGCACGGTAGCATAAGTGGCTAGCACTGTGGTCCCAGGTTCGATTCCCCGCTGGGTCACTGTCTGTGTGGAGTCTGCACGTTCTCCCGTGTCTGTGTAGGTTTCCTCCTGGTGCTCCGGTTTCCTCCCACAGTCCAAAGACATGCAGGTTAGGTGGATTGGCCATGCTAAATTGCCTTTAGTGTCCAAAAGGTTAGGAGGGGTTATTGGGTTACGGGGATTGGGTGGAAGTGAGGGCTTAAGCGGGTTGGTGCAGACTCGATGGGCCGAATGGCCTCCTTCTGCACTGTATGTTCTATGTTCCTCTCACAGGTGTTGTGTGCTCGATTCTCCTGCAAGGTGCAAGTGTTTTACCTTGAAATCTCCCATCAAACATGAGGAAAACCTTTTCACCCAGAGGGTGGTGGGAATCTGGAACTCGCTGCCTGAAAGGGTGGTAGAGGCGGGGACCCTCAAAGTATTTGAAAAGCATTTGGATGAGCATTTAAAACGGCATAACAAACGAGGTTATGGACCGAATGCTGCAAAATGAGATTAGAATAGATAGGTGCTTGATGGCTGACGGATACACAATGGGCCAAAGGCCTCTTTCTGCGCTGTCATGAGGCACATATAATGATTGTGGCAATTTACTGACCAAAGGTGTAACTCTACATCCTCCATAAGCTATATTGCTGTGAATCATTCCCTCAGGTCAGGATGTGACATGGGCACAGAGTTCATAGGTTTTCTAGAACGATGCCTACCTTGAGGCCTTTCTGCTCAGAGGTGTATTCACTTCATGTCTGTCACTGACCCTGCAAGTGACCTCCAACCATGTCTGCTGTGTTTGGTCAGCAGGACAGTTCCTGCCTCTCACCATGAATAACATGTTCCCCTGGTGCTTCTGTCAGAACCTCCAGGGAGGCCTCTCTGAATTGTGGGCCCACTCTCCTATGACTTCCTGCACTGAACTCTTGCAGATTATTTTATACAGTCTGGGCTCCAGCCACATTGATTGTTGACAGGAATCCTTTAAATGTGGAACGCCACATCCAATTCCTGTCTCCTGAACAGTCCTGGCAGTTGCGAAGGTGAGACACTGATGGGTCACCTCCTGTAGGATTCTGCTGACCTAAAACTGGGTCGCGATTCGAAAATGATCCTGACATCCATGTTTTCGACAGCCTCAGTGAAATTAAGTCCACTGTGCAAAGTAAAATTGAATTATTTTGTTCACAGGATTGTGGGTGGCCTAAAATCTATCAATCCATATTTGGGTGGTCTAAATTGTTTATATGATAAATAATTAGATTGGAGATTGATGTATATATGAATGATATTTAAAAGAAGCTGTGGATATTTTGTCCTTCCATCTAACAGGGTTGATTTTACATTGTTATAACTGGAAGAGAGAGTAAACCTAACTATAACTCAAGACAGTGAATCCGTCAGATTATGGTGGGGGGGGGGGGAATTTTCCCAACACTTTAGAGCCAGGTTTGGAGGCAGCAGACTGAGAAATTTTGAAAAGAAAATACATTGAGCTGGTGTGTCAATATGTTCCCGCCTCTGGACATCTTTCCCATGAGCGGACTGGGACTGATGCCAGCAGCCCATGCATCTGCAGCGGGAAGTCAATTAAGGTTGTTGACGTTGCAATGAGGAGCAATTTTCCCACCACGAGGCAATTTTGCCAGCATCCCACAGATTGCCTGCTGTGTCAGGAGGATGGTGTCAGGAGGCCTGACATCGCAAGGAATCTTACAGTTTACCAGCAGTAAACAGCAAAACTCAGGCATTCCCATGTCAGAGGTGTGCCATTGAGTGAAGTTTACCCAGAGGCTGATGTAACTCATAGAATCCCTACAGAGCAGAAGGAGGCCAATTGGCCCATTGAGTCTACACTGACCTTCTGAAAGAACGCCCTATCTAGGCCCAATCCCACACCCTATCCCTTTAACCCCCTAACTCCACCTAACCTTTGGACACTAAGAGGCAATTTAGCATGGCCAATCCACCTAATCTGCACGTCTTCGGACTGTGGGAGGAAACCGGAGAACTTTGTGGAAACCCATGTAGACAGTTGTCGGAGATGTGGAAGCCACAGGTGGCAGCTTGATAACGATGGCATGTCCATTTCGTCCTGCTGCCTGATCCTCGGCTGCCCTCTCACTGATGACACTGCCCGATGCCCTTGCAGTGCGCTGCACTGCATCCACCCCCCAGCTCTTGAATCCGCCGCCATCCCGAATTGGCTGCTGCTTCCTTGAGTAGGGTTGTGAAGGTGAGGCCAGCCCGACATCGGGCTCATGACCTGCACGCCAATATTCAGGCCAATGAGTTTGTGTTCGATTAAACTGTGACTGCTGGTAAACAAGCTATAAACAGAGCAGGAGTAAGATAACATGGCAGCTAACCTAAAAGGATGAACACTCCAGAACCTTCTATTCCTCTTCAGAATTTCCATAGATCTAAACTTGAATTGGACCCAACTTGACCTGGAGTAACACAAAAGAAAAAGCGACTGGAAGAGGATCGACACAAACACACTCAGCTGTTCGTGGACAGCGACTGAATGGAAACCTTTTTGCAGGAAATTGTGGCCACTTTGCAAGGAAATCCAAAAAATATACAGAGTGCGTTTTTATGAAAAGTAAGATCTATGGATGTGTTGTTATTGCCACGTTGGTGGAAAGTTATGTGACTGAAAGAAAGGTAGTTTAGACACTTTGGGTCATATTTCTCAAGTTACACAGTATAGAAATGATCCTAAACGTGAAATGTCAGAAGAATTCCCTGGATTGGCGGATTTACCTCTTCGAGTCCTTGATTTTTTTTGAACAAAGCACACAAACAAAATACTGCAGATGCTGGAGATCTGGAATTAAAATATTAAGTCACTCAGCAGGTCAAAGCAGCGTCTGTGGAAAGAGAACATTTCAGGTCAATAACCTTTCATCAGAACTGAAAGGTTTTGGAAATGAACAGCCTTCGTACAAATGCAAAGCTTGGGAAAAGGAGACTGGGATGGGAAGGGGTGTTGAGGATGGGAGGGGTATTGTGAGGGGAAAGAGGTAGTGAGGGAGGGAGGATGTAGTGAGGGGGATGGGGTGTTGAGGGGAGAAGGGGTGTTGAGGGGGAAAGGGTGTTGAGGGAGGGAGGGGTATTGTGAGAGGGGGGGTGTTGAGGGAGGGAGGGGATTGTGAGGGGGAAGGGTTATTGAGGGGGGAAGGGGGTTGAGGGGGAAGGAGTGTTGTGGGGAGGAGGGGTGTTGAGGGGGAATGAGTGTTGAGGGGAAGGGGTGGTGACGGAGGGAGGGGTGTTGAGGGGCTAAGGGGTGTTTTGAAGGGAGAAGAGGTGTTTAGGCAGGGAGGGGTGTTGAGGGCGAAAGAGGTATTGAGGGGACAAGGGGTGCTGTGAGGGGGAGGGGGTGTTGAGGGAGGGAGGGGGTTGTGAGGGGAAGGGATATTGAAGGGGATTGAGGGGGAAGGGGTGTTGAGGAGGGGATGGTGTTGGGGAGGAGGTATTGAGGTTGAAGGGGGCAGAGAAAAAGTCCCCTTGGTTTTGATATCCCAGTTCACCTTGAAGGGCAGGGATTTCTGTTCAACAATAGCTTCTTATGGCTGTCATGAAATGTAATAATTAGTTGAAACCAAAATATATCAGTCCACGTGCGGTGGTTTAAGACAATAATGCTGAGGCTTCTTGTATAACAAAAGGGGTTTATTAAGAACAGTAGAAAGATAAACTTTGTACAGGCGCAGAGGTTAGTAAAGCAGGTCTTCACTCTACGACTCCCGAGCCCCCATTGCCCGGTCCCCTGCTCCCATGGCCCAGCACCTATCCCCTATTGGTCGGGGTTCACACATGATAGGGCCCAAGCCATTCACGTGGCCCGTGAGGGTAAGCCCCTTAACAGGACTGCACGACCACATGCCTCCCCGTTTAAGAACCTCAGTAACACATATTCAAAATGGGTTATTTACAGTTAACTATGTACAATAAAGGTAGAGACATGACAAAGGGTAAATCCAAAACAGTTCTCACAGGGTTAGCCTATCAGGAGACTTCTTAGGCCTAGCAGATTGCCTCAGTCCCCTGACCGGTTCCTCCAGCAGTGAGGTTGTGTTTTTGTCAACAACAGGAGGTTGCTTCGAGGACTCAGGCAGTATTTTGGGGGCGTTCCCTCTCTTCAGCTCCCTCATGGGTCATAGGCAGAGCCTCTACGGAAATCCCCTGTTCTCTCAGTTCAGGCTCTGCCGTGGGGGTGCCGGTGATGCCTGCTGGTTCCACCTGTACAGCCGTTGGGGTTGTGCCCTCTCTGCTCCTTACGTGGTCTACGCACTTCGGCACTCGTCTACCCTGCACGTACACAAGGTGAGAGATTGGACAATGTCATGATATTCAAACATACATCATAACACATACATAATGATAGACAGAGCAACGGACCAATTAGCACACATAACACGACAGCCAATCACAGACAAGAGCAGACACAGTATAAAACAAGAAACACGACACTTCCTGGGCAGTCCATCTGGAGACGGCACAGGGCCAGGACCTCAAAGCAAGACACTCACACAGTTACAACGTGCTGAGTACCAAGTTTGATGTATAAATAGTTTAATGGAAAAAAACTGCGTTGTACCAATCGCAATCGTGTTGGTTCATCTGTACCTCAGAGCACCCAACACTTCATGGTGCCAGAAGTGAATCGATACCTACCAGCAAATCTGCCATCCTGAGCCATGGACACCCTTAACAAACCGTAGCCGTTGCAAGTCGCTGGGAACCTGGGCATAAATTGGACGCTCTTCAAGCATCGCTTCGAACTCTTCATGCAAGCCAATGAAAAACGGGGTGCCTCGGACGAAACGAAGATTGCCATGCTCCTCACTACCGCAGGTCAGCACGCCATCCATGTGTACAACTCCTTGGTGTTCGCGGAAGGCGAGAACAAAGCTAAGTATGACTCGGTCTTCCTCAAGCTCGACAAGCACTTCAAAGTTGAGGTCAACGAGAGCTTTGAGAGGTATGTCTTTCAGCAGCGCCTGCAAGGTAAGGATAAGCTCTTTCAGTCCTTCCTGACGCACCTCCGCATACTCGCGCAATCCTGTGGTTACGACACCACCTCAGAGCCCATGATCCGGGACCAGATCGTATTTGGGGTTGCCTCGGGCAGCCTATGCCAGCAGCTTCTAAAAATTAAAGGCCTGACCTTAGCATCTGCAGTTGAAGCCTGTGTCCTGCATGAGAATGCGACTAGCCGCTATGCCCAATTTCAGGCGACCAAATCGGCACGGAGGGGGTCCCATGCGACCGAATCGGCAAGCCAGGCCACCCACGAGGCCGAATGCATCCAGGCAATCGAGTTTCTCCCGGCCTGCGGCCCGGACGAGGGCGGCCGTTCCGCGCGCTTTTCAAGGTCTCCCGCGTTTGTGCGCGCCAAAACCTACGGCAACACTGAGGGACGTGCTGCACAGGCACGCCCGACGCAAGACCGAACTGCGCATGCGCAGTGGCGTAACGAACGCCATGACGTCACGATGTGCGGCAACTGTGGAGCTGCACATTAAAAGGGGCAATGTCCTGCAAAAACCCGACTGCCTATGCTGTGGCAAGATGGGCCACTACGCTGCCTACTGTCGAGCGGCTCAACCTGTTGATCTTCCACATCTCCGACAACCTCGCAGGAACGTGCGGGCCATTCAGCCTCCCCATCACGACATCCAAACCGATGACACAGATGACCAAGACGCCTTCCGGGTTGCGGTCATTGATGGGAACCGGGTCAACACCATCAATCCGGGCGATGAATGGTGTGCCACCCTGACGGTCAACCGCTCGCCAATCACTTTTCGCCTGGACACTGGCGCCTCCGCCAACCTCAGAGCATGGTCAGCCTTCTACGCCATGAAGGTCAGACCACCAATCCGGCCATCCCGGTGCAAGATGGTCGACTACAACGGGAACGTTATCCCGGCCATGGGATCCTGCCAACTCCAGGTGACACACAACACACACACGGCCACACTCTCGTTAGAGATAGTCGGCTCATCGAAGGACTCCCTGCTGGGATCACAGGCATGCAAGGCTCTCCACCTTATGCAACAAATCCACTCTCTCTCTCCAGACGGCACGTCTGACTTCCCGGATGCAGAGTTCAACGCACAGCTCCAATCTCTCCTCGCCCACAACCAGGAGGCATTCGAGGGCATGGGAACACTGCCATATACCTACCGAATTCGCCTCAAACCGGACGCCATCCCGGTTGTTCACGCACCTCGCAGGGTTCCTGCGCCACTTAAAGACCACCTCAAGCTGCAGCTGCAGGATCTCCAGGACCAAGGGGTCCTATCCAGGGTCACGGAGCCCACGCCATGGGTCAGCTCCATGGCGTGTGTCAAGAAGCCCTCCGGCGAGCTCCGTATCTGTATTGGCCCCAAAGACCTCAATAATAATATTATGAGGGAACATTATCCCATACCCAAACGGGAGGAGATCACCAGTGAAATGGCCCAGGCGAAGATATTCACGAAACTGGATGCTTCTAAGGGGTTTTGGCAGATCCAACTGGACCCGTCCAGCCGAAAGCTATGCACCTTCAACACCCCTTTCGGCAGGTTCTGCTACAACCAGATGCCATTTGGCATCATCTCGGCATCCGAGGTCTTCCATAGAATCGTGGAGCAGATGATGGAAGGCATCGAAGGGGTGCGCGTACATGTGGATGATGTCATCATCTGGTCCACCACACCGCAGGAGCACATATATTGTCTCCAACGCGTTTTTTCCCGCATACGGGAAAACGGCCTGCGCCTCAACCGAGCCAAGTGCTCCTTTGGCCAGACCGAGTTGAAGTTCCTGGGGGGCCATATCTCCCGGTCAGGGGTCCGTCCGGATGCAGACAAGGTGAGCGCCATCACAGCCATGCCGCAGCCGACCGACAAGAAAGCTGTCCTACTCTTCCTTGGCATGGTCAACTTCCTGGGGAAGTTCTTTCCCAACCTTCCCTCCCACACGACGACTCTGCGCCACCTCGTCAGAAAATGGGAGGAGCTCAAACGCAAACTCACCATTGCACCAGTGTTGGCATTTTTTGACACGTCTCGTGCCACCAAAATCTCAACTGATGCCAGCCAATCCGGCATTGGAGCAGTGCTCCTGCAGCGGGATGACACGGAATCATGGGCCCCAGTTGCCTATGCATTGCGGGCCATGACCCCCACAGAACAGCGCTACGCGCAGATCGAAAAAGTGTGTCTGGGCTTGCTAACCGGTTTAGACAAGTTCCATGATTACGTATATGGTATTCCCCGATTCACTGTCGAAGCTGACCACCGCCCCTTGGTCAGCATAATAAACAAGGACCTGAACGAGATGACCCCTCGTCTCCAGCGCATCCTCCTTAAACTCAGGAGGTACGACTTCCAACTGGTCTACACTCCAGGGAAAGACCTCATCGTGGCGGATGCCCTATCCAGAGCAGTGAGCACGCCGCCAGATGCGGAGGGGTTCGTATGTCAGGTCGAGGCACAGGTGGCCTTCACATCGGCAAATCTGCCGGCTGACGACTCCAGTCTGGCCCGCATCCGCCGAGAGACTGCGGCCGACCCCCTTCTGCAGCGAGTGATACGCCACATGACGGGAGGATGGCTCAAAGGGCAGTGACCGCAGTTCTACAATGTACGAGACGACCTAGCCATCATTGATGGTGTCCTTCTGAAGCTGGACCGGATTGTGATTCCGCACAGCATGCGCCAGCTGGTTCTCGGCCAACTACACGAAGGCCACTTGGGGGTCGAGAAGTGCAGACGGAGGGCCCGAGGGGCGGTATACTGGCCGGGCATCAGTGACAATATTGCCAACATGGTGCTCAACTGTACAACCTGCCAAAGGTTTCACCCTGCACAACCTCCTGAGACGCTTCTGCCCCATGAGCTGGTGACGTCCCCCTGTGCGAAGGTGGGTGTCGACCTGTTTCACGCGCTCGGCAGGGACTATGTCATCATAGTTGACTACTTCTCAAACTACCCTGAAGTCATACGCCTGCATGATTTGACCTCGTCTGCTGTCATCAGGGCCTGCAAAGATACCTTTGCTCGCCACGGCATTCCGATGACTGTCATGTCGGACAATGGGCCCTGTTTTGCCAGCCAGGAATGGTCGTCCTTTGCTGCTTCGTATAGCTTCACACACGTGACGTCCAGCCCTCTGCACCCCCAGTCAAATGGAAAGGCGGAGAAGGGCGTTCACAATGCCAAGCGGCTCCTCTGCAAGGCTGCTGCTGCCGGGTCAGACTTCTGCTTCGCCCTGCTGGCCTATTGCTCGGCCCCACTAGCCACTGGTCTCTCACCAGCACAGCTGCTGATGGGTCGCGCCCTCAGAACCACTGTGCCTTCCATCCTGGCACCAACAATAGACCATGCTCCGGTACTGCATAGGATGCAACTGCAGCGCGGTCGCCAGAAGAGATCGTACGACACACGGGCAACTGATCTTCCCTCCCTGGCCCCTGGAGACAACGTCCGCATCCACCTACCAGACGGTGGCTGGTCAGCACCTGCCGAAGTTCTCCGACGCGTGGCTCCCCGCTTGTTCCTGGTACGCATGCCTGATGGATCCGTGCATAGGCGCAATCGCCGAGCTCTTCGCTTACTTCCACGCTCGCAACGGGACCTTACACAGACGCCGTGTCCTCCACTGGTTCCTGATAGCGACTTCGTGGAGCTGCCGTTTACCATGCCCCTTCTGTCGCCGCCCGTGGTCAGGCCCGCACCTCAGCTGGTGGTTCTCGACCCACCCTTGAGGCGGTCAACCCAAGTTCGTTGCCCACATACTAGACTGGACTTATGAGACTGTTCACACGTTGAACTTTTGCAACCACTGTTTTATAACATGTCTCTATTTTCTCGTTACAGGCATTCGTTTGATCGTTCCAAATTTCCACGTTGTTCTTTTTGTTATGGTACAACCTCGTTAGCATATCGCACCTGACATCGCCCCTTGTATATAGTTAAGCCCCATGTACATGATGTAAATATTACGCACACACACACATTTAGCTGCACTCAGGACACATTTATATTTATAACCACGTAGGCACATAATCTTGTAAAAAAAGGGGAGATGTCATGATATTCAAACATACATCATAACACATACATAATGATAAAGCAACGGACCAATTAGCACACATAACACGACGGCCAATCACAGACAAGAGCAGACACTGTATAAAACAAGAAACACGGCACTTCCTGGGCAGTCCATCTGGAGATGGCACAGGGCCAGGACCTCAAAGCAAGACACTCTCACAGTCACAACGTGCTGAGTACCAAGTTTGATGTATAGATAGTTTAATGGAATAAAACTGCGTTGTACCAATCGCAACCGTGTTGGTTCGTCTGTACCTCAGAGCACCCAACACTTCAGACAAGACTGTACCACAGTTTTGCCAATTAGTCTCAGTGGGCCAGATGCAAGGTTTCTCAGAAAGACTCGGTCACCAATTTTAAATGATCTGTTTCCTTTCACCCAATCACGCTGGTTCGTTTGGGAGGCTTGTCGTGCCTCCACCCTCCCAGCCAAATTTGTGAAAGCGAGGTGAGGAGCTTTTCACATGTGGTGGATGCCATTGGTTTTGAAGAAGTGTTGAAATTCCTCCCCATAAAAACTGAGCTATCACCAGAATCCATCACCTTGGGAAGGCCATGGACGGCAAAGTTGCGATGCAGAGTTTCAGTGGTGGCCGCTGAGTTTGTCGTCTCCATCTCATGGATATCCAGCCACTTGGACTGCGTGTCAACTAGTATGAGGAACGTTCTTCTCATGAAAGGGTCGGAAAAATCAATATGTAACCTTGTCCACGGATGACCAGGCCATTCCCATGGATGTAGGCGGGATACGGGCAGTACGTTTGCTGTGCCTGACAAGAGTCACATAGGTAAACTCGATTCTCAATATCCTTGTCAATGCCGGGCCACCATATGTAACTCCTGACCAACATTTTGATCTTAGTTTAGCCAGGGTGTGCAATGTGCAACTTCCGCAATAGTGGGTCTCTAGCTGGGGGTGGTACTACCACCCGGGACCTCAGAGTGAAACGCTGTCCTCACAATTGAGCTCATCTGTTCTGATGAGAAAGAGCCTGAGCTGATCTGACTTGTCATGGTGCCATGGTGTCATGGTTCAGTTAGAACCATGCGTTTTATTCTCGGGAGGACTCTATCGCATTGAGTCCAGTTTATTATGTGGGTCGAAGAAACCGGCAGAGTGTCAAGGAACTCTAAAGCCAGAACAAACTCTTGTGGTACAGGTGGCACTGACGAATGTGATATAAAATAGTTACTTTAGAGTTACTAGTTAATGTATGTAGAAATAAGCCACTTTGATTCTGGCAGTTAGGGACAAAGGGGTTTGAGACCGCATGGTAAAAGCAGGAAGAGGTGTGTCTATGAGAGTGATGCTGCATTGATAGGGGCCAGAGAAAGGGATTGGAAGTGAGCCAATCAGAATAGATCGAACAGGTCAGGAGGGACATAGGCTGACCTATGTCCGTCGAGTATGTGAAACTTGATACCATTTGAATTGATTTTGCAGAGATCCCTTTGTCTTTTAGTTCAGTCGTTTTCTGGGGTGTAAGAGGCTGGATGTCTCTTACGTTTCTGTAAGATGATTCAAGCTTGCAAGCTAAATAAATAACTTCTTTTTACGTGCAAATCCATCTCAACTTTTATTGAGGCCAGACTGACAGAGAAAGAAATTTGGGGATCAACATTTGGTGCCGAAAACCGGGATTTCTCTGGGCGATCCTGATCCAATTGCGAAATCAGAATTAGACTGATTATGAACAGGAGGATGGGGAACAAAGGGCCCTCAATGTAGAACTGGAAAACGACCGCGCATTGATTGTTCCCCTCTTCTTATCGTCTGATTAGTCTGGTCACTCGCGGTTGGCACAGAAAGACCGCCTCGACGAAATCACAGGTCAGTCTGGGGATTAGCACTTTAATTGATGGGATTTCATATTGTTGTTTCGGCTTGGGTTAGGGTTTTGGGCTGATGGGACTTTAATAATGAAGGTTCAGTCTATTATATGGGTTCAGAGGCTGATGTGACTTCATTAATGAAGGTTCAGTCTATTATAAGGGTTCAGAGGCTGATGTGACTTCATTAATGAAGGTTCAGTCTATTATATGGGTTCAGGGGCTGATGGGACTTCAATAGATGGAGGTTCAGTCCAGTATAACTGTTTTTAAATCTGAAGATGGTTCAACTCTATGTGTGAGTGTTTTAAATATATAGTTGATTAAGCTAAAATTGTCTCCTTGGACTGTAAAGTTCCGAGGTCTAGTTGAGATTGTGAGGAATGCTGCATATTGGTTGAAGCAGAAGTCTCTCAAAGGGTTAACAGCAGCAGGCGGAGTTGAAAACAGACAGTGCTTCTCACTCAGGCTTTGAGATAACAGCAGCAGCCGTAGTGTAATCGGATACCTTTCCTTTGAGTCAGTGAACACCAGCAAAGTTACGTTTTGAATTAATTAAAGGAAACCAGTGGGTTTCTCCACCTCTTTGATAAAAGTTATTATTTTCGAAAGCAATTGATTGAAATTGCCAGAATCTTAAGTTTTACTTACTTGAAATAAGGTTTATCTCATTTTATCTGGAGATTAATGGAAACTTAAAGAAGATCATGGACACCATTTTAAAAAGTGTCAATCTGGAGATGATAGTTGATTTTGCTGATACTTATGTGTATGTAAAAGAAAAAAAACTTGTTAAAAGAAAAATTGTTAAGATAAAGAAATAATTAAGTTGTAAATGTTATACAAGTTTGTGTTAAGCAAATTGTAAATTTAGTTCTGAGTTGAGATCAGAGCTAAGCTTGCAAGTTGCAGTAATTCAATTTGAATTTTCAAACATTTTTAAGTTTTAAAAAAAAGAGAGCAAATAGAGAAAAGAAGGACACAGATCTTGAATGCGTCGAATAGCACATTTCAAAGGCCCATAAATCTTTCTGTTATCTTAGACCTAAAACCTAGGAAGATTGACGAGCCAGAGGAATTTCTGGAGCGTTTTAATGAAATCTACCGGGGGCAGTCAGGCGATTTGCTGTATCAAAATGGTCAGAATTCCCCTCAATACTGTGCTATGTTAATGCATTGCCTACCACCTTCTGTGGTTACTGCTGTGAAATGTAATAACATGAATTGGACAGAGAACGACCCTTCCCAGATGGCAAGGGCAGTCAGATTTTACTGGAAGGAGGGTGTAGGCCAAGAAGGAGGCTCAGTTACAAAGGTTAAGACTGAGTATGTAATGAAAAAGGATGATCTGCGACCCCAACAAGCGGCAGAAATGGTAGTTTACCAGCAGGAGCTCCAATATAGTGACTTTGGGTGGGTGGATCAGCGAAGAGGAGGATGAGACAACAGTGCTATATTTCTATCACCCCCCCAGTGGTGAACGTTAGACGTTGAACAGTCACTGCATCACGTTACCCTGGCCTATGACAGAACTGGACGAAACAGGGAGTTGGAGTACAAATACCGGCCATTACTTGAGACCGAATGGCCAGTCAAGGTTACAGCCACAGTCACGGGAAAAGAAGGTACAGCCGATTTTGTTACAATATCACCACATTTATGGCCACAGTCAGCTTCGGTAAGCCCTCATATTACACGTCAGGTCCATGACCAGTACCATGCCAGGGATATGGGGCGAATGGTCAGCATCTTACCGCAGCTCGTCAGAATAGGTATGAGATATACCTTTTGAACAATCCACGTCTGACATTTAAATACTGTACCACTATCAATCCAGCCTGTTTTCTTAGTGGTCCCCCTGTCCATGAAGACGCACCTGGCCACGACTGTTTAGCCTTGATTCAGGAAACTACCACAATAAGGGGCGATTTGAGTGACATTTCGTCAGAACAACCTGACATGATTATGTGTGGTCAAATATCCCACCGGGGTTTAGTTAATGACCTACTGCAGGCCCTCCTTATGCCCGCGCAGATTTCCGTTATTAAATGCGCTGCCCACACGAATGGTACAACCCCAGTTGACGTTGGTAATGAACGAGCAGATCGTGCAGCGCGCACAGCTGCACAAATTCAGCAAGTGATGGTGCCTAAAATGTTAAGTCAGACTAAACGATCTACTATGAATATGTCTGCTTCTGACAAGCCAATGCCAACCATCCAAGACGTCATAAGGTTACAGGAGGACGCTCCTGAGAGTGATAAACAAATGTGGAAACGGTTAGGTTGTACATATGATTCTGTTTCCTCTTTATGGACCACGCCTGCACATCAGACTTGTATGTCTGATGCGCTGGCTTTATGGGTCATTGAATGTGTACACTTTGCAACTCATTGTGGGGCTCGGGGGACTAGTGATTTGTTGCTTGACACTTGGTGGCACCCTAAAATGCAGGGGTTGGCCCAAAGTATCAGTAATCGGTGTTTGATTTGTCAGCAATATAACACCGGAAAAGGTATCCCTTGTGGGAAGGGGCAAACCCCGTTGCCCAGTGGTCCCTTTGAGACGCTCCAAATGGATTACATTGAGTTGGAAAGGTGTCAATGTTACAAATATGTTTTGGTCATTGTGGATGTGTTCAGCAGATGGGTCGAGGCGTATCCAACTATCTATAGTAAAGCTGCTCCAGTGGTTAAAGTCTTGATGAGGGAAATCATTCCCCGGTACGGTATACCAGCTCAGTTAAGTTCTGATAATGGGCCTCATTTTATTGGACAAATTAACAAGGAGTTTTGCTCCCAGTTGGGCATACGCCAGCAGTTACACTGTGCTTACAGACCGCAGGCGGCCGGGTTGGTTGAGAGACACAATCAGACCCTCAAAACTAAATTGGCAAAATTAAGAGCAGACACGGGACTGACATGGCTTAAGTTGCTCCCCGTTGCCCTCTTCCAGCTGCGGGTTACACCTGCGGGACCAGCCCGGCTCTCTCCCGCCGAGATTCTTTATGGCAGGCCTCTTAGAACTCCTTGGAGCCTGCAGGTTCCCAGACGGGTTCAGTTTCATCAGATGACTGAAGAAATGACCACCTATGTTCTAGCCCTTACGCAAGTGCTCAAGGAACTCCATGGCCAAGTCCGCGCGGCTCACCAGCCATTGCCCCAGTACCTAGCTCACTTTCAGTCCAGCCCGGTAGTTATGTCATGGTCAAAAAATTGGACTAGGAAGGGGTCGGAGCCGCGATGGGACGGGCCCTTCCAAGTTCTCCTTACCACCCCCACAGCAGTTAAAGTGGAGGGGCGAAGTGCTTGGTTCCACCTACATCACTGTAAATTGAGTCCATCTCCACTACTGTAAAAGGTCGGATACTAACCTGCCTCCCTTCTCCAGTGCTATTTTACAGGTGTGGAGCATGATGGAGTGGCTACGCATCGTCTGTCTGATATTTGGCCTCACTTCGCTTGGCGTGTTATTGGCGATGGACATGGAAAAGGGGAATATTATGTATCTGTGTAGCCCCAACCAATCTACAAGGATACATCACCTATGCAAAGGTGATGTTCTTCGCTGCCCCCATATACGAGGACATGGTATCGACTCATGGAAGGTCATCAAAGTTAAGGAGAATGCAGGAGTCATGAAGCAGCTGCACCGGTCCCGGCGATGGGAAGGGAACATTATATGGACATTGCCTTGTTTTTGGAATACATGTAAATTTGATTTTGGATGTGTTAAAAGTGGTACAATAAAGGTAAAATCAGGCTGTCAGAAGAGTGTAGGAAGAGACCATGAGAAAGAGAAAGGGACTAGAGAGAGGACGGGGCGTGTGAGAAGGGAAGTACAGCTAGAACGTAGGTTACCGGGAGATACACTTAAGTTAGTTAAAGGCCAAACTGAGGAAAACCCGGGTAGTAAACCTTGGGAGCCCTCGGGGCAATAACCAAGGAGTTGTCTCAGCTACGGTTGTTTGCAATGCAGAACCGGCATGCTCTTGACTATCTTCTGGCCCGTGAGGGTGGGGTATGCGCCATAGTACAGGGCAAGTGTATCATGGGTGTTCAGGACTTGACCGCTAACATTACTAAATTTATGGATCGCATACGGGATCACTTGGACGGGATGCAGGATCCTGACTCTTGGGGTAACTGGGGATTTGGAGGATGGAAGGACTGGTTGATAAATATGGCCATGTATCTAGTGGTAGCTATCGGCTGCATCTTTGTGGGCCTGGCCATCCTTAAATGTGTGATGGGTAGAATGCGGGGTGCACTAGATCAGATCACCGCCCCAATCACCGGAAAAAAAAATTTAACTGTTAAAATCCATGAGGGTGAGGCAGATGAAGACAGGAATTGGAAATGCAGCGACGGATCTTTTTAGATGAGGAACCGTAGCTATGGATTGGATAGTTCGGTTATCATGGAATGATAAAAGGAGGGAATGACGAATGTGATATAAAATAGTTACTTTAGAGTTACTAGTTAATGTATGTAGAAATAAGCCACTTTGATTCTGGCAGTTAGGGACAAAGGGGTTTGAGACCGCATGGTAAAAGCAGGAAGAGGTGTGTCTATGAGAGTGATGCTGCATTGATAGGGGCCAGAGAAAGGGATTGGAAGTGAGCCAATCAGAATAGATCGAACAGGTCAGGAGGGACATAGGCTGACCTATGTCCGTCGAGTATGTGAAACTTGATACCATTTGAATTGATTTTGCAGAGATCCCTTTGTCTTTTAGTTCAGTCGTTTTCTGGGGTGTAAGAGGCTGGATGTCTCTTACGTTTCTGTAAGATGATTCAAGCTTGCAAGCTAAATAAATAACTTCTTTTTACGTGCGAATCCATCTCAACTTTTATTGAGGCCAGACTGACAGAGAAAGAAATTTGGGGATCAACAGCACTGTTTGACTTTGGGGGAGTGGGACCCAACTCAGTACATCGGCGGCTGATACGGGAAAACGTAGTTATAGGCCGTCAATAACAAAGCCCACCACTGTACCATGGCCAAAGTGATAGGAGGAATTGGTTTGTCCTCATGAAGGAGGCCCAGCAGTGGCTCGTGGCCTGTTATAATGGTGAAATGGCACCTGCACATGTTCTAATGGAATTTCTTGACACCATAAATTTCAATTTGTGGATACTTCCGTTCTTCATCTGTGAGAGTTCAGGAGGTGAAGGTGATGGACCTATCTGAGCAATCCTCCATTCTATGTGACTGGACCGCACCTTTCGCATCAGGTGAAGCATCGTAGGTCAAGATGATTTGTTTGCTTGGATCGAAATGGACCAACAAGCTGGATGACTGCAGGGCCTGTTTGACTTGGTTGAAAGCTTGTACTTGTGGGTCTTTCCAATGCCCGCCTTGGTGCTTCTTTAAAAGGTATAGTGGCGCTAATGTAGTTTCCAAATTGGAGATGAACCGACCGTAGTAGTTTACCAGTCCTAAAGTTTATTTTAGTTCTGCAACATTCTTTGACAGGAACCTCTTTGATGGCCCTCACCTTGTCCTCAAGAGGGTGCAGGCATTTTGCGTCCACTTTGAATCCTAAATATGTGACCTCGCTGGCTTGGAACATACACTTCTCTCATTTCAATCTGATGCCAGCATCTCTCAACCTTCTTAGAACTTCTTCTAAGCTGGCTAAGTGCTCCTCGTATGATGTTCTGGTCACGTCATCAAGGTAAACCACAACCTTCTGGATACCTTGGAGGAGATCTTCCATTGTGCATTGAAATGTTGCACGACAGACAATGTACCAAAAGGTAACCTGGTGTATTGAAAAGGCGTTTTGTGCATATTGATGATTGCATACTTCTGGGAATCCTCGTCCAGTTCCAATTGTGAATAACTGTGACTTAAATCAAGTTTTGTATATGTGAGGTCTTGCCAGCTCTGCATAAACTCTTCTATCCGATAAATCAAATACTTATCAAGTTGGGCCACTTTGTTAATAGTAAGTTTGTAGTCACCTCATATCCTGACAGAGCGGTCTGGTTTTAAGACAGGGACAATAGGGTCCGCCCACTCATAAAATGGCACCGGTTTTATGATCCCCAATTCTTCCAAGCCCGTTAACACGGCCTCAACTTTCTGGTGCAAGGCATAAGGGAATGGTGCAAGGTCTTGAAGAACTTCAGTGTGGATTCAGGGTTGAAGCAAATTTTGGCTTTCGCCATTTGAATTGGGCCTAGTTCGTTCTGAAACACATCTTTACAGTTGCACAAGACTTCCTGAAAAGCACCATCTGATATCGAAAATTTCTAACCAGTTTAGCTTGATCTGGCACACCCATTGACCATGGCTAACTCGGCAGCCTGTTGCTGATATGATGCTGACATCATTGCTGTACCCAAAATCTTCAGGCTTTTCCTGTATGCGTCGCTAACTTGACGGTTGTACTGCTTATGCTCAAAGGCTAAAGTTCTCTTAGAAAGTATTAGAAAGTTTCTTCGCCCACCACCCTGGCAAATGCTCCTATGTCGACCTCCATGCTTAATGGTCACCTCTGTGCCTGTCAACTTGGGTGTACACCTTGCAGCCATCCCACTCTGCAGTTGGTTTACTTCGACCTCCTGCATGAATTGAAGCTTCAACGTGCCCGTCTTAGTGCATTTGGTTGTTTGGGCTATTTCAGTCACCTTGGGCAGGATTCTCCCAAAATGGGACTCTGTCCCCATGCCGGTGTAAAAACAGTGGTATTTTACTCCAGAGATTCCTATAAAAGAGTTGACCTCCTTCTGCACTGTATGTTCTATGTATGTATGTAATTCAATGCCCTGCAGGGGGCTAGATGGGAACCGGAGTAAATCTCGCAGCTTTAGCTGCGGAAACGGGCCCTTTCACTTCCGGTTCAGAGTCTGCGCATGCCCATGGCGGTGGCCTCCAGAGGCTGCGCCGAGCTCCATGGCGGACTCGGACACGGAGCCAGACAGAAAAATGAGAACTCGGCCAGTCGGAAGCGGTGGATTGCTGGGCGGGCCTCTGGCATTGGCCCTCCGCCGGCACTCCATATTCCACGGTCATGCCGATTTTCTGGTCCCGGAGAATTGCCGAACCGGCACCGGGCCTGACTATGACGTGAAAGTGGATTCCCCGCCGCACCGCGCCGGCCGCGATTTCGGTGCGGGGCTGCGGAGAATCCAGCCCCTTATCTAGGGATATCTTCATCTCGGCCAGCACAATTTCCTTTGCAAGTTGATGTTATTGATGCCGCATATCAGGCAGCTACGCAGCATATCACTTAATGCCGTGCCGAATATGGTCATTTGGCGAAGTCTGGCAACAAAAGCCGAAATGGTTTCTCTTGGGTCCCTGACAGCGTAGTAGTATGATGGAGGGTCTGGGGTTGTAATGCTCGTTCACAAGCTTCACCAATTGGTCAAACAATTTTGTGTCAGGGACTTCCAGGATCGTTAAATTCCAGATGACGTTGTAGGTCTGGGGCCACAAACTGTTAACAAAATGCCTTTTTGCTTATCTTCCCACCTGATCTTGTTGGCAGTAAAGAAATACTGGAGCCGCTCGATATATTGGTTGGTGCCCGTGTCGAACGGATTTGCTTTCTCGCTCACTGTTTTTTCAAAGACTTTTGTTCCTTGGCTTCTTCTGCCGCAACTCCCTCCCACACAAATTCTGGGACTTGCAGTGGTTGCCCAATTTACACTTGTTGCCAAAGTAGTGTCTCGAGGCAATACTGTAGAGGCTTCTTGTATAATGAAAGGCATTTATTAAGAACAGTAAAAAGGTTCACTCTACACAGGCATTGAGGTCACAAAAACAGGTCTTCACTCTCCGACTCTCGGTCCACATTGCCTGACCAGTAGCACAGTGGTTAGCACAGTTGCTTCACAGCTCCAGCGTCCCAGGTTCGATTCCCGGCTTGGGTCACTGTCTGTGTGGAGTTTGCACTTTCTCCCCGTGTCTGCGTAGGTTTCCTCCGGGTGCTTCGGTTTCCTCTCAATTTCCAAAGAAGTGCAGGTTAGGTGGATTGGCCATGCTAAATTTCCCTTAGTGACCAAAAAGGTTGGGTTGGTTGGGGTTACTGGGTTACGCGGATAGGGTGGAGGTGTGGGCTTAGGTAGGGTGCTCTTTCCAAGGGCCGGTGCAGACTCGATGGGCCGAATAGCCTCCTTCTACATTGTAAATTCTATGATTCTTTCACCCTCCACTCCCAGGGCCCTGTACTTTTTCCACATTGGATATAAGAACATAAGAATATGAGAGCATGAGAACTAGGAGCAGGATTAGTCGTGCAGCTCCTCGTTACGATCTGGCAATGACCCTCCGGCCAGTCAATACGATTATGGCTGACCTCACCTCAGCCTCAACTTCATTTTCCTGCCCATTCTCCAGAACTCCTTCAACTCATTACTCATTAAAAATCTGTCTGTCTCCTCCTTAAATGTACTCAATTTCCACCCCACTCTGGGATAGTGAATTCCAAAGATTCACAACCCTTTGAGAGAAGTAATTTCTCCTTTGTTTTAAATTTGCTACCTTTTATCCTAAATCTATGACTTCTCAATCTAGGTTTCCCCACATGAGGAAGCATCTGCTCTATGTCTACTTTGTCAATGCCTTTTATCATCTTAAATACCTCAATTAGATCTCCTCTCATTCTTCTAAACTCTAGAGAGTATCGGGCCAAACTATTCAATCTCGCTTCATTAGACAAAGCCCTCATCTCTGGAATCAATCTAATGAACTTAAATAAGGCATGGGGAGTCCAAAGCAAGCAAAAAAGTAAACAACACTTATTTCACAACAGTTGCATACATGAGTACCTGTAGAACCTCACCAGATACTCTCCTGTCGGTAGGTTCTACACTGGCTGACCTTTTATAGAAGTACAGGTATGCTACCCAGCCCCTAACGGGGGAGCTCGTACACCTCACAGAGCATGGGAAAAACAATCATTCCATACCGTATGTCTCGTGCAGATTATTACAACCCCCCCCCCCCCCCCCGAAGGTCGATGAGGAGGAGAAGACGACAGAGTTGCAAAAATCATTGATGAAGAAGAAGAAGAAAGCAGTGCAGCATTCGCAGCAGTCGGATGACGGAGACGTTTTGACTCCGGCAGGTCACCGTCAAGCGAAGGAGTAGGATCAGCTGGCAAATGGCGTTTACGGCTAGAATGCTTGGGTTGATCATCGGCTGAGGGCAGCGGAACCATGACGTCGGCATCGGAAATCGCAGATGTTTGGGTCTCCCTGTCGGAGTCCCAGGACAGTGCGTCAGGCATGTTGGTTTTGCGGGAAAACAAAGGTGTTGCAGCAGTAGGCTGTACCGGCAATGGAACCGGAGGATCCAGGGAAGAGCTCTTCTGCGGTACCTGCCGAAGAAGAGACCACCAGGAGTGGATTTGATCCAGGTGCCGCCACATAAGCTGCTCAGGGACATGAGCCTAGTAAGGCACAGGGCCCGATTGACGGATGATGATCCCAGAGAGCCAGCGACGCCATCGGTGAAGTTACAGACGTAGACCTCGTCATCAGGTATGAAGTGTCAAAGTGGTCTGTGTCGAGCCAGCCCATGCTGTTTGCTGTTGTGATTCTTGTCTACGGTGCACCTTAGCGCCAATATCTGGCAACAGCAAACACAGTCGCGTCTGAAGATCGACCCATGATCAGCTCAGCAGGGGCCATCCGAGTCACCATGTGAGGTGTGGTCCTCAAGAAACTTGCCCATCGGGTATCCCTCAAGCCTGCAGTCTGCTTCTTCAGCCCCCGTTTGACCATCTGCACGGCTCTATTGGTTAAACCATTCAACATCAGCTGATAAGGGGCGGTGCGGACATGGCGAATCACGTTGCGCTTTGCAAAAGCAACATCTCGCTCGTAAACGAGGCTCCATTATCAGTGAAGAGCACCTCGGGATGCCATGGACTGAAAAAGAACTACGCAGGCATTCTATGGTCGCTCGGGACATGATCATCTGGTGGATCTCCAGCCACTTTGAGCGGGCGTCCACCATGATCAAAAACCAGAAACATAAAGCCCAGAAAAGGACTGGCAAAATCCGCATGAATGCTAACCAAGGGCGACCCAGCCATTTCCAGGGATGTAAAGGCACTGCCGCGGAGAGTGTCTGATGTTCCTGACAAATGGGGCAGTTCTGGCCCAATGCTTCGATATCTGAATCCAACCCTGGCCACCAAATAGGCTTTCGAGCCAACATCTTCATCTTGGATTCACCAGAATGCCCCGCATGAAGATCTATCAAAACCAAAGCTATTTGGCTGGTGGTGGGATATTCTGGTCCCACCGCAGTCGATGTCGATTTATATTCCCTGCCCAGTGGATGAAATTTTCCGGCGGGCTCGTCTGGTACTGCCAATGTGAGTGGATAGTTTAATGACTCACCATATTTTCTTACCATGGGCCAGACCTTGTCCCTACTGTGATGGGTTGGAAACCTCTGGCCAGTGAGCCTGTAAGAATCTGAGAGACAGCAGAGCGAGAAAGGGAGCTGGATCCTCTGGTTCACCAGCTGCATGTTACTTGGCAGTATGCTGTTCGCTGGAAGCGAGATCGCTTGTCAACGGGATTTCCCATTGCAGCCATCCCATGCTGCTGGGAAACCCATGGGGGGGAGCGCACTCTCGGCGAGAAAAGTGAATCGCAATAGCCAGAGAATTCTGGCCAAAGTCCCTATTGTTCACTATGCAGATTGAGAGTTGGGAGCTCAGATTGAAGAGTCTATGGCCGGGATTCTCCGCTATCCGGCGGAGCGGGCCGCCCGGAAGGTGCGGAATCCTCCACTCCTTCAGGAGCTAGGCCGGCACCAGCGGGGTAGGCGCCACGCCAACCGGCGCCGAAGGGCCTCCACTGGCCGGCATGGGTTGACGCATGCGCAGGAGTGCCAGCGTGTTCTGGCATGATCCCAATGCATGGGTGGGGGGTTCTTCTCCGCGCCGGCCATGGCAGACCGATTGCGGGCCAGGCCACCGTGGGGGCCCCCCGAGGACTCCGCAGGCCGCCCACAAAGCCAGGTCCTGCCGGTAAGGACCTTGTTTGATTTACACCGGTGGGACTGGCCGGAAACGGGCGGCCACCCGTCCCATCGTGGAGCGGAGAATCGGCAGGGGGGGCCACTGCCAATGGCCCCGACCGGCATGACGCGTTTCCCGCTCCCGCCGAAAAACCGGCGCTGGAGAGTCCGACTGCCAGCGGCGGGGCGGGATTCACGCCGCCCCCTGGCGATTCTCCGGCCTGGCGGGTTGTCGAAGAATCCCGCCCACATGTTTTTGGAGATTTGATGGAGGTTGGAAGATTCACCTAGCTTTGGCTAGAGAGAGAAATTGCCATGGTAACCTTCACCATGAAAGTCAGTTCAAGGATTAGAGGTTATGCAGCTGGAAAAAAAAAGGAAGCAAGGGAGATGAGAATAGCTTTGCACTGGTTCATGGAGAATGAATCCACTTAAGGGACCAAGTAAAGTATAACTATGATAGAGGATCTTGGGTCATTAAAAGTTAAATGGGGGATTTTTTCTGCAGTTTAAAGTATAAGTTGTCGACAAAAATTATGTTAGTCGATCTTGCTTTTAGTTTATTTCAGTTAAAACGTTCTTTTTTGCCATCTTTTCAGTTGGTCACTGGAATACAAATATCTTTCGAAACGTTATCGGTCTCGACGGAGATCATAGCAACATGAACTTTCTGTTGAATTGCCAACCCCTCAAATCGCATCCACCAAGAGACCAGTTAGGACAGACTACCCCAACAGCAGCTGGTATGTACAGTCTATAGCTGGGCCACTCTTGGGTCTGATCTCCCATAGGACACTGACTGCAAGCATTGTTGCTCTTATTAGCCTTAGTTTTATTAGCTCTAATTCTGTCACCTTTGAACAAAAAGAACAAAGAACAAAGAACAAAGAAATGTACAGCACAGGAACAGGCCCTTCGGCCCTCCAAGCCCGTGCCGACCATACTGCCCGACTAAACTACAATCTTCTACACTTCCTGGGTCCGTATCCTTCTATTCCCATCCTATTCATATATTTGTCAAGATGCCCCTTAAATGTCCCTATCGTCCCTGCCTCCACTACCTCCTCCGGTAGTGAGTTCCAGGCACCCACTACCCTCTGCGTAAAAAACTTGCCTCGTACATCTACTCTAAACTTTGCCCCTCTCACCTTAAACCTATGCCCCCTAGTAATTGACCCCTCTACCCTGGGGAAAAGCCTCTGACTATCCACTCTGTCTATGCCCCTCATAATTTTGTATACCTCTATCAGGTCGCCCCTCAACCTCCTTCGTTCCAGTGAGAACAAACCGAGTTTATTCAATCGCTCCTCATAGCTTATGCCCTCCATACCAGGCAACATTCTGGTAAATCTCTTCTGCACCCTCTCTAAAGCCTCCACATCCTTCTGGTAGTGTGGCGACCAGAATTGAACACTATACTCCAAGTGTGGCCTAACTAAGGTTCTATACAGCTGCAACATGACTTGCCAATTCTTATACTCAATGCCCCGGCCAATGAAGGCAAGCATGCCGTATGCCTTCTTGACTACCTTCTCCACCTGTGTAGCCCCTTTCAGTGATCTGTGGACCTGTACTCCTAGATCTCTTTGACTTTCAATACTCTTGAGGGTTCTACCATTCACTGTATATTCCCTACCTGCATTAGCCCTTCCAAAATGCATTACCTCACATTTGTCCAGGTTAAACTCCATCTGCCATCTCTCCGCCCAAGTCTCCAGACAATCTAAATCCTGCTGTATCCTCAGACAGTCCTCATCGCTATCCGCAATTCCACCAACCTTTGTGTCGTCTGCAAACTTACTAATCAGACCAGTTACATTTTCCTCCAAATCATTTATATATACTACAAAGAGCAAAGGTCCCAGCACTGATCCCTGTGGAACACCACTGGTCACAGCCCTCCAATTAGAAAAGCATCCCTCCATTGCTACCCTCTGCCTTCTATGGCCTAGCCAGTTCTGTATCCACCTTGCCAGTTCACCCCTGATCCCGTGTGACTTCACCTTTTGTACTAGTCTACCATGAGGGACCTTGTCAAAGGCCTTACTGAAGTCCATATAGACAACATCTACTGCCCTACCTGCATCAATCATCTTAGTGACCTCCTCGAAAAACTCTATCAAGTTAGTGAGACACGACCTCCCCTTCACAAAACCGTGCTGCCTCTCACTAATACGTCCATTTGCTTCCAAATGGGAGTAGATCCTGTCTCGAAGAATTCTCTCCAGTAATTTCCCTACCACTGAAGTAAGGCTCACCGGCCTGTAGTTCCCGGGATTATCCCTGCCACCCTTCTTAAACAGAGGAACAACATTGGCTATTCTCCAGTCCTCCGGGACATCCCCTGAAGACAGCGAGGATCCAAAGATTTCTGTCAAGGCCTCAGCAATTTCCTCTCCAGCCTCCTTCAGTATTCTGGGGTAGATCCCATCCGGCCCTGGGGACTTATCTACCTTAATATTTTTTAAGACACCCAACACCTCGTCTTTTTGGATCACAATGTGACCCAGGCTATCTACACCCCCTTCTCCAGACTCAACATCTACCAATTCCTTCTCTTTGGTGAATACTGATGCAAAGTATTCATTTAGTACCTCGCCCATTTCCTCTGGCTCCACACATAGATTCCCTAGCCTATCCTTCAGTGGGCCAACCCTTTCCCTGGCTACCCTCTTGCTTTTTATGTAAGTGTAAAAAGCCTTGGGATTTTCCTTAACCCTATTTGCCAATGACTTTTCATGACCCCTTCTAGCCCTCCTGACTCCTTGCTTAAGTTCCTTCCTACTTTCCTTATATGCCACACAGGCTTCGTCTGTTCCCAGCCTTTTAGCCCTGACAAATGCCTCCTTTTTCTTTTTGACGAGGCCTACAATATCACTCGTCATCCAAGGTTCCCGAAAATTGCCGTATTTATCTTTCTTCCTCACAGGAACATGCCTGTCCTGTATTCCTTTCAACTGACACTTGAAAGCCTCCCACATGTCAGATGTTGATTTGCCCTCAAACATCCGCCCCCAATCTATGTTCTTCAGTTCCCGCCTAATATTGTTATAATTAGCCTTCCCCCAGTTTAGCACATTCATCCTCGGACCACTCTTATCCTTGTCCACCAGTACTTTAAAACTTACTGAATTGTGGTCACTGTTACCGAAATGCTCCCCTACTGAAACATCTACCACCTGGCCGGGCTCATTCCCCAATACCAGGTCCAGTACCGCCCCTTCCCTAGTTGGACTGTTTACATATTGTTTTAAGAAGCCCTCCTGGATGCTCCTTACAAACTCTGCCCCGTCTAAGCCCCTGGCACTAAGTGAGTCCCAGTCAATATTGGGGAAGTTGAAGTCTCCCATCACCACAACCCTGTTGTTTTTACTCTTTTCCAAAATCTGTCTACCTATCTGCTCCTCTATCTCCCGCTGGCTGTTGGGAGGCCTGTAGTATACCCCCAACATTGTGACTGCACCCTTCTTATTCCTGATCTCTACCCATATAGCCTCACTGCCCTCTGAGGTGTCCTCTCGCTGTATAGCTGTGATACTCTCCTGAACAAGTAGCGCAACTCCGCCTCCCCTTTTACATCCCCCTCTATCCCGCCTGAAACATCTAAATCCTGGAACGTTTAGCTGCCAATCCTGCCCTTCCCTCAACCAGGTCTCTGTAATGGCAACAACATCATAGTTCCAAGTAGTAATCCAAGCTCTAAGTTCATCTGCCTTACCCGTAATGCTCCTTGCATTAAAACATATGCACTTCAGGCCACCAGACCCGCTGTGTTCAGCAACTTCTCCCCGTCTGCGCTGCCTCAGAGCCACACTGTCCCTATTCCCTAGTTCTCCCTCAATGCTCTCACCTTCTGACCTATTGCTCCCGTGCCCACCCCCCTGCCATACTAGTTTAAACCCTCCCGTGTGACACTAGCAAACCTCGCGGCCAGGATATTTATGCCTCTCCGGTTTAGATGCAACCCGTCCATCTTATACAGGTCACACCTGCCCCATGCTCACGAGTCGCCAGGTATCTTTCTGATACCGCCACGTGGTTCAAGCTCCAGTAATGATTAATAATGCAGCACACAGCTTAGTAAATGTTAAATCAACGATCATTTATTATATACAGCAATAAATACTTATACAATAATCCTACTTCTAGACTACTACCTACCACTAAAGGCCAATACTTAACTTTGGTGATGGCCCACCAGGTCAGGGAAATGAATAGTCTATCGAATTAGGTCTGGCCTGCGGGATTCAAAAAGGCTGGTACGGGTCGATAGTCTGGAACACCTATCTGGTAGCGATCGCTGGAGTAAGACTTACTTGTTCTTTCGTCGAAGGGTCTCGAAGGTTGCGAGTAGGAGAAGAAGGGTCGATCTGAACTTGGCCCCTATTTTTATAGTCCCTAGGGGCTTCCCGCCTCTCGGGGTGGACCTTGACCCTGGTCCCAAGTGATTGCACTTGGTCCCAATCACTGGGTTCGATATGCTCCAATAATGGGGCGATTCCTTGATCGGGGGGTGGTCGTTTACCTTTCTTTGTCTCGGCCACTGCTGGCACCGAAAGGTCTGGATCGGCTTTCAATTGCTAATTTGTAGCAATTGTTCCCGGGGATGGCCGATTACAATGCAGATGGCTGGGTTGATGTGCTGCTAATGGTTGTAGTTATCGGTCTGGGCTGACTTCCCCAGAGCCGAATACACTGTTCTGTCTGAAGCTGTCCGTTTGAGTCCTGTTGGCTGATTTTCCCATCAGCCTCTTTCGTTCGCCATTTTACATCAGGGTTTGGCCATTTTACTCGGGAATCAGACATTTTAGGTGACTACAGCATCTCTCAGGATCATGACCTGTAAGAGAGGAGTAGTGTTAGTGAAACATAATTGGAAAGTAATTGGAAAATACCTTAAATGAAAATAGATTTTCTGGCAGTTGTTTTGTTATGAAATAATTAACCTTTTCACGTTGGGTACTTATGTCTGTCGTGTGGTTTCATAGGCGTTTCTAAGCCTGCATTCTCATAAATAGATCAATTGAATGGTTTAAACGTTCTTTCTTGCAGGGTTGAGGGAGCGGTTAATGACAGAACAAGGATGGTTAAAGGGGAAATTACTTCAGTTGACCTGCTGTAGCCATCAGGGATGGCCAGTTCCAACTAGGTACAGAGCAACTCGCAAAGACTGATGGGTAAAATGGACAAGCCAAGAATCAGGCAGGCTCAGAGCCTGAAATGCATATTTGTCAGCAAAGTCCAGATGGCATGGAAACTCTGTCCCCTTAGCATGTTAATCAGGCCGATTAGTAGGTGATGGCCCATCTCCCCCAACACAAAGAACTGGTACTCCAGCAGCCGGGACAGTCCCAGACATTTCGACGCCACTCCCTGTCCAAGGGAAACGCAAACAACGGGGTCAATGACCGCTTGGGACACGCCCAGCCATCCAGATCCCCGCTCACTTATTGGCTAAGGAATCAAACAGAATGTTCAGGGATTCTATTCTATTCTATTCTATACCCAATTAGTAAGGCCCAAATCGAAGGACCGCCCAAAAGAGCGCGAAAGCCCCCCAAGTATAAAAGAAGAGTTCGCCATATGCTCACTCTCTTTTGGCCTTGGTACCCCGGTCACAGCCATTGCCAACTGCAGCAACAGCAGAAGCAAGTTCGAGTTCAACGCCCACTACCAGACGGATGAGCCCAGCTGAGCAGCAGTTACCACTTCGAACCCAAGAGATCCAGAATTGAACAGCGGCCACTGTTTCCTGACCTAAGCCGGGTGCCCAAAGTTAAGTACAGGTTGTCTTAGTATTAGGTGTAGTTGACTAGTAGTGTTTATGTTGCATGACTGATTGTATGGAAATAAAGTACCCTTGACCTTGAACTAACTAACTGGTGTTTGGCTCTTTGATCGATAGCCGGTTGAAACCTTTGGTGGTATAATTCGATACCTGGCGACTCTAAGCATTCGTACATAGACAATATAGAAAGAAGACAAATTCACGGATTGCCCTAATTGGAACAGAGCCACTGAAAAGACCAAATAGTAGAGAAAATGCACAACAGTTATTGGCGACATCTGCCGGGACTCGACCCAGAAGTGACCGTGTCACTCCGAGAGAACCCACAAAAGCATTCGAATTAGAATCCAAATTGGCAAAGTAAAAGAAACCACAAGCGAAACCAGTATCGATCAAACCTCCAGAATATGGAGTGTGTAATTTGCATGCGTACTAACAAAGGGTTATACGGTAAACTCGATAGATTTTGTTGCGTGAAACTTTCGGGAGTTGCGTAAACCGGAAAATAGCTTAGGCCGTACCCTTGTTTGCACCACCGCTTTATTCCCCCTTGTTCCAAAATACCAGTAAGAGACAGAAGTATTTGTAGGGATGGCCATGAAGGCAATGGAACGCCTTATGCATCCACAAGAGCCCGAGGTCGCAGCGACCAATAGATCAGAAGTGTCCCATATGGGAAGAAGAGATCAGGAAGTACGTAAAGAGGAAAGGATGGCCCCTATGGTCTGAGTTTTGCGCGAATGAAGAGACAGGTTCTGGCAGCATAGGACAGACTTGGTGGGATAGCCTGACCGAGATCCATAAAAAGAGTTTGACTCAGGTTCGTAAGCCGATGGCAATCATGTCCTGTCTGGCACAATTGCGAGGCACAGAGGAGGTCGTGAAGACGCTCTGCAAGCAGCTCGAGGAGAAGGAGAAAAGTAGAGAGGGAGATTTAAGTGAATGCGAGAGACTAAATGTACAGCTCCGGGAGCAGTTAGCAGCGAAGGATAAGGAAATGGATGATGTCAAGAGGGCACATCAATCCTGTCTCGCCCACCTTAGCAGCTTCCAAATCCAATATGATAAGGCCTACCAGGACACACAGGTAAGAGAAGAGACAGAGAATCAGGTACAGCAGCTAAAGAAACAAGGTGAGGACCTAAAAGTAGCCCTCCGAGCACTCCACAGTTCTATCACGGAACAGAGACAGAGTTCGGTGGACCACGCCAAATGCAGGCAGCAAATTGCAAGGTTGCTATCAGTTCAAAATGGGTTTAGAGACACCTTTGGCCCACAGCTAGACCAGGAAGATGGCCCCGATTGGCAGGGACACAGTGAAACGGCCCAACGGTACTTAAGCGAGACCGAGAATCAAAATAGAACCCCCTAGGCCCCGAAGAGAAAAGCACCCGCACGGCCGACTGCACAAGCAGCACCCAACCCAATGAACCTGTGGTGAATGTATTACGGCAACCATTCACCACTGTATTACATTACATTACATTGTACGATGCTGGTGCCCTTGTGGGCTCCACCTATGGACCATTGTATTACATTACATTACATTGTATCATGTTGGTGCCCTTGTGGGCTCCGCCCCATGGCTCCACCCCCTCGGGGGAGGTATATAGATCTGCTGCCCGGAGGCGACTCTCAGTGCAGAGCAGTCGCAGGCAGGCACAGTTCTAGCTGATTAAAACCACTGTTCACTTCAACTCTCCATCTCGTGTGAATTGATGGTCGCATCAGAACCCCATCATCACACAGCGCAAGGTTACCACTGAAGACCAACCCGATTTTGTGTACACCACCCCATTATCGATCACCCAGTTACGAGATGCCCGCGAGCAGATAGATACTTTCCACCCCACAAAGGACCCAGACCACTTTTCCGAGTTAGTAAAACAACAAACCCTGATGTATGGTTTAGACGAGCCGGAGCAGGTTAGGCTCATAGTTATGTGTTTAGACCCCTCAGTTAGTTCAACCCTTCCCGACCCACAAAATGTAGGAGGAGGTAGCCTCCAAGAAATGAAAACGGCCATTTTAGACGCCATAGGATATAACAGAGGAGATCCGGTAGACAGACTCAACCGGTGCAGGCAGGAAAAGGGAGAGCATCCAACAGCGTTTGCTGGACGCCTTTGGATCCATTTTACTGCTATATTCGGTGAGTTAGCCCGCGCCCATTTATCAGCAGGCAATACAGCCAAATGGACCCGTACGTTAGTGTCCCACGCCACAGAGGCAGGACTGAAGGCATGCGCCAATTATGACCCCTCAGACCCAGTGCACAATGAAGTGGGGGTTCTGAAATGATTGTCCAGAGCTTGGGAACAGTCTGTACAGAAAAAGACAGAACATGAGAGTAGACGCCACAATGAACGCAGTAAGGGCACACCAAGACCCCGCATGGCTAAATGAAGGCAGAGGTACAGCACAGCACCCCAAGACACAGGAATGCTATAATTGCGGACACGAGGGACATTATGCTTGAGAATGCAATGCCCCCCCCGAAGCAGCAAAGGAATCCGCACCCAAACATCCCCCCCAGAAATAATACCCGACCCATTCACAGCGTTAGCACCCGACCAGATAATTCGGCCACGAGTGGCACTGATTGATGGTGTTCGGGCTCCCCAACCTGGGTCTGCTATACCCTTTGGGATAAGTCCGGAAGACAGGTAGTCGCAGGCACAGTCCGGGGGCACCCTGTAGAGTTCCTTTGGGACACAGGAGGGTCCTGAACCACGTTAAACTCCTCCATCATGTTCCAGGAAGAGATTTGGCCCACTACGGATACCATTACCCTTAGTGACTTTACAGGTCACCTCCAGCAGGGACACATCACAGTGCCTGTGGACATACAGCTCGGTAATATTAGGACAAAACATTTGGTTGTTTTAGTAGACTTGCCCCAGGCAGCAGAACACATTCTAGGTATCGATTTCATGAGTACACACAACCTCTCATTCGACCCAGTTAACCGATGTATCTGGAAAATGACTAGAGCAGCACGAGCCCCCGCCACGCTCACAGTAGGAGATTATGCCCATAGAATCAGCTCAGTAGGAGAGTACTGGTTTGATCCACAAACCATTACCACAGTCAAAGCGGTTAGGGAGGTCTTGAAAAGACATAAGACAGCATTTGCCCAGCACAAGCACGACTGCGGTAAAATCCCAGGTGTTGTAAACATTACAGGTCCCGATCCCAAGCCCCAGAAACAGTACGGCTTCTCCCAGCAAGCCGAGGGAGAGATAGCCAAGGTAATTCAAAGCTTATTGAAGCAAGGCATGATTCGACCCTTTGCATCGACAAATAATGCCCCGATTTGGCCAGTAAGAAAACCCGATGGATCATGGCGACTGACCATCGACTACAGAGAATTAAACAAAGTGACTCCCCTAGCAGCCCCCACCATTGCCACAAGTCCCGAGGCCATGTTGAGACAGGGACTCCAGTCGAAATTATTTTCGGTATTAGACATCAGTAATGGCTTTTGGTCCATTCCACTGGACAAAGCATGCCAATGTAAATTTGCGTTCACCTTCCAGGGACAGCAGTACACGTGGACGTGCCTTCCACAAGGCTTCCACAACTCCCCCTCCATTTTCCACAGAAAATTGGTAAACGGATTATCTAAATTTTCCTGCCCTGAATGCTTGTTCAGTATGTGGACGACTTGCTCCTACAGACTGACACCAAGGAAGAGCACATCTCGCTTCTTTCTGAATTATTGGAACTCCTTACAACGATTGGATGCAAAATTAACCCTAAGAAAGTCCAAATTCTTCAGGAAAAGGTCACTTATTTAGGTACAGTCATCACGCATGGGAAGCGTGAAATAGAACTCAAACGGATTGATTCCATCGTAAATTTGCCCTTGCCCCAAAACGTTACAGCCCTCCGGTCATTTTTAGGACTGGTTGGCTATTGTCGGAACCATATCGACGGATTCGCCACAAAGGCAGCCCCACTTTCCGAGCTCCTTAAGAAACAGGCACCATGGAAATGGCTTCCACAGCACACGGATGCCGTGGACGCATTGAAATGTGCCCTGAGCACAGCCCCTGCTTTGCAAGCCCCCAATCTCCACTCCCCATACGCGATAGAGTTAGCGACCACAGACCGAACCCTTTCAGCCGTACTCCTGCAGGAAAGGCACGATCGTCTGGGACCCGTAGCCTATGCCTCACGAGTCTTAGATCTGGTCGAACAAGGATTTTCAGCCTGTGAAAGACACCTATTAGCAGTTTTCTGGGCGGTACAGTACTTCTCGTACATAACCGGACTCAACCCAGTAACCATTTTGACCGAGCGCACCCCGACACAATTTTTATCGGACGGCAGACTAAAAGACGGCACAGTAAGCCAAATTAGAGCAGCGCGATGGGCCCTACTCCTACAAGGACACAACATCACTGTAAAACGGATCAAAACGCACACGTTTCTGGCAGATAACTTGCATTATTCAGGGACCCCACATGAGTGCGAGATCATAGCCCCAAAACACGCCACAGGACCCTTTGTTCCAAAGTCGGTACAAAAAAGACAGGTATCAGACCCCAGCCCACAGACAAAGCCCTGAGAATTTACGTAGATGGCTCCTCCACAGTCCTTAAGGGAAAAAGGATAACAGGCTGTGACATTTATGTAGAGGATGCGCAGGGACGTGCTTCAGAAGAGATAGCTTTGAAGTTGCCTGGACACTTAGGTTCGCAGGCAGCCGAGTTAACAGCCATTGCTTACATTGCCCAGCACCCCGATTCATTCCCGACCCCTGCAGACATATCATAGATTATCATAGAATTTACAGTGTAGAAGGAGGCCATTCGGCCCATCGAGTCTGCACCGGCTCTTGGAAAGAGCACCCTACCCAAGGTCAACACCTCCACCCTATCCCCATAACCCAGTAACCCCACCCTACACTAAGGACAATTTTGGACACGAAGGGCAATTTGTCATGTCCAATCCACGTAACCTGCACATCTTTGGACTGTGGGAGGAAAACGGAGCACCCGGAGGAAACCCACGCACACACGGGGAGGATGTGCAGACTCCGCACAGACAGTGACCCAAGCCGGAATCGAACCCGGGACCCTGGAGCTGTGAAGCAATTGTGCTATCCACAATGCTACCGTGCTGCCCTTATTCGGACAGTTTGTTCGTCTGCAACAGCCTTACGGAATTCCTACCCCTGTGGGAATCGAAAGGATTTATTTCCGGACACGGAAAACCTCTATCAGCCCCACTACTCAAACATATCCTTCAGAGAGCTAAAGGCAGAGAATACGGCATCATCAAAGTAAGAAGTCACCATCGCTCCTCCCCACCCGGTAATGTGAAAGCTGACGCCCTAGTGAAGGCAGGGTCATGACATGGCCACTTTTTGCAACCCCCCGAGAGTGCCCCAGTACACGCAGTTCAGGTCTCAGAAACCAACATCCAAGACCTAGCCCAGGCACAAAAAGAAGATGAAGCATTAAAGGAGATTTTAAAAGGAACCCTCCCAGTCCCCTATGAAAAATTTAGAAATTCTTTGACGGTCCGTGAGGGAATCGTTCTCAAAGATGGAGTTTATGTAGTCCCCACCCAGGACAGAAACAAGATAATTTGCAAGTTCCATGACGGACATGGACATCAAGGGATTGAATCCACCCTTGCCCACCTCCGACTCCTCTGCTGGTGGCCCGAGATGAAAACCGACGTGTCGCACCACATTGAAAACTATTTAATTTGTGCTCAAAACAACCCCGATAGGTATGCGAGGAAAGCCCAGCTACGACACACCCGCCCTGTTAATGGCCCGTGGACAAACCTTCAATTGGATTATACTGGCCCCCTCCCCCACTGCAGAAATGGTTACAAGTATGTGTTAGTGGTGATAGACACGTTTATGAAATGGGCCGAGGCTTTCCCATTGAGAACAAACACAGCCAAGGCCACCGCAAAGGTCTTAACAGAACATATTTTTACAAGGTGGGGACTCCACTGTAGTATTGAATCGGACCAAGGTTCCCACTTTACGGGAAGGGTCATGAAAAATGTAATGACGATATTTGGAATTGAACAAAAGTTCCACATTGCCTATCACCCGCAGTCCAGCGGCATTGTGGAGCGCATGAATCGGATGCTAAAGGCCACCCTTAGGAAAATGGTGCAGCAGCACAATACAACATGGGACACAGTGCTCCCATTCGCACTGATGTTTATTAGGAACACAGTGTCGAGCTCAACAGGATATACCCCCCATACCCTCATGACCGGACGATCCATGAAGGGTACCGAATACTTATTCGGACTTGATTTGGCGAGCCCCGCAGTCACCGCCCTGACCCATGAGAAAGCAGTCCAGCGCATTGTAGAGAATATTAAAGCAGCACAGCTTGCTGCAGCTGTTCGACTAGGCGCTAAACGAAAGCAGAGTAAGGCCTGCTTTGACAAAACAGTACACCTGACAGAGTATACAGTCGGACAGCAAGTAATGATCACCTTGTACAACCCTAGTTCGTTCCTCTCCCCTAAATTTGCAGGACCCTATTCAATTTCAGACAAAGTAAGCCCCTCGGTTTATAAAATCACGTTTCCAAACGGAAAATCAGGACGGTTCCATGTAAATCAGCTGAAGGTTTATGGAACACAGTGCAGCCACTCGCACCTCCTCTCATTGATGACGGCAGACACTGAGGACCCACCCACTGACAACCCGAGTTCCCCCTCCCCCAGCAGCAGTAGCACGTCCACAGACAAGACCTTGACCACGCCCCCAGAATCAAATTTCACCCTGACGCTCGATTGGGCTGCCAGCGACAGCGACAGCACTACCGAAGCCCCTGAGAGACCCAAACAAAGATCCCTTGAACCAGGCCCCAGTCACTACAGGCCCAAAGACCCCGACGACGATACTCTCAGCCCCTTTGAAACAATTTACCTGCCCAATCTGGAACCTGACCCGCCACCTGACGATAGCGACACCCCCCTGCCAACCTCCCTACGGATCATGAAGCACTGGCACCGTGACAATTCCTGTCGCTTGACGAGAAATGATGAAATGGATCCCACATCGGCACACGCCGCGTTAGCACGCAAACTCCATTAACGAGTTTGGCACCCGGGAGATGGTGACAGCTACTAGTCTGACTCCCACCATGGGAACCCCTTTGTACATCTTTTTGAAATGGAATCTTGAGGTATCCAGATGATGAGAGTCAGGAACCGATGGAGATTTATGGTGTCCTGTACCCTGATGGAGCCTGCCCGCTTTTCTTTCTTTAATTTGCTATTTTTTTGAATGTTGAATGTTTCTTCTTTGTGCAACTATTTGTGTCGATCTCACTGAATTTCTTGATACAGTTTATTCTTTCGGCCTCACACCAAAGTTCTTGATGCAGCCATAATTACTCGCCTGACGCCACATGGCAGTTAGTGAAACAAGTTTGTCTGGAATCCATATCGTTACAAATTCGTACCTCTCTTGGAAAGTCACTCAGGCAGTGGAGTAACGGCACTGATCCCTGCCCTGCCTGGGGATCCCCTATTCATTCGGTCAGCCAAGCTTGGATAGTGGAGCAACGACACTGATCACCGCCCTACCCGGGGATCCCACCTATTCTTGCCCTGCTGCGGATCATACGCACCACCCCATTCGACTACTTGGTTCCGAAACTCGTTTTCTGTTTTTTTTTTAGTCCTGTGGTTTAAAAAATGCTCTTTGCCACTACTTTTGCCCTTCCCGGCAACCCTTCGGTTGCGATCCCCCCACATACTATTTACATGTAAGAAACACTTGATTGGAAAAACAAGTTTGCAGAGGACAGATAAATTGTCCGCCCACTCAGCTCATCGACCACAGGTGCGAGAGTGCTCGCGTTGTGACACAGATTTTCTTTGGGGATGTCTTGTCTCCGCAAATGGTTGTTTAAAAAAAAAAATGAGGGAGTCACATATGGTGAAAATTATAATGGGAAAATTGACATTAAGGAGACACAGAAGGACATAGGAGATGTTAAACAACACGATGATAACAGACACTATGCTTGTTCCCTTAGAGAGATACCAAGACACTCGACGGCGAAGGAAAACCGAAAAAAGATGAAGATGACCCTGATGATCGGCATCATGATCGAAGCTGGAACAGTTCAGTTGTGCGCGTTACCCACTTCTATCCCCCCTCACCAAACAGGCCCCGAACATGACCACCCAACACAACACCCCCAGCCCGGACACTACACCGCACGCATACCCAGTCACCTATACCCCCACATGGGGCGGGATTCTCCCCTACCCGACGGGGCAGGGGGTCCCGGCGGGATGGAGTGGCGTGAACCACTCCGGCGTCGGGCCACCCCAAAGGTGCGGATCCGTACCTTTCGGGGCCAAGCCCTCACCTTTAGGGGCTAGGCCTGCGCTGGAGTGGTTGGCGCCCCGCCTGCTGGCATGGAAGGCCTTTGGCGCCACGCCAGCCAGGGCCGAAGGGACCCCGCCGGTAGTCCGCGCATGCGCGGGAGCATCAGCGGCCGCTGACGTCATCCCCGCGCATGCGCAGGGGGGTCACCTACGCGTTGGCCATTGCGGACACCTATACGGCCGGCGGGGGGGTCGTAGAATCCCGCCCATGGTGTGAGAACCTCATCAAGTGGTGTTCACTGTCCTACACAGTGAAAGCCTTACTAGTAATAATCATATTGTACAGTGTCATTCAGACAATTAGATTGCTGAAGTGGAGAAGGAGAGCCTCCCGCCCCCCAGTATACACATTTAGAGCCCCTTTCCGACGGAGTCCAGCAAACCCCACACTCCTTCTGAACTTTTTTCTTTAATAATTTCCACGGTTGTTGTTTTTGTTAATAAAGTTTATTTTCTGTGTATGTGAATGTCAGTGATAGGCAGAAATGTGTTGCTGCTATTGGATATTTTTTGTATTGTAAGATAAGTTCTTTGATTGTAAATAACAGCATGAGTGTAGTCTAGTTAGAGACAGTTAGAGGTTCCACTTTTTCTGATTGTTAAATTGCCCCTAGAGATTCTTCGACATGTGTTGATTAGGGAAATTAGGTAAATGTTTTTGGACCCATAGGACAGAGTAGAGTAGAACCTGTCCTTGGTTAAGGGTACCCGGCATCCCAAGAGAACAAACAAGACCCAGTATTGTGATCCTTCATGCTTCACGTTGAGGATCAAGAGGACGGAGTGTAGCCATCGGGGATGGCCACTTCCAACTAGGTACAGAGCAACTTGCAAAGACTGATGAGTAAAATGGACAAGCCAAGAATCAGGCAGGCTCAGAGCCTGAAATGCATATTTGGCAGCAAAGTCCAGACGGCATCGAATCTCCGTCCCATTAGCATGTTAATCAGGCCGATTAGCAGGTGATGGCCCAAAGGGTTGTGAATCTATGGAATTCCTTGCCCAGTGAAGCAGTAGAGGCTCCTTCATTAAATGTTTTTAAGATAAAGATATAGTTTTTTGAAGAATAAAGGGATTAAGGGTTATGGTGTTCAGGCCGGAAAGTGGAGCTGAGTCCACAAAAGATCAGCCATGATCTCATTGAATGGCGGAGCAGGCTCGAGGGGCCAGATGGCCTACTCCTGCTCCTAGTTCTTATGTTCTTATGTTCCCCAAAACAAAGGACTGGTATTCCAGCAACCGGGACAGTCCCAGACATTTCGGCGCCACTCCCTGTCCAAGGGAGACGCAAACAACGGGGTCAATGACCGCTTGGGACACGCCCAGCCATCCAGATCCACGCCCACTTATTGGCTAAGGAATCGAACAGAGTGATCAGGGATCACCCAATTAGTAAGGCCCAAATCGAAGGACCGCCCAAAAGAGCGTGAAAACCCCCCAAGTATAAAAGAATAGTTCGCCATATGCTCACTCTCTTTTGGCCTTGGTACCCCGGTCACAGCCATTGCCAACTGCAGCAACAGCAGAAGCAAGTTTGAGTTCAACGCCCACTACCAGACGGATGAGCCCAGCTGAGCAGCAGTTACCACTTCGAACCCAAGAGATCCAGAATTGAACAGCGGCCACTGTTTCCTGACCTAAGCCGGGTGCCCGAAGTTAAGTACAGGTTGTCTTAGCATTAGGTGTAGTTGACTAGTAGTGTTTATGTTGCATGACTGATTGTATGTAAATAAAGTACCCTTGACCTTGAACTCACTAACTGGCGTTTGGCTCTTTGATCGATAGCCGGTTGAAACTTGTGGTGGGTATCATTTGATACCTGGCGACTCTAAGCATTCGTACATAGACAATATAGAAAGAAGACAAATTCACGGATTGCCTTAATTGGAACAGAGCCACAGAAAAGACCAAGTCGTAGGGAAAACGCACAACACTGCTCATTCTCCTGAAATGTTATGCAATCCCCCCTTACCTCATTCCTGGTGTCTCCAGCTGCATGTTGCTGTATTGGTCCCCGCTCTTCCACCTCTTCCTCACCTTTACCCAAGTCTTCCTCATCAGATGAGGAGAGTTCTTCCTCCTGTTGCTCCTTAATATGCAAACCTTTTTGGATAGCAGAGTTGTAAACATGCAGCAAACTACCACAATACACAATCGACTCTCTATGTACGACACAATGAGAATCCTCACCTCTCCAGACACCTAAACATTTCAGGAATCCAATAATGCGTTCAATGATCATTCTGATGGTCACATGGCTCTAGCTGTACTTAATGTGCGTTGGGGTGCAATCAGCCACATGAGGAAAGGGTAGCTCTTGTCATCTAGCATCCATCCTCTGACCTTCCTTGTGGGTGGAAGAGTAGTTGATCAGAGCAGGATGAAGACAGCTGCCTGGAAACCTGGCACAAATCAGTGTTCTTCCGTGGTGGTGATCACTGAACAGCTGCATATTCAGTGAATGAAAGCCCTTCCTATGAGTGAATGCTCCTGGCTGGTTTCCTGGTGCCGTGATGGCTGCATGTGTGAATTATACAACCCCCCCCACTGCACACGATGGGAGCCAAGCACTGCACTAAATCTCAGAGCCCTTTTCTCCTGACTGCTAGTGCCCAGGGGGAAGGATATGAAGTCATTGGTGCTGGCAATGAGAGTATTGGTGACCTGCATGGTGTACTTACAAACTAAACCTTCAAGACATTTCCAGGAAAGGGTCTCTGCAGCAAAGAAGCTAACGACAGTAAGGACACTCACTGCCCCAGACAAGGGGGGGCGGGGTTCTCAGATCCTGAGGCTAAGTGTTGACGCCTTCGTAAACGCCGTCGCGTTTCTCGACAGTGTCACCATTGCCTCCGGAGCAGCGATTCTGATCCCTACAGGGGGCCAGCATGGCACTGGAGTGACCCACACGGCTCCAGCTGCTGATCCCCAGCGTCAGATGGGCGCGCGGGTCTGCGCATGCGTAGTGGGACCGGCACCAATGCACGCATGCGTAGTGGTTCCCTTCTCCGCGCCAGCCCCGACGCAATATGGCGTAGGCCTACAGGGGCCGGCGCGGAACAAAGAGGCCCCCAGCCCGAGAGGTCGGCCTGCCGATCGGTAGGCCCCGATCGTGGGCCAGGCCACAGGGGAGGCCCCCCTGGGGTCGGACCCCCCTCACCCCCCAGCAGGCTGCTCCGGATGCATGCACGCCGAGGTCCCGCCAAGTAAGAGCAGGTGTGAACGGCGCCGGTGGGATTTGTTATTTTTTGCATGGTTGCTCAGCCGATCCCAGGCGGAGAATTGCCGGGGGGGGGGGGGCCGTGTAGAGCGTGTTGCTAACTTTCCGGTTGGTTCAATTGCTCCGTTTTATTACCTTTGCTCTCGAGTCGCCAGGTATCTTTATGATACCGCCATGAGGTTCAAGTCCGAGTAATGATCAATAACCCAATACACCGATTAGTAAGATTTAAATCAAAGCACATTTATTGTACACAGTTATCGCTACTCATGCACAAATTCTACGTCTAAGCTACTTCTACAAGTAACAGGCCTATACTTAACTTCGGACTGGCCCACCAGGTCAGGGGAACAAATGGCCTTTCGTTCAGGTTCTGAGTCTGCGGGATTCAAAGTTGGTACAGATTGCTAGCTAGGAGCGCCTATCTCATTGCGAGCGTTGAATTAAGACTTACTTTGCTCGGTGGTCACTGCACCGGTCATGGTCAATGTTGGTTCGTGTTGCTGGGTGACCCGGGCAGGACGAAGAGGTGAAGGGAGCTGAAGAGAGACCGATTTGAACTTGGGGCTTAACTCTTATAGTCCGCAGGGGCTTCCCGCCTTTCGGGGCAGACCCTGTACCTGGTCCCAAGTGATTGGACTTTGTCCCAATCGCTTGGTTCGATTTTCTCCAATACTGGAGCGGTTCCCTGATCGATGGGCGGTCTTGAGGTGCTTGTTCACCTCCTTTGTGTTGGCTCCTGCTGGCGCCGAGGAGTCTGGCTTTGCTTTGTGTGTCCAAAATGTTACTTATTGTTCCCGGGGATTGCTCATCAGTATGCAGATGGCTGCTACTTTGTTATGCTGATGGTCGCTGGTATCGATGTTGTCTGGCCTTTGCAGAAGTAAATACACAGCAAACCTGCAGCTGCTGGTTTCTGTCTATGTTGGCTGACTTTCCCATCAGCCTTTGCCGTTCGCCATTTTAAATCGGGAGCTGGCCAATTTAGGTGGCTACAAGCAACTCCTGACCGGCGCCCCGCCGACCGTGCCGGTGCTAATAGCGCCAATTCTCCATTGTTCGGAGAATCGACGGATCGGTGTCGCGGCGGTGTCGCACGATTCGCGTCCGTCCCGGCGATTCTCCGGCCCGGACTGGGCTGAGAGAATCCCGCCCGGGATGTCCACGAGTCTGAAGAAATCTGGATCACCCGATCTGAAGAAGCAGATCTTTTTCAGACACGTATTTCGGACAAAAGCAGGAAACTAACTCTGAGCCCGTAAATGCCACAGGCTGGTACATTGATTTTTGAGTAATTCCTCCCTCTGCTGTTAAGTCAGTGGGTGCCGAATTGTTGCTGCTTCTGGCAGGGCGACCGGGCTACACTCTCTGCTCCTCCTCGTACTCCTCCTTTTTGCACATCCAAATTAATGCAGCAGGAATGGCTGTGTGCCAAATGAGGGTGTCTTGTATATTTTATATAACAGAGCTATACACCAGCTTCTATAGCTGGGATTTTATAAACAGCGATTACTAGGATCCCGAACCAGACCCCAACAGTTGTTCGGATACCGGACAAAATTTGTAAGACTGTGAGGAAAGGATACATTGCTCCAGGAGTAATTCCACAAGTAAAAAGGGATATGAATTTGGTTACAAACACAGAATTAAAATAACTTTAACATCATACAAGAGAATAGCTTACCCGCTAAACAATGCTTAACAATGACAATGAAACACTAAACCCTAATTGCTATTTTTTTTCTCCACTCCATCAAAACCCATCTCAGGTCAACATTCACTTTTAAGTACAACTAGCAGACACTGGGTTACCTGCTGTACACTTTAATAGAGTCCCCTTTAAAAGACTGATTGGAGAGAGAGAGAAATCCGCTTAGGGAATTGTAATAACCAGCATGGGACATACCGTGTGGCGATGATTGTTTTCCCCCTGCTTCTTGAGCAGTACGAGCTCCCTCACTAGGGGCAGGGTAGCTTACCCATACTTATATAAAAGGTTGGCCAGCATGGAACCGAGGGACAGGAGAGAATACCCGGTGAAATTCTATCGGTACTTATGTAGGTAACGGTTGTAAAATGTATGTTGTTTATTTTTACTCACTTTGGACTCCCCAAGTTTTACTAAACTGGCGACGAGGGTAAAACTGGAGCTGTCGATGTACAACCTTTCCAGCTGAGCAACCTCCCCGAGTTATTTTTTTTTGGACTACGGCATAGAGTTGGTTGGTTCATGCTGTTCCTGTTCGGGCGGCTGGATGCTTTTGTCCCCGGCATGGACATCTGGGGCGAAATTCTCCCCCAACGGCGTGATGTCCGCCGACTGGCGCCAAAGATGCCCCAGTCAGACGGGCATCGCGCCGGCCCAAAGGTGCGGAATGCTCCGCATCTTTGGCGGCCTAGCCCCAACATTGAGGGGCTAGGCTGATGCCGGAGGGATTTCCGCCCTGCCAGCTGGCGGAAATGGCGTTTGTTGCCCCGCCAGCTGGCGCGGAAATGCGGCGCATGCACGGGAGCGTCAGCAGCCGCTGTCAGTTTCCCGCGCATGCACAGTGGGGAGAGTCTCTTCCGCCTCCGCCATGGTGGAGGCCGTGGCGGAGGCGGAAGGGAAAGAGTGCCCCCACGGCACAGGCCCGCCCGCGGATCGGTGGGCCCCGATCGCGGGCCAGGCCACCGTGGGGGCACCCCCCGGGGTCAGATCGCCCCGCGCCCCCCCCCCCCCCCAGGACCCCGGAGCCCGCCCACGCCGCCTGGTCCCGCCGGTAAATACCAGGTTTGACTTACGCCGGCGGGACAGGCAATTTCTGGGCGGGACTTCGGCCCATCCGGGCCGGAGAATCCAGCGGGGGGTCCCGCCAACCGGCGCGGCCCGATTCCCGCCCCCGCCCAATGTCCGGTACCGGAGACTTCGGCGGGGGCGGGGGCGGGATTCACGGCGGCCAACGGCCATTCTCCGACCCGGCGGGCAGTCGGAGAATGACGCCCCTGGAATGTGGTGGTTTTTCAGAGCCAGTAATGTTGCGGAAAACGAGTGCCGGGTGGAGGTTCTGCTGCCGACCAGTGGCACGCCTACAATTGGAGTAGTCCGGGACCTCATGTCTCCGGCAGCGGCGGATACGGTACCTGTTGATCCATTAGTCACTTTGGTGTTGCGATGTTTCAACCCAACTCCATCGAACATCGTTTAGCGATCCAGGTTCAATAAAACAGAAAGGTTCACCGGGGAGTCCGTTGCGAGGTTTTCTGCTAGACTTGGGTATGTCGCTGCATCTTGTGAGTACGGCATTGTGTTGACCGAAGTGCTCCGCGACCCATTGGTCAGTGGGATGAACAACAGAGACATTTAAAAAGTGTGATGTAGGTTACTGTGTGTCTGGAAGCCTTGCAATTTAGGATGCTTTAGGAGAATGTAACTGGGGTTCAGATGAGATGTCATTCATTATTATGTTTTGCAGGCGGCACTCTGCTTATCTGTGAAGTGTGTTTGGAGAATACTATCCGATGCCTGACAAAGATATTGAAGACACCATTTATGGCAGACTGTCTGGCACATTCTAAATCATTGTGCTAACCCTGGGGCACAATGCACAGCACCCAGAGAATTTTTTTTGGCGACAGAGTTTTGTGCAGCTAGGAAGAAAAATAACAAAAAAAAAGAAAACTTCTGGGGGACAGTTCCCTCGAGTTTCGGCAGAAGCTGCATATCTCCTTTTTCCAAGACCGTGCTGCATGGGGCGTTCAGTTGAAACAGAATATGGAGCTGACTCTTGTCGGGCAACACCCCCCACGTAGTCCTTCTGTGGCTTGGAAGGAATGCCGCAGGCGATTAGGGCCTGGGTGGATGTGCCGGGCGCTGTATCACTTGTCCTCCAGCATGTATCCCCGCTGCTGTGCCAAGTTGTGGAGGGCACAGCAGACCACCACAAGGCAGAGAACCTTTGAGCAGTTGACTGCAGGGCACCACCAGGGCAGCCCAGGCATCAGAACCGTATTTTCAGCAGCACAATAGGCTGCTCAATTACAGCACAGTTAGCAACGTTGGCCTCATTATAATGAGTCTCCGCTCGGTCTCAGGCCTCCGAACTGGCGCCATCAGCCATGACCTAAGATATCCCTTGTCGTCCACAAGCCAACCTGTCATCCTGGGGTGGTCCTCGAAGACTCCAGGGATCTCCGAGTGCCCCAGAAGGTAGCTGTCATGCATGCTCCCTGGACATCAGGCACACACACGCATGATGCACACGATCAGAACATTCAGGAAGTGGAACCCTGATGCCTGAGTGCTCGCAATGCAATATGCATGCCATTGATCGCCCCTTGACCTGGGGTATCCTAACGATGGCAGCTAATCCTGCAGCCCGAGCATCTCGGTGGGCCTGGTCCAGCTGGAAGGTGATGTAGTTGGATGCCTGGGTATACATACCTCCCGGATGCAGCAGTGGGCTGTAGATTGTGAAATGTAACACAGGTCCCCGCTCGGGCCCTGGAAAGATCGGGTGGCATAAAAGTTGAGGGCTGTGATGACCTTCACGGCAACCGGGAGTGGGTGCCAAGTGCGCAAGGACATGGTACAGGTGCTGTACCGTCTCGCTGCTGAGACGCAGTCTCCTGCAGCACATGGTATCCGTCTGCTCATTGAATGGCCAACGACACCTGTACAACTTGAGCTGTCGATTGATCTCCCCTTCTGAGTCCCTCCTCAGCCTGATGGGTGGCCGGGTCTTCAGGGTGTGCAGCGGCACCATGTACATGGAGGTCCGCCTCCAGCCTGCGTCATCGCTACTGCCTCTTGCGGCATCTGCCTGCCTCAGCTGCCACCAGCAAAACGAAGGCGGCCTCTGCCGGATCGATACCAGGAAACATTTTTTGATCTGGAAGAAAATGGAGAAGGAGAGAGACCGACAATCAGTTAGGGTGTAGCCACCTAAAATGGCTGATTCCCTATTAATTTGGCCAAAACCCGATTTAAAATGGCTAACCGGAAAGGCTGATGGGAAGAGCAGCCAACAGGACACAAACGGACAGCTGCAGACAGAATAGCACATTCGGCTCTGGGGAAGTCGGCCCAGATCGATACTCAAGACCATTAGCTGCACATCAACCCAGACATCTGCAGTTTAATCGGCTATCCCCGGGAACAATTGCAATATATTAGCAATTGAATGCCGGGCCAGACCTGTCGGCGCCTGCAGTGGCCGAAACAAAGACAGGTGAACGACCATCCCCCGATCAGGGAATTGCCCCGTTATTGGATATATCGAACCCAGTGATCAGGGAACAAGTCCAATCACTTGGGACTCAGGGTCAAGGGCCGCCCCGAGAGGCGGGAAGCCCCTGGGCCCTATAAAGTGAGGGGCCAAGTTCAGATCTCGCTCTCTCTCCCTTCTTCTCCTGCTCGAGACCTTCGCAAGAACATCAACCAGAAACAGTAAGTTTGACTCCAGCGATCGCTACCTGATAAAGACTCCTAGCCATCGACCTGTATCAGCCTTTTTGAATCCCGCGGGCCAGATCCGATTCGATAAGCCATTCGTTTCCCTGACCTGGTGGGCCCTTCCTAAAGTTAAGTATTGTCCAGTAGTGATAGGTTTCTATATAGATAGTAGGATTATTGTGTAAGCATTACTTGTTGTATATAATAAATGACCGTTGATTTCAATCTTACTAAGCGGTGTGCTGACTTATTAATCATAACTCGAGCTTGAGCCACGTGGCGGTATCAGAAAGATACCTGGCGACTCGTGAGCAAAGGTGACATAATCAGAGCTAATAAACTAAGGCTAAAAAGAGCAACAAGGGCTTCCATCCTGGGAGCCTCAAATCCCCCAAGCCTCCCCCACTCTCACATGTCCCGCCTTCTCTCAGAGTGCCATCCAGCGAACCAGTTGTGGTGGCAAACCTGGCTCTGCACACTCACCCCGGCCACATCAGGAGCCCCTAGACCCCAGACTTTGCTGGACATTAGGGAGGCCGTGCTCAGGTGCCCTCCCTGATCCACACACTTACTCTTTAGTCGCGAGAAGATCCCCAGTGCTCTATAGTATTTGATTGTTGGCAGCTGCCTCTATGGTGCTGACACTCCTACAGTTCTGGCACACTGTTTCGGCATCAAAGTTTGCTTGACATCTGTACACTAATCATCCTCTGAGACATAGCATGTGGAGGAGGCACTGAGATTTGAGGTATGCTATCATAACTAACAAGGCTAATTCCTCATTTGAAATAGCCTTCTGCTGTGAAGCTAGAGGCTGCTCACTGTCAAAGGGAGTGAAATTGAATTCCAGGAAAGAAACCGCAGCAGGGGACAGACAGACTGCAGCTGAGGTTGCCCCTGCTATGGGTCTCCACAATATTTAAAGATGGCTTGAAGGCCTCACTGATGCAAAGCCCCTCATTCCACCTGTTCCGGCCCACGGGTGATCCCTGACCTAGAACGCTCCAGCCCCCGACCAAACCCAAGCCCCCGAGGAGTCCCCCGTCCCCCACCCCCCGAGCACTGGGGCAGCAGGTCTGGTCCCCTTGAGCTGCATTGCGGAAAGTGGAAATGGCTACTCATCTCCTCACTTCCCCTCAGATACCATCGCGCCAGCTTCATATTTCTGAAAAGGAGTACTAAACAACGCCTGTGTGATTTTGCACTGAGGACACGGGTAATTCCTGGGAGATCGCTGCTTTTGACTTCAATCTTGCTTATCAGATTGAAATAAATGCCAATGAGGGTTAATGATCTTCTCGTCATCATTAGACGAATCGTTCTAACAATCCCTTGTGATACCGGATGATACGCAATTGAGCTATATTGCTTTATTCCTAAACTATCCATAACTTCCTTGAATAACTTTGACATAAAATTCGATCCCTGATCTGATTGTATTTCTTTTGGCAGTCCATATCTGGTTAAAAAAAATTGGTTAACTCCTCTACAACCCTCTAAGCTGCAATATTTCTGAATGGAATGGCCTCCAGAAATCTAGTAAACACATCCATTATGGTCAACCGATACTGATTCCCACTTTTCGTTTTAGGCAGGGGTCCCACACAATCAATTAGGACCCTAGTAAAAGGATCCTCAAATGCTGGAATGGGCTTTAAGAGTGCTGGTTTGATTACCGCTTGAGGTTTCCGTATTACATGACATGTGTGACATGCACAGCAAAATTCAACTACATCCTTATGCAGTCAGGCCAATAAAAATGATTTTGCATTTTGCTTGAGTTTTCCTTGCCCCTAAATGACCCCCTACTGGCACCTCATGGGCTACTTGCAAAACCTCCTTTCTGTAGCCCATCAGTAATACCAATTGATGAACATCTGCCCATTTCTCATGTGCTTGAATATGTAAAGATCTCAATTTTCTCATTAATACATTATTGTTAATGTAATAACATTCTAGTACACTCAGAATCTATTTCCGTATATGCTTTATGAAAGAACTGCTTTATCTATGAATCTTTCTGCTGTAATTCAACCAACTTTCTAGATATTTGCTTCACCCATCACCTGCTCTTGTTCTTTACCAACCATCTGATCAAACATGATTGCTGACAACTGAACCTCAGCCCCTCTATCAGAATTCCTCAAGTTCTCTTCCTCCTGTCTCAGTCTGCGGCTTTGTGATCTTGTCACCACACAATCAGGAAACACCCCAGGATATGCTTCTCATAACACTTGAGTTGTTTGACTTTTCACTGGCGTTTCCACCATAGTGGGCTGTACTCCCACCTGTGATCCCGTGATTTTGTTGTCTCGAATTGTACCCCTGAAAAAGGTAATTTTTCAATTACTCCTACCACCACTTCACCACTTTTTATGGGACTCTCTAACCTTACCTTCTATAGTGGCACACTAACCCGCTCACCACTAATTCCACATGTGCCCACCTTTTCTGGCAATACTCCTTCCCACTACATATCTCCTTATCTCTCACCATTAAAGATTGCCTTGCTCCGTATCCCTTCAGATCTTAATCTCCTTACCCACTCCATCTTGTACACATGAGTAAACCTTACCCCCACAAATTAAATTCTTAAAGTTCTGGCACCTGCTTATCCAGCAACCTCTGATCACGTTGTATACTCTGCTGCACGTCTTCCACTCGAACACGTTGGTCGGGATTCTCCATCAGCCGACGCCGAAATCGGGAAAGGCGATTGGACGGCGAATCGGTCTTGACGCTGGAAATCGTGGCGGGCACCGAGTTCACGCCACGAGTTTTGGCCCTGCCGAACCTCCGACTATAAACCTGGGCCGCAAATGCAAAAGGGTGCGGGGGTGGCGGAGAACCAGAGGCAGAATGGGTGCAGATAGAGGAGATATGCTGTACTGGGATATCCCTCTGATCACTGGCCATGGCCCCACTCCCATTCTCACCAGCCAAATACTCAAGGAGCTCAGTGGTAGTGGCCACACTAAGTGCCTGGAATGAGCTCACGCACTATTTCAAACTTGGTGATAGGTCTGCTGCAGCCCCAATTACAAAAAACATAAATATATCCCGGCTAAAATAGACGCCACCTTCAAAACGTGGAGACAGGATGAAGAGATACTGGCAGTAAGGGACCTGTATGTAGATGATAAGAGTCGTGACCTGGGGAAGCTAACAGAGAAGCTCCAGCTCCCGAAAGGGAATGAGCTCCGATACCTACAACTGCGAGATTTCCTCTGAAACGTTCCCCCAGCTACCTGGACACAACCTACTGGACAGACAGCTGGCAGCGAAAGAATTATGGGACGGTAAATACGCCAACATATATGGACGAATTTTAGAAGAGGTAGGAGCCCCGCCGGACGAGACGCAAGGAAGTTGGAAGGCATAGAGATAGGGGGAGGACTCTGGATCGAAACACTGCATAGGGTGATGCGCAGTCAATTGCACAAAGACGCAGATTGGGTACAACTGTGGCTTTCTTGCAGTCAGATGCGTGGACCCCTGCTGCAGCTGGTGAAATAGCAGGGCAATGGAGGTCATGCATATTTATACAGATCTTAGTGGGCGGAGCCAGCCAGGAGCTACCGGCGAACCTGTAGTGCAGGTCCTACCATACATCCCCTAATACAGTGGTTCACCACATTCACCCCCTGTTAAAAATGAGTCCGGCGGGGGGTGATGTGAAACTATATACAAATAGTGCAATTATGTACAGTGTTAAGAATGGGGAAAACAAGGAAGAAAAAAAAAAAGAAAAGTCCATGTTGACGGTCCAGAGTCCGTCAAAGGTTCAGCCGGTCCGGTGCTTTGGTGCTTCGTTGGGAGCGGCGTAATGGTGGCAGCGAAGTCGGTGCTGGCGGTGGTGGAGGTGGCACCGATGGCGGTGGTGGCGGTGCTGATGCTGGCCAGTCATCGGGGAACTCCGGGAGCGTGCCAAAATCCTCTTTGTCCTCTTGTGCGGAAAGGGGGGGGAAGGTTGGTCTGGTGGGGTCAATGTTGGCGGCTCAGTGGAAGGGCGCATGGGTTGGCGAGTGTGTTGGGGTGGAACCTGACGGTGCCAGGTCCCTGAGTGAGACAGTATCTTGGCGGCTGTCGGGCAACTCCACGTAGGCATATTGAGGGTTGGCGTGGAGCAGGTGAACCCTGTCCACCATGGGGTCCGCCTTGTGGAGTCGGACGTGCCTACGGAGAAGGATCGGTCCTGGAGCTGCGAGCCAAGTCGGGAGCGACACCCCGGATGTGGACTTCCTGGGGAAGGTAAAAACACGTTCATGGGGTGTGTTATTAGTGGCGGTGCACAATCGTGACCGGATGGAGTGTAGAGCATCAGGGAGGACCTCCTGCCAGCGAGAGGCTGGGAGGTTCCTGGACCGTAGGGCCAGCTGGACGGGCCTCCAAACCGTCCCATTCTCCCCTTCTACTTGCCCGTTTCCCCAGGGGTTGTAGCTGGTCGTCCTGCTGGAGGCTATACCCCTGCTGAGCAGGAACTGGCACAGCTCATCGCTCATGAATGTGGATCCCCTGTCACTGTGGATGTAGGCGGGGAAACCAAATAGAGCAAAGATGGTGTTGAGGGCCTTGATGACGGTGGCAGACGTCATATCGGGGCATGGAATGGCGAAGGAGAATCTGGAGTACTCATCGAACACACTGAGAATGTACGTGTATGGTCGGTGGAGGGGAGAGGCCCTTTGAAATCCACACTGAGGCGTTCAAAGGGGCGGGAAGCCTTCACCAGGTGCGCACGGTCTGGCCGGTAGAAGTGTGGCTTGCACTCCGCACAGACCTGGCAGTCCCTGGAGACTGTCCTTACTCCCTTGACGGAGTAGGGCAGATTGCGAGCTTTGACCAGATGGTACAATCGAGTGACCCCCGGGTGACAAAGGCTGTCGTGTAGGGCCCGGAGTTGGTCCACTTGTGCGCTGGCACATGTACCTCAGGAGAGGGCGTCTGGGGCTCATTGAGTTTACCGGGGTGATACAAAATCTCGTAATTAAAGGTGGAGAGCTCGATTCTCCACCGCAAGATTTGCTCCGCTGTGTGTTATTGAACATGAAGGATACCAACCATTGGTCAGTGAGGAGAGTGAATCGCTTACCAGCCAGGTAATGCCTCCAATGCCGGACAGCTTCAATGATAGCTTGGGCCTCCTTTTCGACGGATGAGTGTCGAATTTCAGAGGCATGAAGGGTGAGGGAAAAGAATGCCACGGGTCTGCCTGCCTGGCTTAGAGTGGCAGCAAGGGCGACGTCTGAAGCGTCGCTTTCTACTTGAAAAGACAGTGACTCATCCACTGCGCGCATCCCGGCCTTGACGGTGTCTGCTCTGATGCGGGCGAAAGCGTGTTGTGCCGCGGCCGCGAGGGGGAATTGGGTGGACTGAATGAGTGGGCGGGCCTTGGCCGCATAGTTTGGGACCCACTGGACATAGTAGAAAAAGAACCCCAGGCAGCGTTTGAGGGCCTTGGGGCAGTGGGGGAGGGGGAGCTCCATGAGGGGGCGCATGCAGTCAGGGTCGGGCGCAAGAAGTCCGTTTTGGACTACATAGCCGGGATTGGTTAACCGGGTCGTGCTGAACGCACACTTCTCGTTGTTATAGGTCAGGTTGAGAAGAGTGGCAGTCTGGAGGAATTTATCGAGGTTGGCATCGTGGTCCTTCTGGTCATGGCCGCAGCTGGTGACATTATCTAAGTACGGAAAGGTGGTCCACAAACCGTACTGGTCGATCATTCAGTCCATTTCCCTTTGGAAGACCGAGACCCAGTTTGTGATGCTGAAAGGACCCTAAGGAAGTGACCCTAAGGAAGTGATAGAGGCGACCGTCCGCCTCGAAGGCAGTGTATGGATGGTCCGACTTCTGGATGGGGAACTGGCGGTAGGCGGATTTCAGGTCAATTGTTGAGAAGACCCGGTACTGCGCAATCTGATTGACCATATCAATGTGCGTGGGAGGGGGTACGCGTCGAGCTGCGTGTACCGATTGATGATCTGGCTGTAGTCCACGACCATCCTGTGTTTCTCCCCAGTTTTAACCACTACCATTTGCGCTCTCCAGGGGCTGTTGCTGGCCTCGATAATACCCTCCTTAAGCAGCCGCTGGACTTCGGACCTGATGAAGGTCTTGTCCTGGGTGCTGTACCGTCTTCTCCTGGTGGCAACGGGCTTGCAATCCGCAGGTAGATTGGCAAAAAGGGAGGGGGGATCGACCTTGAGGGTCGCAAGGCCGCAAACGGTAAAGGGTGGGTAGGGACCCGCCGAATTTGAGGGTGAGGCTCTGGAGGTTGCATTGGAAGTCCAGGCCCAACAGGAGTGCAGCACAGAGAGTACGAAGGACATAGAGGCAGAAGTTATTAAATTTTACGCCCTGGACCGTGAGGGTGACTGTACTGAAGCCTCGGATCGGGACGGAGTGGGATCCGGAGGCGAGGGAGATCCTTGGATTGGCAGGATGGACCGCGAGGGAGCAGCACCTTACCGTATCTGAGTGTACGAAGCTTTCAGTGCTCCCAGAGACCAGCAGGCACGAGGTCGTGTGGCCGTTGATTTTCATCGTCATCGACGTGGTGGCCAGGTTGCGCGGGCGAGATTGGTCCAGCGTCATGGAAGCGAGCTGCGGGTAGTTGCCGGATACTTCGGATGGCGAGTGTGTGCGGTTCTGATCTCGGGATGAACAAGATGGTGGCGCCCATGGTGCACTCATTGCGGGTTCGGACAAGATGGCGACCATGGGGCGCACGGGGCCGAAGGGGGACAAGATGGCGGCGTCCATTGGTTGCACATGGCCCCGGAAGGAGAGGATGGCGGCTCCCATTGTGCGTTTGGCGTGGGGGGGGGGGGCGATAGCTGCGCGATCACAGCGGCTGCGCGGGCCTGGCACACAGCCGCGAAGTGGCCCTTCTTACTGCAGGATTTACAAATGGCAGTGCGGGCCGGGCAGTGTTTGCGGGGGTGCTTCTGCTGACCGCAGAAGTAGCAGCGGGGACCCCCGGCGTGCGCGGATCGGCGTGCGGCGCAGGCGTATTGGGAAGGCAGGGCCCCAGCGGAGGAGGTCGTCGGTGGGGTCCAAGAGGGGTAGGAAGGGGTAGAAGGGTGAGCAGCGTGGCAGGAGGGGTAGGACTGCACATTACGGGATGCGACCGTCATGGAGAGCGCCAAGGTTTTTATCTCCGCTAGTTCGAGCGTGGCCTCTTCCAGTAATCGTTCTCGGATGCAGTCTGACGCAATCCCCATCATTAATGCATTGCGCATGAGTAGGTTAGCGTGTTCAGTGGCCGTAACGGCCTGACAGTCACAGTCCCAGACGAGTGGGATTAGGGCCCGCCAGAAGTCGTCGATGGACTCACCAGGTAGTTGCGAGCGGGTGGCGAGTACATGCCTGGCGAAGAGCATGTTCGTCTTCTGAGCATAGTGTTCTTTAAGGAGTGCCATTGCTTTCGCGTAATTCGTGGCGTCTTGGATCAATGGGAACACGCTGGAGCTCAGTCTGGAGTACAGGACGTTTATCTTCTGAGCCTCCGTTGGCGCGGGGTCCGCAGCGTTGATGTAGGCCTCAAAACATGCTAGCCAGTGAGTAAAGTATTTTCTGGCGTCGGGCGAGTGCGGATCCAGCTTCAGGCAATCTGGTTTGATTCTGATATCCATTCTGTGGAAAAATCTGATTGCAATAAATTGATGCGCAATCAATTGCACAAAGACGCAGATTGGGTACAACTGTGGCTTTATTGCAGTCAGATGCGTGGCCTCCTGCTGCAGCTGGCGAAATGGCAGGGCAATGGAGGTCATGCATATTTATACAGATCTTAGTGGGCGGAGCCAGCCGGCAGGGGCTACTGGCAAACCTGTAGTGCAGGTCCTACCCTACATCCCATAATACAGTGGTTCACCACATAGGGCAAACGCCATCTCCTCATGTGCAGGGCTGAGCCAAATGCAGCTAAAGGTGGTGCACAGGGTGCACTTGACAAGGACACACAGGAGCGGGTTCTACTCGGAGGGGGAGGACAAATGTGAATGGTACCAGAAAGGTCCAGCTAACCACACCCACATGTTCTGGTTCTACCCAAGCTTGGATACTGGACCACCTTTTTTGAGGCCGTGCCAATGATCATAGGACATAGAATATACAGTGCAAAAGGAGGCCATTCTGCCCATCGAGTCTGCATCGACCCACTTAAGCACTCACTTCCACCCTATCCCCGTAACCCAATAACCCCTCCTAACCTTTTTTGGTCACTATGGGAAATTTAGCATGGCCAATCCACCTAACCTGCATGTCTTTGGACTGCGGGTGAAAACCGGAGCACCCGGAGGAAACCCACGCAGACATGGGGAGATCGTGCAGACTCCGCACAGATAGTGACCCAGCAGGGAATCAAACCTGGGACCCTGGCGCTGTGAAGCCACAGTGCTAATCATTTGTGCTACCATGCTGCCCTATCATGGGAGTGAAGATGGAGCCATGCCCTATATTGGCGGTCTTTGGGATGTTGGAACAGCCAGAATACTTCATGTGGGGAGGGGAAGATGCCCTAGCCTTTGCCTTCCTGATCGCCCACCGGAGACTCCTGCTCGGGTGGAGATCAGCAGCGCCCCCCAAGGCAGGGGACTGGCTGTCCGACTTAGCAGAATTCCTGAATTTGGAAAAAATAAAATTTTCCATCAGGGGATTGGAAGAAGGCTTCCATAATAGATGGAGGCAATTCGCCAGCCTCTCCGAGGACCTGTTCGTGACCAGCAACTGGGGGCGCGGGGGGGAGGAGCGGGGAGGGGGGAGTGGGCGGGGGCACAGGAGGGGCGAGATGGAGGAGGGGAAAGGAGGGGAGAGGAGTAAAACGGAGGGCGGGGGCGAGGAGGCAGCACCCGAAACATAGGGGAAATATACACTTCAGTGGAGCTGTGGGAGCCCACGGGCAGCGCTATAGATACACGCCCCACCAAAAGAAGGGCAAGTACTCCGGGCGAGGCCTTAACATCCTCAGTGGGCCTCGCCCTCGTGCACAGCGTGCTGGGACTCTCCGCTCCCCGTCCCCCCAACACCACCCCATAGGGAACAACAGAGTAGGGTCTCTACTTCGTGACCCCGCCACAGAGCCACCAGGCCAGGCACGGTCCACCAACATAGATCACACTGGTAAAATGTACAGCACAAGTACAGCTTAACCGCATAGTGCTTAGAGGGAGTCGAAGAAAGGAAAATATTAATTCATTTATGTTACCATGGCTATTTCTCTGTTATATCTTAGGTACTTTGATCATGTTTCTAGTATGTTTATTACAATGGTGCAGCTTGTTTATATTTTCTGGTAGGTTTGTTAAGTGAGTATTTGGATTATATTGTCAAATGTGCTTTCTTCTTTGTTTTCTTCTCTTCTCTGTTATAAACATAATTGAAAATATTCGATACAAGCACTTTGAAAAAAGTCTCAATGAATTCTCAGTTGCTAAATCAGCCAGACGGCGTCTGGGAAAAATATGTCATAGGTTATAGAAGCTTCCTCAAAATGGGGAAGGTTTGAGGAAGTGCCGAAAGATAAATTGTCAGTTATTGTCTTCTCCACAGATGTTGCCTGACCCGCTGACGTATTTTTGCATTGGAATCATAGAATCACTGCAGTGCAGAAGGAGGCCATTTGGCCCATCGAGTCTGCACCGGCCCTCCAAAAGAGCCCCCTACCTCAGCCCACGCCTCCCCGTAGCCCCACCTAACCTTTTGGACACTAAGGAGAAATTGTTGCATGGCCAATCCACCATCTTTGGACAGTGGGAGGAACCTGGAGCAGCCCGAGGAAACCCAGCAGACCAGGGGAGAACATGCAGACGCCACACAGTTACCCAAGATCGGAATCACATCTGGGTTGCTGGCGCTATGAGGCAGCAATGGCACCATGCCACCCACATTGCCTTTGTTCTCAAAGCCTGGTGTTTCAGTGGGAGTAAATAAAAGTGGCAAATAGTCAAATGTGATTCGACTCAAACATTAAATTAATTGAAATTACCACTAATAGAAAATTGCTGTGGAGAAGACCAATGGTAGCTCTACACTTTGACTCCAATAAGGAGCAAAGTCTGGGCGAGTATGAGTGGTTATTTATTTATTTTAGATTAAATTAATGACCCCCAGCTCTTCCTTCCTGTTATGCAATTTGCTTTAAAAAATAACTAAACTAATAACTCAATATGTGCAATAAATTCAAACATAATTGATAAAATCTATTTTTTGTTACTGATTCTAACTTCCACTAACATAAAATAGATATGATGTGGAGATGCCGGCGTTGGACTGGGGTGAGCACAGTAAGACGTTTTACAACACCAGGTTAAAGTCCAACAGGTTTGTTTCGATGTCACTAGCTTTCGGAGCGCTGCCTATTCCTCAGGTGAATGAAGAGGTATGTCCCTGAAACATATATATAGACAGATTCAAAGATGCCAGACAATGCTTGAAATGCGAGCATTAGCAGGTGATTAAATGTTCACAGATCCAGAGATGGGGTAACCCCAGGTTAAAGATGTGTGAGTTGTGTCAAGCCACACGACGGACTTCCTACAGAAACTCAGCACCCATGGACCAGTTGAACTAGGAACATTCCTCGTCACAATGGACGTCTCGGCACTCTATACCAGCATCCCCCATGACGACGGCATTGCTGCAGCAGCCTCAGTACTCAACACCGACAACTGCCAATCTCCAGACGCAATTCTGCAACGTTTGTGTCAGCTTTCACACATGGTTTCTCTGAATTTGATGTAGCTATGTCTAATAAGGATTATGTCACAAAGTTCAGACTCAAAGCCAAAACAGTATCTGCAGAGTGTCACAAATTCTATTGACCCTCAAATGTTTTTCATATGTCTCCAAGAGTGATTTCAACATATTCCACCGATGTGTGGGAATCAAAAAGAAGGCATACTGTTATGGGCCAGGGTTTAGAGAGCCCCAAAGTGTATCATGGAGTTCACCTGACCCACAACTTTGAATAGATTGTTCTTATGGAGAGCACACGGCCCTACTCTGCAGGTGTGATGCAACAGAAATCCACGGTACTTTTAAATTAAAACACTTTATTTATGAAATCAGTTAACGCTTTATAAACCCACAGTAAACATCTTAACAACTATCAACACCAATAAATCCCCCAAAGAATACAGTACTCTAAGTAACTCTTAATCTTTCCTTGCAACATCCATAAGACAAAAAGAACCCTCTTTACAGAAATACATCAGGTTTAACTTCACTACTGAGAACAGTTGCCACTTTGAAATCACGAAATGAACATTCATAAGCTTGCAGAGATTCAAACACATCTTGCTGTGTAGCCATGTAAAATGGTTGCGTTCCGATTAATCTGGCCAAAACCCAGTTTAAAACGGCTAACCCGAAAGACTGCTGGGAAAAGCAGCCAAGAAGACACAAGCAGGCAGCTGCAGACAGGTTTGCATATTCAGCTCTGGGAACGTAGCCCAGATCGATACTCAGGGCTAGCAACAGCCCATCAACCCAGGTATCCGCAGTTGCATTCAGGACTGTTTGCACCTAATCTATTCAGACATCCACAGTTAAATCGGCTATCCCCGGGAACAATTGCAACATATTAGCAATTGAATACCGGGCCAGACCTGTCGGCGCCTGCAGTGGCCGAAACAAAGACAGGTGAGCGACCACCCCCCCCGATCGAGGAATCGCCTCACCATTGGACACATCGACCCCAGAGACTGGGGACAGAATCCAATCACTTGGGACTCAGGGTCAAGGGCCGCCCCGGGAGGCGGGAAGCCCCTGGGCCCTATAAAAGTGAGGGTCCAAGTTCAGATCTCTCTCTCTCCTCTTCGCCTGCTCGAGACCTTCGCAAGAACAGCAACCGGCAACAGTAAGTTTGAATCCAGCGATCGCTATCCGGTAGAGACACCTAGCCACCGACCTGTAGCAGCCTTTTGAATCCCGCGGGCCAGATTTGATTGGACAAGCCATTCGTTTCCCTGACCTGGTGGGCTCTTCCTAAGTTAAGTATTGGCCAGTAGTAATAGGTTTATTATATAAATAGTAGTATTAGGGTATTAATATTGCTTGTTGTATATAATAAATGACCGTTGTTGTAATCCTTACTAACCGGTGAGCTGTGTTATTAATCATAACCTGAACTTGAACCACGTGGCGGTATCATAAAGATACCTGGCGACTCATGAGCAAAGGTGACCTAAACAGAGCAAATAGACTAAAGTTAAAAAGAGCAACAGCTGTGATTGCAGCTTTTCCAAATCTAAAACTAAACTAAACACACTATGTAGCAAACAGCCTAAAGCGAAAGTAAAAGCAGACAGGCAGCCCAGCTCCACCCACACTCTGACATCACTAACACCCATTTCTTAAAGGTACATCCACTACAGATATTTTTCTAAACACCCATTTCTTAAAGGTACTCTCACATGACAATACACTTTTCGAACATAGTCAAAAAAATATACGGCTGCTTCACAGGATTCAGCTGCTGCATGGAAGATTAAATTCAAGGAGCGACTGGAACATGGGATGAATAATGCACAGGGGCTTGCATTGTTTAGTCTTGCTTGTAGACCTGAATATTTAAATCTGAAAGGATTTCCAAAACTGATGTCTCCAGGCTCTCAGAAGTGTGGGATTGAAGTTGGACCAAACAGAGGAATCGCCCTACAACTTCACCATCACTGGTCACATATCTTAAAATTGATGTCAATTGGTCCGCATGACTCATATCTAATGTTGAATCAACTATTATGAAATCGTATTTGGCATCTGTTACTTCATTAGTGAATTGTTTTCTGAGCCGCTCTGCCATTATCGGGATGAAGGTTCCTTGACCCACAAGTGATAACTTTTCAAATGCTGTTTGAGAAGCTCATCAAATTCACTGAGATATTCAAGGCAGGCCAGAAAAACTACCTCTTCGACTTGAGACTGATGACTCTTCATGTCCTCTTAAGAGTTAATCCCAAAGAAGACAGCAGGTTGACTGTGGTAACAACACGTCTCAGCACTTTCCTCCAATAAGAAAACTCCTTTTCAAACTGAGCTAATGACGCAGAATAAATTCTTCCAGATAATTTACATCTTTGAATGAACGCACACACAGCTTCAATATGAACTTTGGAAATTTTGTTATCAGCAATATCCCTTCCAACATTTCTCCAGTTAGAGTACCCATCGATGAATGATTGATTCCCTTTATTAAGGTCAGGGAATAATTTTGCAAACATAACAGTAGACTTTCTTAGAGGCCTCCAGACAAAATCAACCAAATTATCCTTTGCTTCACGTCATTTTTCTGCACCCTCAGGAGATAGGACTCATGAAAACTCCTCAACTGCTTTGGCCTTGAACCGTAAACTCTTTTCTGAAATTTTCCATGTTACCGATGTTCTCTGGTCTACTGATTACGAAACATTCAATCATAGTCAGTGGAACAGATTTTGGCCATTATGCACTGTCTTCAGGGTGGGTTTCGTCCCTCACTTCATCAGAACAATCAGCTTGAGCAACATCTTGTAGTTCCATTCCCATTTCAGAGTCCAATTTCAGGGTGCCAGGTTGGCAGTGCCAGGATGCCACACTTGCATTTTGCCCATGCCAGTGATCAGGTCCGGGGGGGCCCTGCTCATATGAACTAGGGTGTGGGGGGGGGGGGGGGGTGCTCGAGGACCACATTATAGGTGGGTTGGTGCATGAGAGGGTCCGGGCGTGGTGTCAGGGAGTCGATCTCTTCCTGCACTGAGCAGCTCTGCCTGTCGGAGTTCCTCAGCGCAGGAAATTACACTATGTGTGGCCTCAGAGGGTCATTCCCCTCTGGGGCCTAAAACACAAGAGTGCTGTTGGATAGTGGGATCGATTCTGGCACTACAAGCGCTGGGAACAACCCACTAAACCTGCCCTAAACGGGGCTCTGTTACTTTTCTGTTAAACCACGCACATAGTATCTCTCCATATTGACTAGGAATGATCTGTCTCGATTTCAACAATTAGCGAGCAAGCCTTCAGAATCTTCTGTTGCGTGATCCTGAAGCAAAAGCAGCTGATTGTCGAAGCTGCTCAAAAGCAGTGACAAATTAATCAAAGCTATTGGAGAGTTGGTAGGAGGATAGTCTTCAGAAATTGTGAAAAGAATTGGTGTGAGGATGAGTCGGAGTTCACTGCCAAAATCCTACCAGAGTAACTGGCTGCTGGCGATAATATTTGGGGAATCTGTGGTGCCGATGGTCAAGGCATCATAAAAGACACTGGCATCGATCAGGGAGAGAAATTACCCCCCAAAAGGTAGTAAATTCAACCTTCAAAAGCAAGAAGAAAGAAGATGTTGGTCGCTGTCCAGCCATCTCACTGTTAGCCCTAGCTGGCCTCTGGCTCTGGTCAAGTCGGCCGGTTCCCGGCGGCAGCTCCTCCCTGATTCCCCGAAAGCCTGGCGCTTGCCTGGCCTCCTTCCCATTTTCCGAGTGATATTCTGCTCACCTCTCAGGTGGCCAGACCACAGTGAGCTTCAACCCTTGACGATCACGTGTGCTCCTGACTGACTGCCTGGCTGCTGCTGGCTATCTGACCCGGCCTCTGTCCTTTGTTTCATTGATTGCCTGCCCGCCCTCCTCAGCCCTGGCCCGGAAGTCGAGAGTCGCCCCGCTTCTCTCCTCGATGGCCGTTGGTCACTGCTTCCTCCTCTCCTTGCTGAAGATTTCACAGGCTCTTGCGCCCTGACGTTAGGTCAGTGACCCCACTTGTGCCTCAGGCTCAGGTTGCCTGCCGGTCAAATGCCACAAACCTGGCTGCTGCTTTACACCTTTTCTTATTTAAAGTTCAGAAACTTCACACAATTCAGGAGGCGCGTGTCTGAACTACTCTAAGTCCTTTCAACCTCTCTAAGTCTGGCAAGCTGTTTTCCCGCTCTAAAGAGGAATCTACCAATCAGAGTTGATGTTGGTCTGTATTGCCTCCTGATAGGCTCAAAATGAGCTACCAGGCTCTGATGGGGACCCCCCATTGGCCATGGCACCGCGTTGCAGCGTTGTGTGTTTCATTGAGAGTCCGCCTCTGCTCTCAGGGGAACAGCCCCAACTTCTCTGTAATCCCTCATCCCTGGAGTCATTTTAGTAAATCTCCCAGGAACCCTCAACAAAGCCTTCAGGTGTCCAGAATTGGGAACCATATTCACAGTGGGGTCGAACTATTTAATATAGGTTCAGCAAAAGTACTTGGCTTTTGTACTCAATGGCTCTATTTACAAAGCCCATCGATAGCTCAGGTTTCAGTAGGATACTTCTACAGCAACAGCTTTGTCAGACAATTACACACATTCATTCATATTATGCAATCACTTCTTCAAACCTGGCCCTGTGCAATGTCCAGACAGCACCGTCCAAAAGACTTGAGCAAGCAAATGTACAAATGAGAATATCTTGAACTAACTTGTACATATTGTATAAACTTCTGATTTAATTTCCAAGTTAAAAAATGGCAAAACCTTCCAGTAAATTAGTACTAGCCAATTCACCTGTAATAATGTGATATTTCTATCCACACAAGTGGGCTTCGTTAACAGAATTATTGCACTTTGCATTAAGTGATAAATATTTTTTCACTTCAATTTGAAACTAATTTGAAATTAACCACACTAACCACAAATGGAGGACTTTGACTGGACGGGAAACTAGGAGCAGACAATCAGCCTGGAACAAAATCAAGTGAGATGTGTAACTGGGGGCAGATCCTCAACCAACAGTTTTCCACCCACACTCGAAGTGAAAGTTGCAGTTTACACTTCCTGCTATTTTCATTCATCCTGCATATTGGTTAGCCCAACAACGCTGTGCTAGATTAAATGAAGAAAACGAGCAGGGAACACATCATGAGTGACATAAATCTTCCTGGAGATGCAGTGTAGGTGTGCTATAAATACAGCTCCATTTGCCTTTTGAAATGGATCCTTAAAGCTTATGAAAATGAAAATGAAAATCGCTTATTGTCACAAGTAGGCTTCAAATGAAGTTACTGTGAAAAGCCCCTAGTCGCCACATTCCGGCGCCTGTTCGGGGAGGCTGTTACGGGAATTGAACCGCGCTGCTGGCCTGCCTTGGTCTGCTTTAAAAGCCAGCTATTTAGCCCAGTGTGCTAAACCAGCCCCTTATTATCTGCTGCTTATTTTTAAAAAAAATTTAGATTGCCCATTTCATTTTTTCCAATTAAGGGGCAATTTAGCATGACCAATCCACCTACCCTGCACATCTTTGGGTTGTGGGGGCGCCGGCACCGGCGTTGGTCCGGCGATTTTCCAGGACTGAGAATCGGCATGTCCACGGAGTACTCCGTGCGGCTGGGGGGCCATTGCCAAAGGTCCGCCCAGCGATCCATCGCTCCCGACCGGCTGAGTTCCCGATGCCGTGGTTGTAACCACCTAAAGCTGTTCAGGAAGCTCGCATAGCGACTGTGGAATCAGTCCGCGGCCGCCCTGGTGGGGGGCGGGGGGATCGGACATCGGAGAGGGCCTTATGGGCGGTCGGGGGACAGATCAGGGTGGTCGGATCTTCGGGCACGCGGCCGATCGGGGCGGGGGGGACTACATTCTTCATCTGCCTTCGCGGTCCGAGTCCGCCATGGCGCTCGGCGTGGTCGCTGGAGGTTGCCGCCATGCGCGGACTCAAAACCGGAAGTGCGGGGACCTGTATCCATAGCTAAAGCTGCGTGAATCACTCTGGGGGTGAGTAAATTCGCAGATCTTTTTTATAGGAAACTCCCGAATAAAACTCCAGCGTTTTTACGCCGCCGTGGGGACATAGTCCCATTTTGGGAGAATCCAGCCCAGTGACCCAGAACCAGGATCGAACCTGGGACCTCGGTGTTGTGAGGCAGCAGTGCTAACCAATGCGCCGCTGTGCTGCCTTATGCTGCTTATTCTTGTTGAACTAGGTACTTTAGTTCTTGTACAAGGCTGCACCACTAATATTTCAAAATACAGTGCATTAAAATTGGCACTGACCATTGTTTTGCAGTAACCAGTCATTCCACCAACATATGTATCCTTTAGTTTTCAGCCTTGCGCAGCCAGACACGGTCGTTCAGTTCTCTACAACCTGTGCCATTTCAGGCTGCCAACCGATTTGTTTATCATGAAAATGACAATTTTTCAGAACACTTCCTGGGATCCAAATGTGGCTCTCAGTGTGTCTGAGACAATTGAACACAAGTGTGTTGCCTTCACACACTGTTACATTCCATGGGCCACCCTGTCCCATTTGGGCTCAGAGTCTTCAGCTGAAAGGTCGGACTGCGGTGATCAATTGTTGGCTTGCCAGCAGACAGTCCTTACCTCGTCCAACATTTGCTGTTTTTTCTTCAGGGTTGATTTAATAGGTTATCTTCGACTTGATTGGCTTCAGCTGCTGTGGCGGGCATTTACTTTGCTGCCCTCGGTGGTAGGGAGAGGACAAGCAGTAAATCAATAATTGAATTAAACCCATTGATTCGTCTCGTTGATTGCCATTGGGAAATGCAGAACTTCAGCCATTCTCCACCCAGTCTGTTAGCAAGTACTCTCAGGAAAGATATGTGACTAGAGACAATTCACAATCGTTCTTCAAATACCTGTATCACTGCCACCAATGTTAATACTAACCTGATACATCTGAAAAATTAATAATAATAATTATTATAATAATAATCTTTATTGTCACAAGTAGGCTTACATTAACACTGCAATGAAGTTACTGTGAAAACTCCCTAGTTTCCATATTTGGGCGCCTGTTCGGGTACACAGAGGGAGAATTCAGAATGTCCAATTTAACGAATAGCATGTCTTTCGGGACTTGTGGGAGGAAACCGCAGCACCCGGAGGAAACCCATCCAGACATGGGGCGAACGTGCAGACTCCACACAGAAAGTGATCCAAGTTGGGAATCGAACCCTGGCGCTGTGAAGCCATAGTGCTAACCACTATGCTACCGTGCTTTGTGTAATCAAGATTGGCATGGTGGATTGGCATATGGTGGAAGCACCATGAAAGCTAGTTGTGTAGAGGGCATTAAAGCTCAAGGTAGGTTGACTGGAATTGCACATAGGTTGATGTCAGTGGTGGCTCAGTTGGTGGCATTCTTGCCTCAGTATATTGTGGGATTCTGTCCTGCTTTGAACACAGGAGAACAAACGTCTTGGCTGACAGTTCAGTGCAGTGCTGAAGGGATGCTTCTCTAGCAAGAGGTGCTGTGTTTTTGGAAGATATATTAAATAGAGGCTCTGAGTGCTTTCTCAGGCGGATGTAAGAGACCCCATGACATTATCTTAAAGAAGTACAGGAGAGCTCTCCCCAGTGTCATTGTCAAAATTTATCCCTCAACAAAAATCACTAACAACAGATTACCTGCTCATTTTCACATTGTGTTTAGTGGGACCTTGCTGTGTACAACTAGCTGCCATTTTTTCTGCATCACAGCAATGACTAACTTCAAAATGTACTTCAAAACACTTTGAGACATCCTGAAGTTATAAAAGTGCTATAGAAATATAAGCCTTTTGTTAGATGCACACTCATTGAACAACAATAGCAACCAATGGATCAGATCTTAGCTCTGCAGACCCGCCTCCTCCTGTCGTGTCTGGTGGTGGATAATTAAACAACTAATTGAAGGAGGATGCTCTGTAACCACCCCTATCTTCAATGACAGGGTTGCCCAGCACGTTAGTGCAAAAGCCAAGGCTGAAGCATTTGCAATGAACTTCAGCCAGAATGCTGAGGGGTAGATCCATCTCAACCACATCCTGAAATCCCCATCATCACAGATTGCAAACTTCAGCCACTTCGGTTGTTTCCATGTAATATCAAGAAATGACTGAAGACACTGGATACTGCAAAGCCCATGGACCCTGACAATATTCCGGGAATAGTACTAAAGACTTGTTCTCCAGAACGTGCCGCACTCCTAGCGAAGTTGTTCCAGTATAGCTACAACACTGGCATCTATCTGGTGACGAAGATTGTCCAGCTATGTCCTGTGGACCAAAAAGCAAGACAAGTCCAACCCATCCAATTGCTGGCCCATCAGTTTACATTTGATCATCAGCAAAGTGATGGAAGGTACTATTGACAATGCAATTAATAATAATAATCTTTATTATTGTCACAAGTAGGCTTACATTAACACTGCAATTAAGTTACTGTGAAAATCCCCTAGTCGCCACACTCCGGCGCCTGTTCGGGTACACTGAGGGAGAATTCAGAATGTCCAAATCACCTAACAAGCACGTCTTTCGGGACTTGTGGGAGGAAACTGGAGCACCCGGAGGAAATCCACACAGACACGGGGAGAACGTGCAGACTCTGCACAGACAGTGACCCAAGCTGGGAATCGAACCTGGGACCCTGGCGCTGTGAAGCAACAGTGCTAACCACTGTACTACTGTGCCACCCTTAAGCGGAACTTACTCAACAATAACCTACTACCTGAAAGTCAGTTTGAGTTATGCCAGGGCCACTCACCTCCTGAACTCATTACACCCTTGCCCCAAACATGAATAAAATAATCAAACTTAAGTGGTGAGGTAAGTGACTGTCCTTGAGATCAAAGCAGCATTTAACTGAGTGCAGTATCATGGAGACCTACTACTTTTTTGGAATGAGACCGAGCACAAAAGAAGATGGCACTGGTTGTTGGAGGTCAAGTATCTCAGTCCTGGGACATCCCTGCAGGAGTTCCTTCAGGTGTTGTCCAAAACCCAACCATCTTCAGTTGCTTTATCCATGACCTTCCCTCCACCATAAGGTCAGAAGTGGGGATGTTTGCCGAAGACTGCACAATGTTCAGCACCATTCACAATCCTCAGATACTGAAGCCGTCCATGTCCGAATGCAGCAAGACCTGGACGACATTCAGATTTGGGCTGACAAGTGGCAAGTAACATTCATGTCGCACAAGTGCCAGGCAATGACCACCTCCAGCAGGAGAGAGTCGAACCATCACTGAAACCCGCACTATCAACACCTGGGGCTTACCGTTGATCGTAAACTATAAATACTGTGGCTACAGGTTAGAAGCTAGGAATTCTGCAGGGAATAACCCATCCCCTGACTCCTCAAAATCTTTCCATCATCTACAAGACAGATATTAGAAATGTGATAGAATAGTCTCCACTTGCCTGGAAGTGTGTAGCTTCAACAACACTCACGAACACCATCCAGGACAACGCAGCCCACTTGATTGGCATTCCCTCCACCATCAATGTACAGCGGCAACACTGTGCCCAAGATGCACTGAAACAAATGGGCTGCTTCGATAGCATCTTCCAAAACTGTGCCCTCTAGAACATCGAGAAGGACAAGAGTTGCAAACCTGTGGGGACCCCACCACTTGCAAGTTCCCCTCCAAGTCACTCCTGCCTTGGAAATATATCTCTGTTCCTTCACTGTCACAGGATCAAAATCCGAGAACGCACTCCCTAACAACACGGTGGGTGTACCTACACCACACGGACATCAGCAAATCAAGAAAGCAGCTCCCCACCACCTTCTTAAGGTAATTAGGAATGGGCAATAAATGCTGTCCTTGCCAGCAACGCCAACTCCCCTAAATGAATCAAAAAACCCACAGCCGCATGTATTTATTCAGTGCCTTAGATTTGACAGGGAGCCACATAAAGAGGTTAGAGTAGATGACTAAAAGCTTGGTCAATGAGGTAGGTTTTAAGGGCCAGTTTAAAGGTGGAATAAGAGGTAATGGGGCAAAGGGTTCTAAGGAGCGAGTTTCAGACTTTGCAACTTTGACAGCTTGACAGCACTGTCTGCAGCAGTGGGGTCATCCTGTTAGCTGGCTCCGTTTTTAAAGATGAAGCCAAAAAGTGCCAAGTATGTAAGGAAACTATGCTTGTGACTTCCACTGGATTTCTGCACCTCGCTCCTCAGTTCTAATTTTCTTTAACTATCCACGGAGAAAACTGCAGTCCTTAGAAACCAAACATGACTAGACATGTTTTCCAGACGGGTCTACATACCAAGAAAGGTGTCCACAATCTCTAGAACCAGATGGAAATTCCCTATTCAGCAGAAATCTTGCACCTTTTGCTACTGACTGCCTGGTTATTCCGACACGGAGGGAGGAACTTGGGGTGTTATACTTTGACTGGAGCAAGGCAGTGTTGGGAGTTTTTCCAAAACCCAAACCTGGACCTTGACAGAATCCCCGGCTGAAAACATTCTTTGAATGGCTCGTTCAAAGAGACCTTCTGTTTTGTGAGATGCTGGTTTGCACCCTGGTGGTCAACTCTAAGCTAAATATCTCCTGGCATTTCTTGAATCTCTACAGTGCCAAAAAAGGCCATTTGGCCCATCAACACTGCACCAATGCTACCTAGGCCCATGCCCCGACCCTATCCCTGCAACCTAGCCTTCTGGACACTTAGGTGCAATTTAGCATGGCTAATCCACCTAACCTGCACATTTTTGGACTGTGGGAGTAAACAGGACTACCCATAGAAAACCCACGCAGACACGGGGAGGAAGTGCAAACTCCTCAAGGTCACCCAAGGCCGGAATTGAACCCGGGTCCCTGGAGTTGTGAGACAGCAGTGTTAACCACTGTGCTATCGTGCCGTGCCCCCCCCCCCCCCCCCCCAGGACACCACATGGCATGACAGCTTCTGCTGCAGATGAGGACAGTGGGCTGAGAAGGTGCAGAATTCATTGGCCTCTCCTTTCCCTGAGCCCTCTTCCCAGTCAGCTGAGCTTTCCCCTCATCTTGTCTAATGCTCCTCTGAACGGTCAGCCTCCAGCGGTCACAGCCTTCGGGGCCATCTCCATATCTTACTTGCAGGCACCCTTGTATTAGAGGTATAGGATGTCCAGAAGGTCGTGACCCAGTGACCCTATTTACTGTATGGAAGGTCTTTGGGTTTATGGCTGTAATCAATCTGGTAAACGCAGCTGGGACATTTAGGAGTCGTTGGCTTAACAATGAGTCTATGCTAACTGAATTAGCACTCTCTAGAACCTCTGAATTGACGACCCTGTCCTGAGGATACATCTGGGACAGTGAAGTTGGAAACTGTTCAGCCTTTTCTGCTAGTGTATGGTGTCCAGGTCTGACCACTGCAGAGGAGTGAGCTGAGGGAATCGGCTTGGTAGACTCACAGTTTTGCGTTCTCAGTCAGGTCACACTCTTCTACGCATCTTGCATGTAACGGCTGCAGCGTTTGCAATATGCACATTTCAGCAACCAGTGACAGATTACTGGTGATTCTGGAGCCTAGATATGTGAAGCCTCCAACGTCACATTGTCAACGCTGATAGACAGCAGTATGGAGACATCCTGCACAATAACATTTGTCTTCACTTTACTGAAGATCAAACCAAACTCTACGCTAGTATGAGGAAGTCTCTCACTGAAGGTGTCCCTCAGTATAGAATGCTAGTGCAGCATCAACAGCACAGAACACTTCTCTGATAAAAACTTGGCACAATTTCTTTCTTGGATCTCAGGTGGGTAAGCCAGAATGGCTATCCGCCGTCTCTTATGTGTAAGTGGACACCCTGGGCGGGATTCACGGATCCTGAGGCTAAGTGTTGACGCCGTCGTAAATGCCATCACGTTTCACGACGGCGTCAACAGGTTCCCAGGAGCAGCGATTCTGAGCCCCTCAGTAGGCCAGCACGGCACTGGAGCGATCCACGCCGCTCCAGCTGCTGATACCAGTGTCAAACGGGCGGCATGGGTCTGCGCATGCACACTGCGGCTGGCACAAATGCGTACATGAGCACTGCGACCGGCCCGATTGCACGCATGCACGTTGGCTTCCTCCTCCCCGCCAGCCCCGACGCAACATGGCGTGGCGCTACAGGGGCCAGCACAGAGCAAAAGTGGCCCCCAGCCCGAGAGGCCGGCCCGCCGGTCGGTAGGCCTCGATCGCGAGCCAGGCCACAGCGGAGGCCCCCTGGGGTCGGACCTCCCTCCCCCCCCCATCTGACCACCCCCGGAAGGATGAATGCCGCGGTCCCGCCGAGTAAGACCACAAGTGGACGGCGCCGGCGGGACTCGGATTTTTTTTGCGGCCATTCGGCCCAACCTGGGCAGAGAATCGCCGAGGGAGCCGCGTAGAGTGCCCCCGACCGGCGCCACGCCGACTGCGCCAGCGCCAATGGCGCCGATTCTCTGGTCCCCGGAGAATCGGTGGACCAGTGTCGGGGTGGGGTCGCGCGATTCGCGCCTAGCCCGCCGATTCCCGGCCCGGGCTGAGAGAATCCCACCTCCTCTGTTTTTTTTCAAATTATCTTTATTCAAATTTTTATCAAAACATAATTTTTGCATAACCGTTCGCAACATTTAACATAGCAAAATAAATGTCAACCATATATACAGAGAAAAGAACAATACTATGTAACAATTCCCCCCCCCCCCCCCCACCCCCGGGTTGCTGCTGCTGACCTTTACTGCTCTCCTAGAAAGTCGAGGAACGGCTGCCACCTCCGAGAGAACCCCGTCATGGACCCTCTCAAGGCAAACTTTATTTTCTCGAGACTGAGAAACCCAGTCATGTCACCAATCCAGGTCTCCACACTCGGGGGCTTCGAGTCCCTCCACATTAAAAGGATCCGTCTCCGGGCTACCAGGGAGGCAAAGGCCAATACGTCGGCCTCTTTCACTTCCTGAACTCCCGGGTCGTCTGACATACCAAAGATTGCTATCTCTGGACTCGGCACCACCGCGGGGCCAAGATCTTGGACATTGCCTTAGCAAATCCCTGCGAGAATCCCTTAAGAGCCGGACATGGCCAGAACATATGGACATGATCTGCAGGGCTTCCCGCACATCTCGCACATTTACCCTCAACCCCAAAGAGCTTGCTCATTCTGGTTGCCGTCATGTGTGTCCGGTGGACCACCTTAAACTGGATTAAGCTAAGCCTGGCACATGAAGAAGAGGAATTAACCCTGTTTAGGGCATCCGCCCACAGGTCCGTATCCAGCTCCCCGCCTAGCTCCTCCTCCCATTTGCCCTTACGTTCCCCCACTGTGGCTTCCTCCGCCTCCTGAAGTTCCTGGTAGATGTCCGACACCTTCCCCTCCCCTACCCAGGTGCCGGTGACCACCCTACCCTGTATCCCGCGTGGAGGTAGCAGCGGAAATGACCCCACCTGTTTTTTGAGAAAGGCGCGTACCTGAAGGTATCTGAAAGCATTTCCAGGGGGCAAATTTAATTTCTCTTCAAGAAGGTCCCGTCTATGAACAGGTCCCCCATCCCCATGCCTGCCCTATGCCAGCTTTGAAACCCTCCGCCTATCTTGCCCGGGACAAATCTGTGATTGTTGAGTACGGGGTCCAAACTTAGGCTCCCTCCACCCTCTGTGTCTTCTCCACTGACCCCAGATCTTTAATGCCGCCACCACCACAGGACTGGAGGACTGGCAGGCTGGCGAGAACGGCAGAGGTGCCATTACAAGTGCCCCTAGGCTGGTAGCTTTGCATGAGGCCGCCTCTAACCGCTCCCAAGCCGACCCCTCCCCCAATACCCATTTCCTAATCATGGCTATGTTAGCTGCCCAATAGTAGCTGCAAAAGTTCGGCAGCGCCAGCCCACCCCCCACCCCCCCGACTGCGCTCTAGGTACAGCCTCTTTACTCGCGGGGTCTTATTTGCCCATACGAATCCCGAGATGATCTTGTTCACCCGCTTAAAGAAGGACTTAGGGATGAAGATGGGAAGGCACTGGAAGACGAACAGAAATCTGGGGAGAACCGTCATCTTAACGGTCTGCACTCTCCCCGCTAGAGATAGCGAGAGCATGTCCCACCTTTTGAAGTCCCCCTCCATCTGCTCTACCAGCGAGATAGATTAAGCTTGTGGAGGGCATCCCACTTTCGAGCCACCTGTATCCCTAGGTACTAAAAGCTCTTCTCGACCATCTTCAGCGGAAACTCCCCCAGTCTCTTTTCCTGCCCCTTAGCTTGGATCACGAGCATCTCGCTTTTCTTCTGGTTTAGTTTGTACCCCGAGAAATTACCAAAGTCCCTCAGAATCTGCATGACCTTCCCCATCCCCTCTAGTAGGTCCGAGATGTACAGGGACAGATCATCCGCATAAAGCGAGACCCGATGCTCCTCCCCCCACCGAACCAACCCCTGCCAGTTCTTTGAAGTCCGCAGCGCAATAGCCAGCGGCTCTATCGCAAGGGCGAATAATAACGGGGAGAGGGGCACCCCTGCCTCGTCCCCCGGTGGAGCCTAAAGTATTCTGACCTCATCCTGTCCGTGCACACACTTGCCACGGGGGCCTGGTAGAGTAGCTGGACCCAACCTATGAACCCCTCACCGAATCCGAACCTTCTTACTGCTTCCCACAGGTACCCCCATTCCACCCGGTCAAAGGCTTTCTCTGCATCCATCGCCGCCACTACTTCTGCCTCTCCTCCCTCTGAGGGCATCATGATGATGTTTAGGAGCCTCCGTACATTGGAGTTCAATTGCCTGCCGTTGACGAAGCCTGTCTGATCCTCCCCTATCACCCCAGGGACACAATCTTCAATTCTGGCAGCCAAGATCATGGCCAGCAGTTTGCCGTCCACGTTCAGGAGCGATATCGGTCTGTAGGACCCACACTGTAGCGGATCGTTCTCTCGTTTGAGGATGAGTGAAATCGAAGCCTGTGACATTGTTGGGGTGAAGGTCCCTCTCTCTTTGGCCTCATTAAAGGTCCTTAGCAGGAGCGGACATAGCAACTCCAAACATTTCTTGTAGAATTCTACAGGGTAGCCGTCCGGCCCTGGGGCCTTGCCCGACTGCATGTTCCCTCGACCCTTTACCATCTCCTCCAACTCTATCGGGGCCCCCAGTCCCTCCACCAGATCCTCTTCCACCTTTGGAAACCTCAGTTGGCCCATGAATTGCTTCATCCCTCCCCCTCCCGGCGGGGGCTCTGACTCATACAATTTACCGTAAAACGCCCTAAAGACTTTGTTCACCCCCTCTGGGTCCATGACTGTGTTGCCCTCCTTATCCCGTACTTCCCCAATTTCCCTGGCCGCCTCCCTCTTGCGAAGTTGGTGCGCCAGCATTCTACTCGCTTTCTCCCCGTATTCGTAGACGGCCCCTTTGGCCTTCCTCAGCCGTGCTACCACCTTCCCAGTGGTCCACAGGTCGAATTGCGCCTGCAGCCTCCGGCGCTCTTTCAGTAGCCCTGTCTCGGGAGTCTCTGCGTAACTCCTGTCTACTCTGAGTATCTCCTCGACTAGCCTTTCTCTCTCCGCTCTTTCTTTCTTCTCTCTATGGGATCTGATGAAGATTAACTCCCCTCTGATAACTGCCTTCAGGGCCTCCCACACCGTGGATGCCGCTACCTCCCCCGTATCATTAGTTTCCAGGTAATTTTTAATGTTCCTCCTTATCCGCCCACAAACCTCGTCGTCTGCCAGCAGCCCCACATCTAGCCTCTATAATGGGGGCTGACCTCTCTCCTCTCCAAGACGCAAATCCACCCAGTGTGGAGCATGATCAGAGACTGCAATGGCCGAGTATTCTGTCCCCTCCACCCTCGGGATTAACGCCCTGCTCATCACAAAGAAATCTATACGGGAGTAGACTTTGTGGACATGGGAAAAGAAAGAGAACTCCTTCACCCTCGGTTGGGCGAATCTCCACTGGTCTACGCTCCCCACCTGTTCCATGAATCCCCTCAGTTCTTTAGCTGCCGCTGGCCGCTTCCCCAACCTGGGGTTTGACCGGTCCAATACAGGGTCTACAACTGTGTTAAAGTCACCCCCCATAATCAGATTGTGTGAGTCTAAGTCCGGAATTTTACCCAGCATGCGTCTCATGAATTCCACGTCGTCCCAGTTTGGGGCATAAACGTTCACTAGCACCACCTGAGTCCCCTGCAGCTTACCGCTAACCATTATGTATCTTCCACCCTTGCCAGCCACAATATTCCCTGCCTCAAAAGTCACCCGTTTGCTGACCAGGATTGCTACTCCTCTGGTCTTTGAATCCAGCCCCGAATGGAACACCTGGCCCACCCACCCTTTTCTCAATCTTGTTTGGTCCGCAGGTTAGAGGTGCGTCTCCTGTAGCATGGCTACATCTGCCTTTAACCACTTTAGGTGCGAGAACACGCGAGCCCTCTTGACCGGCCCATTCAGGCCCCGCACATTCCACGTGATCAGCCTGGATGGGGGGCTAATCCCCCCCCCCCCCTCCTCTGCCGACTAGCCATCTCCCTTTTTCGGCCAGCCACGAGCCCGCGTCCCCCGCTTACTCGAGCCCTCCCATTGGAGGCCCCCCCCCCCCCCGACTCTCCCTCTGTTCCCCCATGTTGGCTCCTTTTCTGTCAGCAAAGCAGCATCCCCCCCCTCCCCCCCCAGCAGCCCCATAATCCCAAACCCCCAAGTCAAGCACCCGCTTGACACTGGCTCTCCCCCCATCCCCCCCCCCTCCCCGAATGAAGCGAACAACAAACAAACCCCGGGCCCAAACCCGGCCCCACAAAAGAAACGGCTTCAGTTGCCAGGAGAGCAGCCCTGCTGCAGCCGAGCTCTACAAAAGCCGAAAACATGGCCAAAGTAACAGGGAACAAACAAAAATAAGAGGGAACAACATAATGGCACTCCCTCCGGCTACCCGGCAATTAACATCCCTACCAGAGTAACGTCCCAGTGTGGCTGTCCTTTAGGTCGAGTCCAACTTTTCTTGCTTGATAAAATTCTACGCCTCGTCGAGTGTATCAAAGTAATGGTGGTGATCTCGATACGTGACCCACAACCTCGCCGGATGCAGCAGCCCGAACTTCACCCCTTTGCTGTGGAGGGCTGCCTTAGCACGGTTGAATCCAGCGCGCCTCGTGGCCAGTTCTGCTCCCAGGTCCTGGTAAAGCGGGCATTATCACATTACCATCCGATTACATTCCCGAGTTACCTGATGCTTTGGGATTCATCCCCTTTGACTTAGAGACCTTGGGCGAGCGGCATTTGGTACTGGTCCCCACAAACGGGGGGGGTGCGGACCAGATAGAACGGCAGTGTGGGGGTCTCCCAGGGGATTGAAGGCCCCAGCTGTATGCTCTTTGGGCAGGTGCCCTGGCACTGCTGGTGCCACCTGGATACCATGGCTGTACCAGCCTGGCACCTTGACAATGCCACCTAGGTGCCAGCCTAGCATTGCCAAGGTGCCAAGGTGGCACTGCCAGCTGGCATTGGTACTGCCACATTTACAGTGCCAAGCTGACATTTTTGGATTACGCTGTTCTCCCAGCTGCTGCTCCGCTCCTTTTTAGCCCATCGTAGGACTCATTCCTTATCTGAGAAGTGGTGGAATCGTACCACCATGGCCCTCGGCGGTTCATTTGTTTTGGGCTTCCTTGCAAGGCCTCTGTGCTCCCCACCCAGTTCCAGAGGCCGAGGGAATGCTCTTGTCCCCATCAGGGTCCCCAGCAGCGTGGTCATGAATGCGCTCATGTCCGACACCTCCGCACCCTCAGGTAGCCCCAGAATGTGCATGTTTTGCCTCCTGGACCTGTTTTCAAGGTCTTCCAACCTCTCCTGCCACCTCGTATATAGGGCGTCGTGTGCCTCCATCTTGACAGCCAGGCCCAGTATCTCGTCCTCATTATCCAAGATCTTTTTCTCAATCTCCTTGATTGCCTTCTCCTGCATTTTCTGGGTCTCCACCATTTTCTCCATAGAGGCCTTCATTGGGGCCAGCATCTCTGTTTTCAGGTCAGCAAAGCAGCTTCTAAGGAACTCCTGCTGTTCCCGCGACCACTGGGCCCACGCTGCCTGATCCGAGCCGGCTGCCATTTTCTGTTCCCCCGCCGTTCCTGTCGCTTCTCACTGGTCATTTGTTTGGCCATCCTGCTCCTGGTCCCCTCCATAAACTGCTGTGGGGAGCCTTCTAGCGCCGTTTGCCTGCCGATTTACATCGAAAAGGGGCCGTCAAAGCTCCTTAAAAGGGCCAGTTAATCCGTTAGCTGCAGGAGCTGCCGAAAGGCGACCTACCCGTGCATAGCCGCCACCGGAAGTCCCCCACCTACTCTGTTGATGAATTGGAGGCATATGGCCGCTGAAAAGAGAAGAACATGACAAGGCGGATCAGTGCCAGAATGGAATAATAATCTTCATTAGTGTCACACGCAGACTTATATTAACACTGCAATGAAGTTGCTGTGAAAAGCCCCTAGTCGCCACATTCCAGCACCTGTAACTCTGTTTGATCCCTGATGTGTTGGGTGCTCTGGATCCGTGGAACACATACAGGCCACCAACACTTAAAATAGTACAAAACTATTTTATTAAGTTAGAAACTGTTGAACATACTTTCACTGTGGGTTAACACAATGTTAGATTAAACTAAAGACCTATGCCTGTCCTAACCAGTCTATGCACTCAGCACATGGTGAAGACCTGTGCTGTACGCTCTGTCCTTCTAAGAGGCTGCATCCCGAATGAGCGGGAACTCTGATGCCCTCTGTCTATATAGTGAGTGTGCTCTAACTGGTGATTGGATGCGGTGTTGTGTGTGTTGATCGGTCTTGCAGTGTGTCCATCAGTGTGTGTGTCTGCACCATGATATACTGGTGTATATTATGACAATCCCATTCTAGATTCTGATGTTGCTCTGTTTTAGCTGACTTAATCCCTCATGCTGTTGTGGAAGGAGGAGATTGTACTAATCTGCAGCATCAGCAGTTTAACAAAACCTCTGAATGCCTTGGTGAGATCAATGAAAGCAATAAATATCAATTGGTCTCCTTTGCTCATGGCAGTTCTCTTCCAGCTACCAGACGAGTTGATTATGCCTATTGTGGATCTTAAGTTCGGAAAGCCCATTGAAGTGCGAGATAGATGCATTCGGCCGAGGTCTGTAGCCTGACAAGGGGAACACGGGCAAATATTGTTCTCACACTGTGCAGCAGCAAGATGCCTCAAGAGTTGTTGCAATCATTGCAGTTGCCCTTGTTCTTGTACAGATAGTCTTTGCATCGTGCATATCCTGGGCCACTGCCCCCTCCCCCAAGCAGAGGCAGAGAAATTTGTGCAGGAGCTGCTGGAATGTTGGTTATCCATTCTTGGTGAGTTCGGGCAGAATGGCATCAACGCCTGGAGCCAGTCAACAGCTTTGCAAAACTCCTCCACTGTGGGTTTGGTGCATCGCTCTTCCATGACAGGCAGTCTGTCCCGATGATGTTGATTTCCCTGAGTACAACTCAAGGTCATGTTCCACCCGTTTCTGCACCAGTTCATTGCAGTTGCTGATGACCTCCCCTGCCTTTACTTTTAATGAAGTTGTTTTCTTTTCTGAGGGACATGTTGCCTTTTTGATCCCATTAAAAAGCATTTTCTGTGTCAGAGATATTCTGGACAAAGTTGTAACCATTAGTCACTGGCACAGCGCCTAGCTGCCTTTCGAATGTTACTTTGAGCAACTGTTAGAGCATTTAGAGTCTTCGAAGCCAGATCTAATCCTGTAATTAATGAGAGTGATCTCGTGGCCTCAATGACAGGCCCTATTACAGTGAAGTTAACCTCAAACCAGTCAGCATTTTAACATTCTTGTTTCCCATCTGTTGAAAGTACAGTATCGTAAATGGATGTCTTGCAGTATGTTCCATTTTGTGTTCAGTGTGGGAATATCAGACTATTCAATGGTGTCAAGGACGTGTTGGTTCTGATCTGGGGAGGCAGTGTGGCTGACATTGAGGTGAGCACTGTCTTTCTGCTTTGACTGGAGAATGTTCAAGGATTGCGTCATGGCCCCATGCTACACACCCCAGCGTGTTCTGTGCCGCTTCCAGACCTCCAGTCGCTGCACGTGCCGAGTATGTTGTTGAGCGAATCGTGATAATCAGGCCCAGCTGGTGCCAATGCCCAAGGTCAGGATAAGGTCAGAATCGCAATGCCCGGCCCGGCCCTTCTTCCAGCTCCTTGGTTAACATATTAGTGTCAATAACCATTCTGCTGAAGAGCGAGTCAGCTTTCTAATAAACATTGTTATGAAATAAAGAGAGGGCAATGAAGAAAGAACTGATTGAATGTGCTGCGAATAGAACCATGAGTAGAAATTTGCCTGGGACGGGGGCACAAAGCGGGCATTATCACATTACCATCCGATTACATTCCCGAGTTACCTGATGCTTTGGGATTCATCCCCTTTGACTTAGAGACCTTGGGCGAGCGGCATTTGGTACTGGTCCCCACAAACGGGGGGGGTGCGGACCAGATAGAACGGCAGTGTGGGGGTCTCCCAGGGGATTGAAGGCCCCAGCTGTATGCTCTTTGGGCAGGTGCTCTGGCACTGCTGGTGCCACCTGGGTACCATGGCTGTACCAGCCTGGCACCTTGACAATGCCACCTAGGTGCCAGCCTAGCATTGCCAAGGTGCCAAGGTGGCACTGCCAGCTGGCATTGGTACTGCCACATTTACAGTGCCAAGCTGACATTTTTTCCACACGCATGATTGGGCTGGGGTTGCCCTGCATGGGTGTTGGGGGGAGGGGGGCGGGGGGGAGGCATGGTCCCTCCACGAGTGCATTTGGGCTGGGGTTTTTTGGGTTGCTTAGGGGGCCTCGGGCACAAACCTCCCCCACCCAACAGAACTACCCCCCAACCCCGGCACTTCTCTCACAGACCTCTGCCACCCCCCACTACCACAGTTCCCCAAACCCAACACCCCCCCACCCCCCCGCAACCCCGTACCCCCGCCCCATGCAATCCCCCCTTCCCTCCCCAAGAACTGTCTCCGGCACTTCCTCGGCAGCACCCAGCCAGTGCCCGGGCATGACCCTCTCCCCCCCCCCCCCCGGGGGCTATACTCACCAGTGCATGTCCGCCGTGTTCTGATCGCCAGTTGCATGATGGGGGGGACGTGTCGTGATTCATGTAAGAGTGCCCTCGTGCCAATGTGAATGGACAATTTAATGTGATGGGGGGACAAATGACATTTAAATTAATGCAAATGGGGTCCCGACTTTAAAGTCAGGATTCCCATTACATCATTGGGGACAACCCCCTTGGCAAATCCCGCCAGCATAAAAGTCACTTTAGGACTCCCACATGATTCTCGCCCCCTCCGCTGTCCTGTCTCCCCCACCCCGAAAACGGGAATGAAAAATCCCTCCCATTATTTTTCACATAGTTGATTAACTGATATACTAGAATGAGATTTTTTTCTCTCAAAAATGTCTTATTTTATGACAGAACGTTATCAGTTCCTATGATGTTGCAGCTTCCTTCACTTTGAGTACAGTTTAACAGAAGGCATGAACTTCCATCCCGATTTCCTGACAGACAAGAAGCAGACAGAAAGGTGTCGGCCAACCTTGTTGGCTGCCAGAGGGCTCTTGAACTCACACAGCGGCAGAAGTGAAATTCGGGACTGAGAAACACTGATAAGCAGCTGTGATCAATGCAAACATTGCTTCATGCACACTTGAAATATTGAGGTTTTGTTTTGTTTAGTTTGACTTTTCCTTCTCTATTTTTGGCTCTTGCAGTTAAAACAAACCCCTTGGCTTGCTTTGGCCTTCATTTAATTCATCCATTTTCTATTCGTATAAATCCTTCAGCAAACCAAAGGCCTCTCTTCACATTTTGTTCAGTTATTCTGATGGTAAACTGCATTTGACGAAAGTCTTTAGTTTTCATCTCAATCTCCTTTTGTTATTAAGATTTACCGTGCATGCACACATTTCTTTATTCTTTACATACCGTGGGATGGATTCACCATTTTTGAGCCTAAGTGTAGAGGATCTGTGGCGTATTACGTCAAAAAAATCGACGGTGCCCCCCTCACCGATCATGCAACCAGTGTGGAGCTGGCAGCCGCGCCGCATAAAACTCCTGCCTTCCATGATAACAAAACCTGGAGAATGGCCGGATCAGGGGCCGCACATGAGCACGGCGGCGACTTGCAGCGGTCGCGCCATAGAATAAGGCGCTGGCTGTGCAGGGACCTGACCTGCCAGATAGTGCCCCCCCCGGCCACCCCTTACCAGTCCCGCCAATCCTCGCAGAATCGCCCCGGCCAGCAGTACGGCCTCCCACCCGACTGTGGCGGCACTGGGCGCAGTCCGCAGCTGCCACGCCGGGTTCCCGACCGCTGAGACCACCATCCCCGGCCGATCGGGGGCGGAGCATCAGGGGGACCTTCAGGTGACGCGCTAAGGCCGTCCCAATGGCGTGCAATGCAATGACGCCATTCGGAGGGGACCGAGCATACAAAACCTGCGTGAAACAGGGGCCGCCCCCGATTTCGAGAATCAGAAGGGATTCTCCGCCCGATCGCCGATCACAAAAGTAATCTGGAAGTCTGGTGAAAGAAGGTTCAATCGAGGCATTCAAGAGGACATTAGATGATAATTTGAATAGAAACAATGTGCAAGGGTATGGGGAAAAGGCTGGATAATGGCACAAAATCAGAAAGCTCATATGCAGGGCTGGTGCAGACACGATGGGCTGAATGGCATCCTTCTGTGCCAAAACAATCTGCGATTCTAATTCTGTGATTCTGCTGAGTAGTGCTCCTTAAATGGGACTACTGCAGGCTGCTGAAAAGTTTTCATGTTTTGTTAATGTAAATATTAACCAGAAATATGAGATGTGCTCCTCTTGAGTTCGTAGCAATAATGTTGGGGTCTGCAAGCATGCAATCACCTCTCTTCCAAACCCTCCACCAAGAAAATGGGCGAAAGCCATTTTGGGATGGCTTCTTGATTCCCGCCTCAAGGGAACCTTTCCAGACATGGGCTGGAAGAACATTGGTCGCCTGCTCCATGGAAGCAAACAGTCACTTTTGCTTATGTGGGTGTCAATAGGGACTATCTTGTGGTGTTGTCAGTATTCTTTCATGAATAGAGCAGTCCCCCACCACATGCAAGACTGCCAGCTCTTGGAAGAAAGACTCCTGTGGCAGGATAAAGAGCATTAGAGCTGGAAGCGTCATACCCCAACGAGGGGGCTGAATGTATGAACACAGAATACCGAGAGGCCTAGATAGAGTGAACGTGGAGAAGATATTTCCACTGATAGGAGAGACTAGATCCCGAGGGCACAGCTTCAGACTGAAGGGACAATCCTTTAAAACAGAGGTGAGGAGGAATTTATTCAGCCAGAGGGTGGTGAAACTGTGGAACTCATTATCGCTGAAGGCTGTGGAGGTCAAGTCATTGAGTGTCTTTAAGACAGAGATAGATAGGTTCTTGATTAATAAGGGCATCAGGGGTTACGGGGAGAAGGAAGGAATGGGGAAGATTGAATGGCAGAGCAGACTCGATGGGCCAAATGGCCTAATTCTTCTCTTATATCTTATGGCCTTATGGTCTATGAAAGGCTGCAATCATACTGAGACTATATCAGTGCAGGGCTTTCACCTCAATCCCACTGGATTTAACCATTTTGATCCTGGTTATTTGACGATTGGTTTGCAGCTCAGTGAGGTTCTGACCTGCCTCAGTGGCGTCCACCTTTCCTCGTGGGGCTGACATACCTGCAGAGCTCCCAGTCCACTGATCGTGCCTTCAGCATCAACAGTCCATCTTATGTCCTTAATTAAGCAGTGAGCGTAGAGGCAGCCAATCCTTCTGTGCCTGGTGGGCACTTTGGGGACTGGGGTACATTTTCGGCCCTCTTAGTCATGTTTTGCTTTGATGTTTTTAAGTCCTATTTGTGATTTTTTTGTTGTTGTTCAGGGCAGTATCCTTTAAGGGGCTGCCCTTTAATTTGTGCCTCAGTTTGTCTGATTTATTTTAATTGGTTTTAACCTGAGGTAGGGAGAGGCAGCCAATTAAGGAAGCCAACCCCTGGTAAATAGTTGAGCCGGTCTTGCGGCTGGCAATAGTGGACTCAGGACACCCATTGGCTCCCAAAGTTGGGCTCTTGGAGCAAAATCCTGCTCAATGTTTCTGATTGATGACCTTTCTTCACAATTGGAGGAAGTCAAAGATGGAACTGGCTCTGAGCAAACACAGTGGCAAGGAAACGAGGGTGAGCAGGATCAGGCGGGATCTTCCCAAAAATGCAGTGTTGGCTCAGGCAAGAAAACCAGTGCGGAGCTTCCGCCAACATTAGGGCAACCCCCACGATGCAAACATCAGGGCGCCCTTCCCACTCAGGCATCAGAGCTCCCCCCACCCCCTCACATGCAAGTATCAGGCTTGCTCCCTCCCAGCCTACCACTTCACATGAGGGGAATCCCCCCAAATGGGGCTCCGCAGAGAGTCTTCCCCTGGCACTGCCAACTGTTTCCAGGGTGCCTGGGTGGCATTGCCAACATGCCGTGCCAAGCTGCCAGTGCCAGGTTGGCACTGCCAGGGATTGGGCCCGGGGGAGGCCAGTTGAGGGGGAATGAGGGGAAGGGGATTCCTGGGGACCTCCTCAAGTACTGCAGTGGTTTGCCATTGCCACAGCAGTATGGGTGAACAGGAAATGCTCCCGCTCTTACCACCTGTTGTTAGGCATATTGGAAGGATTTACGGGCTGACGACCAACCTATATGACCATGTTATGAACACATTTTCCATAACCATCAAGGCCTAAAGTGGGACTTGAACCCATGAACCTAAAGCTTCTAGCTCAGAGGTAGGGCATTGTGCCACAAGACTGCCCATGAGGCATACGCTGCATCAATATTCTAAATGATGGCTTCTTACCACAATGTTGATTTTTGAAACTATGCCAGCAAAACAAGTAGCATGGAACATTTTGTAAAGTGGTGCTTTGTAAAGAGGGTATTGATAAGAGGGTTCTGTTTTAACAGGGCACTTTGTAAGGGAGGTATTATAAAACGTCACCTGAGGAAGGAGCAGTGCTCCAAAAGCTAGTGTTTGAAACAAACCTGTTGGACTTTAACCTGGTGTTGCAAGACTTCTTATTATAAAACGTGGCACATTATAAAAAGTGTGATATCAAGTGGGACATTGTAAAGAGGGCACGATATAATGCAGTACAGTTTAAAGATGGTGCCGATAGAACAGGGTACTTTAGAATTCCTACAGAGAAGGAAGCCGTTCAACCCATCGTGTCTGTACTACTCTCTGAAAGAGCACCCTACCTAGGCCAACTCCCTGCCCTATCCCTGTAACCCCATAACCCCACCTAACCTGAACATCCCTGAATACTAAAGGGCAATTTATCATGGCCAATCCACCTAACCTGCATTTCTTTGGACTGTGGGAGGAAACCGGAGTACCTGGAGGAAACCCACGCAAACACAGGGAGAAAGGGCAAACTCCGCACAGACAGTGACCCAAGGCTGAATTGAACCCGGGTCCCTGGCACTGTGAGGCAGAGTGCTACCCACTATGCCACCACGGTGCCGCAAAGAGAACTGATATAACAGGCTATTGTTTAGAGAAGGGTATAACAGGACACTTTGTAGAGGGGGCATTATATAACATGACACATTATAAAGAGGGTAGTGATAAAATGGGGCGGCACCATGGTTAGCACTGCTGCCTCACAGCACCAGAGATTCCGTTCAATTCCGACCTGAAGTGACTGTCTGTGTGGAGTTTGCACGTTCTCCCCATTTCTGCGTGGGTTTCCTCCGGGTGCTCCGGTTTCCTTCCACAATCCAAAGATGTGCAGGTTAGGTGAATTGGCCATGATAAATTGCCCCTAGGTGAGGTTACGGGGAGGGGGCGGGGGATTGGGTCTAAGTAGGATGCTCTTTCGGAGGGTCAGTACCTTCTTCTGCACTGTAGGGGTTCCTTATTGTGCTACAGAAAGATGGCTCTGAAAGAACCAGGCAGTCTGTTGAGAAGTCATTCCTAAAGCATGGCATTTTACTTCTTGTAATGAACGGTTACTGCCTTATCATCATGTAAGGTGATGTCCCCTTTAAGACCAGGCTTGGAACCCTGGGGACTCCGCCTCTGGCTCCGCCCATCTGGGAGCCATACATAAAGGCCTGCCTCATGGTCTGTATAGCAGTCAGCTCTCGTCCAAATCTGTAGCATAGTTATTAGCCTAATAAAGCCTTCTTTACAGTTTAATCTCTAAGCATCATTATTGAGGGTACCTCAATTTATTAGGCTAAACTAGATTCAGGATGGACGGAGGCCTAAAACCAGAGAAGCTCAATCTGGAAGCACGAACGCCGGAGGCAAAAGAAATTTTTAAATACTGGCTGCGGTGCTTCGAGGCCTACCTGGACGCCGCAGAGACTCCCGTCCTGGGGCCACGCAAGCTGCGTCTACGCCACGCCCGGGTGAGTCACAGAATCTCCGCCACGCTCGAAAAGGCGACGAGTTATGAGGAAGCGATTGAGTTGCTCCGCAAGCGGTTTGTCAAACCCGTCAATGAGGTGCACGCCGGGCATCTGCTCTCTACCTGCCGGCAGCGCTCGGGGGAATCGCTCGACGAGTTTGTTGAGAAACTCACCGCGCTGGCCAGGGACTGTGACCATCAGGATGTGACAGGGGAAGTCCATATGAACCTGCACATCAGAAATTCTTTCGTGTCCGGCATCCGCTCGACCTACATCCGGCAGCGACTGCTCGAAAACTGGGCAAAAGACCTCCAGGAGACGCTAACGCTCGCCTCCTCGCTGGAGGTGGCCCGACATAACTTGGGTACGTACCCCGCGGACTCTGCCAGCCCCCCCCGGACTTCCTCAGACTCGCCCGTATTACAGGCCTGCGCCACGCGGCGACCCGCTCACCATGGGGGTACACCTTGCTACTTCTGCGGGCAGGGCCAGCACCCACGCCCACGCTGCCCAGCCCGCTCCGCGATCTGCAGCGACTGCGGGAAGAAAGGGCACTTTGCGAGGGTCTGCCTGGCCAGACCCAGGGGCCAGAAAAACAAAGAACAGCTGGCCCGAAAATCAGGCTCTCAGGCCCGCAGGCCTCGCAATGCTGCTGCGCACCGACCCGACACGTCCACTTCTGACGCGTCATCAGCCTCGTGCGAATCATGGGAGCGGCCATCTGGTCGGCGGCCATCTTCTCGACCCGACACGTGCGACCAACGGCAGCGGCCATTTTACGACTCCGACTACCCGCGACTGGGTGCGATCACCCTCGATCACACTCGGCCAAAACACCTGCAGAACTCCATGATGCAGGTCCAGGTCAACGGGCACGACACTGCATGCCTCTTCGACTCCGGGAGCACGGAGAGCTTTATCCACCCTGAAACGGTAAGGCGCTGCTCCCTACGCACCCATCCCACATCCCAAACCATAGCCCTCGCATCTGGGTCCCACTCGGTACAACTCACGGGGTACTGTATTGCGGATATCTCGATCCAGGGTGCCAAATACACCCGTTTCAAATTTTATATCCTCCCTCACATCTGTGCCCCCCTGCTGCTCGGACTGGATTTCCAGTGCAGCCACCGAAGCCTGACACTGAAGTTCGGCGGACCCTTGCCCCCCCTCACGGTGTGCTGCCTTGCGACACTGAAAGTCGCACCCCCCTCGCTATTCGCTAACCTCTCTCCTGACTGTAAGCCCCTCGCCACCAGGAGCCGGCGCTACAGTGCCCAAGATATGGCTTTTATCAAGTCAGAGGTCCAGTGTTTACTGGGAGAGGGGGTCATCGAGGCTAGCAACAGCCCTTGGAGAGCGCAAGTGGTGATAGTCCGGTCCGGGGAGAAGAAACGGATGGTCGTGGATTATAGCCAGACCATAAACCGATTCACGCAGCTTGATGCGTACCCCCTTCCTCGCATCGCGGAATGGTAAATCGGATTGCCCAATACCGAGTCTTTTCCAAGGTCGACCTCAAATCTGCCTACCACCAGCTCCCCATCCGACCAAAAGACCGCCCCCATACTGCCTTCGAAGCAGCCGGCCGGCTCTTCCACTTCCTCAGGGTCCCCTTTGGTGTCACAAATGGGGTCTCCGTCTTTCAAAGGGCGATGGACCAAATGGTGGACCAGCACGGTTTGCGGGCTACATACCCGTACTTGGACAATGTCACCATCTGCGGCCATGATCAGCAGGACCATGACGCTAACCTCAAAAAGTTCCTCCAGACCGCCCGAGCCCTTAACCTGACCTATAACGAGGGCAAATGCGTTTTCCACACCACCCAGCTGGCCATCCTCGGCTATGTCGTGGAAGACGGGGTCCTAGGTCCCGACCCCGACCGCATGCGCCCCCTTAAGGAACTCCCTCTCCCCCGCAGCCTCAAGGCCCTCAAACGGTGCTTGGGGCTTTTCACCTATTACGCCCAGTGGGTCCCCAAGTATGCGGACAAAGCCCGCCCACTCCTAAAGACCACCACTTTTCCCCTCTCGGCTGAGGCTCAATTGGCCTTCAACCGCATCAAGGCCGCCATGCACGCGGTGGACGAAACCATCCCTTTCCAGGTAGAGAGCGATGCATCAGACATCGCCCTGGCTGCTACCCTCAATCAAGGAGGCAGACCAGTAGCGTTCTTCTCCCGAACCCTCACCGCCTCCGAGATTCGACACTCTGCAGTCGAAAAGGAGGCACAAGCCATTGTGGAGGCTGTGCGGCGCTGGAGACACTACCTCGCCGGTAGGAGGTTTACCCTCGTCACCGACCAACGGTCGGTCGCCTATATGTTCGATAACACGCAACGGGGCAAAATAAAAAACGATAAAATTTTGAGGTGGAGGATCGAACTCTCCACCTACTCGTACGATATCAAGTATCGTCCAGGGGAGCTCAACGAGCCCCCAGATGCCCTGTCCCGCGGCACATGCGCCAACGCGCAGGAGGACCGCCTGCAAGCCATCCACAATGACCTCTGCCACCCAGGGGTTACCCGGCTCATCCATTTCATCAAGTCCCGCAACCTACCTTACTCAACCAAGGAGGTCAAGGCCATGGTCAGGGCCTGCCAGGTCTGTGCGGAGTGCAAACCGCACTTCTATCGGCCAGACAAGGTTCGGCTCGTGAAGGCCTCGGGCCCCTTTGAGCGACTGAGCGTGGACTTCAAGGGGCCCCTCCCGTCCACCAACCGTTATGCCTATTTCCTCACCGTGATCGATGGGTTCTCCCGTTTCCCATTCGCCATTCCCTGCACCGACATGACCTCAGCCACGGTGATTAAGGCACTGCACAGCATCTTCACCCTGTTCGGTTTCCCTGCTTATATCCACAGCGACCGGGGTACATCGTTCATGAGCGATGAACTGCGTCAGTATCTGCTCAGCAAAGGCATCGCCTCGAGCAGAACGACCAGCTATAACCCACGGGGAAACGGGCAGGTGGAGAGGGAGAACGCGACCGTGTGGAAGGCTGTCCTTCTGGCCCTGCGGTCGAGAAATCTCCCAACCACCCGCTGGCAGGAGGTCCTACCCGATGCCCTACACTCCATTAGGTTACTCCTCTGCACGGCCACAAATGAGACCCCTCATGAGCGATTGTTTCTCTTCCCCAGGAAGTCTACCTCCGGGGTCTCGCTTCCACCTTGGCTGACGGCTCCGGGACCTGTTTTTCTCCGGAGGCACGCGAGGAGCCATAAAACGGACTCCCTAGTTGAAAAGGTCCGACTGCTCCACGCCAACCCCAGTTACGCCTACGTGGAGTACTCCGACGGCAGGCAAGATACGGTTTCCCTCCGGGATCTGGCGCCCGCTGGATCCTCCACCACAGACGCCCCTTCCCGCGCCGCTCCCCTGCAGGACCCGTCGCCCCCTACAACACACCCCCTTCCGGCCCTACCACCCGTTGGTGAGCTCCTACCGTGTGCCCCCCCTTGCGCCCCCCTTTACACACCCCACCGGCGCCGGCTCCGCTACCCCCGGCCCTGCCTAGTTCCTCTGCCCCGACCCGGACCGAAGCTCCGACCGCTGTGCTCCCAGATGTGCCCTCAACCGGGATGTCCGTGCCCGCCGCACCACCGCCCGAACTGAGGAGATCGAGGAGGACGATCCGGCCGCCGAGACGGATGGACCTATGATGGCACTTCACCCCCGCCGGACTCCTTTTTAAACAGGGGGTGAATGTAAGGTGATGTCCCCTTTAAGACCAGGCTTGGAACCCTGGGGACTCCGCCTCTGGCTCCGCCCATCTGGGAGCCATACATAAAGGCCTGCCTCATGGTCTGTATAGCAGTCAGCTCTCGTCCAAATCTGTAGCATAGTTATTAGCCTAATAAAGCCTTCTTTACAGTTTAATCTCTAAGCGTCATTATTGAGGGCACCTCACTTCTCCAACCCTTTCTCACTTTAAGCTCTCTGTTTTCGACCTCCTGTGATGTTCCAATGAAGCTTAATGTATGCTTAATGGACAGCACTCCATCTTTCGATTAGGCACTTTACAGCCTTCTGAACTCAACTCTGAGTTCAACAATTTCGGATCATAACCTTTACCCCCATTTTACCAGATGGCAGCTGTTGGTGATGTACCCAGTAATTCTACTTACACCTTTACCTTTTGTTCTTTTCCTGTCCCACTGCCACCTCCTTTGTTTAGTGATGTTAGTTGAGTGACCTCATCTATAACAGGCACTTCTGACAGTCTTGCCCTCTTTTACAAAATGCACCAGAGGAGTGAGTTGATGTTATGAATGATCCTGAATGATTATATTACATCACTGTTCAGTATAATGCACTGCACTCTTGTGATTCCCATTGCTGGAAACTGGCTTGACAAACATAACAGTGTGAAAGTCTCATTGTTAGCCTGTACAGGTGATTTCAGCTGTCATTTTGCCAACAGTCAGAAATAATCAACTCCATACTCTCAGAAGGCCTTGATCCACTGCAATTCACAACCTGCCACAACCGGTCCATAGCAGACACCATCTCCCTGGCCCTACACTCATCCCGCGAGCATCTCGACAACAAGGACTCCCATGTCAGACTCCTATTTATTGACCACAGCTCCGCTTTCAACATCATAATCCCAGCCAAGCTCATATCAAAACTCCAAAACTTAGGACATGGCTCCTCCCTCTGCAACTGGATCCTTGACTTCCTGACCCATAGACCACAATAAGTAAGGATAATTTTTGTTTCGATTAAGGGGCAATTTAGTGTGGCCAATCCACCTACCTTGCACATCTTTGGGTTGTGGGGCGAAACCCACGGATACACGGGGAGAATGTGCAAACTCCACACGGACAGTGACGCAGAGCTGGGATCGAACCTGGGACCTCAGCGCCATGAGGCAGCAATTTTAACCACTGAGCCACCGTGCTGCCCATCAGTAAGGATAAATAACAACACCTCCTTCACAATAGTCCTCAATACCGGGGCCCCACAAGTCTGCATGTTTAGCCCCCTACTATACTCCCTATTCACACACGACTGTGTGGCAAAATGTGGCTCAAACTCCATCTACATGTTTGCTGATGACATGACAGTAGTGGGTCAGATCTCAAACACCATGAGTCAGAATACAGGAGGGAGATAGAGAACCTAGTGGCATGGTGCAATGACAACAATCTTTCCCTCAACGTCAGCAAAACTAAAGAGCTGGTCATGGACTTCAGAAAGCAAAGTGCCGTACATACCCCAGTCTGCAACAATGGTGTTGAGTTGGAAATCGTTGACAGCATCAAATTCCTAGGAGTGCACATCACCAACAACCTGTCCGGGTCCACCCAAGTCGATGCTACGACCAAGAAAACACAATAGAGCCTATACTTCCCAGGGAAACTAAGGAAATTCGGCATGTCTACATTGATTCTTACCAATTGTTACAGATGCACCATAGAAAGGATCCTATCTGGCTACATCACAACCTAGTATGGCAACTGCTTGGCCCAAGAAACTACAGAGAATTGTGAACACAGCCCAGTCCATTACGCGAACCTGCCTCCCATTCATTGTCTCTGTCTACACCTCCCGCTGCCTTGGGAAAGCGGACAGCATAATCAAGGACTCCTCCCACCTGGGTTATTCTCTCTTCCAACCTATTCTATTGGGCAGGAAATGCTAAAGTCTGAGAACACGCACTAACTGATGTAAAAACAGCTTCTTCCCCGCTGTCACCAGACTCCTAAACGACCCTCTTATGGACTGACCTGATCTCTTCACACGTCTTCTCTACTGAACAGTACTACATTCTGTATGCTTCACCCAATGCCTGTGTCTCTGTAATAATGCCTATTCATGTCTGTCTATGTTTCTTCATGATGTGGCGATGCCGGCGTTGGACTGGGGTGAGCACAGTAAGAAGTCTTACACCAGGTTAAAGTCCAACAGGTTTGTTTCAAACACTAGCTTTCAGGGCACTGCTCCTTCCTCAGGTGCACACATTCTTCTTACTATGTTTCTTCATGTATGGAATGATCTGTCTGGACTGTACACAGAACAATACTTTTCACTGTACCTCGGTACATGTGACAATAAATCAAATCAATGAAATATAACAGGCCTTTAGCATTGCTGGGGATTTCATCACTGGTACACTTCCATACTGCAAATGGGGCCTTAGATTCTTATACGCTCGCAGGGTACAACTGCTTCCAGTAGATTTAAAAATGATCAGAATCTGCTGATGCAGACTTTTTAATATAAGACGAAAGGAAATAAAGCAGTACATATGGTATGTCGAATTTAATTATTTGTCTCCAGGCTAGTTCCGCTAATGTGTCGCATCTGAGATTAATTATATTTGAATTAAGTTATGGACTAGGCTCTTGAAAGTGCCAGAAATAAGCTAATCGAATCATTGTTTGATTTTAGACCAATCTGACCAAATTGGCCATGCTTTGGCCTGCTTCCATGCCTGTCTCTGATTGTTGGAGGAAAATATTCTAGGCCTGAAGTTAACATCAACACACGAGTAAAACAGAAAGGATTCCAAGGAAACCCAACGGATCAGCCATTATCACAGCAGTCTACATTCCACCCCAGGCAGAAGTGAGGAAGGCTCTGGACGAACTGTACACTGGTATAAACAACTACGAAACAGAACACCCGGAGGCCTTGTTCATCGTGGCCGGAGACTTCAACAAGGCCAACCTCAAGAGTGTACTGCCAAAATTCCACCAGCACATCTCCTGTCCAACCAGGGGCGACAACACTCTTGACCACTGCTACTCAAAAATCAAGGGCGCCTACCGTTCCATCCCCCGACCGCACTTTGGGAAATCAGACCATAAGACGGTGCTCTTTCTCCCGGCATACAAGCAGAAACTCAAGCGGGAGAATCCAGCTAAGAAGGTTGTGCAGTGCTGGTCCGAAGAGACAGAAGAGCTCTTATGTGACTGCTTAGAGACAGTGGACTGGTCCATATTTAAGAACTCAGTGAACAACTTAAATGAGCATGCCACCACTGTCACAGACTTCATCAGCAAATGTGTGGACGACTGCGTGTCAAAGAAAGCAGTACGTACGTTCCCCAACCGGAAACCATGGCTCAATCGTGAGATTGACTCCTTACTGAAGGACAGATCTGAGGCGTTCAAGGCAGACGATCCTGACCTATACAAGAAATCCAGGTACGACCTCCGCAAAGCCATCCGAGATGCCAAGAGAGAATATCAAACCAAGCTAGAGTCACAGACAGACTCCCGGCGGTTGTGGCAAGGACTAAACAACATAACGGGCTAAAAAAGCGAAGCCGAACAGTATCTCTGGCAGCAGCGCACCCCTCCCCGATGAACTCAATGCATTCTATGCTCGGTTCGAGCAAGTAACCAACAATCCGCTGTCGAGTGCCCCAGCAGCCCATAATCACCCATACCCACCATCACAACTTCCGAAGTCAGATTGACCTTCCTGAAAGTGAACCCTCGGAAGGCGATGGGCCCGGACGGGATCCCTGGTCGTGCACTCAGAGCCTGCGTGGACCAGCTGGGAGAGGTATTCGCGGACATCTTTAACCTGTCCCTACTCCTCTCCGAGGTCCCCACCTGCTTCAAGAAGACCAGGCAACGTGCCTCAATGACTACCGTCCAGTGGCCCTGACTTCAGTCGTAATGAAGTTCTTCGAGGGGTTGATCATGAAGCGCATTACCTCTATACTCCCAGAACGCCTTGATCCATTGCAATTCGCATACCACTGTAACCAGTCCACATCAGACGCTATTTCCCTGGCCCTACACTCATCCCTAGAGCATCTCGAAAACAAGGACTCCTACATCAGACTCTTATTTATTGACTACAGCTCCGCCTTCAACACCATAATCTCAGCCAAGCTCATATCAAAGCTCCAAAACCTAGGACTTGGCTCCCCACTCTGCAACTGGATCCTCGATTTTCTGACCAACAGACCACAATCAGTAAGAATGAACAACAACACCTCCTCCACAATAGTCCTCAACAATGGGGCCCCGCAAGGCTGCATACTTAGCCCCCTACTCTACTCCCTGTACACACACGACTGCATGGCAAAACGTGGTTCCAACCCCATCTACAAGTTTGCTGACGATACGACCATAGTGGGCCGGATCTCGAATAACGACGAGTCCGAATACAGGTGGGAGATAGAGAACCTCGTGGAGTGGTGTAGCAACAACAATCTCTCCCTCAATGCCAGCAAAACTAAAGAACTGGTCATTGACTTCAGGAAGCAAAGTACTATACACACCCCTGACAGCATCAACGGGGCCGAGGTGGAGATGGTTAGCAGTTTCAAATTCCTATGGGTGCACATCTCCAAAACGTCCACCCACATCGATGCTACCACCAAGAAAGCACAATACTATACTTCCTCAGGAAACTAAGGAAATTCGGCATGTCCACATTAACCCTTGCCAACTTTTACAGATGCACCATAGAAAGCATCCTATCTGGCTGCATCACAGCCTGGTATGGCAACTGCTCGGCCCAGGACCGCAAGAAACTTCAGAGAGTCGTGAACACCGCCCAGTCCATCACACAAACCTGCCTCCCATCCATTGACTCCATCTACACCTCCCACTGCCTGGGGAAAGCGGGCAGCATAATCAAAGATCCCTCCCACCCGGCTTACTCACTCTTCCAACTTCTTCCATCGGGCAGGAGATACAGAAGTCTGAGAACACGCACGAACAGACTCAAAAACAGCTTCTTCCCCACTGTCACCAGACTCCGAACTGACCCTCTTATGGACTGACCTCATTAACACCTCACCCCAGTATGCTTCATCCAATGCCAGTGCTTATGTAGTTACATTGTATATGTTGTGTTGCCCTATTATGTATTTTCTTTTCTTCCCTTTTCTTCCCATGTATTTAATGATCTGTTGAGCTGCTCGCAGAAAAATACTTTTCACTGTACCTCGGTACACGTGACAATAAACAAATCCAATCCAATCCAATGTTTAATGGTTTCCTGACAACTGAAACGTGAACAAGGTTTGAACTTTCAGCTGTCCCAGTACATGTCAGGCTGTATAATGTGGCTGGGGCGAGATTCCTGTGCTATTCCTGCTTCAGCACGTTTCCAGAATGCAGGTGACATAGGTGGATTCGAATTCCAAGAAAGCAAATCGTGGAGAAACGGCCTTCCCTAATTCTTGGATATTGGGGGCCAGATCATCGTCTGACACAGCATGCACGGATGGACCAGCGTAGCTTCATAGTCAGCAATGTTGCTGAAACTCAGTGATAACACTCTCGCGGCGTGTGAGGCAATTGTGAGTCAATAGTCGCACTCCAGAGAACCAAACACAAACTCTAGGCAGACACATCTGTCAGAGCAGCATGGTGGCACAGTGGTTAGCACTGCTGCCTCACAGCGCCTGGGATACGGGTTCAATCCCGGCCTCGGGTGACTGTCTGTGTGGAGGTGTGCTCTCCTCGTGTCTGCATGGGCTTCCTCCGGCTGCTCCAATTTCCTTCCACATGCTAAATTGCACCTCAGTATCCAAAATATTAGGTGGGGTTACTGGGTTAAGGGAATAGGGGGGGCATGGGCCTGGATGGGATGCTCTTTCCAAGGGTCAGTGCAGACTCAATGGGCCGAATGGCCTCCTTCTACACTATACGGATTCTATGCTGATTCTATGAACAGATGGGATGCTGCACTGTTGGTAGTTTCCTCTTTGGGATAAGATGATAAACCGAGGCCTTGATGCCCACTCAGGTAGATGCAATAGGTCCCATTGCGCTATTTCAAACAGTCCTCCAGCACTATTTGAAAAAGACCAGGGGAGTTCTCTCAGGTATCTTGGCCAATAATTATCCCTCAATCAGCATCACTGAAACCAATTCAACATTATCACATTATTATTTGCAGGATCTTTCTGTGTATAAATTAATGTGATCCCAGACGAGCCTCCAATTTTGTTATATCAGACGAGACTCGCAACCTTTCTTTCGGGGGGAAAAAAAATCCCAGTTCATTACTGAAAGAATGAAGCAACAAGATTCCATAGTTTTAACCAAAAGAGTTTTTACGACACAAGAGTCAAACAAATCAAACACAAAGTATTACCTTAATCTCCTTTACTCTTAAATCCAGATTCAACATAATTTAAATATGAACTCTTAGGCAAATTGTGGACAATTATAAACCACAAGTTGCACATTAAAGGAGATAAAACTAAAACAGGGGCGAAATTCTCCGTTAACGGCGGAAAGTCCGCCGATCGGCGCAAAAAGCGGCGCAAATCCGACTTGCGTCACGTCGGAAAAATGGGTCGATAGTCTCCGGCCCGAAATGGGCTAGCAGCGACGTAACGGGATCCTCGCTTGCGCAGTGGTTCACGCCGTGCAGCGTCATACGCGCCGCACGGCGTGACGGCTCATAGGGCCGCGCTGCTCCCCCCCACCCGACCGGAACACCCGAGCGCAACAGCCGACTGGATGGCTGGCCGCCGCTCAGCCCCGAGGTTCGAGTCACGCGATGTGGACGCGGTGGAGCAGAGGAGGGACGCCCTGTATCCCGGGCACGGCCGCAGAGTTGCCCCACGCCACAGCCGGCGTCTGTGGAGGGAAGTGGCAGAGGCTGTCACTGCTGTGGCCCTGACACCACGGACAGGCACCCAGTGCCACAAGAAGGTGAACGACCTCGTCAGAGCAGGCAGGGTGAGCCTCCCCATATCCCCCCTCCCCCATATCCCCCTCCCCCATATCCCCCCTCCCCCATATCCCCCCTTCCCCATATCCCCCTCCCCCATATCCCCCCTTCCCCATATCCCCCCTCCGCCATATCCCCCCTCCCCCATATCCCCCCTCCCCCATATCCCCCCTCCCCCATACCCCCCTCCCCCATATCCCCCTCCCCCATATCCCCCATATCCCCCCTCCCCCATATCCCCCATATCCCCCCTCCCCCATATCCCCCCTCCCCATATCCCCCCTCCCCATATCCCCCCTCCCCCATATCCCCCTCCCCATATCCCCCCTCCCCCATATCCCCCCTCCCCCATATCCGCCCCTCCCCCATATCCCCCTCCCTCATATCCCCCTCCCCATATCCCCCATATCCCCCCTCCCCCATATCCCCCTCCCCATATCCCCCTCCCCCATATCCCCCCTCGCCATATCCCCCCTCCCCCATATCCCCCCTCCCCATATCTCCCCTCCCCACATCCCCCCACCCCCATATCCCCCCTCCCCCATATCCCCCCTCCCCCATATCCCCCCTCCCCATATCCCCCATATCCCCCCTCCCCCATATCCCCAAGTGAATCCAGCCCTAACCTTAACCTCTGCAATGCACGCGCAATCGATGGCGTGCATTCATATACCTGCCTAACAGTGTTGCCTTTTACCCCTGCCACCACCCCCCCCCCCCCCACAGGAGAAGCGCGCACACAACAATAGGGAGCATGTGAGGACTGGAGGAGGCCCCGCTGATGAGAGGCCACTGACCGAACACCAGGAAAGGGCCCTGGAACTGGCTGGCGGACCTCAGGACCGGGAGGTTGCTGATGCAGAGGTCTGGGGCATACTAGCAAGTGAGCCACCGACAGCCCGTCCCCATATCCCCCCTCCCCTATATCCCCCTCCCCCGTATCACCTGATCACTGCCTGATGTCTAACCATGCATGCTTCATTGTGTATCGCAGGACCAAACGTCCAGGCACCCATCCCCGCAGATGCAGACCGCCCGCAGGATGCCCCTCGGAGACCACGGGAGACGGAGAGACCCGCACCCTCCAGCATGCGACGCCCGCAGGATGCCCCTCGGAGACCACAGGAGACGGAGAGACCCGCACCCTCCAGCATGCGATGCCCACAGGATGCCCCTCGGAGACCACGGGAGACGGAGAGACCCGCACCCTCCAGCATGCGACGCCCGCAGGATGCCCCTCGCACACCACGGGAGACGGAGAGACCTGGAGCAACAGGGAGACGACACCCCCGTCACGTGCGGGAGCGACCACCCAGCGACGAGGGGGGCAGCCACAGGCCCCCGTCACATCCGAGCCAGGACACCACTACCCAGGACACCACTACCCAGGACACCACTACCCAGGACACCACTACCCAGGACACCACTACCCGGAACACCACTACCCAGGACACCACTACCCGGAACACCACTACCCAGGACACCACTACCCGGGGCACCCCTACCCGGGACAGCACTACCCAGGAAGACGAAATACCGGACAGTGACTCAGAGTGGATGGGTGGAGACGAACCCCCACCCCAAAGTGCCATGGACTCAGAGTGGGACGAAGGGCACGACACAACGCCACTGCTGTCACCAACACCCTCCACCATCGCAGAAACACTCACCACGGTTGGGCACTTTAGTGATGAGGCGTCTGGTACACTCACTGGTGCGCACAACACAGCCGTCCCGGTACAGCAGGTGGAGGTAGGAGCAGCAGAGGGGCCGGGCGGTCGGAGGGCAGCCCAGCCTAAGCGAACATCTGCCGCCCAGATGGATCCCGGGTTCCTGGAGTTCCCACACCCACACATAGATCTGATGCAACCACTTGACCCGGAGACGAGCGAAGAGGGTGACGGGCGGCTTGCGGCGGCTGCGGTCGCAGGTGGAGGAGTCCACCCGCGTCCAGGAGCTGGGAGTGGTGCCGGTCATGCGTGCCACCCAGGCCGACACCGCACGGGTGGCGTCCGTGGTGGAGGCAATGGGTGCGACGGTGTCAGACATGGGGAACGGTTTGCGAGGCCTGGGGCTTTCCGTGCAGACGGCGTCTGTGGCCCAGGAAATGGCTGCCCTCTCACAGGAGGTCATGAGCCAGTGCCAGCGCCAGATGGCAGAGGCGCTCAACGCCATAGCCCAGTCTCAGCAGGCCATGGCCCAGTCTCAGCAGGCCATGTCTAGTCTCTGCAGGCCATGGCCCAGTCTCAGCAGGCCATGGCCCAGTCTCTGCAGGCCATCGCTGAGGGCAACGGCGCCAGTGGCCATGTGCGAGCCGGCGTCACACTGTCACAGACAGGGTTTGCCAACCCCCTGGGCTCCATGGCTGCAAACCTGCAGACCCCTGTCGATACCAGCACGGGCCTCCAGGACTGGCAGCGCCAGATGTCGGGGGGGCGTCGGATGGCCAGTCCGTTCGCATCCCCCACCCATGTGGAGGCCTGGGGGCCATCGGGCACCCCGAGGGAGGAGGAGGTGGTGTGGTCCGTCCCGGCTCCCTCTGTAGGGGAGGTCCCGGTACACCGCGACACCTCGGACTCCCCCCCTTCCGTCCCAGGTGCATCGGGTGGGCAACGGGCAGGACAGGCTGGCAGCTCGCCATCCCAGTCGCCCGGGCCGCAGCCTGGCCCATCTAGGCCAGGACGCCCCAGGAAACGGCCGCCAAAGGGATCCAGTGTCAGAGGGCAGGAATCACAGGAGTCCACCTCCAGTTCTGCTGTACCGTCTGGGGAACCACGTAGACGTAGTCAAAGGGCCCGTAAGGCCAAACAATTAGACACTGAGTAAGTTGGCACGGTTGCAGGGCACAGATGAGTTTTAGGGGCTAGGGCACGTGCATGAACTCCTTTGGTTATTAAAGTCAATGTTACACCTACAGAAGCTGCCTTTGTGCTCTGTCCAAAGTGTGCGGGGGTGTCATGTACGTTGAGCGCAAGTGTGTGTGTGAGGGGTGGTCTTACCTCAGCCCAAGGTGAGTCTGCCCCCTTCCCCCTGGGCCGCCATCAACATCCCCCGGGCAGAGGACGGGACCGTGCGCTGCAGTGTCACAGCCGCATGCAAGGATGGTCCGGGTGGATGGTGGTACTGTGGCCATGGGTCAGACATAGTCCAACGATGTAGAGCCAGGAGCTCATCGCAGGGCGGGTTGTCATCATCCTCCATGGCCTGCGATAGACACGCGTCCACCCGCAACTGTGTGAGCCCAGCCCGTTGTGCCGCAGGTGGATCGGCAATGGGGGGGGTTGGTGGTGTGCATGCGGGTGGGGTGGGTGGGGTTGGGGTGGGGGGTGAGGGTGCTGGGTGGGTGGATGGGTGGGGGGTGTGGGTGGTCGGCTGTTGCCATGGTGTGCGGTCTGTGGCCATACTACCCGATTCCCACGCCCATCTAGTCAGTGAAGCGGGCGTCTATCAGTCTGTCCCGTGCCCGCTGGGCCAGCCGGTAACGGTGGACAGCCACCCGCCTGTGTCTACCCCGTCTGCCCTGACCAGTACCCCCATCCCCCTCATCTGGGGAGGACTGCGCCTCTTCCTGCTGCTCCTCCACTCCGCCCTCCTCTGCCTGCGGCACATCGCCCCTCTGTTGGGCTATGTTGTGCAGGACGCAGCACACCACAATGATGCGGCCGACCCTATCTGACCGATACTGGAGGGCGCCCCCAGAGAGGTCCAGGCACCTGAAACGCATCTTCAGCCCGCCAAAGCACCTCTCTATCACTCCCTTTGTCGCTACATGGGCATCATTGTAGCGGTTCTCCGCCTCATTGCGTGGCCTCCGTATAGGCGTCATCAGCCACGATCGCAATGGGTAGCCCCTGTCGCCCAGCAACCAGCCCCTCTGCCGGGGATGGCGTCCCTCGTACATGCCGGGGATGGATGACCGCGACAACACGAATGAGTCGTGTACACTGCCTGGGTGACGGGCGCAGACGTGCAGGATCATCATGCGGTGGTCGCAGACCACCTGTACGTTCATCGAATAGGTCCCCTTCCTATTAGTGAACACGGCCCTGTTATCTGCAGGTGGCCGCACGGCGACGTGCATCCCATCGATCGCGCCCTGGACCATGGGGAACCCGGCCATGGCAGAGAAGCCCACGGCCCGGGCATCTTGGCTGGCCCGGTCCACGGGGAAGCGGATGTAGCGGTGCGCCATGGCATATAGGGCATCTGTCACTGCCCGGATGCACCGGTGCACCGATGTCTGCGATATGCCGGACAGGTCCCCACTCGGTGCCTGGAATGACCCCGTTGCATAAAAGTTCAGGGCCACCGTAACCTTGACGGACACGGAGAGAGGGTGTCCCCCGCCAGTGCCACGCGGTGACAGGTGTGCCAGCAGGTGGCAGATGTGTGCCACGGTTTCCCGGCTCATCCGGAGACTCCTCCTGCATTCCCGGTCCGTGAGGTCCTGGTATGACTGCCTGGGCCGGTACACACGGGGCGCCCTCGGGTGCCTCCGTTGCCGTGGGGCCGCGACGTCCTCCTCCCCCTCCTCATCCTGTCGGTCAGGTGTCCCTCCAGCCTGGGCGCCTCCCGCCTGCCCCTCTGCGGCAGCCTGCGCCGCCTCTCTGGCATGCTCCTCCTCCTCCTCCTCCTCATCCAGGGCAACATAGACATGAGCGGCTGCCGCCACGGCGGCCAACATCGCTGGATGATCTGAAAACATGACGGCCTGGTGGGGGGAGGGGAACGACGACATGGCATCATTGCCCATATCCCCTCCTCCCCCCAGCCAGGTGGCATGGACCGCATGGGTCCAACTGTTGGAGGCTGGCACCTGGCCAGGTGGACCAACTCACTTGCCCTCCCATCCCCCTCCCCGGCACGGACCCCCCCATCCCCCTCCCCAGCACGGACCCCCCCCCCATCCCCCTCCCCGGCACGGACCCCCCCATCCCCCTCCCCAGCACAGACCCCCTCCCGGCACTCCCCCGGAGCCCAGCCTACTCTAACCACCCCCCCCCCCGCCGCACACACACACACACAACCCGAGACACACCTCTCCTCACGCATTCAGACTGCGGCCACGCCATTGCCTGCCCAGAGCCAACCCCCCAGGCCGTCACTCACCTCACGCCGATGAAAAGGAGGTTTAATTTACGTCAACGTGAACGGTCATCACGTCGACGGGACTTCGGCCCATCCGGAAGGGAGAATATCGGCAGGCCGAAAATCGGCTGCCTTGCGCAGACCCGTGACATTCTCCGCGGCAGCGGCGACATTAACGCCCCGCCGACTTTTCTCCCTTCGGAGACTTCGGCAACCGGCGGGGGCGGGATTCACGGCGGCCAACGGCCATTCTCCGACCCTCTGGGGGGTCGGAGAATGACGCCCCAGATCTTTCGAATTGGCTCCGCAATCCACTTAGCATATAGGTGATCAATCCCAGTCACAAAGTTGCTCAAAACCTTGAGCCAATTCATAGGAGCTGCTCATAACTTCATTCATATTGGGTGTCAGTAACACAAGCTATACAAAGGCTGGAAAAGCTGGCATGGTTGGGTGGAAGGATAGAGCGGAGGTGAGACCGGGGTCCAAGGGGAGGGAGACTGTGTGGGTGCCTTTAAATATGGCACCCCAGCCTTCGAGCCCATGAGTTAGTGGCCAGGACTGTGACTTCCTGTCTGTCCCCACCATGAGCTTCGCCATGCTCCACATGAATGCACATGTCATAAGCTGAACATCGCAAGATGCCACATGTTCAGCCACCTCCCCCCCAACCCCTCCCTCCCTCCCTCCCCCCCCCCCCCCCCCCCCCACCTCCCTCCACACACACAAAGCGGGAATCATTCATGGTTCCGCACCTGCCACTGAATTTAGATTTCGGAACGGAAGATTTTTCCCTATGTATTTGCTTATTCCCAACTTCTGGATCTCGCCTCTAGCTTCTTCCACCTGCCTGTCCTGCACCACTGAGATCATCAGCTGATGAGCTCTGATGCCTCTGTCTCCTTTTGTACAGTTTCAGCCAGAAGTTTTGATTTCTAATCTTAGTTTCAGTCATAGTTTCCTTAACAACTGGGAGGGTCAGTTCCTTTCTCAGTTTCCTTTCTCAGTTTCCCTTTCAGTTTTCCTTTTTAATTTGGGGCTGTCAACATTTACAAGCTTTGACAAATTCTGTCACAAAACTGTGTTTCCTACATTACAACAATGACAACACGTCGAAAGTAAAACTCTTTGTGACATCCAAAGGATGTGAACAGTGTGATAAATATACAAGCCTTTTCTTTTCATTCAAACTAAATGGGCGGAATCCTCCCTCCGTCAGCAATGGGATCCTTGGTGGGTGGGGGCGGAGTATATGGCACATGTGAAGAAAATGTTTTTCCACTGGCAGGAACTTGTGTTTCCAACAGTCATGGTGGGAGAACAATGGGTCGCCATTCCTGCCAATGGTAAACCGTTGGATCATATTATTAATGGGACCAAAACTGTCCTCCCCTTGTCCAAACATTGGCCCTGTCAACGGGAATTCAGGCTGGTCCAAAACAGGACCAAACACAGATCGAGATTTAGAGAGACATAGAGGGCTGCAGCATAGAGAGTCAAAGAGGGCTGCAGCATAGAGAGTCAAAGAGGGCTGCATCATAGAGAGCCATAGAGGGCTGCAGCATAGAGAGTCAAAGAGGGCTGCAGCATAGAGAGCCATAGAGGGCTGCAGCATAGAGAGTCAAAGAGGGCTGCAGCATAGAGAGCCATAGAGGGCTGCAGCATAGAGAGTCAAAGAGGGCTGCAGCATAGAGAGCCATAGAGGGCTGCAGCGTAGAGAGTCATAGAGGGCTGCAGCATAGAGAGCCATAGAGGGCTGCAGCATAGAGAGCCATAGAGGGCTGCAGCATAGAGAGCCATAGAGGGCTGCAGCATAGAGAGCCATAGAGGGCTGCAGCATAGAGAGCCATAGAGTGCTGCAGCATAGATAGCCATAGAGGGCTGCAAAATAGAGAGCCATAGAGGGCTGCAAAATAGAGAGTCAAAGAGGGCTGCAGCATAGAGAGCCATAGAGGGCTGCAGCATAGAGAGTCATAGAGGGCTACAGCATAGAGAGCCATAGAGGGCTGCAGCATAGAGAGCCATAGAGGGCTGCAGCATAGAGAGTCATAGAGGGCTGCAGCATAGAGAGTCAAAGAGGGCTGCAGCATAGAGAGCCATAGAGGGCTGCAGCATAGTCAAAGAGGGCTGCAGCATAGAGCCATAGAGGGCTGCAGCATAGAGAGTCAAAGAGGGCTGCAGCATAGAGAGCCATAGAGGGCTGCAGCATAGAGAGTCATAGAGGGCTGCAGCATAGAGAGCCATAGAGGGCTGCAGCATAGAGAGTCAAAGAGGGCTGCAGCATAGAGAGCCATAGAGGGCTGCAGCATAGAGAGTCAAAGAGGGCTGCAGCATAGAGAGCCATAGAGGGCTGCAGCATAGAGAGCCATAGAATGCTGCAGCATAGATAGCCATAGAGGGCTGCAAAATAGAGAGCCATAGAGGGCTGCAAAATAGAGAGTCAAAGAGGGCTGCAGCATAGAGAGCATTAGAGGGCTGCAGCATAGAGAGTCATAAAGGGCTGCAGCATAGAGAGTCATAGAGGGCTGCAGCATAGGGAGCCATAGAGGGCTGCAGCATAGAGAGTCATAGAGGGCTGCAGCATAGAGAGTCAAAGAGGGCTGCAGCATAGAGAGCCATAGAGGGCTGCAGCATAGAGAGTCAAAGAGGGCTGCAGCATAGAGAGCCATAGAGGGCTGCAAAATAGAGAGTCAAAGAGGGCTGCAGCATAGAGAGCCATAGAGGGCTGCAGCATAGAGAGCCATAGAGGGCTGCAGCATAGAGAGTCATAGAGGGCTGCAGCATAGAGAGTCAAAGAGGGCTGCAGCATAGAGAGCCATAGAGGGCTGCAGCATAGAGAGTCAAAGAGGGCTGCAGCATAGAGAGTCATAGAGGGCTGCAGCATAGAGAGCCATAGAGGGCTGCAGCATAGAGAGCCATAGAGGGCTGCAGCATAGAGAGCCATAGAGGGCTGCAGCATAGAGAGCCATAGAGGGCTGCAGCATGGAGAGCCATAGAGGGCTGCAGCATAGAGAGTCAAAGAGGGCTGCAGCATAGAGAGCCATAGAGGGCTGCAGCATAGAGAGTCAAAGAGGGCTGCAGCATAGAGAGCCATAGAGGGCTGCAGCACAGAGAGCCATAGAGGGCTGCAGCATAGAGAGTCATAGAGGGCTGCAGCATAGAGAGTCAAAGAGGGCTGCAGCATGGAGAGCCATAGAGGGCTGCAGCATAGAGAGTCAAAGAGGGCTGTAGCATAGAGAGCCAAAGAGGGCTGCAGCATAGAGAGTCAAAGAGGGCTGCAGCATAGAGAGCCATAGAGGGCTGCAGCATAGAGAGCCATAGAGGGCTGCAGCATAGAGAGTCATAGAGGGCTGCAGCATAGAGAGTCAAAGAGGGCTGCAGCATAGAGAGCCATAGAGGGCTGCAGCATAGAGAGTCAAAGAGGGCTGCAGCATAGAGAGTCATAGAGGGCTGCAGCATAGAGAGCCATAGAGGGCTGAAGCATAGAGAGCCATAGAGGGCTGCAGCATAGAGAGCCATAGAGGGCTGCAGCATGGAGAGCCATAGAGGGCTGCAGCATAGAGAGTCAAAGAGGGCTGCAGCATAGAGAGCCATAGAGGGCTGCAGCATAGAGAGTCAAAGAGGGCTGCAGCATAGAGAGCCATAGAGGGCTGCAGCACAGAGAGCCATAGAGGGCTGCAGCATAGAGAGTCATAGAGGGCTGCAGCATAGAGAGTCAAAGAGGGCTGCAGCATGGAGAGCCATAGAGGGCTGCAGCATAGAGAGTCAAAGAGGGCTGCAGCATAGAGAGCCAAAGAGGGCTGCAGCATAGAGAGTCAAAGAGGGCTGCAGCATAGAGAGCCATAGAGGGCTGCAGCATAGAGAGTCAAAGAGGGCTGCAACATAGAGAGCCATAAAGGGCTGCAGCACAGAGAGCCATAGAGGGCTGCAAAATAGAGAGCCATAGAGGGCTGCAGCACAGAGAGCAATAGAGGGCTGCAGCATAGAGAGCCATAGAGGGCTGCAGCATAGAGAGCCATAGTGGGCTGCAGCATATAGAGCCATAGAGGGCTGCAGCATAGAGAGCGATAGAGGGCTGCAAAATAGAGATCCATTGAGGGCTGCAACATAGAGAGCCATAGAGGGCTGCAGCACAGAGAGCGATAGAGAGCTGCAGCATAGAGAGCCATAGAGGGCTGCAGCATAGAGAGCGATAGAGGGCTGCAATATAGAGAGCCATAGAGGGCTGCAGCATAGAGAGCCATAGAGGGCTGCAAAATAGAGAGCCATAGAGGGCTGCAGCATAGAGAGCCATAGAGGGCTGCAGCATAGAGAGCCATAGAGGGCTGCAGCATATAGAGCCATAGAGGGCTGCAGCATAGAGAGACATAGAGGGCTGCAGCACAGAGAGCGATAGAGGGCTGCAAAATAGAGAGCGATAGAGTGCTGCAGCATAGAGAGCCATAGAGGGCTGCAGCACAGGAAAGGTTCTTCAGACCATCACATCTGCTCCAGTCAAAAACAACCACCTCACTATTCTAATCACATTTTTCAGCACTTGGCCCATAGCCTTGTATGCTTTGGCATCGCAAGTGCACATCGAAACACTTCTCCAATATTATGAGGATCTTTGCCTCCACCACCCTTTCAGGCAGTGAGTTCCAAACTCCCATCCCAATCTCTCTTCACAACTGAAGCGCTCCAGCCCAGGCAACATCCAGGTCATCTCCTTACTTAAATCTATTACCAGGATGGCAGGCTGGAGCAGGAGGATGGCAGGCTGGAGCAGGCGGATGGCAGGCTGGAGCAGGCGGGTGGCAGGCTGGAGCAGGCGGATGGCAGGCTGGAGCAGGCGGGTGGCAGGCTGGAGCAGGCGGGTGGCAGGCTGGAGCAGGCGGGTGGCAGGCTGGAGCAGGCGGGTGGCAGGCTGGAGCAGGCGGGTGGCAGGCTGGAGCAGGCGGATGGCAGGCTGGAGCAGGAGGATGGCAGGCTGGAGCAGGCGGATGGCAGGCTGGAGCAGGCGGGTGGCAGGCTGGAGCAGGCGGATGGCAGGCTGGAGCAGGCGGGTGGCAGCCTGGAGCAGGCGGGTGGCAGGCTGGAGCAGGCGGGTGGCAGGCTGGAGCAGGCGGGTGGCAGGCTGGAGCAGGCGGGTGGCAGGCTGGAGCAGGCGGATGGCAGGCTGGAGCAGGAGGATGGCAGGCTGGAGCAGGCGGATGGCAGGCTGGAGCAGGCGGGTGGCAGGCTGGAGCAGGCGGGTGGCAGGCTGGAGCAGGAGGATGGCAGGCTGGAGCAGGCGGGTGGCAGGCTGGAGCAGGCGGGTGGCAGGCTGGAGCAGGCGGGTGGCAGGCTGGAGCAGGCGGGTGGCAGGCTGGAGCAGGCGGATGGCAGGCTGGAGCAGGCGGATGGCAGGCTGGAGCAGGTGGGTGGCAGGCTGGAGCAGGTGGGTGGCAGGCTGGAGCAGGCGGATGGCAGGCTGGAGCAGGAGGATGGCAGGCTGGAGCAGGCGGATGGCAGGCTGGAGCAGGCGGATGGCAGGCTGGAGCCGGTGGATGGCAGGCTGGAGCAGGCGGGTGGCAGGCTGGAGCAGGCGGATGGCAGGTTGGAGCAGGCGGATGGCAGGCTGGAGCAGGCGGATGGCAGGCTGGAGCAGGCGGGTGGCAGGCTGGAGCAGGCGGATGGCAGGCTGGAGCCGGTGGATGGCAGGCTGGAGCAGGCGGGTGGCAGGCTGGAGCAGGCGGATGGCAGGCTGGAGCAGGCGGATGGCAGGCTGGAGCAGGCGGATGGCAGGCTGGAGCAGGCGGATGGCAGGCTGGAGCAGGCGGGTGGCAGGCTGGAGCAGGCGGGTGGCAGGCTGGAGCAGGCAGAAGGCAGGCTGGAGCAGGCGGATGGCAGGCTCGAGCAGGCGGGTGGCAGGCTGGAGCAGGCGGGTGGCAGGCTGGAGCAGGCGGGTGGCAGGCTGGAGCAGGCAGATGGCAGGCTGGAGCAGTTGGATGGCAGGCTCGAGCATGCGGGCGGCAGGCTGGAGCAGGCGGGTGGCAGGCTGGAGCAGGAGGATGGCAGGCTGGAGCCGGTGGATGATGCATGGTCACCTGCAGGGAGTGAGGGGAGCATTCATGGAGCGTAAGGAGGGGAGAAGATTGTCATAAGGTGGAGGGACTGGTCCGTCGCCGCAGGAATAATCCCAGTACTCCCCTGCCAATTCCGCAGTCCACTGTTCATACTGCGTGAGTGGGTGGAATTGGGGCATTAACCATCTCGTCTTCTCTCTTTCGTGTCTGTTGTGTGCTGTTGTATCCTAAGGAAGGATAGAAGATGGTTTGTGCACAATTCTCATGCACCTTGATTTGTGTGCTGCTAATTGTTACCACCAACCCATTGGCAACTGTGTGCCAAAGGAAAAATGCACTGCTGCTCGTCCCCAAGGGAACTTCGACAGCACCCTCGATACCCGCAAACTCCAGCATCTGCAAGAACAAGGAGCAACAGAAACAGGACTGCAGCAGCTGCAGTTGTTTTCTACACCAAACAGCACCGCCTCCCCAAACATTTGTGATTTGTGCCTTCAGCACGGCTGTGTGGGTGACATGCACTCACAATAACAATATTATTATTACTTGGCGGCACAGATGGGGGATGGAATTCATTCAAAAACTCTCTATGGGCTGGATTTTTCCGCTGCGCCCGCTGTAAGATCGCCGTGGACAGGACGGGGACCTTATAACAGTCCGTTGACCTCGGCCAGGAATTTCCGATCGCCTGGCGGGGGAGGCTGGAGAATCCTGCCCTTTGAGTCATTTTGGGCAGATTTGGAGGGGTGTTTCCCGCTTGCTTTTTATGTGAGACCCATATCGCTATTCAACCACACTTGGTCAATTTTTGGGTCCTTGGGGAGCTTCGCCGCAGTCTAGCCCACACTTAGAAATGTTTTCAGCAATGGGGAGCTGAACGCGCAGACCAGACCGGCTCCTCAGAGATCAGGCCGCCATTTTGAAAGGGTGCCCCGATCTCTAAGTAAGCACGAGGGTTCCCCACACTCCCCGCCCATGGACAATGTCATCCCCTTCACACATGGGCATTACCCCACCCCCCCCCAAATGAGGACACCCCACTATGTCACTGAGGGCCCCCTGCTTTCAGGACCCCGGCCCCTTCATACCTGCTATGCACCCGCCACCCTTCATACCCCTCTTAAGCCCCATAGCCCCACTTTCATGGGCATGGCCGCCCTCAGACCCCAGACTTTGACGGTGCTGCTCCAGCACCCTGACAGTGACAACGTGCAGGGGACGCTCTGATCGACTTCAGGTTCACCGCTTGGGGGCAGAGCCAGCCAAGGTCACGGACACTGCATCCCACGCCCACATCAACCTCCACCCCTCTCTCCCTCCCGACCACCCCCCCCCACCCCCTCCGCAACCTCCACCCTCCATGATACATACCCGCCGCACTGTGGGGTGTGGACCCTGAGTTGGCAATAACAGCGAGTCTGGTCCATGATGACAACCCGCTCGGCAATGAGCTCTGGAGCTCCGCATCGTATGACAATGCCTGACTCCTGCCCACAGTAGCACGTTCCACCGTCCACCTGGGTGGTCCCTGCATGTGAGCTGGCCATTCCATCACACGGTGCCATCGGATCCATCGGGTGGCGATGGTGGGGATAATCGGGGGCGGGGGGGAGCTCAGGTCACCCACAATGCCCGCCCATACCCCCCACTCCCCCGCACCCCCCCCCCCCCCCCTCCTCTGGCCAGCCCAGACCAACCCATCCCTCACACCCATCTGACAAAGCGCCGAGGCAGGTTGTAACAGTGTTAATTGGTGTTTAAAGTGCACAGATATTTACAGATATGTGCCCTAGCCCCTATCACTAAACTGCCCTGCACCTGGTCGACTTAACTGGCATTACAGGCCCTAACGCTATGTCTAGGTGGGTCCCCAAATGGTCCATTAGGAGTGGAGGCGGGACTGCTGTGATTCCCGCTCTGCGACCTGGGTCCCCATTGGCAGCCATCCTCTGGGGTGACCAGGCCTGGATGGGCCCGGCTGCTGCTCGAGTGTCCCAGGTGGTGTGGTGCCAACCTGTTCTGCCCGCTGCCCACCAAATGCACCAGGGACAGAAGGGTGGGGGTGAGGGAGAGGGTGCTGTGGGGGTGGTGTTTGGAGGGGGTTATCACACATGTCACGAGGAACCGCAACTCAGCAGGGTCTCACTTCCTCCCCCACAGCCGACCTCCACCCTCGCGGCTTCCCTTTCTTTGGGCCCACCGACCACGTCCAGGACCCTCTGCTCAGCCACGGTGAGGTGCCGCAGGTCTGGTGGTCCCCCTCCTGTCTTCACCCGCTACCGGCGGTTATGGGCGGGGGGAAACAGAAAACGACACGTTAGACAGTCTGTCGCATGCAGCCCAGCAGATGGGTAGCTGGTGGCTTCAGTGGCCAGGGCACCCGGCCATGGAGGCAGGTATGGGTGTCGGCATGTGTTGTAGGGTGAGGGTTCGGCCACCCTCCGGTTGGGGGTGAGGGGGGATTACGGATGTGTGGGACGGGATTTATGTGCCAGGGGCGCAGTGCTGCCTACTCACCCTGGCCGGCCTGAGGAGATGGTGCAGTTTCTTCCTGCACCGCGGGTTGGTCCAGACGGTGTTTCCCATGGTGCTGATGGCCTCCGCCACCTGCGTCCAGGCGCAGCAAACGGCACAGGTGTGGTAAACCACTGTTGTACTTATATTAGAGGATGTACGGTAGAACCTGCACTACAGGTTCGCCTGTGGCCTCTGCCTGCTGGCTCCGCCCAGGAGGCGGGGTATAAATATGCGTGTCCTCCAGCTCGCAGCCATTTTGCCAGCTGCTGTGGGAGGCCACACATCTGATACCAATAAAGCCTCAGTTTGGATTCAACTTTCGTCTTTAGTCACATTGATCGTGCCTCAGCAGGCTTCTAGGGAAGGGTTATAAGGTCAGCCGCTTCTCCTCCACAGCGTTCAGGAGAGTCTCCAGCTCGACGTTTATAAACCATGCAGCCATACTCCTTGCTGCCATCTTGTTGGCTGGGATGGTGTGTGTGGGGAGGGAAGTGTGTATATGCGGCTGCAGCTGGTCAGCCTCCTGAGTGTCAATCTCGGACCCAGCGAATCCCACACCGTTTCTCATTGGAATCAATTGTGCTCCACATGACGCCGGTGCTAGCCCCTTCACAGTCGCTGAATCGGTCTGGGTGCGGCGCCAGTTTTGCCATCGTGGAAGTCCACGAATCCTGCCCCGGCATCAACATTTAGTCTCAGGAGCGGAGAATCCGGCCCCTTGACTTTCATTCCATTGAAATCAATTGATTGAAAATTGGCTGATTCTTAGGGAATGGATGATCCACTCTTTCAGGTAGTGAAGGCAAAAATGTACCAATGTATTTGTATCTTCTAATACCCAGTAGATATTTTTGAGCGTAAAATTTCCTGCTGCTGACATTAGTCTGATATTCCTCCATCTAGTACTGAAGTGCAAGTGCTAACTAATTTACTGTCGAGGGCTAACACCACCTCTAAAGTAATAGGCAAGGGAATGTTGTACAAACGTGTTAAGTGATCCTTCAACAGCATCACCAGAAGACTTTGGGTTTTACAATTAATTACTGAAAATACAATGGAATAAAATAGTTCTTGATAATATCAATGGGCCCAGAGGAGTTTAGCAGAAGATGGCTGTTTGTACAATTTTTGACTGTACGATTTGCCATCTTGTAGTTTTGTGCCTGGGTTTTGATTTAATTTTTTGCATCGCACAAGGGTTGAGTTAGCTTAATCAGGTCACAATGTGATTTGGCCATGCCCAAGAGGAGCACTGGACTGGAGTCATTTCTTTTAAGCTGAAATAATATTGGAATTACTTTGCTTCTTCACAATATGTAACTCTTCAAAATTGCAATGAAAAATCAGCTTTCCAAGGAAGACCAGTAGTGAAGGATGTGATGTGTCAAAAGCATTAACCAGATGTCAAGTCTGAGCAATAGGTCAGGATCATTTATGGTCGCAAACCAGTCGTAAATATTTATTAAGTGGGGCAGAATTTCTTACTTGCCTGTAAAAATAAATTTAATGAAGAGGAAAACAATTCTAACATAAAGATATAGAGAATATATCATAGAATTATAGAATTTTCAGTGCAGAAGGAGGCCATTCGGCCCATTGAGTCTGCACTGGCCCCTGGAAAGAGCACCGTACCTAAGCCCACACCTCCACCCCATCCCCGTAACTCAGTAACCCCACCTAATGTTTTAGACACTAAGGGGCAATTTAGCATGGCCAATCCACCTAACCCACACATCTTTGGATAGTGAGAGGAAACCGGAGCACTCAGAGGAAACCCACACAGACACGAGGAGAACGTGCAAACTCCACACACACAGTCACCCGAGGCCAGAATTGAACCCGTGTCCCTGGAGCTGGTAGGCAGCAGTGCTAACGGCTGTGCCACCATACAAGCCCACGGCATGAATGAAGATTAAGCATTATAAGTCTTCTTTATTATTCTTCCATGGGAATGTGGGTGTCGCAGGCAAAGGCCAGCATCTGTTGCCCGTCCCTAATTGCCCTCAAACTGAGTGGCATTTTTTTAAGAGTCAACCACATTGCTGTGGATCGGGAGTCACTTGTAGGACAGACCAGGACAGCAGATTTCCTTCCTAAAGGGCATTGGTGAACCAATTGGGTATTTACAACAATTGGCAATGGTTTCATGGTCACCATTAGACTTTTAATTCCAGAGTTCTATTGAATTCAAATTCACCATCTATTCCAGTGACAATATCATTGTGCCACCGCCTCGGGAATATCATGAACGTACCTGTACATGAAACAAATAATAAAGTTGAATTTTCATTCTTAACCAATCTCTATTTTGATGGTGCACATCAACTTCCTGCTATGTGCCTGTGATATATCATTGATGTTGTCTGTAGCTTATTGGTAGATTGGACTCGCTGACATCGACCAATTAGATGAGATCATTCACAATGGTAGCATTTCTCCACTGTCTCAAACAACAAGGCAAATCAATGGCTCAACTATTTTAGCATGTTCAATTTCATGGTAGCCCTATGAGATCAAAATTCTGAAAGAACTCAGCATGATGCTAGCCATACTATACGTCAGCATTGTAACACCCAACCCTTCCTTATCCATCACCTGGCTCCTGTTCTCACAGGTGATCAAATATTCACTGCATACCCTCCTCAAGCTCACTCATGTCCTCTGAGATGTGCGTATTGGGATACGGTGCCTACTTTCATTGATGTGACCGATTCTCAGTGCTAAGGTGCGTGTGTTTGATGATTCTGTCATTTAGCCAATCCTTTTCATGGGCTTGCGACCTTTATGTGACCTCCACTGCAAACATTGATGCAAAGTATCTGGGGTCCCCCAGCCGTGCGTTTCTCAGCAACCCCGCCATTCGCTGGCGGCGGGATCCTCTACTCCCTCCACTTGTCAATGAGATTTCCCGTTGAAGCCACCCCATGCCATCGGGAAACCCACGGCCAGAGCTGTGCTGCCAGCAGGAAAAGAGAATCCCAACGAAAGAGAATTCCGGCTCAACATGTCCACCGTTTGCCCATTTTTACTGACAATATCCCCGTTCTCAGTTTTTAAGAGGCCTACATTTTGTCACCACTGCCATTTTCCTAAAATAATTGTAAAAACAAAAGTCTTAATTTTGATAACTCTTGTCAGTTTATTTTCATACCCCCTGTAGCTCTTCATATCTGTCTTGTCACCCGTTGTTATTCTTTGGATCTTTCGCATCACCAGCATCTGTGCTTTTTTTTTGCAGTTTTGTGTTCTTTCAGTTTGCCTCTTACCTCTCTAATTGTCCATGCCTGCCATTCTCTCACCCCGTAGTGCTATAAAATGGTTCTGTATCACATTCAATTATTTTCTGAACATCTGCTACTGATCTTGTACTTTTTACCCATTAACACAATATTCTGCAGCCTCACAGACTTTGTATGACCTCCTAAACTATGAACTCTACAATGGCTTATAGCAGATAAAGGGAGGGTTTTATTCCTGATGTACAATTGCCACTCCACTCTTCTGTTGCACAAAGAGTACACCTGCATTGCCTCAGGTAATATTTCAAAGGTAAGACTGAACAACAGCCAATGATTTGGTATGCTCACTGAATGGAATTTGATACAGTGAAAGTGGAAGAATGGGTCTAAGCTGGTTTTTATGCTCCATAAGAACCTCCTCTCGTTTCATTTCTTACCTAATCAACAGAACCTCTATTCTGTTCTCCCTCAAAGTGCATCTATAATATTAACCTTGACTACTCCATGTGATAGTGAGTCCCATATCTCACCATTTTGAGCAAAGAGGTTCTCCCTGAACTCCTTATTGAATTTATACATGGCTATTTTATATTTGTGGCCTCTAGTTTGGATCTTCCTTCAAACAAACACTGGGTGAGATTCTCCGTTTGGGAGACATTGGGCGGGATTCACCGTTCCCCGACGCTGATTTTGTTAATCGACAATCGGGCGGAGAATCCCTTCTGATGCCCAAATCGGGGGCGTGCCGGTTTGACGCCGGTTTTTTAATCCTCCGCCCCCTCCGAACTGGCGTCATCGCTTTATGCGCCGCACGCCGTTGGAACGCCGTTGGTGCTTCACCTGAAGGCCCTTCCCCAATGCTCCGCCCCCGATGGGCCGAGTTTCCGACTGCGCAGTTGATGTGTGGTCCCAGCGGTCGGGAACCCGGCGTGGCGGCTGCGGACTGTGTCCAGCGCCGCCCCAGTCGGCCGGGAGCCCTGTGCTGGCCAGGGGGGCATCTGCAAGGGCTGGAGGACTGGTGTGGGGTGGCCAGGAGGAGGCCAAAGGGTGGCCAGGGGCGCCCTATTTGCAGGTCGGGTCCTCGCACGGCTGGCGCCATGTTGTACAGCGCGACTACTGCATGTCGTCGCCATGCGCATGCCCGGCCTACAGACTTGGCCATTCTCCAGCCGTTTATATCGTGGGAGCTGGGAGTTTTACTTGGCGCGGCTGCTAGCCCCTCATCGGTCACAGGAACGGTGAGGGTTTGGCGGCGATTTTGCCGTCGTAAAACATCACAGTTCCCACGCCGGCATCAGCACTTAGCCTCCAAATCAGTGAATCCAGCGCCATGTTCTCCTGCCGGAGCTGAAGAGCTGTCAATTTTCAGCTCCGCACTTCAAACTCCCTCAAGCATGAAGGGGCGTGCTTGCAACCATTAGCATCCTCCCGCTTGCACGTGGTCGGGGACCCCAATCCCGCCACCAGCAGGCGGCTGCAGCATCGCGATCTGCGGCAGGCGGCAGAGAATCCAACCCACTTTCTCTTTCCTTTCAGACTTCTCCACCTCAATCTGACCACTTCTCAGGCTTCTCTTTTTTTCGAGGAAAGAGTTCCAGCTTGTTCCATCTTTCCTGATAGTTGTATCCTCTCAGTTAAGGTGTAATTCATATAAATCTTTTGTACACTTTGCAATGCTTCTGTAACATTTTTTGTGGTGATCAGAACGGTGCACAGTCATACTGCTCCTCGTCTCATCTGATGATTTGCACAATTTCGACAACAAAACAATCTTCTGCGACCTCTTTTCTTATCTGTTGCAGTCAGCGCTGAAATGGCATTCCGAGGGTGAGACTGATCCTTGGCACTGGCACAAAATGGGTGGTAATGAATTGGCAGTCTATTCGACATCCTGCCCAATTTTCTTTTCCAATACAAGAAACCCAAGGAAGAAGAAGCAGGATTGAGAAGTCATTCAGCGGTCGACAACAGACATAATTAACATCACAGAAACACGATGGAATACAAATCAGGAAGGATGTAAATTGTTTAGCCCAGTCTGCATTGAGAGGGGGTGAAATGACAGTTACATGGTGTTGAGGCACAAGAGGTGGAAAAGAGAAAGGGCAAACACAGAATCACTTTGGGTAAGCGGTAACTATGGTGGGCTCGAGACATACACGGGTGGCTGCCAGTCATAAACAATGGGGTTTGTTGATGAAAGGCGAAGGCAGTTAGAGTGCAAGCACAGAATACTATAGAGGTCTTTACTCTTTAGCTTCCTGGTCCACATTGTCCGGGGTCTTGCTCCCAGGGTCCCTTGCAAACTCCCCATTGGTCAGGGCCGTGCGATTGGCCCTGAAGCGGCCACATGGTTTGTGGAGCCCGCCCCCTTAAAGGAGCCATGCTACAACAGAAACAAAGGTAAACGATTACAGGGGTACGCCATAAACCCCAAGACCAAGATGAAAGGCATGGAAATGTGCGATGAGATCAGGTTGGTGACCAATAGGTCAACGCTGTTCTTGTCAAGAGATTTCAGAGTACCACAAATTGACTGGGACAATAATGTCTCCACTGGTAAGATGGGGAAGGATTTTCTAGAGTTAATGGAAGATTTTGTTTTGACTCGGTAAAAGATCCAACAGGGAGAAACAATCCTGGATTTGGTTATGAGTGAAATGGACGAGCAAATCTCCATCAGAGAGAAGTTAGGGAGTGTTGCTGAGATACGCTGTCTCACTATTCTCAGCACTGTCAGCATAATTGCCAAACAGCTGTGCAGCCTCAAGGTAAATAAATCTTAAGGGCCGGATAAGATGCATTGAAGGATTGTTAAGGGACTAAGGGTGGAAACTGAAGGAGCGCTGGCTGCATACTTCCAGAAATCACTGAATATTGGAGAGGTGCCTGGGGATTAGATAAAGGCAGATGTTACTCCTATTTTTTAATAAAGGTAATAAATATAACTCAGGAAGCTAGTGAGTTTGACAGTCACTGTGGGGAAAGATATGGAAACTCTCATTAAAAGCAAAATAAGGGAACCTCTAATAGCAATACATTCATAGAAGATAGCCACCGTGGTTAATGAAGTCATCTTGGCAGTCTAACTTTCTGGTTTTCTCTGAGGGTGTGGCTAAAAGAACTTGATAGGTGTAAGACATGGATGTGGCGTATCTGGATTTCAGTAAGACCTTTGATATAATGCTGCTGGAAAGACTGGTACTGGAACTGCAGAATGTGGGAATCAGTGGAAAGATATCACAATGGATATCTAACTGTTTGGGTATCTCGTGGAGGAGTGTCAGTACATCTGGGTCAGAAGTTCTGGGTTAATAACAATAATAATAATCTTTATTAGTGTCACAAGTAGGCTTTCATTAACACAGTAGTGAAGGTCCTGATGGCCATGGAAGGTGCATTCGTAATGTGGCCAAACAGATTGATTATTGGCCTATAGATCCTTTCCGATAGGCCTGGTGCAGGAGTTAACAGTGGGAGAGCTACACCGCAGAAGGTAAAGGCAAATGGGGTAAGGCTGGTGTCTCTGTGGCAGCCTCTCTGACTGTTAGTTCAAATCCAGTATATTTTACACCTCATAATGGTTTCAATCTGGGCTTATTTTAGCTACTGTCTCTAAGCTCTTCGCGGACTCTGTGCTTCCTTAAAGCAGCTAGTGGCCTTCATAAATGCACCATAGTAGCTTCTGTAGGCCAGTGTCTTTTACTTAGAGAAAGTGTTCTTTTCAAAAGGTTCAACACAGATTTTTATGTATACCTGATAACACTATGAATTAACATATTCGATATAACACTTCTTCATAATACCATGATGACTTCTGTCCCAAGTTTATCTTCTTGCCCCATCTTCATATCCTATGGTTCTCTTAAAACCCAAATATCTATTGCTATGACGCCGAAGGACGGCATGGTGGCACAATGGTGCCTCACAGCGCCAGGGATCTGGGTTCGATTCCAGTCTTGGATGGCTGTGCAGTTTGCATGTTCTCCCCGTATCTGCATGGGTTTCTTCCAGAGGATCCGGTTTCCTCCCACAGTCCACGAATGTTAGGTGGATTGATCATGATCACTGCACGGGTTTACAGGGATAGGGCAGGGGAGTGGACCTGAGTAGAATGCTCCTTCGGAGGGTCGGTACAGACTCAATGGGATGAATGGCCTCCTTCTGCACTGTGGGGAGTGTATGGTTCCTATGAAACCACTGCTGTACCTTGCCTAGCATAATCGTGGACCAATCCAATGGAAGACCATGGTCACCGATACCCTCTTAGGACATGGCGCCTGAAGGAGGAGGAGGTTCAGACTAGTTGCTCATAGAGCCCAGATGGAGGTGTGGCGTGGATTCTGACATTAGCCTAGTAGACTGCCACCACTGGGACTGCACCAGGATCTTTGATTTAATTGGTGGGATTTTCTGGGTTCCCCCCGGCAGCATGTTTTCCGGTGGCGGATCTGGCCCACCATTGGCTGCTGGCGGGAACTTCCGGTCCTGTCGCCGTCCACATGGTTCACACCCTCAGACGCCGGGGAAACCGGCGGGAGGGCTGGGAAAATTGCCTGCAGGGAGGACCGGATAATTAAGCCCAATATCTTTATAAACGATCAGGAGATTTCGTCGGGCCATTTTTACAGTCGATACAAAGCCAATGAATGTAGATCAATGCAAAACGCTGCCCTTGGGTACAGAAGATTCAAGAAGGGACAATTGCTTCAACGGAAAGAAAATAAAGTGTGTAGAAATTGAAAGAGATGTGGCCATTCTGACTGGGAATAAGTTGAAGCCATCAGAGCAATGTTTGGCAACAGTGAATAAAAAAACTCAAACATTGGAATATGTGAGAAAGTCAACCGTATGCCAGGATAGTGAGGTATTCCTGCCACTTTATAAATTATTGTAGCTACTGCATTTAGAATACCGTGTACAGTGTTGAGCACCACGGTGGAAAAGCGGATATCGCAGCTGTTAACAGGACACAGAAGGAGGTAGAGTGACTGAGAGGATGAAGCAACTGAATATTGAAGAGGTATGACTTAAATTGGCTGTGGTTTCATCAGAAAAGAGGAATTAATACAGCATTCCTGAGGTTGTTTGATTACTGCTTTCAGGATACGACAGGGATTGGATAATGTAAACTCTGACAAGCTGTTGCAGCTCATCCGGAAGAGTAGATCCAGAGGACAGGGCCTCCACATAAAGGGGAGTAAATTTCAGATAGAATCCATGGAAGCATTGATAGGAGGCAGGAGGCCAAAAATGTCCAAAGGATCCAGCTAGGCTGTGGATGCACACAGATCCCGCTGAATTTTGCAGCTCACAGCCATTTTCTGCCTGTCAGTGGGCCCACTCCCCCACCCCATCCCCATAACCCCACCTAATCTGTGCATCTTTTGGACACTATGGGGGCAATTTATCATGGTTAACTCACCTAACCTGCATATCGTTGGACTGTGGGAGGAAACCGGAGCACTCGGAGAAAACCCACGCAGATACGGAGAGAATGTGCAGACTCCACACAGACTGTCACCCGAGGTTGGAATTTAAACTTGGTCCCTGGGGCTGTGAGGAGCAGTGCTAACCGCTGTGCCTTAGGGATAATCCCCAATAAGCAGGTGGAGTAAAGGAAGAGAGAGGAAGGATGGTGAGAAAGAGACGCTGCAATTGCCACTGGGAAAGGCCCATAAGGCTTCCATGAAGGGCCAGGTGCCTCACTCTTGCCATTGGCCCAAAGGAGGCATGAAACTGACTTCTACCTTGTGGAGGCGGCAGTTCCCTGCTCCCTCTGACTGCTGGGAAATCCATGCAAAATAGTGTGGTATAAATTGGACTCCCAAATGCATTGTGAGAGTCCGGTTTAACTATGTTGATTAAATGTCATGCCTTTTCATGATGGGACACGCGAGCACCCTGGTATCTGTCAACATAAAAATGGCAGCAGGTTTGTATGTGATAAATTTGATGTCTATTTCCTGTTGTTAAGTGTTTAATCCTCCTCCCACCTGTCATAGTAGTTAATTCAATGAGAAAGTGGTGAATCTATGAATGAATTGGGGACAGCAGATGATGTTGCAGAGCCTCGGGGTGGAGATTTCGAGCTGCTGCATGGGAATTTGGTCTTCGGGGTGGGCGAAGCAGCAGGCCAGCTCAGCTGGATAACTGAAGGGAGATGTTGATAGTGGGGGGTTCAGCGATGGGAATGCCATTGAATGTCGAGGGTCGATGGTTCGATTCTCTCTTGTTCGAGATGGTGTTTGCCTGCCTTTTGTGTGGTGCAAATGTTATTTGTCCCTTGTCAGCCCAAGCCTGGATATTGCCCAGTTCTTTCTGCATTTGGGCATGGACTGCTTCAGTTTCTGAGGCGTCGTGAATGGTGCTGAACATTATGCAGTCATCAGCGAACATCCCCACTTCTGGCCTTATGATGGAAGGGAGGTCATTGATGAAGCAGCTGAAGATGGTTGAGCCTCAGAAACTAGCCTAGCCTGAGGACCACCTGCAATGATGTCCTGGAACTGAGAAGACTGACCTCCAACAACCACAACCATATTCCTTTAAGACCATAAGACATGGGAGCAGAATTAGGCCATTCGGCCCATCAAGTCTGCTCCGCCATTCAATCATGGCTGATACGTTCCTTGCCCCCATTCCCCTGCCATCTCCTCATAGCCCCTGATCCCCTTATTAATCAAGTATCTATCTATCGCTGTCTTAAAGACACTCAGTGACTTGGCCTCCACAGTCTTCTGTGGCAATGAGTTTGACAGATTCACCACCCTCTGGACCCTCTCCATGGCCAGCATATCCTTCCTTAGGTAAGTAGTAAGGAGTAAGGAGGCATGGGATAGTGGGAAATTTGGCCAGTTGGATAACGAACTGGCTAACCGATAGAAGTCAGAGAGTGGTGGTGGATGGCAAATATTCAGCCTGGATCCCAGTTACCAGTGGTGTACCGCAGGGATCAGTTCTGGGTCCTCTGCTGTTTGTGATTTTCATTAATGACTTGGATGAGGGAGTTGAAGGGTGGGTCAGTAAATTTGCAGACGATACGAAGATTGGTGGAGTTGTGGATAATAAGGAGGGCTGTTGTCGGCTGCAAAGAGACATAGATAGGATGCAGAGCTGGGCTGAGAAGTGGCAGATGGAGTTTAACCCTGAAAAGTGTGAGGTTGTCCATTTTGGAAGGACAAATATGAATGCGGAATACAGGGTTAACGGTAGAGTTCTTGGCATTGTGGAGGAGCAGAGAGACCTTGGGGTCTATGTTCATACATCTTTGAAAGTTGCCACTCAAGTGGATAGAGCTGTGAAGAAGGCCTATGGTGTGCTCGCGTTCATTAACAGAGGGATTGACTTTAAGAGCCATGAGGTAATGATGCAGCTGTACAAAACCTTGGTAAGGCCACATTTGGAGTACTGTGTACAGTTCTGGTCGCCTCATTTTAGGAAGGATGTGGAAGCTCTGGAAAAGGTGCAAAGAAGATTTACCAGGATGTTGCCTGGAATGGAGAGTAGGTCTTACGAGGAAAGGTTGAGGGTGCTAGGCCTTTTCTCATTAGAGCGGAGAAGGATGAGGGGCGACTTGATAGAGGTTTATAAGATGATCAGGGGAATAGATAGAGTAGACAGTCAGAGACTTTTTCCCCAGGTGGAACACACCATTACAAGGGGACATAAATTTAAGGTGAAAGGTGGAAGATATAGGAGGGATATCAGAGGTAGGTTCTTTACCCAGAGAGTAGTGGGGGCATGGAATGCACTGCCTGTGGAAGTAGTTGAGTCGGAAACATTAGGGACCTTCAAGCAGCTGTTGGATAGGTACATAGATTACGGGAAAATGATATAGTGTAGATTTATTTGTTCTTAAGGGCAGCACGGTAGCATTGTGGATAGCACAATTGCTTCACAGATCCATGGTCCCAGGTTCGATTCCAGCTTGGGTCATTGTCTGTGCGGAGTCTGCACGTCCTCCCCGTGTCTGCGTGGGTTTCCTCCGGGTGCTCCGGTTTCCTCCCACAGTCCAAAGATGTGCGGGTTAGGTGAATTGGCCAATGATAAATTGCCCTTAATGTCCAAATTGCCCTTGGTGTTGGGTGGAGGTGTTGAGTTTGGGTAGGGTGCTCTTTCCAAGAGCTGGTGCAGACTCAAAGGGCCGAATGACCTCCTTCTGCACTGTAAATTCAATGATAATCTATGATTAATCTAGGACAAAGGTTCGGCACAACATCGTGGGCCGAAGGGCCTGTTCTGTGCTGTATTTTCTATGTTCTATGTTCTTAGGTATGGGATCCAAAACTGCTTACAATACTCCAAATGGTGTCCGACATCCCGGCTCTTGTATTCTAACTAAATATGACTGAAACCAATGGAGAGTATTCTCCCTGATTTGCATTGACTCCAGTTTTGCTAGGGCTCCTTGATGACGAACTTGATCAAATGCTGCCTTGATGTCAAGGTACCAGTCGTACCAGCCTCCCCAAACAGGTGACGGAATGTGGCGACTAGGGGCTTTTCACAGTAACTTCATTTGAAATCTACTTGTGACAATAAGCGATTTTCATTTCATTTCATTTCAAGGTCAGTCACTGTTATCTCGCATTTGGAGCTCTGCTCCTTTGTCCATGTTTGAATCAAGGCTATAATGAGTCAGGAGTGGAGTGATCCTGGCAGAACCCAAAAATGAGCATCATTAAACAGGTTATTGTCGGCAAGTGTTGCATGATAGCACGGTTGAGGATACCTTCCATTACTTTACTGCTGATTGAGAGTAGACTGCCAGGGTGATAATTGGCTGGGTTCAATTTCATGTACATTATCCTGTACATGAAAATGTACAGGATATACCTGGGCAATTTTTCACATTGCCGGATAGATGCCAGTGTTGCAGCTGTACTGATAGATTGGCTCGCGGTGCAGCAAGTTCTGGAGCGCAAGTCTTCAGTACAATTGCTGGAATATTGTCAGGGCCCATACCTTTGACGTACCCAGTGCCTTCAGCCGTTTCTTGATATCATGTGGAGTGAATGGAATTGGCTGAAGACTGGCATCTGTGATACTGGGGACTTCCAGAGGAGGCTGAAGATTTTTGAGAATGCGTTGGCCTTATCTTTCGCACTGACGTGCTGGGCTCCTCCATCATTGAGGATGGGGATATTTGTAGAGCCTCCTCCTCCAGTGAGTTGTTTGAATGTCAACCACCAATCACAACTGGATGTTGCAGGACTGTAGAGCTTAGATCATATACGTTGGTTACGTTCTGTCAATCGTTTGCTGCCTCTGCTGTTTTACTTGCAAGTAGTCCTGTGTTGTAGCTTCACCAGTTGGACACCTAATTTTTACGTATGCCTGGCATCCCTTCCTGCACTCTTCATTGAATTCATGCTGTTAGCCTTACCAATAACCCACTGGATTGTGTGTATGTGATGGATGCACAGCAGGTTGTCCAGACGAGTTCGGGAGCTGCACCCTACAGAGTGCCTGTCACTTGTATGGTGTGACGGGTAATTACCACTTACCAACAGAGGCTGAATTGTTGCCAGGTCTTTTCACATACAGGCATGGACTCCTTCTGTATCGGAGGAGCTGCAAATGCTGCTAATCTATCGATAATCAGTGAACAACCCCATTTTTGACCTTATAATGGAAGGAAGGTCATTGATGAAGCAGCTGAAGGTAGTTGGGCCCAGGACACTACCCTGAGGAACACCTGCAGTGATGTCCTGGAGCTGAGATGATTGGCCTCCAACCTCCAAAACCATGTGCCTTGTATTAGTTATCATTCTAACCAACGGATAATTTTCCCTCTTAGTTCCATTGACTCCAGTTTTTCTAGGACTCCTTGAAGCCACACTTGGTTTATTGCTGCCTTGACATTAAGGGCAGTCACTCTTACTTCACTTCTTGAGTTCAGCTCTTTTATCTATCTTTGGACTGAGGATGTAATGAGGTCAGGAACTGATGGAACCCAAACTGAGGTGTCAGTGAGCAGATTGAATCCTGAATACGTGCTGCTTGATAGCACTGTTGATGACCCCTTCCAACACTTTACTGATGACCGAGAGTAAACTGATGGGGCGCTAATTGGCCGGGTTGAATTTGTTCTAATTTTTGTGGACAATGGTGCTATACTCGGTCAAATGCTGCCTTGATGTTAAGGGCAGTTACTCTCACCTCACCTTTGTCATTTAGCTCTTCTGCCCATGTTTGGACCAAGGCAGTAATGAGGTCAGGAACTGAGTGGCTAAACTTCACATCATGGCGGGATTCTTTGTCCTGCCAGCTCCGTTTTCCGTCACGGCGCACCCCTGCCAGCGGCAGGATTCTCCCTTCCCGCAGCCGACCAATGGGGTTCCCCATTGTGGCCACATCACGCTGTCGGGAAACCCGCGGACAACGTTGCGTTGTTGGCAAAGCAGAGGATCCCCCAGCATATCTTCAGTGAACCAACATTTGTACGCATTCACTTCTAATGGAGGGGATCAGGGTGGGATGACTGACCATGCCTCCCCGCACCCCCCGCGCTCCCTCCCCGGAGCCAGCAGTACTGAAGGCAGCATTGAGTTAGTTATCACCCGCATATCTTCCTCAGCTGTTTGGCTCAGTCGGTCACGAGATACAAGTTGCTGAGTTGTCTAATCCTCCTGAGCGACAACCCTGAGTAAAACAGCTGCGATTACATTTTTCCTTGGGGCCTTGGAGTCTGTCTGAGAGATATTTTTAATAAAAAAATACTGTACTTATTCCATTTTCATCCAGACTCACTGTTAGCCTTTTTTTTATGTCGGACCTAACAAGTTGGAATTTGTAGCTTGCAGATTTCAAATGCTGGAATAGCAGAACAGAGTAAAGAGGCCATGAGAACATTCTGCAATTGGCTGTAAATAAGGAAAATAATGTGAGTTTATCACATTTATCGAATGAAAGCAGAGGCTGCGTTTATGCTGAGCATCATGTATTATTTAAGCAGACCTGAGAAATCATCTTCACCATCGATATGCAAGAGCACTCCATTCCAAGTAAATTGCATCTCTCTAACATTTTACCACCTCTCTATCATTGAAACTATCCCCCCCAAGAACTGTTGCCCGCCTCCCTCTTTCAGCTCACTTCATTGTTACTCTTCCAGATTAATTAAAAAGGTTTGCATAAAGCCTTTATGCCATAAAAATAAATTCAAGTCCATTGTCGATTGAATCTCTGTGCAGCACTGCTTTAACATTTCAGTAAATATCTTGGGCTACTTTGATTTCTCTTTCCAGGGGCTGACATGTGGAAAAGAGCCGAGGACAGAAACGCCATAGCCCCATCGAAAACATTCTCGAAAGCAAATTAATCCTTGCCACAGCTCAGCTAAGGTGCATAGCTGCAAGTTACTCGACACCACTTTAAATATATCTTTAGATTGTTTTACTAAATTCACCAATGTTTTGGAGTCACAGGAATATGTTAATTTTCTTTATCCCATATCTAAGTAAGCTCCGCTGTCCTCAAGAGGCAACATGGGTTGAGGAATAGGGGTCAGCTCATTTTCCCTCCAAATGAAACTGCACTGCAGGGAATATGAGATTGCAGAATTGGTCACAATGTGGGCTGGATTCTCCGTTTCTGTGGTAAAGTGTCGATGCCAACAGAGAAATCGTGGTGCTCCATGAAAGGAAAATCGTCACAAACCCCCCCCCCCCACCGATTCCGGTATGGTGAGGGGCTAGCACCGGTGCCGCGTGGAAAACCCACGGATCACTCGGAGAACAGGCAGAGAACCGCCAGTTCATAGAATCATAGAATTTACAGTGCAGAAGGAGGCCATTCGGCCTATCGAGTCTGCACCGGCCCTTGGAAAGAGCACTCCACTTATGCCCACACCTTCACCCTATCCCCGTAACCCAGCAACCCCACCTCACCTTTCTTTTGGCCACTAAGGGGCTGGTTTAGCACAGGGCTAAATAGCAGGCTTTTAAAGCAGACCAAGGCAGGCCAGCAGCACGGGTTCAATTCCCTTACCAGCCTCCCCGAACAGGCGCCGGAATGTGGCGGCTAGGGGCTTTTCACAGTAACTTCATTTGAAGTCTACTTGTGACAATAAGCGATTTTCATTTCATTTCATTTATCATGGCTAATCCACCTAACGTGCACATCTTTGGACTGTGAGAGGAAACCGGAGCACCCGGAGGAAAGCCACGCAGCGACGGGGAGAACGTGCAGACTCCACACAGACAGTGACCCAAACCGGGAATCGAACCTGGGACCCTGGAGCTGTGAAGCAACTGTGCTAACCACTGTACAACCGTGCTGCTCATCCGCAGGGCTGACAAGCTGCAGCTGTGCATGACTACATGCCCAAAAGTCACGCGGGGTGACTATGTATATAATGGAGTGCAGACAGGCAGTGATTGACACACAGGATGACCAGTAAGCACACAGAACAAAGCAGCCAATCACCAGACAGGACACAACCACTATAAAGCCAGAGGGCACCAGTTTTCCCGCTCTCTCGGGACCCAGCCTCTGAGACAGTCAGAGTTAGTGAGCTGGCCAGTGCAAACACCATGTGGTAGCTAGTAAGTCTGGTTAGGCTAGTATCAGGTCTCCAGTCTAGTCAGCATAGTGTCAACCCACAGTTGAACATGTGTAATCGTTTAGATGTTAAATAAAATCGTGTTGCATCTTATCAAGTGTTGGAGGTCTGTCTCTCGCTACACTGCATCAAGTGCAGTCCACATCGACCCAGCCTATCCAACACATCATGGTACCAGTGAGTGATGCTGAAAATTGACGGACCTACCTTGAGTGAATTAGCATTGACCAGCAAACAGACGGACCTACCTTGACTGAATCAGCGTTGACCAGCAAACAGCCATCCGGTGACATGGAAAACGTTTGCCCTCCTCCGCATCTCCGCATCGCGGGCAACCTCGGTGCAAATTGGAAGATCTTCAAACAAAAGTTCCAACTCTATCTAGAAGCCACCGACCTCGAGGCTGCTTCAGACGCCAGGAAGATCGCACTATTCCTCTCCACAGCCGGGGACCACGCCATCCACATCTACAACTCCCTTACATTCGCTGAAGGCGAAGACAAGACAAAATTTAAAACAGTCCTACTGAAGTTCGACAGCCACTGCGACATTGAGGTGAATGAGAGCTTTGAACGGTACGTTTTCCAGCAGAGGCTTCAGGGTAAGGATGAACCTTTTCAATCCTTTCTGACCCATCTCCGCATCCTCGCGCAGTCATGTAACTATGACTCGACCACTGATTCCATGATCCGGGATCAGATCGTTTTCGGGGTCCACTCCGATTCCCTTCGCCAGCAGCTCCTGAAAGTCAAGCAGCTCACCCTCACTATCGCCATCGAAACGTGCGTTCTCCACGAACATACTAACAATCGGTACTCCCACATCAGGGTGGCAGAAACGGCAAAGCTAACCTCCCACGAGGAGGAATGGGTGCAGGCCATCGCACAAATGCAGGGCCTAAGTATCGACGAGAGTGGCCATTCCGCACGCTTTTCCCGGGCCCCTGCGCATGCGCTCCACGACCGAGGGGACGGCGAGACCGATGACCAGACTGCGCAGGTGTGTACGTCGTTCGACTGCACTGCGCATGCGCGATGGCTGACGTTGGCGTCATGACGTGTCCGAATTGTGGCTCCGCCCATTTAAAGCAGCAATGTCCGGCAAAATCACGATGGTGTCTACAGTGTGGCAAGCTTGGCCACTACGCAGCCCTTTGCAGGTCTGCTCCACTGCCCAGCATCCAGCGATCCCAGCCGTGGCGCAGAAGCGTCTGTTCAATACAGCAGGCCATGCCAGACTCCGACCCCGACAACCCAACAGATCCTGATGCTGCGTGCCTCAAATCTCCATACCGGGTGGGCATCATTACGAAGCATGCGCTGCCTTTCTCCAAGACAGCGAAGCACCTCCCGATCCTCAGCGTGGATCCCGACGACGAGTGGTGTGCTGTCCTCACAGTCAGCAAGGCTCGCATCCGGTTCAAACTGGACACCGGCGCATTGGCGAACCTCATCTCCAAATCCGATCTCGACACTATCTGTGTCAGACCAAGCATTCTTCCACCAGCCTGCCAGCTCCTTGACTACAATGGCAATGCCATAGCTGCCAGTGGCTCATGCCAACTCGGAGTTTCCAATAAGTCATTTAAAGCGACACTGCGATTTGAGATCGTGGGACCTAACAGAGCATCTCTGCTCGGTGCTCAGGCCTGCAAACTCCTGAACTTGGTTCAGCGAGTCCACACTATGTCATCCTCACAGGCGATGGCCTCACCTGATGAGAACTTCCAGGCTGAAATTGATGACATCATCACGCAATACCACAGCGTGTTCGACGGAATGGGCACACTCCCATACCAATACAAAATCCTGCTCAAACTCCTGTGATCCACGCACCACGTCGGGTGCCGGCACCCCTCAAGGACCACCTCAAGCAGCAGTTACAGGACCTCCAGGACCAGGGCATCATATCAAAGGTCACAGAACCCACAGACTGGGTCAGCTCCATGGTCTGCGTCAAGAAGCCATCAGGGGAGCTTCGACTCTGCATCGACCCCAAGGATTTAAACCGCAACATCATGAGGGACATTACCTGATACCAAATCATGAAGAGATGACCAGTGAGATGGCTCATGCCAAACTCTTTACGAAGCTGGATGCCTCCAATGGGTTCTGGCAAATACAGCTGGATGCATCCAGTTGCAAACTGTGCACATTCAATACCCCATTCGGTCGCTACTGCTACAACCGGGTGCCTTTTGGCATCATCTCTGCCATAGAGGTATTTCACCGCATCATGGAATAGATGATGGAGGGTATCGAGGGGGTGCGCGTGTATGTTGACAATGTCATAATCTGGTCCACAACTCCTCAAGAACACATTGATCGCCTCAAGCAGGTATTCCACAGAATCCATGAGCATAGCCTCTGACTCAACAGAGCCAAGTGCTCGTTCGGTCAACCAGAATCTGTCACCCGCCGCAGAGACTAAACTTATAGACTGAACTTCTGCACAACTCTGTTACCTTATCGTTTTGACCTCTGTAAATATCGTTTTTTACCACTTCATCTGCCCTATATCTGCACTAGCGACACCTTCCTGTGTACATAAGGTCATTTTAGCACATTCTGTATATAGTCACGCAAATATACACATCCACACATACATGCACCTTAATATTTATTATATCAACACACACGATACAAGAAACAGAAAAGGGGGGGGGAGATGTCTAATATATATTTATGTATATAATGGAGTGCAGACAGGCAGTGATTGACACACAGGATGACCAGTAAGCACACAGAACAGAGCAGCCAATCACCAGACAGGACACAACCACTATAAAGCCAGAGGGCACCGGTTTTCCCGTTCTCTCGGGACCCAGCCTCTGAGACAGTCAGAGTTAGTGAGCTGGCCAGTGCAAACACCATGTGGTAGCTCGTAAGTCTGGTTAGGCTAGTATCAGGTCTCCAGTCAAGTCAGCATAGTGTCAACCCACAGTTGAACATGTGTAATAGTTTAGATGTTAAATAAAATCGTGTTGCATTTTATCAAGTGTTGGAGGTCTGTCTCTCGCTACACTGCATCAAGTGCAGTCCACATTGACCCAACCTACCCAACACATCACCGTCCATGCTGGACGGCTTACCCGCCCACCCCAACCCCACAGCCTGCCCCCTGGCCACGCCCCACCACTCTCCCCAATGCTAGCAGAAGCCCCCCCGGCCAGCGGCACGGATCCCGCCCGGGTATGGCGGTGCTGGACACTGTCTACAGCTGGCACGCCAGGTTACTGACCACTGGGACAACACGTGGCCTGTGCCGTCAGGTGGATCATCGCAGATGGGCCAGCTAACGATGCGCCAACGGTGTTGCGACTGCACGTGGCGCGTCCCGATGATGCTGATTTGGAGGGGGTGGAGCATCGCCGACCGGCGTCAAACCGGCACCTACCCCGATTCCGGCGTCTCTGCCCGATCACCAATACCAATTATGGAGAATCCTGCCCATTGACTCATTGGCCAATCATCTGACGCTTCTACGCTGCAAGAATCCAGAGTGTATCAATTTCCCTACTTCATCAATTCAATTATTCAAGGTCAATTATTAAGGGGAAGATTTTTGGATGGGGCTCCCTATCTTCTGCTGGTACAAACCGATCCAATTTGGTAACAGGGTAACTTCCAATGTTTCCCCGTTAGTTCCTCAGAAAAAGCATCAATTTTGGAGGAATGTTGCAATTGTATTACTGAAGGTCGTAAGCACCATGTATATTTCAAAGCAAGGCCCGGGACGGAGGGTGGTGGGAGGGGAGGGTTGTAGATGGTGCCTGTAGAATACTTGGCTGGAAAGGTGTTGCGAGAAGGAGGGTTTCAGATTCCTGGGACATTGGGACCGGTTCAGGGGGAGATGGAATCAGTACAAACTGGGCAGGTTACACCTGGGCAGGACCGGGACTGATGTCTGAGGGTGAGTGTTTGCTTGTGTGCTAGGGAGGGTTTAAACTAGAATGGCAGGGGGATGGGAACCTAAGCAGGGTGACAAGGGAAAGAAATACAAGGGTCGTAATAAAAGAAAGAATGGTATAATGTAAAAACGGTAGACAAGTGGTGAGATTGTCCGTTTGGGAGACTATGGGCTGGATTCACCGATTTGGAGGCTGAGTGCCGATGCTGGCGTGGGAACTGTGGCTTTTTACGATGCAAACCCTCACCCATCCTGCGAAGGTGAAAGGCTAGCAGTTGTGCCGGGTAAAACTCCCGGCTCCCACGGAAAAAATGGCTGGAGAATGGCCGGCAGCGGTTGCGCCGTAAAACATGGCGCTGGCCGTGAGCGGATCCGACCTGCCAAATACTGCCCCCCTGGCCACCCCCTGGCCATCCCCCACCAGTACCCACAGCCCTCGCGGAGCCCCCGCACCCCGCCCAGCAGCACGGCTCCCGGCCGACTGTGGCGGCGCTGGACACAGTCCGCAGCCACCATGCCGGGTTCCCGAACGCTGAGACCACATGTCAACCGTGCCGTCAGGAACTCGGCCCATCGGGAGCGGAGCTTCGGGGGACTATGCAATGGCACTTTACTGTTTTTTTGGCCTCAGGGAGTTTCTCTGCTCCCCCCACCCCGAGGCCGCACTTAGGCTCTTCACAAATCGGGGTGCTATTTTGCCCGGCAGCCGCGATCTTTCCCTCCTAACTTTTCAGATCCCTCCCCCCTGTGCTTTTGACCCTCACCCCCCAAACCTTGGAGAGGTCACCGAGTACCCTCTCCTGCCTCACCCCTTCTACCTGGCAAGGCCCCCTGGGCCCCTGGCATTGCCAGCGTGTCTGGGTGGCACTGCCAGGGTACCAGGCTGGCAGTGCAAAGATGTCCAGGTGCCAGTGGAAGTGTCAGGTTGCCACCAGTATTGTAGCACCGGTGGAACTGCGAGTGCCTGCTTGGGTTTGTTGACGACAGCTTGGTGATGCTCTTGCTGACCTCATTCGACGTCCAGGTAAAAAGGTTGATAAAGAGATCCAGTGACCTCACTATAACACGGAATTAATTTAGAAAGATAATTTGCCATAACAAGAAAGCACTGAAAGTGTGTTTATTCACAGGAATGGCCATCTGCCATATAGCTTTTGGCTTGTCTGGATTGGACTTTCCACCTGCAGTTGGAAGTAAATGGCCCACATAAGGAACCTGGTTGTCCCTGAATCAGCATTTTGCAGAGTTAAGCTTCAGCTGCAAAATCCTGATTCTGTCAAGGATGAGATGAGGACGTGCATCATGTTCGTAGAGTACAACTCCAAATAGCATGTCATCAACAGTCATCTCGCAAGGGTGACCTGAAAAGAGTTGCTCCGTGCACCATTGGAAGACCTCGCTGCCAGTGGAGATCCTATAGAGCATACAAAGAAAATTATACTCGGCGACTAGACATAGGAATGTGGTTAGTTTGGAGGATTCTTTATCTAACAGGATCTGCCAGAATCCACATTTCACATTGAGAATGCTGAACACCTGAGCATTTGACTATCACCTGTTTCACTGTCTTCATAGTGTGGTGAGGCCTGAGCAGTGTTTTATTCTAGTGCAGTGGGTCAGTGCATATCCTGATTGTGCCATCTTTCTTTACTGCAGCCTCATGGCTGAAACCCATTCTGTGCCACATCTACAGGAGTTATACAGGATCTGTAAAGATTTAATCACCTGCTAATGCTCACATTCCAAGCATTGTCTGGCATCTTTGAATCTGTCTATATATATGTTTCTGGAACATACCTCTTCATTCACCTGAGGAAGGAGCAGCGCTCCGAAAGCTAGTGACATCGAAACAAACCTGTTGGACTTTAACCTGCCGTTGTGAAACTTCTTACTGTGCTCACCCCAGTCCAACGCCGGCATCTCCACATTACAGGAGTTATGACACCAAGTGCTATCCTTCGGTGCAGCTCAGTGACTACTTTCTGCTTCATGGCTATTGGTCGTCTTCTTGGAGCACAGCCTGTTGGTGATACCGAGGCATCGAGTCTCATGTGGTATACTGCTGATAGCTTACCATTGACATCACAGTCGAAGAGGTCTTTGTATTCTCACGTTTCTGGGCCTGGTGTTTTAAAACTTGCACCTCTGGACCAAGTTGGGTAAGCCCCAGTGTAATGCTGTCCCGAAGACCTAGCAGTGGCCTCGCGCTCTGGTCAACTATATGAAACTGGAAACTGCCCTGTGAGCAGTGGAGAGTGACCACACCTTCAGCGCGGGTGGCTTGTCCACCATTAGCCAAAACGTACACCTGGATTCCAGGGTCCGGTGCTACATATGGGTGATGAAGATTTCACGCTTTTCCGTGACGGTGTTGACACTCTCACAATAGAGTATTACTGGAGGCCCAGTGGTTCCGCTGCTTTGGTTGAGCTCCAGTTTGCTCATCTTGCTGTGGGTACCATCTGCAGCATTTTTGCGAAATCATTCCACTTGCTACATTTATTGCAGCATTTACCATACACAAAACATGCTGTTCTGTTCCGATGTTGATGGCCGCTGCAGTTGGGGTAGGGCGTGTCCTGTATCATGAAAACTTCTGTTTCCTGCCTAAAATCTGAGCTGCTTTTTGCTGACTGCAAATGCTAATGGCTGTTTCGTTTAACACAAAAATACTAATGGCTATTTGTAATGTTAAATCTTTCTCTTGTAGCAGCTGCTCACAGACAAGATCATGGCGGACCCCGCAGACTATTTGATCCCTGACTAACTCATCAATAAGGGTGCCAAATGCACGTTTCTTCACTAAGATTTCCTAGATTGCCGTATGTGATTGTAGTGATTCATCTGCTCTTTGGTTTGTTGAACTAAACACGTGCATATCGAATATTATATTCTTTACCGGAAGACAAATGTTCTCAAACATTTTTAGAATTTTTTGGGGGGTCCTCTCTCTCCTCCTCCATTTGGAAAACTAATGACTCAAATTTCTCGATAGCCTCAAGGCCTGCTAAGTTTAGTAAGGTGTGGGCTTGTAAGTTTTTTGATTTGTTAGATAATGCAGCACTGTAGTAAGTACTGCATTCCTTCTCAAGTTTTCCCCAACTGCCTGAAATGTTCTCGTCGAAGATATGCAGGTCGATGAGGCAAAGTCCTTGTGTCCTCCTGCCAACTATTAACTACATTTCTCCATTTTAAGTAGTAAATTCATAGTGCACAACACAATTTGCGGGGCAGCTTCTGAGAGAAGGGGAAGCAGTCCAGTGCTTGAGTTAAGGACGTACTGAGATTTTCTGCTATGCATCATTCTTCTCTGAAAATTTCAGATCAACCGTACAGGCCTTGATTCAGCGACTGCGCTGTGCCCAGCACAGATCAGGGCGTGCCAGGTGAATAGCGGAAGAGGGCAAAATCGAGATTCCCGCTGGGAGCAAACCATTTTGCGATTCACCCGGCCCGCTCCCGATGGCGAGTTCCGGATCTTGCCCCAAAATGGCGAGAATATCATTAACCCTAATCTGCATGCATTTCAATCTCATTAACAAGATTGAAGTCGAATGCAGCGGGTCTCCTGGGAATTATCCGACTCCCCAGTGGGAAGTCACGTGGGTGTCGTTTAGTCCTGCTTTTCAAAAACAGGAACCTGGCGCAATGGCTACTGAGGAGAACTGAGGTAGTGAGGAGCCATTTCCCTTCTCCAGCATGCAGCTCAAAGGCACCAGAGCTGCTGCCCCAGTGGAGGGGGGGGCGGTCCCTTCAGCGGGGTTGGGCTTGGTCGGGGGTTGAAGCGTTTCAGGTCGGGGGTCATCCCTGGGCAGGGGGTTGAAGGGTTTTGCATCAGTGAGGCCTTCAAGCCATCTTTAAATATTGTGGACACCTATAACAGGGGCAACCACTGCTGCAGTCTGTCTGTCCTACCAAACTCTTCCAGGACAGAGCCCTGCTGCTGTTTTTCTCCTGAAAGTCAATTTCACTCCCTTTTACTGTGAGCAGCCTCTAGCTTCACAGCTGAAAGCTATTTCAAATGAAGAATTAGCCCTGTTAGTTGCGAGAGCACGTCCCGTTCCTCAACTCTCAAGTGCCTCCTTGAAGGCACAGGTGCATGTCCAGCAACCGTGATGCCTGAACAGTGTGCCTGTACTCGAGGAGCACCAGCACCACAGAGACAGTTGCCAACAGTCAAACAATAAATGGGTGGCACGGTGGCGCAGTGGTTAGCCCTGCTGCCTCAAGGCACCGAGGAACCGGGTTCGATCCCGGCCCCGGGTCACTGTCCGTTTGCACATTCTTCCCATGCCTGCCTGGGTCTCACCCCCACAAACCAAAAGATGTGCAGGGTGGGTGAATTGGCCATGCTAAATTGCCCCTTAATTGGAAAAAAAGAATTGGGTACTCTAAATTTATTTTTTTAAATCAAACAGAAAAGAGCAGGGCTTCAGCACTGAGGATCCTCTCGTGGCCAAACGATAAGTGTGTGGATGAGCAGAGGGCAGCTGTGCATGCGCTCCCTAATGTTCCTGCATTGGGCTGGGGTCTCGGGGCTCCTGATGTGGTGGGGGGTGGGAGGGGAGTGAATGTGTAGAGCAAGGTTTGCCAGCTCAACTGCCTCGCTGGATGGCACTCTGAGAGAAGGCGGGGCAGTCATGGTAAGGGTGGGGGTGGCTTGGGCGATTTGTGAGTCTCGGGACGGAAGCCCTAACTGATTGTCGGTCTCGCTCCTTCTTCAATTCCTTCCAGGTATAACTATGCTTGCTGGTGTTGATCCCACAGGGGCTTGTGGAAGCCAAGGCGGGCAGATGCCAGAGACAGCAGCAATGACAACGTAGGCTGGAGGCGGAATATCATGTGCAGGGGGCCGCTGGACACTCTGTAGACCCGGCTGTCCATCAGACTGAGGAGGGGCCCAGAAGGGCAATCCAACGATGGCAGGTGTCCAAGGTGTACAGGCAGCGTTGGCTATTCAATGAGCAGACAGATACCATGTGCCGCAGAAGACTGTGCGGCACATGTGCCACGTCCTCACGGATATGGCACCCCAGGGAGGAGGAGGGCACCTGCACCTGATAGCCGTGAATGTCACTGCAGCCTTAAGCCACCGGGTCATTCCAAGGCCTGAGCGGGGACCTGTGTGGCATTTGCCATTCATCCACGTACAGGTACATCTGAGAGGTCACTGATGATCTGTATTCCCCGAAATCAGACTATATCACCTTCTGGCTGGACCAGACCCACCAAGATATCTTGGTTGCAGGATTTTCTGCCATCGCCGGGATGCCCCAGGTCCAAGGGCAATTGATGGCATGCATGGCGCCCTGCAAGCACTGGGGCATCAGGAAGTGCCTTATATTAACAGGAATGGGTTCCACTCCCTGAATATTGAGATCATGTTTGACCACCACCTCAGAATCATGCACGTGTGTGCCCGTTATCCAGGGAGCATGCATGACAGCTACATTTTGGAGCACTCGGAGATCCCCGGTGTCTTCGAGCACCAGGATGATGGGTTGGCTCGTGGGATACAAGGGATACTTACTGTGATTGTGGCTGATGACGCCAGTCCAGAGGCCTGGGACCGGGGCAGAGACCCATTATAATGAGGTCCACGTTGGCACTCATGCTGTCATTGAGCGGTGCAATGGGATGTTGAAAATGCAGTTCCGATGCCTGGACCACTTTGTTGGTACCTTGCAGTACACCCCCCAGAGGGTATCCCATTTTGTGGATGTCTGCTGTGCCCTCCACAATCTGGCACAGCAGTGGGGCGACTTGCTGGTGGAGGAACAGGAGGAGACGGAGGGACGTGCGGCCTGATCTGAGGAGGAGGATGAAGCGGTCCAGGAGGGATTGCAGGACGAGCTCGAGGAGGAGTTGGAGGATGGAGGACAGGCGGCGGAATGGCAGGAGGACCAGGGAGGCCCTCATCATCTCCAGATCCTCCTAGGATGAGGCTGTGTCTGTCAGCACAATCCCTCCACATATCCCTCCCGCTGCCTCCATTCCCTTCTCCCCCAATCCCACCCATGACCCTCCCTCCCCATTTCTTCCCTAACCCCCCAGCCCTCCCCCAATCCTCCAACAGCCCCTGCCATTTTCCTCCCTTCTCCCCATACCCCGCACCCAATGCCTCCCATTCCCCTCCCCCATTCCCTGCGACCCTCCCTTCACACCACCAGTTGATTGGGGCATGGGGAGTTGGGACTTTGAGGGGTGGCAGGCAGAACTGGTACCAGGAGACGGTAACTTACCCTTGCAGCCCGTTGGAGGTTGTTGGTCTTCTTCTGACATTGGACAGTGTTCCTCCTTACCATGCTGCCCACATTGATGGCCGCTGCCACTACCTCCCAGGCGGCATTGCTGACACTGTTGCTGGTCCTCCGGCCCCCTTGTGTGAACAGGTTGCCCTGCCTCTCATCCACAGCGTTGAGAAGCCATGTGAGGTCAGCATCTCCAAAGCAAGGAGCAGGTCTGCCATGTTTGTGTGTTGACTGGGAATGAGTGGTGATTGAATGCTTAAAAGCAGCTCCCCTTTGTTAGCAGTGAGCTGCTGAGGCGCGAGTTAGGTGGATCAGATGGCGAGGGAGCCAGGGAGCCCTCGTCGGGCTCATTTTTGGCACTAAATACTGCTGAATACGGGCCATAGTCTCGCCAATGCGTCCATCGCGAAACTCCCCGCCAGACGTGCCCAATATCGGACTTTAACTTGAGTCTGCTGAATTGCGCTACAATCTACATTTTTTCTGAGCTGCTGCCAGGTGTCTGATTGACAAATCCTGGGGATACTGTCATTAGTATCAAGGGGTTAGATGCCATTTATGCAGTATTGTGGGTTCGTGCCAGAGAGGTCAGAATGGTACGATTGTATTAGCTATTGAGTTGAATTGTTTTGTAAATGTAGTGATTTCTTTGTCGCCTTTCCTAACATCTGTTGATTGGTCTTAGATTAATTAAGCTTCGAGAATCAGCGATGGACCTCCAATTTCATCATTGCTACCGTCACTCTGCCTTTTGTGTGCACGTGTAATGAAAGAAAGTCAAAACACACGTCATATGGAACCTTTCACAATATCCTTGGACACCTTGGATAACGAGAGATATTGTAGGCCTCATCAAAAAGAAAAAGGAGGCATTTGTCAGGGCTAAAAGGCTGAGAACAGACGAAGCCTGTGTGGAATATAAGGAAAGTAGGAAGGAACTTAAGCAGGGAGTCAGGAGGGCTAGAAGGGGTCATGAAAAGTAATTGGCAAATAGGGTTAAGGAAAATCCCAAGGCTTTTTACACGTACATAAAAAGCAAGAGGGTAGCCAGGGAAAGGGTTGGCCCACTGAAGATAGGCAAGGGAATCTATGTGTGGAGCCAGAGGAAATGGGCGAGGTACTAAATGAATACTTTGCATCAGTATTCACCAAAGAGAATGAATTGGTAGATGTTGAGTCTGGAGAAGGGTGTGTAGATAGCCTGGGTCACATTGAGATCCAAAAAGACGAGGTGTTGGGCGTCTTGAAAAATATTACGGTAGCTAAGTCCCCAGGGCCTGGTGGGATCGACCCCAGAATACTGAAGGAGGCTAGAGAGGAAATTGCTGAGGCCTTGACAGAAATCTTTGGATCCTCACTGTCTTCAGGTGATGTCCCAGAGGACTGGAGAATAGCCAATGTTGTTCCTCTGTTTAAGAAGGGTAGCAAGGATAATCCAGGGAACTACAGGCCGGTGAGCCTTACGTCAGTGGTAGGGAAATTACTGGAGAGAATTCTTCGAGACAGGATCTACTCCCATTTGGAAGCAAATGGACGTATTAGTGAGAGGCAGCATGGTTTTGTGAAGGGGAGGTCGTGTCTCACTAACTTGATAGAGTTTTTCGAGGAAGTCACAAAGATGATTGATGCAGGTAGGGCAGTGGATGTTGTCTATATGGACTTCAGTAAGGCCTTTGACAAGGTCCCTCATGGCAGATTAGTACAAAAGGTGAAGTCACACGGGATCAGGGGTGAGCTGGCAAGGTGGATACAGAACTGGCTCGGTCATAGAAGGCAGAGAGTAGCAATGGAAGGATACTTTGCTAATTGGAGGGCTGTGACTAGTGGTGTTCCGCAGGGATCAGTGCTGGGACCTTTGCTGTTGTAGTATATATAAATGATTTGGAGGAAAATGTAACTGGTCTGATTAGTAAGTTTGCAGACGACACAAAGGTTGGTGGAATTGCGGATAGCGATGAGGACTGTCAGAGGATACAGCAGGATTTAGATTGTTTGGAGACTTGGGCGGAGAGATGGCAGATGGAGTTTAATCCGGACAAATGTGAGGTAATGCATTTTGGAAGGTCTAATACATGTAGGGAATATACAGTGAATGGTCGAACCCTCAAGAGTATTGAAAGTCAGAGAGATCTAGGTGTACAGGTCCACAGGTCTATGAAAGGGGCAACACAGGTGGAGAAGGTAGTCAAGAAGGCATACGGCATGCTTGCCTTCATTGGCCGGGGCATTGAGTATAAGAATTGGCAAGTCATGTTGCAGCTGTATAGAACCTTAGTTAGGCCACACTTGGAGTATTGTGTTCAATTCTGGTTGCCACACTACCAGAAGGATGTGGAGGCTTTCGAGAGGGTGCAGAAGAGATTTACCAGAATGTTGCCTGGTATGGAGGGCATTAGCTATGAGGAGCGGTTGAATAAACTCGGTTTGTTCTCACTGGAACGACGGAGGTTGAGGGGCGACCTAATGGAGGTCTACAAAATTATGAGGGGCATAGAGAGAGTGGATAGTCAGAGGCTTTTCCCCAGGGTAGAGGGGTCAATTACTAGGGGGCATAGGTTTAAGGTGTGAGGGGCAAGGTTTAGAGTAGATGTATGTAGCGCACAAAGACTCACGAGAGACGAATAGAGATGAAGTCGATGAGGCTTTATTCAGCGTGACTTGTTCCCCGCAGTTCAGTAACAGACTGGCCTGCGGGGGAGAACTCCTGGTTCTGATACTCCGCCTTCAGGGCGGAGCTAGAGGTCAACAGCCAACCAGGACCCGGGATCTGTCAGCCAATGACATCACGGCTTCACAGTCCCACATGACCCCTAATGCATACTACCACATTCACCCCTTGTTAAAAATGAACCCGGCGGGGTGGTGCTTCGCATGGTGGTAAGGGTTTACAAGGCTGGTCCTGGGAGGAAAACTTTTGCATGTCATCACAGTATGTACAGGGTTTTTTTTTGTTTTGCACTATTTACAGTAGTCGTAAGGGGGAAAAGAAAAAAAGTTCTCGTTAAAGTCCACAACATTGTAGTGTTACATCCATGCCACGAGTCGGTCGGGTGGTCTGGTCGTCCTTGTCGATCGCCTCGGACCCGGTGGTGGTGCTTGTTCCCGTTTTGTCGTCTCCGGGAGCCTTACGGTTTCTGCTTCAGCTTCACTTCTGGTCGGACCTGGGAGGAAGACCGATCCTCCCGGGAAGGGGGCGGTGGCGGGGTGCGCCGGTGGCAGGGAGGGGGTGATTGGTGTCGGGGGGGTGTGCGTGTTGCCGGCGGGCGCCAGATCTCGCAGGGAGACCGTGTCCTGTCGGCCGTCGGGGTACTCCACATAAGCGTACTGCGGGTTCGCGTGGAGGAGGTGAACCCTCTCGACCAACGGGTCCGACTTGTGCGCCCGCACATGTTTTCGGAGCAATATGGGTCCTGGGGCCGCCAGCCAGGTCAGCAGCGACGTTCCAGGGGAGGACTTCCGTGTCGGGGTGGATGAAGCTTTCTGTGCTCCCGGAGTCGAGCAGGCATGGTGTCTCGTGCCCGTTTATCAGCACCGTTGTTGTCGTTGTCTGGAGCGTCCGGGGCCGTGCTTGGTCCAGCGTCATTGAGGCCAGACGTGATCGTAGTGCTTGAGCGTCTTCCTCGAACCCCGTGGAGCCGTCGACACTGGGGTCTGTTGTTGCCGTCCAAGATGGCGGCGGGGGTGAACAAAATGGCCGCCCCCATGCGTCGCACAGGGCTGGGGGGTCCCAAGATGGCGGCGCCCCTCCTCCCCTCGTGGTGGCCGGGACCCAAAATGGCGGCGCCTGCGGGTTGCACATGGGGCGCTGGGGGGGTTGGTGAGCGTTTGAAACGCGCAGGACTCCTTGTTCTCCGGGGACAGCGGTGGCCGGGACCCAAAATTGCTGCGCTTGCGGGTCGTACATAGGGCACTGGGGGGGTTGGGGAGCGTTAGAAACGCGCAGAACTGCTTCTTCTCCTGGGACAGCGGCGACCTCCCGGGACCAGCACACAGCCGCGAAATGGCCCTTTTTCCCGCAGCTCTTGCAAATCGCTGCGCGGGCCGGGCAGCGCTGCCGGGGGTGTTTCACCTGGCCGCAGAAATAGCAGCGGGCTCCCCCGGGACGACTTGGAGTCTGAACCGCGCAAGCCTGTGGGGTGGGGGGGGGGGGTTTGTCGTGACGGGGGTCCACGGAGCCCAAGGGGCTGCCGCGCGGTCGGGGCCGTACGCGCGGGCGTTTCGCGCGGCTACATCCAGGGAGGCTGCAAGGGCCCGTGCCTCTGAGAGTCCCAGCGACTCTTTTTCCAAAAGTCTTTGGCGGATTTGGGGAGAGTTCATACCTGCGACAAAAGCATCGCGCATCAACATGTCCATGTGTTCAATCGCGTTTACCGGCGGGCAGCTGCAGGCCCGTCCCAAAATTAGCAGCGCGGCGTAGAATTCGTCCAGCGATTCTCCGGGACTTTGCCGTCTCATTGCGAGTTGGTAGCGTGCGTAGATCTGGTTCACTGGGCGAATATAGATGCTCTTTAGTGCTGCGAACGCCGTCTGGAAATCCTCTGCGTCTTCGATGAGAGGGAAAATTTCCGGGCTTACCCTTGAGTGCAGGACCTGTAGTTTCTGGTCTTCTGTGACTCGGCCGGGGGCCGTTCTGAGGTAGGCCTCGAAACAAGTCTGCCAGTGTTTGAAAACTGCTGCTGAGTTCACTGCGTGGGGTTGATCCTCAGGCATTCCGGGATGATCCTGAGCTCCATAGTCCTTTAAGCACGCTTAATAAATTGTAGCGCACAAAGACTCATGAGAGACGAATAGAGATGAAGTCGATGAGGCTTTATTAAGCGTGACTTGTTCCCCGCAGTTCAGTAACAGACTGGCCTGCGGGGGAGAACTCCTGGTTCTTATACTCCGCCTTCAGGGCGGAGCTAGAGGTCAACAGCCAACCAGGACCCGGGATCTGTCAGCCAATAACATCACGGCTTCACAGTCCCACATGACCCCTAATGCATACTACCACAATGTACGAGGCAATTTTTTTACACAGAGGGTAGTGGGTGCCTGGAACTCGCTACCGGAGGAGGTGGTGGAAGCAGCGACGATAGTGACATTTAAGGGGCACCTTGACAAATACATGAATAGGATGGGAATAGAGGGATACGGACACAGGAAGTGTAGAAGATTGTAGTTTAGTCGGGCAGCATGGTCGGCACGGGCTTGGAGGGCCGAAGGGCCTGTTCTTGTGCTGTACTTTTCTTTGTTCTTTGTATCCCAAATGGCTTACATCTGCTCCTTAGAAGTGTGTTTGGATGTCATTCTTGATGGATGAAATGAGCTGAGTTAGATGGCCTTTGTCATCCATAATTAACTTGCAAACAGAAAGTGGAATCAGGACTGGAATTCTGTTTACTTAGTTGCTAACAGAAGCATAGTCTTCAGACGTGCTGATCAAGGAAACACTGATGCAATTGTGAACCATTCACTCTTTATCCTCCAGCCTCTTAAAAATAGTATTACATAGAGACACTTGAGGTCTCCAATGCCACTGACAGGGAAGGCCTATGTCGTTCAATCATTGCACTTTGTTGCTCAGGAATCATTCGGTTTTTCCATCCTGGCAGGTTATTGATAAAATGGAATCCAAATAAATTGTTTCTATGAAATAATTCTATTGAATCATTGCATACACCCAGGCAGGAGAAAGTCTTCTAATTCTTCCACAGAATGGAAAAGATTGAGTGCAAGTATTGAATCCTTCCCCAAAGATAAACGTATTCTCACCATGTCCATTGGGTGCAAGACATGACACTCACTTTTTGTAAACTATGTATAAAATGTAAAATTCCAATTAAAATATTTCAGTTAATCAATAGATAAATAAATAAATAATGGGATATTTTCCTGTCGAAATAACAATATTACATGATGTTGTTAAAGTAAAATTTGTACTCTCGTGTTTGTTTAATCGTCACAATGGGAACACCTACAGGGTGCACACAATCTAACACTGCATTATTTTGTTGCTGCTCTTAACTTTAATGACCCACACTGCATATATATTTGGCGATATCTGTAACCAAATGCCAATAATGGGTGTCATTAGTGTATTAGAACCTTTCTGTGTGTATTTGGTCAGTTGATTTGTAAATTGTATCATTCATGATTGAGGAGTGGAGGGCAGCACGGTGGCGCAGTGGTTAGCACTCCTGATTCACGGCACCGAGGTCCCAGGTTCGATCCCGGCTTTGGTTCACTGTCCGTGTGGAGTTTGCACATTCTCCCCGTGTTTGTGTGGGTTTCGCCCCCACAACCCGAAGATGTGCAGGGTAGGTGGATTGGCCACGCTAAATTGTCCCTTAATTGGAAAAAATTAATTGGTTACTCCAAATTTTAAAAAAGCAAAAAAAAAATGAGGGAGGGGAGGGTTAATTGGGGAGGAGAGTGGACTAAAAAGGAGATGGCGCTGGAGTGTGGCGAATCTCTGTGAGCTCTCCCCCACTCTTCCTACATTTTTTATAATCATTCTAACCTTTTAAATCTTAATTCTAACACTAATAATATCACTAACTATGTTCTTTTGCATCTAGTTACAGGTCTGGAGATTCTTCGACTCCCAAGGACCGACCGACATGACACAGCCCAACCCGACCCGATAGGACTCGAACGACCACCCGGCCTGGAAACAGAAGAGGCCCAACGAGGAGACATGGCCTGGTCTGAAGCTCACCCAGGCATCCAAAGTGCCCAACCCGGCCATTCAGCCACGCGACCCGGTCCCACCTGACCCAGAGAGGTCCGCCCAGCGTCCTGACCCACCACAATGGGAAAAAGAAGATCGATGAGGAGGCTCGACCAGGCCTAGATCGAGGCCCGATCTCAGGAGCGCCTGACCCGACCACCGGCGCTGGATCCGACCACATGAACCCGCCTAACCAAGAAAGATCCTGCCAGCGACCCAAACACAACCTAACCATCCCTAAAACAGCGAAGACCCATGCAAGGCACCAAACACGCCAAAAGGATCAGCTGACCTTGCGGAAACCTGGGCCCAACCAGATCCCGAACATCCATCCCCCCGGTGACCCCGAAATAAATCGCAACCAGAGCCCAGGACCCCTCCAAACGCAATCACTTACCTTCCACATGGTCAGACTTTTCTCATTGAATCCTGGAAGCAGCCACCGACCAAGGAAACGAGGGAAATGCACCGGTCTGCAGGTGATACTAAAGCAACGCGGTTTCAAGTCTCCTCTCCCCAGCATACACCTGGCAAACATCCAAGCAATCAAAAACAAGCTGGACGAACTTGGACTGATCTCTCAGAGGGAAGTGCGAGACTGCTGTGTGCTCTGTTTCACAGAGCTATGACTCACCCCTGCCTCACCAGATTGTCTAATATCATCTGAGGACTTCTCAATTCACCAGATGGACTGCACAGCGTCTTCGGGCAAGGCGAAGGGTGGAGGGGTTTGCCTCGTCATCAACTCCTCCTGGTGCTCAGACATGGTGACCCTGGTGAACTACTGCTCCCCAGACCTGGAATATATGACTGTGAAGTGCTGCCCATACTACCTTCCACAGGAGTTCACTTCTGCCATCATCACAGTGGTCTACATTCCACTCCAGGTGGAAGTGAAGAGGCGCTTAATGCATTGTACACCATCATAAACAACCTTGAAACAGAATACCCGGAGGCCTTGTTCAGACAAACTCAAGAGTGTACTGTCAAAATTTCACCAATATATCTCCTGTCCCACCAGGGGTCCTAACATCCTTGACCACAGCTCCACAAACATCAAGGGTGCCTACCGCTCGCTCCCCCGACCAGTTCCAGAAAATCAGACCACAAGATGGTGCTCCTTCTCCCGACATACAAGCAAAAACATAAGCGGGAGAATACGGTTAAGAAGGCTGTGAAATGCTGGTCATAGGCAATGGAAGAGCTCCTACACGACTGTTTGGAGTCAGTGGACTGGTCCATATTCAGGAGCTCAGTGGCCAACCTTGACGAGTATGCCACTGCTGTCACAGACTTCACAAGTGAATGTGTCAAGGACTGCATGCCAAAGAAGGTAGTACGAGCGTACCCCAACCGGAAACCACGGTTTAACTGGGAGGTCCACTCCCTACTGAAGTCCAGGTCTGTGGCATTCAAGATGGGTGACCCCAGAAATCGAGGTACGACCTCCGCAAAGCCACCAGGGATGTCAAGAGACAATACAAACTAAGCTCGCGTCCCAGACTAACTACATAAACTCTCGTTGATTGTGGCAAGGTTTACACAATATAACAGGCTACAAAGCAAAACCGAGTAGAATCTCTGGCAACAGAGCACACCTCCCCAATGAACTCAATACATTCTATGCTCGTTTTGAGCAGGAACTGATGTCACCTGTCCCAGCAGCCTCGGACAGCCCCAAACCTATCATCACAGCCTCAGAAGTTAGATCAGCCTTCTTGAAAGCGAATCCATGGAAAGCAATGGGTTTTGACGGAGTCCCCGGTCATGCACTGAGGTCCTGTGTGGACCAACTAGCAGGTGTGTTCGCAGACATCTTTAACCTCTCCCTACTCCATTCTGAGGTTCTCACCTGCTTCAAGAAGACCACTATCATACTGGTGCCAAAGAAGAACCAGGTAGCAGGCCACAATGACTACCGACAGTTGACCTTGACATCTATTATTATGAAGTGCTTCAAGAGGTTGATCATGAGACATATCAACTCCAACCTTCCAGACTGCCTTGATCCTCTGCAATTTGCATACCGCCACAACTGGTCTACAGCAGATGCTATCTCCCTGGCCTTACACTCATCCCTGGAGCATCTCGACAACAAGGACAACTACGTCAGACTCCTGTTCATTGACTACAGTTCCGCCTTCAACACCATAACCCCAGCCAAACTCATAGCCAAACTCCAAAACCTCAATCTCGTCTCTTACCTCTGCAACTGGATTCTCGACATCCTGACCCACAGGCCACAATCAGTAGAGATAAGCAATGACACCTCCCCCATGATATTCCTCAATACCGGGGCCCCACAAGGTGTATGTAGCCCCCTACTATATACTGTACACAAGGCTGTATAGCAAAATTCGGCTCCAACTCCATCTCCAAGTTTGCTGATGACACACTCGTAGTAGGTAAGTCCTCAAATATCAATGAGTCAGAGTATAGGAGAGAGATAGAGAACTTAGTAGCATGGCTCAATGACAACAATCTCTCCCTCAATGTCAGCAAAACTAAGGAACTGGTCATCGGCTTCAGGAGTACAATATCGTCTTTATCAATGGTGCCAAGGTGGAAATGGATGACAGCTTTAAATTCCAGTGTAAACATTACCAGAAATCTGTCCTCGTCCAACCATGTTGATGCTACAACCAAGAAAACAGAACAGCGACTTTACTTCCTCAGGAAATTAAGGAAATTCAGCATGTCCACATTGACTCTTACCAATTTTTATAGATGTCCAAAGATGTGCAGGGTAGGTGGATTGGCCATGCCAAATTGCCCTTAGTGTCCAAAATTACCCTTAGTGTTGGGTGGGACTACTGTGTTATGGGGATAGGATGGAGGTGTGGACCTTGGTAGGGTGCTCTTTCCAAGAGCCGGTGCAGACTCGATGGGCCGAATGGCCTCCTTCTGCACTGTAATTTCTATGTACCATAGAAAGTATCCTATTTGGCTGCACCACAGCCTGATATGGCAACTGCTCGGCCCAAGACCATAAGAAACTACAGAGAGTCATGAACACCGCTCAGTGCATTACACGAACTCGCCCCTCATCCATTGACTCTGCACCTCCCGCTGCCTTGGGAAAGCAGGCAGCATAATCAAAGACCCCTCCCACTCAGGTTATTCTCTCTTCCAACCTCTTCCATTAGGAAGAAGTTGCAAAAGTTTGAGAACACGCACTAACAGATTTAAAAACAGCTTCTTCCCCGCTGTTACCAGACTTCTGAATAACCCTCTTATGGACTGAACTGATGTCTCCAGGCATCTTCTCCACTGTAGTAGATCTAGATTCAATATGCTGCACCAATATCTATGTCTATCTATTTACATTGTGTATTTATTGTATGTCCAATGTTTTTCAGGTATGGAGCGATCTGCCTACACTGTACGCAGAACAACACTTTTCACTGTACCTCGGTACATGTGATAATAAATCTAAATCTAATAAGAAGTAGGGCCCATGATTTCTCACCCTGGCCCTGTTTTTATCATGGTAATTCACTCAAGGCAAGCATTTGGCTATTCTGGGGGGCAAGTATATGGCAAATGCAGATTACTATACAGCAAAGGTTCGCAACATTTAGGCTGAGAACCCCTACCCCCCCCCCCCCCCCCCCCCCCCAAGCCCCTGACCCCTGTGGAGATGGGCCGGCAGACTCGATGGGCCGAATGGCCTCCTTCTGCACTGTAAATTCTATGATTCTATGGATGTTCCATGCACACCAAGGCACCCCATCCCCCAAACTGGATATCGCTCGTAAACCAGAATGCTTCTAAAGAGTGAACCCGCACCTGTCCTCTTAAATCGGGAAGAGGATCTACATTTAACATCAAACGGAGAATTTAAAAAGAAACAAAATTGCAGAAACGGTTTGTGTGTGTCCTGCTGTGGCTTTTGGTGTTGTGGTATGCTGTAGAGTTCCACATTGTCCGCAGAGTGGGATATGCACCATTTATATAAAAAGGGAAGAAAAGGCGAGTTGACCGCATCCTCTCACACTGTTGAACATTTTGCTTGCAAAAGCTTAGCTTTCCGGCTCGGTTCACAGCTTATCCCATTGGTGGTGTTGTGCAGCTCCTTGGAAACAGCACACAGAAACTCAGCCTGGTCTTCGTTTCCATAGTTATAGGAAGACCCAATGCTGACCAACTGTTCAAACTTCCAACCGCCCGAATTGGTGGAAACCATTTGGGTCATTCTGCTGTGACATTATTAATTTATTTCTTTATTGATTGATGCAGGTAGGGCAGTAGATGTTGTCTATATGGACTTCAGTAAGGCCTTTGACAAGGTCCCTCATGGTAGACTAGTACAAAAGGTGAAGTCACACGGGACCAGGGGTGAACTGGCAAGGTGGATACAGAACTGGCTAGGCCATAGAAGGCAGAGGGTAGCAATGGAGGGATGCTTTTCTAATTGGAGGGCTGTGACCAGTGGTGTTCCACAGGGATCAGTGCTGGGACCTTTGCTCTTTGTAGTATATATAAATGATTTGGAGGAAAATGTAACTGGTCTGATTAGTAAGTTTGCAGACAACACAAAGGTTGGTGGAATTGCGGATAGCGATGAGGACTGTCTGAGGATACAGCAGGATTTAGATTGTCTGGAGACTTGGGCGGAGAGATGGCAGATGGAGTTTAATCCGGACAAATGTGAGGTAATGCATTTTGGAAGGGCTAATGCAGGTAGGGAATATACAGTGAATGGTAGAACCCTCAAGAGTATTGAAAGTCAAAGAGATCTAGGAGTACAGGTCCACAGGTCATTGAAAGGGGCAACACAGGTGGAGAAGGTAGTCAAGAAGGCATACGGCATGCTTGCCTTCATTGGCAGGGGCATTGAGTATAAGAATTGGCAAGTCATGTTGCAGCTGTATAGAACCTTAGTTAGGCCACACTTGGAGTATAGTGTTCAATTCTGGTCGCCACACTACCAGAAGGATGTGGAGGCTTTAGAGAGGGTGCAGAAGAGATTTACCAGAATGTTGCCTGGTATGGAGGGCATAAGCTATGAGGAGCGATTGAATAAACTCGGTTTGTTCTCACTGGAACGAAGGAGGTTGAGGGGCGACCTGATAGAGGTATACAAAATTATGAGGGGCATAGACAGAGATAGTCAGAGGCTTTTCCCCAGGGTAGAGGGGTCAATTACTAGGGGGCATAGGTTTAAGGTGAGAGGGGCAAAGTTTAGAGTAGATGTACGAGGCAAGTTTTTTACGCAGAGGGTAGTGGGTGCCTGGAACTCACTACCGGAGGAGGTAGTGGAAGCAGGGACGATAGGGACATTTAAGGGGCATCTTGACAAATATATGAATAGGATGGGAATAGAAGGATACGGACCCAGGAAGTGTAGAAGATTGTAGTTTAGTCGGGCAGTATGGTCGGCACGGGCTTGGAGGGCCGAAGGGCCTGTTCCTGTGCTGTACATTTCTTTGTTCTTTGTTTGTTCTTTGTTCTATTCCAGATGATGTCAGGCAAGCAGTGACACAAAATTCAAACAGGGCAAAATAAGCTTCCCAGAAAGGTGCAGAGAACTCAGCAATAAAATGGGAAGTTTGAGTTCATCTGCAGAATAACCACTGTATTGTGAAACATGGCTTCCCTTGTGGCTTTGACTATAGCAAGCAATGTGAATATAATTCTATCTAAAATTGGTTTGCAAACAATAGTGTGCAGCTGAAATGATCGGTAGCTTTTGTCTCTACTGATTAATTCCTATTTCAATATGACATTCTGGATGCATGTCCCTCTGCTTCTAAAAATACGCTAATGGCAGCCTACAATAACTGAGCACTAATTGCTGGTTGTTCCAAACGTTCTGATCCTTCTCTGTTTTACTTTCAATCAGCCCGCAGGAGTTTCAGTAAGTACGGTAATTATCACAGGAGTGAGGCAGTGCAACCTTGTCCATGATACATTGGAGATAGCTCATCCTATCCACCACACGTGGCTCTTCATTGACTTGTCTTTTTGTTCCCATTTGTTAATGCAAGATTTTTTTCTTGTTTCGTTTTGTTAATGTTTATTGGCTCACTAAAGATGACTGCCAAAGAATGGAACGTTTTGGCAATTCTGCAACTTGGATCCGTGCTGATGAGATGCGTCCACTATATACGGTGACCAGAGCCCTGTTTGAAGTCAGCAGCTCGCTGAAGCGGAGGTTGATCTGATCTCATGTGTAACGTCATCAGCTGATGGAAGCTGCCCAAACTCTCTGCTTCACGCAGTTGTTAATGGTGTGAACAGCTGAAGTGGCCAGAAGTCTCCATCAGTACATGGTCACACTGTTAATAACTACAGGAGGCAATGGAGACTTTGGGCAGCTTTAATCAGCTAATGCGCTTAGTGTAAGGTTGGGCCAACCTCTGCTACAATGTCTTAGTTCTACATATGTTGCTGCAGTTCTAACATCTGCTGTTTGTGTTTCAAAGTGAGACGTTGATTAGATGCAGCTGGAAGATAAATGGATTTTAAAGTGTTTGCAAGTACTGAACTAAGCAAAGTATTTGACCAGTTTCATCTGTTTTGAGTGATGCGTTAGTAATTGATGCCTATGGTGCTGACAGATGGTTAGCACATTTACCTGGTGTAGGTAGTTATCCGTGATAAGCACTGACAGTTTAACTGGTGGGGACGGCATCTCCTAGGAAGAATGCAGAGTCAATGTGCCCTGCACCAACTATATACTAGCCCCAGCCTCAGAAGAGTTTGAATTCCTGAGGCTGCTCAATTAGACTTATTTGACACAAAGCCAGCTAAAGGTGGAGGCCATTATCCCAATCAAATCTGGATTCCAAATCTAGGTGGAAATACATTGGGATAATATTTTTACAATTTAGCATTTCCAGCCCATGGCTCTTTGCAATGGGATTCAGGTGCATTAACAAATCTGAGCCAGCACCTGTGCAATTTTAGACACGGGGCAGCACGGTAGCCTTGTGGATAGCACAATTGCTTCACAGCTCCAGGGTCCCAAGTTCGATTCCAGCTTGGGTCACTGTCTGTGCGGAGTCTGCACATCCTCCCTGTGTGTGCGTGGGTTTCCTCCGGGTGCTCAGGTTTCCTCCCACAGTCCAAAGATGTGCAGGTTAGGTGGATTGGCCATGATAAATTGTCCAAAATTGCCCTTAGTGTTGGGTGGGGTTACTGGGTTATGGGGATAGGGTGGTGGTGTTGACCTTGGGTAGGGTGCTCTTTCCAAGAGCCGGTGCAGACTCGATGGGCCAAATGGCCTCCTTCTGCACTGTAAATTCTATGAATTTTCCAACTCTTAAAAGAGAGGGCAGTTTCCATAACATTTTTGCGTCTCCAAAATAGTATCTAAAACGAACAAGTGGGTTGGCGACTGAAGATTAAATGCTCAACTGAATCAATGCTACCACCAAGTAACAGCAAAGACCTGGGACGGGATTCTCCGACCCCACGCCGTGTCGGCGAATCACCGGGGGCTGGTGTGAATCCCGCCCCCGCCATGTCCCGAAGTCTCCGCCACCAGAGACTCGGCGGGGGTGGGAATCGCACCGCGCCGGTCGGAGGGCCCACCCCCGCCGATTCTCCGGCCCGCGATGGGCCGAAGTCCCACTGTGGAATGCCTGTCCCGCCAGCGTGGATTAAACCACCTTTTGAACGGCGGGACAAGGCGGCGCGGGCAGGCTCTGGGGTCCTGGGGGGGCGTCTGGCAATCTGGCCCCAGGGGGTGCCCCACGGTGGCCTGGCCCGCGATTGGGGCCCACCGATCCGCGGGCGGGCCTGTGCCGTGGGGGCACTCTTTCTCTTACGCCTTTGCCATGGTCTTCACTGTGGCAGAGGTGGAAGAGACCCCCTCCCCTGCACATGCGAGAGGATGACGTCAGCAGCCGCTGACGCTCCCGCATATGCGCCGACCCGCGTCACCCGGTGTAGACCTTTCGACCCCGGCTGGTGTGGCGCCAAAGGCCTTTCCCGCCAGCCGGTGGAGCGCAAACCACTCCGCCGCGGGCCTAGCTCCTTAAAGTGAGGGCTTGGCCCCTAAAGGTGCGGAAACTTCCGCACCTTTGGGGTGGCCCGACGCCGGAGTAGTTCCTGCCATTCCATTACGCCGGAACCCCCCCCGCCCCTCCGGGTAGGGGAGAATCCCACCCCTGATCAAAAGAAAAATGAAATTGCTGCTTAAAAAAGAAAAGAAATAAAATACATTTATATAGCACCTTTCATGATCTGAGGACATTTAAAGCAGTGGTTCCCAACCTCTGTCATGGCACCCCATTGTACTTGACAAATCTTGAGGCACTTCCCTGATATTCTCCAGCTAAACTGCTCGTGAGGAAAACTCTTTTATCTCTAAAACCTCATAAAAGGATGTCAAGGCACCATTTAATGCAATTTTCATTCCTTTAAAAAGTTTTCAATGGAAGCATTGTCAAATACAGTGGGCTGGATTCTCCGATTTTGAGTCTAAGTGCCGCGCTGGCGTGGGAACTGTGGCGTTTTATGACGCCAAAACTGGTGCCGCATCCCACCGATCTTGGGACCAGTGAGGGGGTAGCAGCCGCGGCAGATAAAACTCCCAGCTCCCATGACAAAAACGGCTGCAGATGGCTGGGTCCATGGCCGCCCATGTGTACGGTGAAGTCCTGCAGCGGTTGTGCCGTAAAACATGGCGCCGGCCGTGCACGGACCCGACCTGCCAAATAATGCCCCCCTGGCCACCCCGCACCAGTCCCCCCAGCCATTGTGGAAGCTCCCCCTGGCCAACAGCGTGGCTCCTGGCCGACTGGTGGTGGCGTTGGACACAGTCCGCAGCCGCCATGCCGTGTTCTCGACCGCTGAGACCAATTGTCCCCCGCGCGGTCGGGAACTCGACCCATTGGGGGAGGGCTTTCCAATGACGCACCAACGCCGTTCTAACGGCGTACGGCATGCGTCGTGATGACGCCATTTTGGAGGGGGCGGAGTATAGAAAACCGGAATTTAACCGGCGCCTCCCCTGATTTGGGCATCGTAAGGGATTCTCCGCCCGATCGCCGATTACGATATCGGCACAGGCAATGGAGAATCCCGCTCAGTATTTTTGTTCAAAATGTACACAATTTAAAAGTGTTTTCCATTAAAGGTCTCAATTGTTTTCAATTTTTTGTTAAGTCTGTATTTCTCAATGCAAAAGTTTATAAATGAAGGAAATACTGTGAGCAAATCTTACCGATAAGGGTAATGTGACACCTGGGCCTACCTCTGTGAGCAGAGTCTCTTAATCCGGGCAGGATCTTCTAACCCAGATTTGTACGATGTCACTTTGCCTGCGCAAGAGGAGAATTTACATCTCTCCCCGCTTTCGAAGTTGGATATCGAACATTGGGACATCCCACCAGGGACGAGGAGATCCTCTGTGCTGTTTGGAAACACCAACAATTTGGAGTTAGCCGATCTGGGCTTGGAAATCGGAAACTCTCCGAATTGGACTGAGCCCTCACGTTACTTGGACCTGTTTTGGAGCACCTTAGTCCTGTGACCTGTTCCACAATCCTTCCTGTTGTGTTATGCTTCTTCATGTAGCATAAGCTGCTTCCTTGATTATACTCTGACAAAGGAAGGTTCAGACTTGGAGATAGGTTTAACACATTTATTGAACAGTTAACAATTCTCCTACTTGAGTTCAACTCTCCTGCTGATCTTGCTATTGTAACTCAATCTAACTAACCAGTCTGCTCTAAGCCATGCGGTGGGTGTGATGCTTCCGATCTGCCCCGTGTCACCTGTGGAAAGAGAAAGAGCATGTGTGCCCTGTCCTTTTATATGGGTTGCCCCCTTGTGGTAGTGTCACCTCTGGGTGTCTTGACTGCCCATTGGTCATGTCCTATCTTACTGACCTATTGGTTGAATGTCTGTGTGTCATGATGTCTCTCGTGCTCCCTCTAACGGTTATTTAGTCTTATTGTATTTACATTAACCCCTTGTGTATTTACAGTGATGCATATCACCACATCCCCCTTTTTTCGTGTTACATATTTTCTGTAGAGTGTGAAAGAAAATTGAACAAAATGGGTAGATAAGTGATAACATGTACTAATCATGATGACAGTGATGATTAATCAACACCAAATAATATGTATGAGTCCAAAGTTCATGAATTTATATGGTCGAGTGGCTTTCTTGTTTTGTTATGGAAGTGTCGATGTTGACGTTGTCATTTCCTTGTGAATGCCGTCAGTGTCCCTGTGCTTAAGGAACCAAGAAGTAATCAGGAGGTGTGTAAATGGTCAAATCACTTCATTGTCTGATTTAGACTCTTTTTTTTCTATGCTTGTGGTAGCGATGCAGAATGTCATCTGTGTCGTCCGACCTAGACTGTTTCTTGTGATTGCGATATTGATGCAGTATGTCAGCTGCCGTGAAAGCTGGTTTTCTTGTTCATAGTGGAGAAAACTCATCTGCCTTGAAAGCTGGTTTGCTTGTTTGTAGTGGAGCAAACTTGAATCGGTGAGATTTGCTGTCATGCCATGGTATGTCGGTACTCTTACCAGTGTTAGGAGCTGTGCTGTTACATTGTCCTGCATTTGCAGAGTTGTACCATGTCGTACCAGTCGTTGTCCCAGTGTTGTTGTTTTTGTCGTGCTTGTTGTTGACGTTGGTGCCTTTGGTACGCTTCTTGTTGTTGTCTTTGTTGATGTTTTCGTAGATTTTGCTGTTGTGTCTGTTGCGCTCAATGATCACACCGAGTGGAGAATTCGAGTCCTTCACAAAGTTACTTGTGTCAGTGTCCTTTGTAGCATTTGCTGTTTCATTGAGCGTGCCGTCTCTGATTCCTCGGTTCTCCCCGTCTGGAGTCATGTCCGGTTCACTAGAATCATCTTCAGCTTGTCTATGCTCCCTGTCTGGAGTCCTTTCTGCTTCACCTGAATCAGCTTTGGTTTCTTGGCACTCCCCTTCCGGAGTCAGTTCAGGTTCACTTGAATCATCTGAGGTGTCTTGATGCTCCCCGTCTGGAGTCAAAACGTTCAGGAATGCATTTTCTTGTGGCGAGGCTCGAGTGGATGAGGTTTAAATTAACGTGGTGTCACTGGAGTCACTAGTTGCCTCACTTTGATTGTCGAGTGCCTCTGTACATACTAGCTGAGGTCTGTCAGTCTCGCTGAGATGTCGCACATCTTGTATGGGATTTGTGAAGCCTTTGTCACTAGTCGCTCATACAGTGGGTAGACCTTCAGTGTCTTCTTGTTGGTTAGATGAGCTGGGTAGGATGTCAGAGTCTTCTTCTGGTGGCTCAAGTAATCTGGGTAGACTGTCATAGTCTTTTTGTTGTTCACGTGAGCGTGGTAGACTGTCATTGTCTTCTTGCTGTGCACTTGAGCGTGGCAGACTTGCATCGTCTGCTGCTGGTTGCTCAGATAAGGTTGCTCGACCTTCATGGGCTTGTTCATGCAAAGACTGCGCTCTGGAGTCTTGCGTTGCTTCCATCATGGAGTCTTGTCAACGAGCTCGCTGTGGAGGCTTGTACCGCTCTCTCTGTGGAGTCTGGCATCGTTCCCTGTGTGGAGTCATGCAGTGGTCTCACTGTGGAGCTGGTCTGTGCGCTCTCAACGGAGTCGTGCAGTGGTCTCGCTGTGGAGTCTTTCTGTGTTCTCTGTGTGGAGACATGCAGTGGTCTCGCTGTGGAGTCTGTCATCGCTTTCTGTGAGGAGTCGGGGACTCTTCGTGGTGCGTGGACCACTCTCTGTGTGGAGTCGGGGACTCTTCGTGATGCGTGGAGCACTGGTTTGGCATCAGGCCGCTCTCTGTGGGCTTGGACCTCTCTCTGTCTCCTGGCATCAGGCCGCTCTCTGTGGGCTTGGACCGCTCTCTGTCTCTTGACGTCAGGCCGCTCTTTGTGGGCTTATACTGCTCTCTGATTCTTGGCGTCAGGCCGCTCTCTCTGACTCTTGGCATCAGGCCGCTCTCTGTGGGCTTGTACCGCTCTCTGTCTCTTGGTGTCAGGCCGCAGCAGAATCCTGTACTTCTGGGTTAGGATGTTGTCTGTGCTGGGCTGAGGAGCCTCAAATCTGAAGAACTCGTCCATGACTGTGTCGGATTCTTCACTGTACAACACATCTCGTTGCGGTTCGGATTTGGTACTGAGGTCGCCACGTCCAATGATGAAATCATGCCTGAGTCGTAGTCTTCAAGGACCATATCATCACTTTCTGTGTCGGAGCTGCCATTGTGCTCGCGATGCCCAAAGAAGAAATCAACGTCTGAGTCGTAGTCTCCAAATCATTTCTTTGGGCGGTGCTAACTGCTTGTTGCAGGGTTCTGCGGAGGTTACTGTCAGCTACTGGTCGAAGTTCAGGCATTGTGCTCTCATTCCAGGTGAAAGAATTGTGTTTACCAGCTTTAAATTATTTTTATCGCTATTTTGGGACATTTCCCCCTTAAGTGGGCCTCTGACATCAGGACGCTTGTGACATAGAGCGTAGGAATGGATTGCACATGCGCAGATCGCTTTTCTTATACTTTGCGCCCTTTTTGCAACTGCGCGCTCTTTGCCGGTTTGTGTCTTCTGGCCAGCTGCGCATGTGCAGCTTCTTTCTCAAGATGGCTGCCAATCAAAACTGCATTTGCAGGCCTACCTTTGCCTCATGGTGCGTATTGGCGCCTCTTTTACCGTTCTCTCTTGTGTTTTCCTCGCAGTATTCTTCAAACTTGTCCAGGACTGTCTGGAAGTCTCTCCTCTTGCCCTTTTGAGTATTTGTAGGTCTTCAGGATTTCTGCTGCACTTGCACCCGCAATGGTGAGCAGAAGCTTTATTTTCTCTGCATCCGCCACACCATCTAGGTCGGACGCTACCAGGTAGATCTCAAATCTCTGTTTGAATGCACGCCACTTTGCACTGAGATTGCCATGGAACCAGAATCTCGAACATCTTGCCTGGGTGCTGTTGCTGGTAGTCAGGGATCTTGAGTTGAACTATATAGATTCAACAGGGTACTCCTGGAACCATGTTGTGTTATGCTTCTTCGTGTAGCATAAGCTGCTTCCTTGATGTATACTCTGACAAAGAAAGGTTCAGACTTGGAGATAGGTTTAACACATTTATTGAACAGTTAACAATTCTCCTTCTTGCGTTCGACTCTCCTGCTGATCTTGCTATAGTAACTCAATCTAACTAACCAGTCTGCTCTAAGCCATGAGGTGTGTGTGATGCTTCCGATCTACCCCTGTGCCGCCTGTGGAAAGAGAAAGAGCATGTGTGCCCTGTCCTTTTATATGGGTTGCCCCCTTGTGGTAGTGTCACTCCTGGGTGTCATGACTGCCCATTGGTCGTGTCCTATCTTACTGACCTATTGGTTGAATGTCTGTGCGTCATGATGTCTCTGGTGCTCCCTCTAGTGTTTATTTAGTCTTATTGTATTTACATTAACCCCTTGTGTATTTACAATGATGCATATCACCACACTTCCCACCCAAAGCCTGTACTGTTAAGTGGGCTAACCTACCGTCAGAAATATTCAAGGACCAATGTAGCTCTGATAAAAACAAGATCAGCCAATGCTGCAGATACTCAACAGGACGAGCATCATCTGTGGATGGAGAAACAGTCGAGTAAATGTTTCAGGGTGCTAACCATTCATCAGAACAGGACGCTATTAAACATTGAAAGTGCTAAACGTATTATCGAACGAGAGAAAAGTGGGATTGGAAGGGTCATTGGGAAATTATAGAATCATGACAGTGCAGAAGGAGGCCATTTGGCCCATTGAGTCTGCACTGACCATCTGAAAAGCACCTGACCTCGGCCCACACCCACACCCTTTCCCAATAACCCCACCTAACCTTTTGGACACTTGTCAAAAAGGAGAATGCTCCAATTGTGCAGAAATGTAACAGACAAAGGTGGGTAATCCCCGGGTGTGTTGAGAAGCCCTATGGCCTTGCATAGAGAGGGAAATCACCAACCTCAACAACAAACCACATCGGCTTCACTCCCAATGGCTCTGGTTTATGAGGATTTGATGGTTACATCTTAGAAGTTGTAAAACACCAATGGGCAGTAAATAACGTAACTAATCAAAAATTGTTTCTTATTGCTCTTAAATATGGAATAGTGTGCATGGAGCTCAATTTTGGACAGAACTATAGGGAGAACTTCCTTGCACTGCTTGAAGAGAGCGCCATGGGATCACGTACATCTTAAAGGGCACAATGTTTATTATCAATTTGATGTCTCATCCAAAAACTGCATTTCCGACTGCCTCACTTCCTCAGTAATGGCCTGAAATCTGGTGCTCAATCTCATGGAGTGGGACTTGAACTAAAACCTTCGAACTTAGATGCACAATTAAGTGCTAACATCTGACCTACAGTTAACTGCTAAAGAGCTAAAGTATCCTACTCTTGTTCCTGTGTGCCTGTTAGATATAAGCATCCATCATTCCTATTGTCTCTTAATTCAAAGCTGACATGTCGATGGTACAAGTTGCAGCAGATCATTATCCATTTTGGTTCTCTGACCTGTGTGGTCTGGGTTTGCTACAATGGATCAATTCTTTTAGCAAAAGCTTCAGCGGTGACCACAATAAGTGGAATACAGTTATTGTTCTGTATCTCTGTCTCTAATTTTCAACTGTTACCTGAATGCTTTCTTTACCCAGGCTATGAGCAGGTTTTGTTTCCATTGGCTGACGTTTGTGGGACTTTTGTGTATAAGAGAGCTCACACCTCATAAAATGTGTCGGAGGTCGAACCCCCCAGTCTGATGAGAATTTACTAAATGCGTTTCAATGCTCAGATCAGGAAGCAATCAACTCATGCACACTTTGACAGTTCAGTGGATAGTATCTACTGCGAGTAAGTTGGATCATTTCACTGAACTGGAATACAGTGGAATCTTGAATAATCTATACTTTTAATTCAACTGATCAACGAAGGTAGTATAATTTATTCATTTCCTATAATTTGACTTCAATGTATTTTTTTTTAATGCACAGTGCAAAAGATTCCAAACTTTACCCCCTAGTTAGTAAACAAGTAAAAGCTAGTTTACAGGTGAGGAAGAATATTGGATTTCATTACAAAGTAGAGTGTGTAACAGCAAGCCACAGTTTTATAGCACGCTGGTCAGATATTCTTCAGAGTATTTGGTCTTGGAAGGAACCAGCAACAATCCAATTCGATAACACATGGGATGAAGGGACTGTTGACCATGTGGGCATCCAAACTGATGATAGGGAGCTTCGATCACAAGCAATGTGACAGAAATGCAAGTGCACATCTTTTATTAAAATGAATTGTCTGAAATCTTGCACAGTGAGTATACCGAATTTCTGATACATGCACATGGTGGGCAGGTTCTACATTGGCAACACATACTTGTAAAATGGGCCCTATATGGTAAGCTCGGGTTACATAGATAAATTCAGGTAAACCTCATTAATAGCAAACATCTGTACCAGGAGTAGGAGTTGGCCACTGGGCCCTTGGGCCTGCTCCGCCATTCATGAGGAATGTGGCTGATCTGACTGTAACCTCAACCCCACGTACCTGACCACATCCAATGACCTTTCACTCCCTTGCTTATCAAAATCTATTTAGCTCTGCCTTAAAAAATATTCAATGACTCTGCTTCTAGTGCCTTGTGAGGCAGAGAGTTCCAAAGACTCACTACCCTTTGAGAGGAAAAAAATCTCCCCATCTCTATCATACCCTTTTACAGAGGTATGAATCAGTGTTATAGACTTATTTTGACATTAGGAGCACAGGCTCACTGACTCAGCCCTATACCGTACTCCCAGTTGATGAGAAGGTGAAGGATGATCTGATCGCGGTATTTGAAAAACTGACACGGTACGTATGAAACAATAGGCGGGATTCTCTGAGCCTCCGCTCCAAAATCGCGATCGCGCGGGGGCAGAGAATGGTCGTTGACGCCGAACTCCGGCGCGACGCCGCTCCCGTGATTCTCCTGTCCATGGAGAATTGCCGTGAATCTCGCGCACGTGGTCTACGGGGCGCATTGACAGAGGCCCCCGCGGTGATTCTCCGACGAGAACCGACCGACTTCCCGACGGCATGGTTCTAACTACGTTTTGCCTGTCGGGAACGGCCAGTGGCGGCTGCGGAGTCAGTCCGCGGCCGCCGTAGTAGGGGGCGAAAGGGATACTGCACCAGGGGAGCCTCACGGAGGGCCAGGCTAGCAATCGGGCGCCACTGATCCGAGGGTGCCCGCGATCTCGGGGGGGGGGGCTATATTTTCGGGGCCGGTCCGCGATGTGAGTCCGCCATGCACATGCGCGGACTCCCGGCCGGAACTGCAGGGCCCCGAATCGGCAGCCAGAGCTGCAATGAGTACTCCAAGGCCCTGCTAGCCCCCTGCAGGTTGGAGAATCACTCTGGACTTTCTTCAGGAAATAGAGCGTGATAGAGATTATTGAAAAGAAAGATGTGGGGCAGCAGGGTGGCGGAGTGGTTAGCACTGCTGCCTCATGTTGCCGGGGACCCGGTTTGATCCCGGCCCCGGGTCACTGTCCGTGTGGAGTTTGTACATTCTCCCCATGCCTGCGTGGGTCTTACCCCCATAACCCAAAACGATGTGCAGGGTGGTGGATTGGACATGTTAAATTGACCCTTAATTGGAAACAAAACGTATTGGTTACTCTAAATTTAAAAAAAAATTAAAAAGATGTTTAAGGAATATGGAGAAAGGATAGGGAATGGCAGTTAAAGAGATAAAGCTGAAATGCAGGGTAAAATGGAAGAGCATGCTTAATCGCAGAGGTTCGGATTCACAGTCAGATTGAAAGTAGCATTCTCTGTTCTACGCAAATGAAAGTGAATCATTTCTCCCTGCACTCTATTCTAACATCAAGCTGCAGAACACTTTTGCCATGTTGTCGAGGCCCCTTGATTGATACATTTAAGATCTGTACAGGGCCCCAGGCTTCCACAAAATAAACAGATCAGCTCAGACTTAAGGCAAATTAGCAATAATGGCACCAGAACCGCCCCACATGGTGTCACGAGTGTGATATCCTGCAACACAGTCCTTAGTTCTAAGTTCCCCTATGAGACCTCTCACCTCTGTGTGACCTCCTTCAGAGAGGGAAGGAAGGTTGTTTTTTTTTAAACTTCAAAAATAGCAGCGCGGGACTGAGTGAAGATTAGAGCCACTGTGTGTAACAATCCTTGAAGCATATACTTCCGCACAGTGGGAAGCGATTTCCGAAAAGTTCAGGAAGGCTCTATCAATCAGCTGTTTTAGGATCGCCAGGGAAGATCTTGACGTTGTGTGATTGAAGTTGATAGAATTTTTTTTTAAATCATGAGAGATGTAAAATGTGCTGTCAATTTGTAACTTTAAAAAAAATAAAAAATTTTAGAGTACTCAATTCGTTTTTCCAATTAAGGGGCAATTTAGCATGGCCAATCCACCTACCCTGCACACCTTTGGGTTGTGGGGGCGAAACCCAAGTAAACACGGGGAGAATGTGCAATCTCAACTTAGGGTGTGAACCCAACACAAATCATCACCTTCAGCAGAGGAAGGTTGAACAAGAGTAAGTTATCCAATCCCTTAAAACTGCCCTGCTGTTCAATTATCTCTGATCTATACTCAACTCCATTCACCCAACTTCCTTTGCGGAATGTCAAAACATCCATTTTGAACCTCCCTAATAGACAATGACGTCAATTTTCTAATGTGTGCTCCTAGCATATGCAAAATTCTATATCAGGGGCTCTAAGGGTGAAAATTAACTCCTAAATTCCTTCCCCTACTTTCATTGAAAGAAATATATTCCTATCACTGTAACTGTAATTCTCAATCTGGTCTGAATAGTTTATTGAGCATGGAGTTTTTTACAGATGTCTACCCAAGTTCGTGTCATCTCTGTGAGTCAGCACCACTCAACTGCATTTAGTGCATGGCAGTGTCTTTTGCCAAGGCATATTAAGCTAAGAAGTCTTTGGATGATCTGAAGGTGGGGCAATATGGATGAACAAATTTCCTTGATCGAATAATTAGAAATGGACTCTGGATATGAACTAGTTTTGTGGTATTTTCTCTCTCTTGGGGTAAAAAACTGGTCTGCTCCCATTTTTCAGCATGGGAGTCATGATTCATGAGCTGCTTGAATCCAGCACTGTCATGAGGTTACGTGCAAGTTTCCTACTGCCTCCTCAATGAGCTGACTTCAGTGTGCTGCTCGTCACATCCTGTTCTACTGGCTAACTTGTTTTTTATCCCTTTAAGGGGTGTGAGTGTCACCAGCACGTCCAGCAGAACATGCCCACCCCTATTTGTGAATGATATGGAGATGCCGGCTTTGGACCGGGGTGGGCACAGTAAGAAGTCTTAGAACACCAGATTAAAGTACAACAGGTTTGTTTCAAATCACTAGCTTTCGGAGCGCAGCTCCTTCATCAGGTGAGTGAAGAAGTGGGTTCCACAGCCACGTATATAGACAAAGTCAATGATGCAGGTCCAAACAGAGTGACTGGAGAGAGCAATAATCATAGGTTAAAGAGGTGGCGAGAGACAATTCACACCTCTTTAACCTGTGATTATCCCTCTTTCCAGTCGCTCTGTCAGGACCTGTAAAGACTTAATTACCTGCGAAGACTCGCATTCATGTATCATCTTGCATCATTGACTTTGCCTATATATGTGGTTGTGGAACCTATTTGAGAAGGTGGTGATGAGCTTCTTGAACCACTGCAGTTCATGTGGTGTAGGTGCACCCACAGTTCCGTCAGCCAGAGAGTTCCACGATTGTCACCCTGCAAAAGTGAAGAAATAGCGATATGGTTTCAAGTCAGGACTATGTGTGGCTTGGAGGGAAACTTGCAGGTGGTGGTGTTTCTTTGCATCTGTCATGGTCGTCCTTCTAGATGGTAAAGGTTGCCGGATTGGACGGTTGCTGCAGTACATCCTGGAAATGGTACACACTGCTGCCAAGATGCACCACTGACGGAGAAAGTGAATATTAAAGGCAGTGGGTACGATGCCAATCAAGCAGGCGACTTTGGGTGGTATTGAGCTGTTTGAGTGTTGTTGGAGCTGTATTAATCTAAGCAAGTACAAGTATTCTTTCACACTCCTGACTTGTGCCTTGTAGATGGTGGAAAAACTTTGGGAAGTCAGACTGTCAGTTACTCATCAAATAATTCCCAGCCTCTGACCTGCTCTTCTGGCCATGGTATTGATGCAGCTGGTCTAGTTAGGTTTGTGTTCAATGACCCTCAAAATGTTGGCAGTGGGGGGGGTTCAGTGATAGTTAAACCATTGAATGACAAAGGGAGATGTTTGGATTATGTTTTGTTGGATTTGATTATTGTTGGTTATTGTGTGGCACAAATATGATTTACCACAAATCAGCCCAAGTCTGACCATTGTCCTGGCCTTTCTGGATGCAGGCATGAGTGGTGCATTATTTGAGGAGTTGCAAATGGTATTGAACACTGCAATCATCAATGAACATCCCTACGTCTCACCATACGATGGCATGACAGTCATTGATGAAGCAGCTGAAGATAGTTTGTTCTAACGGGCTGATTCCGGGCCTCCTGCAGTGATGTCCTAGGAATGAGATGATTGGCCTTCAGTGACCACATCCTTTGTATGACATATGACTCCACTTGGTGTAAATTCTTCTCCCTGATTCTTATTAACTTGACGTTTGTTCGGGTTTCCTCGATGTCATACTCGGTCAAATGCTGCCTTAATGTCAAGGGCAGTCACTCTTGCCTCACCTCTGAAATTCAGCTCTTTTGTCTATGTTTGGATTTAGGCTGTAATGAGACTTGGAACCTAATGGCGGAATCCAAACAAAGTTTCGGTGACCAGGTCGTTTCTAGCCCAGTATCCCTTGATAGCACTGTCAATGGCATCTTCCATCGCTTTTCTGATGATCGAGAGTAGACGAAGGGCTAGTAATTGGCTGCATCGTAATTGTCCAGTTTTTGTTGACATATTTGGGCAATTTTTCACGTTGTCAGATATATGCCGGCATTGTAGCTACAGTGAAACAACTTGGCTAGGGCTGCAGCATAAATCTTCCGCATTACATCTAGGATGTTGTCAGGCATGAAGCCTTTTCCATATCCAGTATTCTCTGCTATTCTTGATATTATGCGAAGTGAATCAAATTCGCTGTTGATTGGCATTTGTGTGCACTCGGCACTTCAAGCTTTTTTTAATTCATTCACGGGATGTGTGGGCATTGCTGGCTAGGCCAACATTCATTGCCCATCCCTAGTTACTCTTGGGAAGGTGGTGATGAACTGCTTTCTTGAACCACTGCAGTCCCTGGGGTGCAGGTACACCCACAGAGCTGACAGGGAGGGAGTTCCAGGATTTTGACCCAGTGACAGTGAAGGAACGGCAATATATTCCCAAGTCAGGATGGTGAGTGACTTGGAAGGGAACCTCCAGGTGATAATGCTCCCAGGTATCTGCTGCTCTTGTCCTTCTAGATGGTCATAGCTGCCACTGTGCGTCGGTGGTGGAGGGATTGAAAGTTTGTGGAATGGTTACCAATGAAGGGGGCTTCCTTGGATGTTGTTGGAGCTGCCCTCATCCAGGCAAGTGGAGAGTATGCCATCACACTCCTGACTTGTGCCGTGAAGATTGTGGACGGTCTTTCTGGAGCTAGGAGGTGCGTTACTCGCTGCAGGATTCCTCGCCTTTGGCCTGCTCTTATAGCCACAGTTTTTATGTGGCTAGTCCACTTCAGTTTCTGGTCAATGGTAACCCCCAGGATGTTGATTGTGGGGCATTCAGCAATGCTGATGCCATTGAATGTCATGGGAATATGGTTTCAGAAAACTCAGCCTCGTTTTTCTGTACTGACATGGTGGACACCCCATCATTGAGGAGGAGGATGTTTGTGGAGCCTTGGTTAGTTATTTAATTGTTTCATGGAGCTTTGACCTGATCCATTGGTTGTGAGATCACTGATCCCTGTCCATCACGTGCTGCTTCTACTCATTAAGCAGCTTTGCTAGCTTGATGCCTCACTTGTATATGCTCCTGGCATGCTTTCCTACATTCCTTATTAAACTAAGGGAGTCTCCTGGCTTGATGGTAATGGCAAAATGAGGGATCTACCAGACTATGAACTTAGATATTGTGAGGAATGGAGATCAGCTGCTGCTGATGACCCACAGTCCCTCAGGGGTCACCAGTTTGCAGCTACTAGATTTGTTCAACATTTACCCCATTTAGGACGATGGTAGTGCATTGCAACCCATGGATGATGTCTTCAGTGCGAAGACAAGACTTTTTCTTCACAAGGACCATGCGATGGTCACTCCTCCAAGCACTGCCAAGAATAGATGCATTTGTGACAGGTAAATTGTTGAGGATGAGGCCAAGTAGGTTTTGACCACTTATTGGTTCTCCCACATTCAGTTAGGTCAGTCAGTACGACTGAGCTAATCCTGGTGATGGACTTTGAAGTCCTCTGCCGAGAGTATAATCTTTTCTTTGCTAATCTTAGTGATTTTCCGAAGTGGTGTTGAACTTGGTGATGTATTTTCTGTTTGTTTACGAGATGTGGGCTTGGCTGGCTAAGCCAGCATTTACTGCACATCCATAATTACCCTTGAGAAGGTGGAGGTGAGCTGCCTTCTTAAACTGCTGCAGTCCATGTGGTGTAGGTACACCCACAGTGCTGTTCGGGATGGAGTTTCAGGATATTGACCCAGCAACAGTGAATGAATAGCGATATATTTCCAAGTCAGGATGGTGAGTGGCTTGAAGGGGTGGTGGTGTTCCCATGTATATGCTGCAACTGTCCTTCTAAATGCTAGTGTTGTGGAATTGGAAGGCCCTGTCTTAAGGAGCTTTGGAGAGTTTCTAGTCGATTGTGGGCAAGCTTTTGTAAGTCACGAAATTAGTCACTTGCAAGGATTCCTAGCCTCTGACCTGCTCTCGTAGCCACAGTGTTTAAATGGCTAGTCCAGTTCTGTTTCTGGTCAATGGTAACCCAAAGTATGTTGATAAACCCCTGATTCATTAGCTGAAGAATGGCGATACATGTTAATCAGAGGAGGCAGCGCCCACAAAAAGCACGCAAAGCTGGTGTGTTTTTTTTAATTCATTCATGAGATGTGGGTGTCGCAGGCTGTGCCAGCATTTATTGCTCACCCCTAATTGCCCTTGAGGGGCAGTTAAGAGTCAACTACATTGCTACAGGTCTGGAGTCACATGTAGGCCAGACCAGGTAAGGATTGCAGATTGCCTTCCCTGAAGGACATTAGTGAACATGAATAAAAGCAATTAGTTTTTATGACAATCAGCCAAGGTTTCATGGTCATGGTCTTATTGAATGGTTGTGTCATGTGAGTGTGCCTTTCATAAAGGTTTTAATAAGGCCTTTAATAAATACAAAAAGAAGAGGTAATTGCGGCGGTAGCTCAACATTTAAAATTGCCCGAGACACAGTCAGAATCACTTGAAATGGCAAGAATTCAATTACAGATCAAGCAGCTTGAACATGAAAAAGAATTAAAGCAGCTTGAATTTGAAATGAGGGAAAAGGAAAGAGTCGCCGTGGCAAAATAAAATGAAGATAGAGAGACAGGCCAAAAAACTTCTGTTCTCTGTCTGAGTCCACAGAAGGCAATTGTGAAAGCGACACCAAAAGAAAAGCTTCCAGAGCCACAGTCCAGCTTCACCCACACAATAACATCACTGAAGCCATGTGATAAGACAAAAACCTTTCTTAAAGGGACACTCATGTGACAGTTGGATGGTCTACTCCTTCTCCTATTTCTAATGTTTTTTTAATTATTCATTCCTGGGATATGGGCGTCGCTGGCTGGGCCAGCATTTATTGCCCTTGAACTGAGTGGCTTGCTAGGCCATTTCAGAGAGGGGCAGTTAAGAGCCAACCACATCACTATGTGGGCCTGGAGTCACATGTAGGCCAGAGCAGGTAAGGACGGCAGATTTCCTTCTTTGAAGCCCATTAGTGAAGCAGATTTTTTTAATGACATTCGGCAATGATCCAGGGTCCCAGATTCGATTCCCTGCTGGGTCACTGTCTGTGTGGAGTCTGCACGTTCTCTCTGTGTCTGCGTGGGTTTCCTCCGGGTGCTCCGGTTTCCTCCCACAGTCCAAAGACGTGCAGGTTAGGTGGATTGGCCATGATAAATTGCCCTTAGTGACCAAAAAGGTTAGGAGGAGTTATTGGGTTACCGGGACAGGGGGAAGTGAGGGCTTAAGTGGGTTGGTGCAGACTCGATGGGCCGAAAGGCCTCCTTCTGCACTGTATGTTCTATGCACTCTGGATCTCTGGATTACTAGTCCAGTGACAATATCACAAGGCCACCACCTCCCCACTGTGTTCCAGTAAGGCTCTGGCTCTTAAAGTTAGTTTGCCCTTGTTAAAGGAAAGGTGCACACGATCACATGAGGCTGTTACTGAAGGTTATTGCTGAAATTCTAAATAAGGGAAATGGAATACCAGGACAGAGAGGATGCCCAGCTTCACTGATGCTGTGCTAGAGGCATTAGTCTTTAAAAAAAATAAATTTAGAGTACCCAAATCATTTTTTCCAATTAAGGGACAACTATCTACATAATCCCACTTTTGAGCTCACGGTGCATTGTGTTATGGACCGGGGAGAGATGATGGACATATCTATTGACTTTTGACTGACTGAAGACAGTTGTGTTTTTAAAACGTGAAGTAGTGTTTTGACTCCATGAGTGCATCAGGAACCGACAAATGACAGGTGTTCTTGTGAGCTTTAAAAAAGAAAGATAAATATTTAGTATTCGACACCTGAATAAATTCACAACCATACCCACTGGAACACTCATACAGACACGCACACTCATGAAAGGATTGTGATTACAAAAGATAGCGTGCACTTAGGTCTTAAATGTTCTGACGTTCTCAGTCACGCTTGCTTTCTCCCAACCCCCAGAGATGAAGTCATGAAACACCATTAATTCCTTTAAGTCTGTAATTCCTTTCTCTCTTGGTTGACTGAAGAATCGAGCTTGGTGGTTTAGGAAGATGAATTCATGTAGTTTATTGTTTGTAGTGGCAGGTTTCTATATGTTCACTCTGCTCGAGGTCCAATTGGGGCAGCACGGTGGCACAGTGGTTAGCACTGCTGCCTCACAGCGCCAGGGACCCGGGTTCAATTTTGGCCTTGGGTCACTGTCTGTGTGGAGTTTGCACTTTCTTCCTGTGTCTGCATGGGTTTCATCCGGGGTGCTCTGGTTTCCACCCACAGTCCAAAGATGTGCAGGTTAGGTGGATTGGCCATGATAAATTGCCCCCTTAGTGTCCAAAGAGGTGCAGGTTAGGTGGGTTATGGGGATAGGGCGGGGTGGATTGGCGGGTGAACCTGGGTAGAGTGCTCTTTCAGAGGGCCGATGCAGACTCGATAGGCCAAATGGCCCGCTGTTCTCACATGGTTAGCGGGTGTTACGTGCAGGAATGATTCCTTGTCCACAAGTAGCCAGCCTCTCTGTGCAGGCCTGAGGATGGGTGGCTATGGCTGACTAATGCTGATTGAATGTATTCTGGCTCCTGCTGAGAATTTACTGACATAATGCACAGAAAATGGTCGCACACCAACTGCATTCCTATAGAATGTTAGTTGAATCAGTTCCTATACCGCTCGCCATTTTCATCGGGGCCATGTAAAGTCATGTGCGTGCAGTTAATGGTGCCTTGCACCATCGGGAATCACACTAATCCGGCAAAGCTCCATACCCTCTCATCCTGCTTATCCCAGCTCTGGGAGAAGATGATATACTCCATCTGAGGTAGCTGGCCTCACTGGCTTCCCAGATGGGTGGGGTACTGGGGTCTGTTAGAGATGTCTCCCATTTCCACTTCCAGCTAGGACATGTAAACGTTTAATGCTACTGCCGCCTTGATTCCACTAACCCTAGTGCATGGCTCTATGTCAGGTTCTAGGACTTCTTAGTTGAAGCTGAGTCACCTCAGAATCGAAGACGCCTCCCCCCTGGGTTATTCTCTCTTTCAACCTCTTCTATCGGGCATAAGATACAAAAGTCTGAGAACACGCACCATCAGATTAAAAAACAGTTTCTTCCACACTGTTACCAGTCTCCTGAATGGCCCTCTTATGAACTGAACTGATCTCTCTACGCATCTTCTCTACTATTTAGCACTACACACCATTTGCTTCATCTGGTATCTATGTCTATGTATTTACATTGTATATTTATCGTATGTCCTATATTTCTCATGTATGGACCCTTCTGCCTGGACTGTACGCAAAGCAATACTTTTCACTGTGCCTCGGTACACGTGACAATAAATCCAAAACTTAATCTAATCCTAAGACATTGCTCCTTGATCAGGAAGAAGTAGAAGTGCTCCTGAAAAACCCTTGCATGGGGTTATTCCATGGGGGGCCCTCCCTCTCCTATGTCCAAAGATGTGCAGGTAAGGCGGATTGGCCATGCTAAATTTTCCCTGAGTGTCCAGCGATGTGTAAGTTAAGTTGAGGGGTTATTTGGATAGGGCTTGGCTGGAGTCCTCTTTCAGAGAGTTGGTGCAGACTCGATGGGCTGAATGGCCTCCTTCTGCACTGTAGGGATTCTAGGATTCTATGTCTTCACCAGAGCTTCCATCTCTCTGCAGCCTCTACTCCAACTGATGATCATTCTGCAGACCAAGCGTCAATGTACCCACAGTTACTATGCCTTAGTTACCAAATTCCGCATCCTCTCTGATATTAAGCACCGGCTCTCCAAAAATACAACAAATAGTTCCATGAACTCAGACAATGCAGAAATAAGTCAAAATCATCTCACTTGCAAGTTGGTGCCTAGCCCTTTAAATAGTGGTAGTAGCGAGCAGGTCCTTGTGCTGCTGAATACTGACCAGCTGGTAATGTTCAGCGCAGGGTATTGTGTTGCCTTCTGTCTTTCAATACAAACTCACTCAGGTATGACTGGTAAACAAGGTCGTGAGGTTTTTTTTATTTGAAGATTACAGTAATATATACAAGCTTGTGGAGAGCTCTTACTAACATGCCTGACAGTGATTAACCAACATATTCCAACCAGTATCACCTGATATTTGATGTCATATCTGGTGTGATTAAGTGCACATATTATGGACATACCCACTTAAAGGTACACTATAACGCAGGAGTATTTTTTTGGACATAAGCAAATTAAGTTCCAAAAATCAACCAGAACCTGTCCAACCGCTTCCATTGCATGCAAGGCACGGATGAACTCGTGCCTTTCCCAGGTGGCCGGAAGCTTAGGCAATGCCATTTGTTTTGCCTTGGGGCTATGGAACCTAATTTCAAGTCCTAGACCTCTCATTGTTTTTGTCCTTCTCCATTCTCACGTCATTTCCTTCTGTATAGTCATAGAATCATTTGCAGCATAAAAGGGAGGCTTACCCGGTCCATCGAGTCCATGCCAGCTCTCCGTGGAGCAAACCAGTCTGTCCCGCTGCCCATAGCACTGCAGTTTCATTTTCTTCAAGTATCCACCCGGTTTCCTTTTGAAAATATTGTCTCCTCTCTCGCCACCCTCGTGGGCAGTGCATTCCAGGTCATTATCCTCTGCAGTCAGCAAGTGGGAATGGTTCTTTGTCAGCCTTATCCTTATCTGTCATAACCTTATGTTGTGCTATGTACTCTGGGATAACACAGGCTGCAACTGGATGCAGCTATAACCAAAAGATACTCCAGACCTTGAAGTTAGTTCAATCTGATTTATTGAACCAGTAGCACAGTTTGCGCAGTTCTCTATGAGTTCGACTCTCTGCTAACCTAAGTGTGGTTACTCTGTCTGACTGAACCAGACTAGCTCTTAGCCACGTGCTGGAGGTGTGATACTGTACATACACCCTGACTCACTCTGTAGATGTTCATCAGTGGAAAGAGGCGGAGTGTGAGTGCCTCGTGCCTTTTATAGTAAGATACCACCCCTGAGTGTCCTGCCTGCTCATTGGTCATGTCCTGTTCTCTGTGTTCATTAGCTGCCTGTCTGTGCCTGTCTGTATATCATTATCTGCATGTCTGCATATCATGACACCTTATACAGGTCTATCATATCTCCTCTCAATCTCCTTTGCCCCAAGGAGAACAACAGCTGCTTTTACAACCCAGTCCCTAAACCCAAACTGGTAAATCTCTTCTGCACCAACTCAAGGACACTCACACTCCTCATAAGGTGCGATGACCAGAACTGGAAACCATGGGCGTGGTTCTCAGGCCTTCCCGCGGCTGCCGTGTTTGTCAGTGGTGGGAGGCGGCCAACGGAATCCAACCCACCCCGTCGGGACACCTGTGGCGGGGGTGCACCGTCAGCCGGACTGGAAGATCCCGCCGGCGTTAACAACTGAAAGATCGAGCTGGTGCCTAACCAGAGCTTTATTAAGGTTCAACATAACTCCCCTGTTTTTGTACTAAAGACCTTAAACCCCCAAATCCCATATTTTTTATTATCTTTATTGTCACAAGTAGGCTTACATTAACACTGCAATGAAGTTACTGTGGAAATCCCCTAGTCGCCACATTCCGGCGCCTGTTCGGGTACACTGAGGGAGAATTCAGAATGTCCAATTCACTTAATAGCATGTCTTTCGGGACTTGTGGCAGGAAACCGCAGCACTCGGAGGAAACCCATGCAGACACAGGGAGAATGTGCAGACTCTGCACAGACAGTGACCCAAGCTGAGAATCGAATCTGGGACCCTGGCACTTTGAAACTATTGTGCTAACCACTATGCTACCGAGCTGCCCACAATACTTTGTACTCTCTAAATAAGTCCTCCCAGCTTCAAAGGTCGGTGCACCGAAGACCCCCTGTCGCTGCCCACTCTTTAGAACTGGGCCATTCAGTATAGAATGCCTCTCACCGTCCCTTCTGCCAAAATGCATCACCTCACACTTCTCTGTATTAAATTCCATCTGCCACCTATTCTAGCTGCTAGCCTATCTGTGGTGAATGTATTCACCTAATGCATGAGCTGTCTGTATAATGCTGTGACCTATGACCTGGAAGTGATGATACGGTCTACTTCCAGGTACTGTACTGGAACCCCGGTGGGCTCCGCCTCTGGCTCCGCCCTCACCGGGGCCATATATAGACCGGCCACCTGTGGGTGGCACTCATTTGTACAGCCGACTCGGCAGGCGAGTTCATGGATAATAAAGCCTAATGTTCACTAGTTCTCACGGTCTCACAGTGAATTGACGGTATAACAATTTATTATCCATCGACAGCACCATGGAAGCCACTCTAAAGCCAGATAAGCTCGAACCCGACGCGCCCGCGTCAGAGGCCAAGGAAATCTTCGAACATTGACTTCGCTGCTTCGAGGCCTACCTCAACTCCTCTACAACGCCTCCCACTGAAACCTTCAAGCGGCGACTCCTCCACGCTCGGGTGAGCCATCGAATCTCCGTGATGATAGAGAAAGCTGCCACGTACAAGGCGGCGGTCGCAACCCTCAAGGCGCACTTCGTGAAGCCCGTAAACGAGGTGTTCGCCCGACACCTTCTCACTACTCACCGTCAACACGCCGGGGAATCGCTGGATGAGTACCTGGAAACCTACTCACGAGGAACTGCAGCTATCGGGATGTGACAGCGGAGGAGCACATGAACCTACAGATCCGGGACACCTACGTGACGGGGGTCAGATTGAACTACATCAGGCAGCGCTTGCGGGAAAACGGGACCTCTGACCTGCGGGACCCGGTAAAGCTAGCTACCTCGTTAGAGGTGGCCTACCAGAGCCTCTGTGCATTCCCCGCCGGCCCGGCGAACCCCTCGTGGACACCATCGTCGCGACCCCCGTCCAACCCGACTATGTCACGGGCCTGTGCCGCGTGGCTGCCAGTCCAGCCCGGGGAACCGCAGTGCTACTTCTGCGGCCAGGGTCAACACCCCCGGCAAATTTGCCCAGCCCATACAGCGATGTGCAGCGACAGTGGGAAAAAGGGACACTTCGCCAGAGTATGTCTGGGTCGACCTAAAGCCCAGAAATTGAAAACTCACCAGGCCCGACCCATGGACTCGCAGGCCCGCAGACCCCGCAATGTGGCTGCGTGCCTGCCCGGAACTCCCCCTTCAGACACGTCATCAGCCTCATGCGACTCATGGGGGCTGCCGTCTTGGCCGCCGGCTCCAACACCGGCCGACACGTGCGACTCGTGGGTGCCGCCAGCTTGGCCGCGGCTCCGGCACCGACCGACACGTGCGACTCATGGGGGCCGCCATTTTGTGACCCTGATACTGCCGACCACGCTGGCTACCCGCAGCTTGGCGCAGTCACCCTCGACCAGTTGCAGCCAAAGCACCTGAAAAACTCAATGATGGTCGTCCGGGTCAACGGGCACGAGACCCCCTGTCTTTTCGACTCCAGGAGCACGGAGAGCTTCATCCACCCTGACACGGCAAGGCGCTGCTCCCTCCACATCTACCCCGCATCCCACATAATCTCCCTTGCCTCCGATTCCCATTCGGTTCAGATCCGGGGGTACTGTATCCCTAATCTCGCGATGCAGGGCACAGAGTACGCTCGTTTTAAGCTATACGTCCTCCCTCACCTCTCCCCCCCTCCCCTACTGCTCAGATTAGACTTCCAATGCAGTCACTGAAGCCTGACCCTACAGTTCGGCGGACCCTTACCCCTCCTTAACGGTATGCAGCCTCGCGACCCTCAAGGTCTCCCCCCCTTCGTTCTTTGCGAACCTCACTCCCGACTTAAGCCCATCGCCACCAGGAGCAGGCAGTACAGTTCCCAAGACATGACTTTCATAAAGTCGGAGGTCCAGCGACTGTTGAGTGAAGGGATAAACGAGGCCAGCAAAAGCCCCTGGAGAGCGCAAGTGGTGATCGTCCGGACCGGGGAAAAGAACTGGATGGTTGTGGACTACAGCCAGACAATTAACCGGTTCAGGCAACTGGATGCGTACCCCCTCCCCCACATAGCAGAGATGGTCAACCAGATCGCACAGTACCGTGTGTTCTCAACGGTTGATCTGAAGTCGGCCTACCACCAGCTCCCAATCCGCCTGGAAGAGCGCCACTACACTGCCTTTGAAGCAGCCGGCCGACTCTTCCACTTCCTCAGGGTCCCCTTCGGCGTCACTAACGGGGTCTCGGTCTTTCAGAGAACGATGGACCGAATGGTGGAACAGTACGGGTTGCAGGCTACATACCCGTACTTGGACAATGTTACCATCTGCGGCCATGATCAGCAGGACCATGACGCCAACCTTCAGAGGTTCCTCCAGGCCGCCCAATCCCTCAACCTCACGTACAACAAAGAGAAGTGCGTTTTCCGCACTACACGACTGGCCATCCTCGGCTACTTTGTGGAGAACGGAGTCCTAGGGCCCGACCCCGACCATATGCGCCCCCTCACGGAACTCCCCCCTCTCCACAGCCTCAAGGCCCTCAAACGATGCCTGGGGCTGTTCTCCTACTACGCCCAGTGGGTCCCCAACTATGCGCACAATGCCCGCCCACTTATTCAAACCACTACTTTTCCCCTGACGGCTGAGGCCCGCTCGGCCTTCAGCCGCATCAAGGCCGACATCACCAAGGCCGCTATGCACGCGGTGGACGAGTCCATCCCCTTTCAGGTAGAGAACGATGCATCAGACGTCGCACTGGCCGCCACACTCAACCAGGCGGGCAGGCCAGTAGCATTCTTCTCTAGAACCCTCCACGCTTCCGAAATCCGACACTCCTCGGTCGAGAAGGAAGCACAAGCCATAGTGGAAGCCATGCGGCACTGGAGACACACCTTAGCCGAGAGGAGGTTCACCCTCGTCACCGACCAGCGGTCGGTCGCCTTCATGTTTGACAATGCACAACGGGGCAAAATAAGAAATGACACAGTCTTGAGGTGGAGGATCGAACTCTCCACCGACAATTACGATATCAAGTATCGTCCTGGGAAGCTCAATGAGCCCCCAGGTGCCCTGTCCCACGGCACATGCGCCAGCGCGCAAGATGACCGACTTCGGGCTATCCACAAGGACCTCTGTCACCCGGGGGGTCACCCGGCTTACCCACTTTATTAAGGCTCGCAATCTGCCCTTCTCCACCGAGGAGGTCAAGGCCATGACCAGAGACTACCAGGTCTGCGCGGAGTGCAAACCGCACTTCTACCAGCCAGACAAGGCCCGCCTGGTAAAAGCCTCCCGGCCCTTTGAGCGCCTATGTATTGACTTCAAAGGGCCCCTCCCCTCCACCAACCGTAATATATACTTTCTAACCGTTGTCGACGAGTACTCCCGCTTCCCCTTCGCAGTCCCCTGCCCCGACATGACCTCGGCCACTTTGATAAAGGCACTGCACAGCATCTTCAAACTGTTCGATTTCCCTGCTTATGTCCACAGCGACCGGGGCACATCGTTCATGAGCGATGAGCTACGTCAGTACCTGCTCAGCAAAGGCATCGCCTCGAGCAGGACTACGAGCTATAACCCGCAGGGAAACGGGCAAGTGGAGAGGGAGAACGCGACGGTATGGAAGGCCGTCCTTCTGGCCCTCCGGCATAGAAGACTCCCGATCCCCCGCTAGCAGGAGGTCCGCCCCGACGCCCTTCACTCCATTAGATCACTCCTCTGCACAGCCACGAACGAGACCCCTCATTACCGTTTGTTTGTCTTCCCTAGGAAGTCCATCTCCGGGGTCTCGCTGCCAACTGTCCTTCTCCGGAGGCATATGAGGAGCCATAAGACCGACCCCCTGGTCGAGAGGGTCCAGCTGCTGCACGCCAAACCCCAGTACGCCAACATCGCACACCAGGACAGACGGAAAGGTACGGTCTCCCTACGAAATGAAATGAAATGAAAATCGCTTATTGTCACAAGTAGGCTTCAATGAAGTTACTATGAAAAGCCCCTAGTCGCCACATTCCGGCGCCTGTTCGGGGAGGCTGGTACGGGAATTGAACCGTGCTGCTGGCCTGCTTGGTCTGCTTTAAAAGCCAGCGATTTAGCCCAGTGTGCTAAAGAGAGACCTGGCACCAGCTGGTTCCCCTGCCAACACGCCCCCCTCCAAGCTGCCTACCGCCACCCTCAGCACCCCTTATGCCCCCCTGGGTCTCCTGTATTGTCCCGCGCCGGCACTGCCGCCACACACCTCCCCCCTGCCTACCCCCACCCCCCAACCGTCTCTGACACGCCGGACTGAGGCTCAAGCTCCAGACACAACGCCCCCGGAGTCACCATCTGCAACAACCGTGCCCGCCGCATCGCCAGAGCTGAGGAGGTTGAAAAGAACGATCCGGCCTCCAGACAGACCGAATATTTAATGACCCCACGTCACCCCCGCTGGACTTGATTTTTTTAACAGGGGGTGAATGTGGTGAATGTATTCACCTAATGCATGAGCTGTCTGTATAATGCTGTGACCTATGACCTGGAAGTTACGGTCTACTTCCAGGTACTGTACTGGAACCCCGGTGGGCTCCGCCTCTGGCTCTGCCCTCACCGGGGCCATATATAGACCGACCATCTGTGGGTGGCATTCATTTGTACAGCCGACTCGGCAGGCGAGTTCATGGATATTAAAGCCTAATGTTCACTCATTCTCACAGTCTCACAGTGAATTGACGGTATAATACTATGTTTGGGAGCGGCCGCAGCAAAGACGCTCCCGCACAGCCACGAAATCACGGCTTTTTGGGGGGGGTTTTCCCGGGGAATTTTCACAAAAAAAAAATTCCTTAGGCCTCGCAAATTCGGCCCTGCCCAGGCGCCAAAGCTCCGATCCAAGGAGCTGGAGAGGGAGAGGAAACAAAAAGGAGAGACTGGTCCCGGTAAGCTGCACGTGGAGGAGGAGTGGGGATCGCTCAGAAACAGCCTGAAAGTCGGAGCACGGAGAGGATCACAAGGACAAAATAAGAATTTTGTAATTCAACCTTCCTTATTCCTCTCCTGCAAATGTTTTTCAAAAAAGAAAAACTTTTTTAAAAGGGAAAAAAAAAAATTTTAAACATTTTTTTAAAAAATCCCTGGGATTTTTATTAAAAAAGATTTTTTTTTAAAGGAAGGCACAGACAGAAATATGCCTCCAAATGATAAATTGAGGGGACGGCGAGATGTAAGAAGGAACAGCAGTGAAGGCGAAGGAAAAAAACAGGAGCTGCGGCCGCGCAGGCAGACGGCCCCACGGGGCGAGGCGGAGGTTCAGGCGAATCAGGAAGCGGAAAAGCTGGCGAGCTGAGCAACGGAGCAGGAACAGGACGCGGCGACCATCCCCCCCCCCCCCCCCCCCCCCCCCCGCACAGGAGGAGGAATGGAGAAGCATGCTGAAAACGGAAATAAACGCCATAAAGGAGGAGATAAAAACGGAGATAAACGCCATGAGGGAGGCACTCAGGACGGAGCTCCACACAATGATGAAGGAGATGCTGGCGGAGACAACAGAAAAAATGCAGCGAACCATCAACGGCCTGGAAAGGAAGGTGGAGGTGCAGGAGAAAACGATTTGGGGTTGGAGAGGGCCGCCTCGGACCAGAGCGACAGGATGGTAACTCAGGAAACAGAGGTGAAAAGGCTGGTAACGACCCAGGGGAGCCTAAGAGGAAAAGTGGAGGACCAGGAAAATAGGTCCAGACGCCAGAATGTTAAAATAGTGGGTCTGCCAGAGGGGATGGAGGGCAGAGATCCAACAGGCTACATCACCCAAACGCTGGGCAAGCTAGTGGGAAGGGAGAAGTTTCCAAACCCCCCAGAAATCGACAGGGCGCACAGGTCGCTCTGACCCCACATTGCCACAGAGGGCGGTGGAGGCCGGGACGTTGAGTGTCTTTAAGACAGAAGTTGATAAATTCTTGATTTCTCGAGGAATTAAGGACTATGGAGAGAGAGCGGGTAAATGGAGTTGAAATCAGCCATGATTGAATGGTGGAGTGGACTCGATGGGCCGAATGGCCTTACTTCCGCTCCTATGTCTTATGGTCTTATGGTCTTATGGACCCAGGCCCAAAGCCGGGGAGCAGCCCAGAGTGATTATCGTGAAGCTGCACAGGTTCCAAGACAGGGAAAAATCCTAAAGTGGGCCCGGCAGACGAAAGCGAGCACGTGGGAAGGGAAGACCATGGGGCGGACCTGGCCAAAAGAAGGGCTGAATTCAACAGGGCCAAATCAGCACTCTACAAAAGTAATGTGAAATTTGGGATGTTATTCCCGGCCAAACTCTGGGTAACATTTGAGGGGAAGGAACTGTTTTTTAACACCCCAGCGGCAGCGGAGGAGTTCGTTAGAGCGAACAAACTGGGGGAGGGACAGCCGCAACGGCCATCATGAAAGCGACGGGGATGGAAAAGAAAGGAAGAATCGGAACAAAGAGCAGCGGGCAGACCGCAAACAGAGACAATAAGATCACGAACTGTACACACGTGTTTGGTGCACTGTGCAGGACGGTGCTGACTCATTCCCGGGCTCGTTCCACCTCTCAATGCAATGGGGGGGAGCAAAGCAAGGTGAATGAGGGTGAAAAAGGCAGACAGAAGGGCGAGACAAGGGCTAGCAAAACGAAGGTAAAACAGGACAAGAACAGGGCAAGTACTGGGAGGGGGGCCACCGTGCTAGCGAGGAGGGCTAACACGGGAGGGCAGGAAGAAAGGAGGGCCGCGGCGCACTTCTCAGGGGAGAGGGAGCACCTGGCACAAAGAGAAGGGGGGTGGGCAGGGCAGAAGGGGGGGAGGAACACAGGGGGAGGACAGAGGAACAGGGACTAAGGGGGCGAGAGGAGTCTGGGGGAGAGCGCAGAACAAAAGAGAAGCAAAGGGAAGGGTGAGGTAGAGAAGCAGCACGAACACAGGCCTCGGCAGGCATGGAGCAGGGCAAGGAACCAAGATGGTGCCACAAACAGCCACTCGGGAGGGCTTCAGGACGAAGGGAGACCCGAGTGCAGGGGCGCAGCCACGTGGCGTACACACAGCTGGCGGCCATGGTGGGTGCCTCCTGGACAAAAGGAAACCCCGGAACCCTAGGGCCCGACCTCATGGTGAGATCGGTGACCGCGGCCATTTTGTACGGCCCCCTAACGAAGGGAAACCCCGGAAGGCAGGACCGCATCCACCAGGTAAGTATGGGTGACCCCGCAGGACCGGGGGTCAAAACCCCCACCAGGATTGTTACCTGGAACGTAAGGGGACTCAACGGCCCGGTCAAAAGATCCAGAGTCTTCACCCACCTAAGAAGCCTGAAAGCAGACATAGTCTACCTACAAGAGACGCACCTGAGGGAGAAAGACCGATGGCTGGTAAGGAAGGGCTGGGTGGGACAGACATACCACTCATGCTACGGGACGAGGGCTAGGGAAGTAGCAATATAAATTAGTAAGAGGGCGAGGTTTACGGAAACCAAGACAGTTACGGACCCAGGGGGGTGGTACGTCATGGTCAGCGGTGTCCTGGAAGGGGCACCGGTCGTACTGGTAAATGTGTACGCTCCCAACTGGGATGACACAGAATTCATAAAGAAGACCATGGCAGAAATCCCCGACCTTGACACACACCGACTGATTATGGGGGGGCGACTTCAACTGTGTACAGGACCCACTGACCAACCGATCAAACCCCAGAGCAGGGGAAAAGACTGGCATGGCTAGGGAACTAGGAGCATTTATGGAGCAGATGGGGGCGGATGTCCCATGGAGGTTCCTGCATCCGGGAGAGAAGGAATTTTCATACTTCTCACAAGTACACAAGGTATACACCCGTATCGACTTCTTTGCAGTGGGGAAATCGGTGCTTCCAGGGATCACGGGAACGGAGTACTCCGCGATCGTTATCTCTGACCATGCTCCACACTATATGGATGTGAGGTTGGAGACAGGCCGTGCCCAGCGCCCCACAAGGAGGCTGGACACGGACCTCCTGGCCGACAAGGCCTTCTGTCAGAAAACATCACGGGCCATAGGCGACTACGTGAGTAACAACCAAAACGGGGAGGTCTCACCCTCCACGTTCTGGGAGGCACTAAAGGCTGTGATTAGAGGAGAGATCATAGCCTACAAGGCAAGCAGAGATAGGGAAGAGAGGTTGGCCAGGCAACAACTGGTGGACTCCATCCTGGAAGTTGACAGAAAATACTCCGAGGCCCCGACCGTAGAGCTGCTGGCGGAGAGGAAAAAGCTGGAAATGGACTTTAACCTGCTATCCACTAGGAAAGCAGTGTACCAACTCCACCAGACACGGGGGACCTTCTACGAACACGGAGACAAGGCTGGCCGCCTATTGGCTCACCAGCTGAGAAAGCAGGCAGCCACAAGGGAAATAGCGCAGGTAAAGGATAGCACAGGCAGATTGGTAACAGAGCCAAAGGAGGCCAATCGGGCATTTGAGACCTTCTACCGGGGACTGTACACCTCCGAGCCCCCCAACGGGGACGAAATTGTTCCTAGAAGGGCTGGAACTACCAGTTGTGGGGGAAGACAGACAGGCGGAGCTGGAAGCACCAATAGACCTGGGAGAAATAATGGAGAGCATCAGCTCCATGCAGGCGGGGAAGGCACCAGGACCCGATGGGTTCCCGGCGGACTTCTACAAAACATTTGCACCAGTCCTGGTCCCACACCTAAGGGACATGTTCGCGGACTCACTGGCAGGGGGAACCCTGCCCCCAACGCTAGAGCAGGCCACTATCTCACTAATACCCAAAAAAGATAAAGACCTGACGGAATGCGGATCATACAGACCCATTTCATTGCTGAACGTGGATGTGAAAATACTCGCAATGGTCCTGGCCCAAAGGCTGGAGAGCTGCGTACCAGAGGTCGTTGCAGAGGACCAAACCGGCTTTGTCAAGGGTAGGCAGCCCACAGCGAACATCAGGCGGCTGCTGAACGTAATAATGACCCCCTCTGGGGAGAGAACACCAGAGGTGATCGTCTCCCTGGACGCAGAAAAGGCCTTCGACAGAATCGAATGGAAATACCTCCTCCAGGTACTGGAACGGTTTGGGCTAGGAGCGGGGTTCACCGCCTGGGTGAGGCTCTTGCACAACGCTCCCAAAGCGAGCTCCCGAACTAACACCACCAGCTTAAAAAACTTCCAGCTGCAGAGAGGAACAAGACAGGGCTGGAAGGGAATCCGGAGAGGAGACAGAGAGCACAGAGTCTCACTCTATGCAGATGACCTGCTCCTCTATGTCTCGAAGCCACGGGTGGGACTGAAGGCAATACTGCAAGGGAGGGGGCGGGGGGGGTAAGAACCCGAGAATCCCAAAACAGACACTGCAAAGAAGGAAAATCAAAGGGGGCTTGGCCTTACCAAACCTACAATACTACCACTGGGCAGCAACGGCAGAAAGAGTGAGGGGGTGGGTACAAGAACCCGACAAGTGGGTACAAATGGAGGAGGCATCCTGTAAAGGAAGGACCCTCCGGGCCCTGGCCACAGCAGCACTCCCGTCCCCCTCAACAGGATACACAACAAGCCCAGTGGTAGCGGCCACGCTGAGAACATGGACCCAGCTCAGACAACACTTCGGGAAAACTAAAATGTTCCCCATGGCCACCATCTGCGGCAATCACAGATTCCTCCCAGCCATGCTAGATACCACCTTCAAAAGATGGAGGTGGGACAGGGGCACATTGACGGTCGGGGACTTCTACGTAGGGCACAGACTGGCGACACTAGACGAACTGACAAGGAAGTGGAGGCTAGCAAAAGGACAGGAAATGAGACACCTCCAAATAAAACACTTCCTCCGCAAAGAGACAGTGGGGTACCCTGGGGCCCCAGAAAGCACACTACTGGAGGACCTGATAGGCACAAGCAACGAGAAGGGGGGGCTATGTGGGAAAATATACGGACAGCTACTGGACAGAGCCCGGACTCCACTGGACGAGATCAGACAAAAATGGGAGGACGAACTGGGGACAGAGGTAGGATGGGGACTCTGGAGCGATGCACTGAGCAGGGTGAACTCCACCTCCTCCTGCACAAGGCTACGCCTAATGCAGCTCAAAGTGGTGCACAGAGCGCACCTGACCAGAACCTGAGCAGGTTCTTCCCGGAGGTGGAGGACAAATGTGAGCGGTGCCAGAGGGGCCCGGCCAACCACACACACATGTTTTGGGCATGTCCCAAGCTTGCTGGGTCTGGACAGCCTTCTCCGAGGCAATGTCCAAGGTTGTGGGGGTGAGGGTGGAGCCATGCCCAATAGTGTCAATCTTCAGGGTATCAGAGCAGCCAGAGTTACACATGGGGAAGGGGGCAAACGCCCTTGCTTTCGCTTCCCTAATCGCACTCCGGAGAATCCTGCTCGGCTGGCGATCGGCAGCACCACCCACAGCTGCAGACTGGCTCGCTGACCTCTCGGAATTTCTCCACCTGGGTACGCCACCCGAGGGTCCGAGGAAGGCTTCCTGGATACTTGGGGGCAGTTTGTCGGTCTGTTCCAAAACCTGTTCAAGGCCAACAACGAGGAGTAACCTAATAAGAATTTTTAAAATTTTTATTATTATTATTAAAACACCAAGATAGATGAGTTACCAAAAGACGGTGCAACTCGGGGTTGGGGGGGGTGGGGGTGCAGGGAAACCACGAGAGATGATTCCACTCTGTCCGGAAAATAAAAGAAAAGCACAGCCGAAGCCCGGGGGGGGGGGGGGGGGGGGGGGGGCGGTGAACGGGGAAGGGGGAGGAACCATAGACCGATCCAGAGGGCAATGAAAGGCACGTAGGGTCAGTTAAATGAAGGACAAACTAAACTTCTGTAGAATAAAGGAAATTAGCGCAAGCGAGAAAAATGTGATGTGTGTATACACAACTGTTTATAAATATGAGAAATGCCAATAAAAAGATTTTTTTAAAAAATAATACTATCTTTGTCCTATTGCTGCTGATTCATATCATCCTCGCTGTTTTCCATCTTCCAAGTTTAGTATCATGGGCAAATTTTGAAATGTGCACCTGGACCTCCATCAGTGAAGCTGCATTTCAACACTGTCAAAAATGCCTGCCTGACATGCCTGAATTCACATTTGGTTTCACTTTACCATAAGTCGAAACACATCAATTCATTGCAAATCTTGCGGTTGTAACAAAGTCACAAAGTCTGGCTACCCGCACGGGCTGATGAACCCTTTACTTGTTATTGTCATTTCAATAGTTACTTTCAGAGTTTTATTTTTAATCCAGTGTCAATGCAAATAAAGAACATCAAGCTCATTTCAGGTTCCTTAGGTAAACTAGTCACAACACAGGCCGTGCCGACTGTATTCAGTTTTCTTGGACCCTTCATTTATCTTTTTTGTTTAAAAAAAAAGAAATGAAAATCGCTTATTGTCACAAGTCGGCTTCAAATGAAGTTACTGTGAAAAGCCCCTAGTCACCACATTCCGGCACCTGTTCGGGGGGCCTAATTATTTTTGATTATTACCCAATTATTTTTTTTTACAGTTAAGGGGCAATTTAGTATGGCCAATCTACCTAACCTGCACATCTTTGGGTTGTGGGGGTGAAACCCACGCAGACACAGGGAGAATGTGCAAACTCCGCACGGACAGTGACCCAGGGCCGGGATTCAAACCCGGGTCCTCAGCGTCGCAGTCCCAGTGCTACCCACTGTGCCACATGACGCTCTGTCCCTTAATTTATCTTGATATGGCGATTAAAATACCCAAACCAAGTCTTAAATGTGACCACTGGAGGCTGCCGCCAAAAAATCTAAGCAGTAAAACAGTTGGCGGGATTCTCCGTCAGCCGACACCTGGATCGGGAAACGCGATTGGGCGGAGAATTGTTTCCAACGCCAAAATTGTGGTGGCCACCGATTTCACGCCAAATCACAATTCTCTGTCACCTCAACGGCTGCTTCAATGCATTCCAGAACGCACGTACAGTAATTGCGGTTGGCGGGCCTGACCTGGTATTCTCTGGGGCCTCTGCGATTCTCCTTCTCCAGTGGGGCAAATTACCGACGACGAGGTTCACTTTAGAAAATCGTGAAATCTGCACCGTGGCTGATGAGGGAGAGGGAAGAGGTAGGACAAGGAGAGGCTGCACTGTGAGATGTCGGGCTGGTTGGGGATGAGGGGGCGGCGGGGGGGTGATGTGGACCGGGTCCTGTGACCATGGTGACTCCTCACAGGACTGGGGCAGTGTCCAGGCACGGACCGCCATGGCCCCGGCCTGCAAGGGAGCCATCTTGCTGCGCACCCCACTGACCACCCACCTTGGCCTTGGTTCTGCTGAGTGATACCGGCTGTATAGGTGCCCCCAACCCCATACACCCCCCCCCCCCCCCTCCGCCACCACCCCAACCCGGCCACCATCTGCCGGCGGGGCATCAGATGGCCCACCCAAGGACAATGCCCACTGTAGCCCCTACGGGGGCACTGGACGAGTGCCGTGGAGTGTACCCCTGGCAAGGGCAGTGCCAGCCGATGGTGCCACTGGCAGCAGGACAATAACCAGGGCCAGAATGGGGCCAGGGATGCGTGGATGGTGGTGGGGGGGGCATGCGGGGGCAGAGTCTGCAGTGCCAACCAGCGGCACCATGTAGCCCGTTGGACCTGGTTGGGAACAGGGGTATGCGCCATGCTAACTTTTCAGTCTTTCACCCCTTGCAGACAGTGGATATTGGAATTCAACCAACAATGGTGACCTTCCTCCTAGTCGCCGCAGCCCTGGGGGATGTCCTGCGGCTGTACGAGCTGGAGCTGCTGGAGAAGGTGGAAGCTGCAGCTGGAGAACAGGAGGCAGCAGCTGAGGATGGAGAGCTGGCCGCCTAACAGGCCGAGGAGGGGGAGGAGGTGCAAAGGAGGCACCGCATGAGACCTCCCGTGTACCTGCATTGCCAGTCATTCGAGGATCTGCAGTCTGGGCATGCCGTCGAAGACTCTGGCAGAACAGAGGGACAGTGTGACATATCTTCCAGATCATGGTGCACCTGGCACCGCGGGGGAATGGGGAAAGGACACCCGCTCATGGTGGCCGTCAAGCTGGCGGTCACCCTGAACATTTGTGCAACGGGATCCTTCCATGCGCCGAGTGGAGATTCACTTGAGGAAGGAGCAGTGCTCCGAAAGCTAGTGATTTGAAACAAACTGTTGGTCTTTAACCTGGTGTTGTAAGACTTCTTCACATAAATATAGATAGGTGGTCAAGCCCCTATCACTAAACTGTGCCCTGCACCGGTGCCAACTTAACTGGTCTGTAACTTTTTGGCCATCCATGCCCTAACACTACATCCAGGTGGATCCCCAGATGGTACATCAGGAGTGGAAGTGGCCTGTTGTGATTGCAACCCTGTGACCTGGATCCCTGTTGGCAGCCATCTTCTGGGGCAATCGGGCCTGGATGGGCCCGGCAGCTGCTTGGGTGTCCCAGGAGGCATGGTGCCACCCTGTTCTGCCCACTGCCCACCAGATGTGCCAGGGACAGGAGGGGGGGGGAGTCCGAGATGCTGTGGTGTTCCGGCACCTTCCCTGCGGGAGTCACCAGCACGGACCCCATCATCTCCTCCCTCGGGGTGGCCGATGGCCATCAAGCTCCTCCATGAGACAGAGGTGTGAGCGGATCTAACCCCTGAGGCTCCCCTGCCACTTGGCACTGCCAGTCCTGGAGACCCGCCCTGGTCTCGGCCAGGGTCTGCATGCTCGCGGCCATGGAACACAAGGAATGGGCTATCTCTGTCAGGAACTGCGCCACATCACACTGTGACTGTACCACCACATGTTGGGTCTGTGACACATCAGCCAGTGATTGTGCCACCTCCCGCTGGGACTGGGCTACTTCCCTCTGTGTCTGTGCCTTGTCGGCCAGCACCTGGGCAATACACCTCCTCATGTAGTCCCTGGCTCTGTGACTGCATCTCCACAATCGATGGGACTGTCCATTCCAGACGCCCCAGACCTGTCTGGACAGCAGCTAGTTCCTGGGTTCGGCCTGCCCTCCGATCGTTCGCCCCCTCGGGTGTTCCTACCTCCACCTGATGTGCCGCAGCAGCTGTGTGGTGAGCCCCAGGGCACTGGACGGAGGAAAGGGAGGTCGCCGATGTGGAGGACGGCGCTGGGCGAGCAAGTGAGAGCAACTGCTTAGTTGCGGATCCTCATGACAGATGTGTGGACACCCCCCTCACCCTCACCCCCCTCAGCCCCGCAACCCCCCACTCACCCCACCCCCCACACCACCGCACCCCCCCCCCCCACCCCCCCTCACGTTTGTGTGGACCAGCACTGATCGGCGCCCCAACATAGCCTCCCTGGGAGGCCGGTGAATTGGAGGCAGCCATTGAGTCCCGCGCATATATGCCGTAAGTAGGTTTACGGACCTACCTTCACGAGTCATTCGGTCACGCCTATTTTGGGCAGGTTTCCGAATCCAACATCTCGCAAGGTGTCGGAAAATCCAAGGAGGCGCGGAGCCTGTCGGGAGGCTTGCTGCAAGCCTCTCCCGGCATTCACCGACCCCATTGCCCTCAAGTGAGAGCACAACGTGGTCGGAGATTCGCGCCCATTGAGTCTGGGGCCATTGCATTTGAGTTTCTCTAAATACCCAGACAATGTCTTTTCTGGAGCATGGGAGGGGAACCTGTCCAATTTCTTGGCCACCGAGCTCTATCTTCTCTATCTGAAAGCAGGCCTCACTCACAGCGCCATGGTCCACACCATGAATAGGACAAGGAAGCAGGTCCCGAATCTACCCCAGCTGGAATAGGGATTAAACACTGTGCTGTTGGCACCAATCTGATCCAAACCAACCGTCCAGCCAACCATGCCAATTAGCTCCCCAAATGAGTCCATGTTGCCGTGGCGACACACACTTTTACGTGCATGTTGTGGCCTGGAGATGTTGGTAAAGGCTCCAATTTTTTTTCATCATGTGGCTGACCAAGAATGTCTCCCACTGATCATTGGCGTGTGTTGGAAGGATTTACAAGTTGATACTTGTAGTAGCTGGGCCCTTTCAGGGGCGTATATCGGGAACGTCATATGACCCCCATTACCCAATGGGAATTGAGCCTGGGAATCTTGGTGCAGAGCATGGGTTTTTGTAACCAGACTAAATACCAGAGCTAGAAGTGATAACATCATGAAAGACTCTTGTGTAAATAAACCATTATAATCTGTTAGACACACTGACTAGTGTCACCAATCCTTCCTTTACCTGGTTGGCCACATTATGGACACATCTTCCTTGGCCATCAAGTCCTGGGACGAGACTTGAACCCAGAGGTTCCAGCTCAGAAGTAGGGATGCCACATAATACACTACAAGTTCTATAACATAATTAATTTATGTTACCATTTTATATGGACTTCCTCACCTTGATCAAATGATGGTATCATTTCAGCAAAGGTTCCCCTCAGTTGAGTTAATCCAATGCCCTGCTGTTTTCAAATGTGTAATTCCTAATACACGAGAATGAAGAGATTCAGCTGCCTCCAGCTATCCTGAGCCTGTTCCAAATTTTAAAAATCTATGTAAAAGTTCAAATGTAATGTTTCACTTGACACATGAACAATGAAAGCTTAAATGACACTCACTTAATTCATTGAACTATATAATTTTCCAATATCAAAACATTCCTCCAAATGACGTGAGATGATACACCAGAGGATATTGCTGAAACTGCTTTTGTTTCCCTTCATTCAGGCGCATGATTTAACTTTTAGATGGTTCTGGGCAACAGTAACCATCTACAAACCTCAGGCAGTCTAGGCAATTACAGCACCATGACTTTTGTGAAATAGAAAATAACTGAATCATTAACTGCTACCGAACTTGAAATATCAGAACATTGTTGCTCATAGGATCCTGGAACTGGTCAATTTACACAATTCAGTGGAGTAGATCTGACCACATTGAGGTCAACGGAACTAAAATAATCAACACAGAGAAAAAAGTGGGCTGTCAGCTCACTATCACATGTTACACAGAAAGCCAAGATATACCCCATTGGAGCGCACAAAGACTCCGTGAGACGAATAGAGTGAAGCCGATGAGGCTTTATTAAGCGTGTCTGTTCCCCCGCAGCTCGATAGTAAACTGGCCTGCGGGGGAAGATTCCGGCTTCTTATACTCCGCCTTCAGGGCGGAGCTTGAGGTCAACGGCCAACCAGGACCCGGGATCTGTCAGCCAATGACATTAGGGTTTCCAGTCCCACATGACCCCCAATACATACTACCACACCCATCAAGTGAAAGTGGATGTCACAATACACCTTGATGTCTCTAGCATTCTTTGTAAGTGACAGAGTATGCTAAATCAGTCATTTTCATTCTCAGGGTCGCAGCCCCCAGGTGATGCATGGGTGGGTGTCGAGAGGGTCGCGGGACCATCGGTCGCAGCGTTCCCGAGCACAGGAAGAAGTGCCCAACGGCCGCGACCGGCTTTTAAAAATGCCTGTTTTCAGAATGCCACCCGTCCCACGCATGCGTGCCCTCACAGCAGTGCGCAGGCCCAGAGTCCAGCGAGGCAAACCTGAGCCAGGAGAATATTCTTTTTAAAATTGATGGGGTCTTCTCTCCAGAAGTGGTGGCAGAGAGCATGTCGTGTGCTCTGGGCGTGTGAGAGATTCCCCCATTCTGTAGCTGCGAGCAGCGTTGGTGTGAGCTCCAGGGTCTCTGGTGAACAACCCATTAAGAAGAGGCTGAAATCAGGAACAAAGCAGCAGAAAGATGTGTGTTATATGCAGGGAAACACAAGCAAATGAAAGATTAAAACCCTCAAAACTTCAGAGACATTTGAAAACTAAATGTCGACTTTGAGGATAAACCTCTTGATTTTTTTCAACGGAAGCAGTGAGATCTTAAATCATCTGTGGAAGTCTTTAGCAGAAACGTAACAGTGAACGACAAAGCAAGTGAGATTGTGAGGACCAAGCAGGCTCACCTGTCACATTAAAGGTAAGTGAGAATGGTGGGTCGTGACGTTCGGCCAGTGTGGGTTGCAAAGGTCGCCAGGGTGGGCCGCGAAGGTCGGCCGGCATGGGCCCCGAAGGATAGCCAGTTGATTAAAATGGGTCCTGGGCAAAAAAGCTTGAAAAACACTGTGCTAAATCATAGTAACGTGGAAAATAAGAGCAGGTGCAGGCCATTTGGCCCAATCATAGCTGACCATTCCACTCAATAGCCTTTTCTTGCATGCCCCCCCCCATAGCCTTTGACCCTTTTGACCCCAGAGCTAGATCTAAGTCTTTCTTGAAAACATACAGGACGTGATTTAATCAAATGGGAACTATGGCTCATAGCGAGTGCGTTTGGCCACATGTTTCCTGGCGCACGCAGCGGCAAAAAACACAAAGCTACCTAACGTGACTCTGGTTAGATACGGGGTCTCAGCAGGGGAGGCGTGGCTGAGTCCACTCTTAGTCCTGTTTCCTGCACTGAGGAGCCCCGCTCACCAAAACTCCTCAATGCAGGGAGAGTAAATGGTGTTCTGATCTTCCGAGCCTCCAACACGAGCCCCCCAAGCCCCAGCTCACCACAAAGGGGGCTCCTCCTAAGCCCACCAGACCCACGCAGGGCATGCCTGGGCCCGATCACCATCGCGTTAAAAATGCCTGCTTGGCATCTGGGCAGTGCCAGCCTGGAACCCGACAATGCCCCTGCCAGCTGGCAGTGCCATCTGGGCAACTTGGCAGTGTCCATCTGCGACTCAGATGGCAGTGCCAGGGTGCCAGGCTGGCATACCAAGATGCCCAGGTTGTACCAGCAGTGCCAGGGTACCACTGTGCCCAGAAAACATGCACCTGGGGGCCTCCAATTTCCTGGGACACCCCCACGAATGCCGTTCCGTCTGGTCCCCGTTTCTGGAGACTAGTACGGAACGGCACACTCCCAAGTTCTCCAAGGCAAAGCGGATAGATCCAAGCTCCTTGGTTACCTCAGACCAGCTGTCTCGCTCTAACATGCAGATTTGCCAAAAGGTGATCCCACCCACAATGGACAGCTTTCACATTGAGCCGTCATGCCAGATCGCGTTAGATCTCGCGAGGGTTGACAAGCTTAGATCTCAGGAGTGGGGTCTCCCATCATTTACCGGCCATGTTGTGCCCCGGTGCGCTGCTTTTCGGGTGCAGTGTGGCTGGTAGATCGCGCCCACAAAGTTGTGGCCTCAACTACTTTCTGTTATAGCGAATTCCACAGACTCACCACTCTCTGGGTGTAGACATTTCACCTCATCTCAGTCCTAAATGGTCTACCCCATATCCTCAGGCTGTGACACCATCGGGAACATCCTTCCTGCATCTATCCTTTCTTGTCCTGTTAGAATTTTATCGGTTTCGATGAGATAAACCTTGGCTGCACTCCTTCAATAGCAAGAACATCATTCCTCAGATAAGGAAGCCAAAACTGCACACAATATTCCAGGGGTGGCCTCACCAAAGCCCTGCATAATTGCAGCAATGCATTCTGCTCCTGTACTGAACCCTCTTGCAATGAAGACTAACAAACCATTTGCCTTCTTTACCGCTTGCTGACCCTACATGCTTACCTTCAGTGGCTTGTGTACGAGGACACCCAGGTCTCCTTCCACATTCCCCTCTCTCAATCTATAGCCATTCAAATAATAATTTACCTTCTTGTTTTCTCTACCGAAGTGGATAACCTCACATTTATCCACATTATACTGCATCCACCATTCATTTGCCCACTCATACAACTTATCATAAATATGTTACTGCCAACTGGTGACTTCATTGCAATACTCACCACTCTTACTTCCGCTAAATTGAGAACTTGTTCATCTGGATACCTTTGATGTTATCCGTCTTATTTCACTGACATGTCAACGTCTGGCTGCACGAGTCTGGGTAAAATGAGTTGTGTGCCATACACAAACTTATGGATCAAATGATAGCTTTGTCCCTTGATGCGACCATCAATTCATACGAGACGGAGAGTTGAAGTGAACAGTGGTTTTAATCAGCTAGAATTGTGCCTGCCTGCGACTGCTCTGTACTGAGTGCCACCTACAGGCTGCAGCTCTATATACCTCCCCCGAGGGGGTGGAGCCACAAGGGCCTCAACATAACACAATACAATGCAATGCAATTACAATGGTGAATGGTAGCAGTAATACATTCACCACATTCACCCCCCTGTTAAAAATTGAAGTCCAGCGGGGCTGAAGTGGGCTCACAGATCGAGTCTGTCTGGCGTCTTGATCGTTCGCTGCGATCGCCTGAGCTCTGGTTTCGCTGCGGGCACGGGTGTTGAACTCGTCGTTGCGGGCACGGGTGTTGGGCTCGTTGACTCCAGGAGCGTCTCTTCTGGAGCTTCATCACTGTAGGTTGGTGATGGGGTGAGGGGGTATGTAGGCCATGTAGGGGCGGGGGCAGTGTTCGGTGTAGGGTGGGGGCGGGGTAGGTGATGGTCGCAGGGGAACCGGCGGGTGCCAGATCCCGGAGGGGAAACTGTATCTTGTCGGCCGTCGTGGTGCGCCACGTAGGCATACTGGGGGTTGGCGTGAAGGAGCTGGACCCTCTCGACCAGAGGGTCGGACTCAAGGCTCCTCACATGCTTTCGGAGGAGGACAGGCCCCGGTGTTGTCAGTCAGGACGGAAGCGAGACCCCGGAGGTGGATTTCCTGAGGAAAACAAATAGGCTGTCGTGAGGGTTCTCGTTCGTGGCTGTGCAGCGCAGCGACCTAATGAAGTGGAGCGTGTCGGGGAGGACCTCCTGCCAACGGGAAACTGGGAGACTCCTAGACCGTAGGGCCAGAAGGATGGCCTTCCATACCGTCGCGTTCTCCCTCTCCACCTGTCCGTTTCCCTGGGGGTTGTAACTGGTAGTCCTGCTCGAGGCAATGCCCTTACCGAGCAGGTACTGATGCAGCTCATCGCTCATAAACGAGGAGCCCCGGTCACTGTGGACGTAAGTGGGGAAACCGAATAGGGTGAAGATACAATGCAGGGCCTTAATGACAGTGGCCGAGGTCATGTCGGGGCATGGTATGGCAAAGGGGAAACGGGAATACTCGTCAACGACGTTAAGAAAATACGCGTTGCGGTCAGTGGAGGGGAGGGGCCCTTTGAAATCGATGCTGAGGCGCTCAAAGGGGCGGGAGGCCTTCACCAGGTGGGCCTTGTCTGGACGATAGAAGTGCGGTTTGCACTCCGCGCAGACTTGGCAGTCCCTGGTCATGGCCCTGACCTCCTCATGGAGTAGGGCAGGTTGTGGGCCTTGATGAAATGGAGAAGTCGGGTGACCCCCGGGTGACAGGGGTCATTGTGGATGGCCCGGAGTCGGTCATCTTGCGCGCTGGCGCATGTGCCACGGGACAGGGTATCTGGGGGACGATACACAACATCGTAATTATAGGTGGAGAGTTCGATCCGCCACCTCAAGATTTTATCATTCTTGATCTAGCCAAGCTGTGTTTGTTGAACATAAAGGCTACCATTGGTCGGTGATGAGGGTGAACTTCCTTCCAGCCGAGTAGTGCCTCCAATGCCGCACAGCTTCCACAATGGCTTGAGCTTCTTTTTCGACTGAGGAGTGTCGAATCTTGGAGGCGTTGAGGGTACGGGAAAAAAAGGCTACGGGCTTGCCTGGTTAAGGTTAGCGGCCAGGGCGACATTGACGCGTCGCTCTCCACCTGGAACGGGATGGACACGTCCACCGCGTGCATCGCGGCTTTGGCAATATCTGCCTTGATGCGGCTGAAGGCCAGGCGGGCCTCAGTTGTCAGGGGGAAGATGGTGGCTTTGATAAGTGGGCGGGCTTTGTCCGCATAGTTGGGGACCCGCTGGGCATCTTTTCAGGACCTTGGGACAGTGGGGTAGGGGGAGTTGCAGGAGGGGGCGCATGCGGTCGGGGTCGGGCCCTAGGACTCCGTTTTCCACGACATAGCCGAGGATGGCCAGTCGGGTTGTGCGGAAAACGCCTTTCTCCTTGTCATAGGTGAGATTGAGGGCTTGGGCGGTTTGGAGAAACTTCTGAAGGTTGGCGTTGTAGTCCTGCTGATCATGGCCGCAGATGGTGACGTTATCCAAGTACGGGAACGTGGCCTGCAGCCCGTACTGGTCCACCATTCAACTCCATCGTTCTTTGGAAGACCCAGACCCCGTTGGTGCTGCCGAAGGGAACCCGGAGGAAGTGGAAGAGGCGGCCGTCTGCCTCAAAGGCCGTGTAGTGGCGATCTTCCGGGCGGATTGGGAGCTGGTGACGGGTTTATAGTCGGCGGTGAAGTTCGCGAAGAGCGGGGGAGGGGCAACCTTGAGGGTCGTGAGGCTACATATGGTGAGAGGGGGTAGGGGCCCGCCGAACTTCAGGGTCAGGCTCCTGAGGTTGCACTGGAAGTCCAGTCCTAAGAAGAGAGGAGCACAGAGGTCGGGGAGGACATAGAGTTTAAAATTGGCGTACTCGGCGCCCTGTATCGTGAGGTTCGCGACACAGTACCCCCGGATCTGCACTGAATGCGATCCGGAAGCTAGGGAGATTGTTTGGAATGCGGGGCAAATTTGGAGAGAATAGCGCCTTACCACGTCCGGATGGATGAAGCTCTCCGTGCTCCCAGAGTCAAACAGGCAGGGCGTTTCATGCCCATTGACCCGGGCGGTCATCATCGAGTTCTTGAGGTGCTTGGGCCGTGACTGGTCGAGGGTGACAGCACCGAGCTGTGGGTAGCCGGCGTGGTCGGAGGGGGTGGGGCGGTCCCAAGATGGCAGCCCCCGTCAGTCGCACGTGTCGGGCGGCGCTGAAGATGGTGGCCAAGATGGCGGCCCCCGTCGGTCGCACGTGTCGGGCGGCGTTGGAGATGGCGGCCAAGATGGCGGCCTCCATGAGTCGCACGTGTCGGGTCGGGTTAAAGATGACTGCCCCCACGGACAGCACGAGGCTTATGACGCGTCCGAAGGGGGCGGTACCGGCAGGCACACAGCCACACTGCGGGGTCTGCGGGCCTCTGAGTCTGAAAGTCGGGCCTGTGATTTAGGAGCTTTGGATCTGGCCAGGCAGACTTTGGCAAAGTGTCCTTTCTTGCCGCAGTCGCTACAGGTCGCGTTCCGAGCCGGGCAACGCTGCCTGGGGTGCTGGTTCTGACCGCAGAAATAGCAGGGCAGCCCCCCGGGTTGGGCGGGCAGCCGCGTGGCACAGGCTTGGGACACCCTCTGGTCGGGTGTCCACGAGGGGATCGCGTGGTCGAGGAGGAAAGCATTGGGGCTCTGAAACGCTACTTCTAAGGAGGTGGATAGTTTTACCGTCTCTTCTAGGTCGAGGGCGTCCTTTTCAAGCAAGCGCGTTCTGAAGTAGTTGGACGGACTCCAGCCACATAGGTGTCCCGGATGGCGAGTTCTATATGCTGTGAGGCCGAGACGTCCTTGTAGTTGCAGTTTCGAGCGAGTACCTTCAGATCGCGTAGGTATTCCTCCAGCGATTCCCCGGGGCGTTGACGACGAGTGGTGAGGAGATGCCGCGCGAACACTTCGTTCACCGGCCTCACGTACTGCCTTTTCAGGATCGCGACCGAGTCTGCGTACGTGGTCGCTTCCTCGATCTGCACGGAGATTCTGTGGCTCACCCGGGCAATGAGGAGACTCAGTTTCTGTTCCTCGGTGATGGTGGGCGAGGAGGTGGCGGCGAAGTAGGCCTCGAAACAGCGGAGCCAGTGCGAAAAAATTCCTTTGGCTTCAGCTGCCTGTGGGTTGCGTTCCAGTCGATCAGGTTTAAGGGCTGCTTCCATACCGATATTGTAGCTGATTAAATTGATGCGACCATCAATTCACACGAGACGGAAAGTTGAAGTGAACAGTGGTTTTAATCAACTAGAACTGTGCCTGCCTGCGACTGCTCTGTACTGAGTGCCGCCTACAGGCTGCAGCTCTATATACATCCCCTGAGGGGGCGGAGCCCACGAGGGCATCAACATAATACAATGTAATGCAATTACAATGGTGAATGGTAACAGTAATACATTCACCACACCCCTGTGATTTTATTTTGTCCCACAGTCATTTTGGTTATGCTCTAACCGAATGCTGTTACATCTAATTAACACGGAATAATGGATACCCATCCAGGAATACCTGGATGGAGGGGAAGGAGGGGAGGAGTCGTGTCCGGGAATATTCCAAGAAAAGTTTTGGAAACAGCTGGCACATGTCAATGATCATTGTTATTGTGAAATGGCTGCTCATTCTGTCACGGATGTTTAAGGTAAAGCGGTGTCATAGTGGTATTGTCACTGCAGTAGTCATTCAGAGAACCAGGGTAATGCTCTATGGTCCCTGGGTTCGAATCCCACCATGGCAACTGGTGAAATTTGAATTCAATAAAAATCTGGAGTTAGAAGTCTAATGATGACCATGAAACCATCGCTAATTGTCGCAAAACCCCATCTGGTTCACTAATGTCTTTCAGGGAAGGATATCTGCCGCGTCTCCAGACCCACATAGTGATGCGGTTAACCCTTAACTGGCCCCCTCTGAAATGAGCTAGCAAGCCACTCAGTTCAAGTGCAATTAGGGATGGGCAACAAATGCTGGCCCAGCCAGAAACACCCCCATCCCAGGAATAAATAATAAAATAAACATTAGAAATAGGGGTTTCAGCCATTCAATTCGATCAGGACTATTCTTCGAACTCAACTGCAGTGTTTGCCTACTTATCCATGGCACTCCCGTTGTAGTTTGTGTTAAATGGAATATTAGTTGTTATGAGAGAAATGCGAAGTGTCCACGTACAAATAGGATTTAAGTATTCTTGACACAGACTTCAGTGAAATGTGTGGTGTGCAAATAGACCTTTCAAAAATTTGTTTTACACTGAAGCCTGGACCACAAACTAGTGAGTTGTGGTAATTCATAGAATCCATTCAGTGCAGAAGGAGGCCATTTGGCCCATCGAGGGGGTCCTAGGTAGGGCTGAAAGAGCGCTCTGCCTAGGACCACTCCCCTGTCCTATCCCCGTAACCCCACCTAACCTGCTCAACTCTGGACATTAAGGGGCAATTTTACCATGGACAATCCATCTAACCTGCACACTTTTGGACTGTGGGAAGAAACCAAAGCACCCGGAGGAAACCCACGCAGACACGGGGAGAAAATGCAAACTCTACACAGACTGTCACCCAGGGAGCCTTTTCAAAATCATCTGATTCCCTGCTGAGTCCTGGGAGGTCGGGGCATGAACAGGAATGGGTGAGTGGGGGGATGGACATAGTTCAGAGTTGCCAATGGTCCACAGAGCGCCTGCTCCATTTGGGTCTGTTGTGTTATGCTTCTTCATGTAGCATATGCTGCTTCCTTGATGTATGCTCTGACAAAGGAAGGTTCAGACTTGGAGATAGGTTTAACGCATCTATTGAACAGTGAACAATTCTCCTACTTGAGTCCGACCCTGCTGCTAATCTTGCTCGAGAAACTCAATCTAACTAACCAGTCTGCTCTAAGCCACGTGTGGGTGTGATGCTTCCGATCTGCCCCTGTCTCTCTGAGTGTCGCCTATGGAAAAGAGAAAGAGCATGTGTGCCCTGTCCATTTATATGGTTTGCTCCCTTGTGGTAGTGTCACCTCTGGGTGCCTTGACTGCCCATTGGTTGTGTCCTAGTCTATGTGTTCATTAGCTGTATGTCTGCATGGCATGATGTCTCTGGTGCTCCTTCTAGTGTTTACTTAGCCTTAGTGTATTTGCATTAACCCTTTGTGTATTTACAGTGATGCATATCACCACATTCCCCCTTTTTCGTGTTACATATTTTCTGTACAGTGTTAAAGAAAATTGAACAAAATAGGTAGATAAGTGATGACATGTACAAGTCATGATGACAGTGATGATTAATCAACACCAAATAATATGTATGAGTCCAAAGTTCACAAATTTATAGGTCGAGTGGCTTTCTTGTTTTGTTATGGAAGTGTCGATGTTGACGTTGTCATTTCCTTGTGAATGCCGTCAGTGTTCCTGCGCTTGAGTAACCAAGAAGTCATCAGGAGGTGTGTAAATGGTCAAATCACTTTGTTGTCTGATTTGGACTCTTTTTTTTCTATGCTTGTGGTAGCGATGCAGTCTGTCATCTGTGTCGTCCGACCTGGACTGTTTCTTGTGATTGCGATATTGATGCAGTATGTCCTCTGCCTTGAAAGCTGGTTTTCTTGTTTGTAGTGGAGCAAACTCAAATCGGTGAGATTAGCTATCATGCCATGGTATGGCTGTACTCTTGCCAGTGTTAGGAGCTGTGCCGTTACATTGTCCTGCATTTGCAGAGTTGTATCGTGTCGTACCAGTTGATGTTCCATTGTTGCTTTTGTTGTGTTTGTCATTGACGTTGGTGCCTTTGGTACGCTTCTTGTTGTTGTCTTTGTTGTTGTTTTCATAGGTTTTGTTGTCGTGTTTGTTGCGCTCAATGACCACACCGAGTGGAGAATTTGAGTCCTTCACAAAGTTACTTGTGTCAGTGTCCTTTGTGGCATCTGCTGTTTCATTGAGCGTGTCGTCTCTGATTCCTCGGCGCTCCCCGTTTGGAGTCATGTCCGGTTCACTGGAATCATCTTTGGCTTGTCGATGCTCCCCGTCTGGAGTCCTTTCTGGTTCACCTGAATCAGCTTTGGTTTCTTGACACACCCCGTCCGGAGTCAGTTCAGGTTCACTTGAATCATCTGAGGTGTCACTTGAATCATCGGAGATGTCTTGATGCTCCCCGTCCGGAGTCAAAACGTTCAGGAATGCATTTTCTTGTGGAAAGGCTCGAGTGGATGAGGTTTGAATTAACGTGGTGTCACTGGAGTCACTAGTAGCCTCACTTTGATTGTCGAGTGCCTCTGTACATACTAGCTGAGATGTCGCACATCTTGTATGGGAATTGTGAAGCCTTTGTCACTTGTCGCACATACAGTGGGTAAACCTTCAGTGTCTTCTTGTCGGTTAGATGAGCTGGGTAGACTGTCAGAGTCTTCTTCTGGTGGCTCAAATAATCTGGGTAGACTGTCATAGTCGTCTTGCTGTGCACTTGAGCGTGGCAGACTTGCATCGTCTGCTGCTGGTTGCTCAGATAAGGTTGCTAAACCTTCATGGTCTTGCTCATGCAAGGACTGCGCTCTGGAGTCTTGCGTTGCTTCCATCGTGGAGTCTGTCAACGAGGTCGCTGTGGAGGCTTGTACCGCTCTCTTTGTGGAGTCTGGCATCGTTCCCTGTGTGGAGCCATGCAGTGGTCTCACTGTGGAGTTGGTCTGTGCGCTCTCAACGGAGTCGTGCAGTGGTCTCGCTGTGAAGTTGGTCTGTGCGCTCTCAACGGAGTCGTGCAGTGGTCTTGCTGTGGCGTCTTTCTGTGTTCTCTGTGTGGAGACGTGCAGTGGTCACTGTGGAGTCTGTCATCGCTTTCTGTGCGGAGTCGGGGACTCTTTGTGGTGCGTGGACTAGTCTCTGTGTGGAGTCGGGGACTCTTCGTGGTGCATGGACCACTCCCTGTGTGGAGTCGGGGACTCTTCGTGGTGCATGGAGAACCGTTCGTGGTGGGTGGACCACTGGTTTGGCGTGGGCTTGTATCTCTCTTTGTCTCTTGGCGTCAGGCCGCTCTCTGTGGGCTTGTACCGCTTTCTGTCTCTTGGCGTCAGGCTACTCTCTGTGGGCTTGTACCGCTTTCTGTCTCTTGGCGTCAGGCTACAGCAGAATCCTGTACTTCTGGGTTAGGATGTCGTCTCTGCTGGGCTGAGGATCCTCAAATCCGAAAAACTCGTCCATGTCTGCATCGAATTCTTCACTGTACAACACATCTCGTTGCGGTTCAGATTTACGGTCGCCACATCCAATGATGAAATCATCGTCTGAGTCGTAGTCTTCAAGGACCAAATCATTTCTTTGGGTGGTGCTAACTGCTTGTTGCAGGGTTTTGCGGAGGTTCCTTTCAGCTACTGGTCGAAGTTCAGGCATTGTGCTGTCATTCCAGGTGAAAGAATTATGTTTTATGGCTTTAAAAAAATGTTACTTATTGTCGGGCATTTCCCCTTTAAGTGGCCGTGGTCCGGGGGCCTCTGACATCATGACGCTTGTGACGTAGAGCATAGGAATGGATCGCACATGTACAGATCACTTTTCCTTTACTTTGCGCTCTTTGCGAGAGTAACTCAATCTAACTAACCAGTCTGCTCTAAGCCACGTGTTGGTGTGATGCTTCCGATCTGCCCATGTGCCTCTCACTGAGTGTCGCCTGTGGAAAGAGAAAGAGCGTGTGTGCCCTGTCCTTTCATATGGAATGCCCCCTTGTGGTAGTGTCACCTCTGCGTGCCTTGACTGCCCATTGGTTGTGTCCTATTCTATGTGTTCATTAGCTGTATGTCTGCATGTCTCTGGTGCTCCCTCTAGTGTTTACTTAGTCTTAGTGTATTTGCATTAACCCCTTGTGTATTTACAGTGATGCATATCACCACAGGGTCCGCATGAAATGCAAGTCATGACAAAATACTTACATTTTTGTCCCTTTAAAGGCTGCCGGTTCAAAGGGCAGCACGGTGGCACAGTGGGTTAGCTCTGCAGCCTCACGGCGCCGAGGTCCCAGGTTCAATCCCGGCTCTGGGTCACTGTCCGTGTGGAGTTTGCACATTCTCCCCGTGTTTGCGTGGGTTTCGCTCCCACAACCCAAAGATGTGCAGGGTAGGTGGATTGGCCACACTAAATTGCCCCTTAATTGGAAAAAAAATGAATTGGGTACTCTAAATTTATTTTTAGAAAAGGCTGCTTGTTCATGTGCAGTATACCCAGGAAACCTGAGTGAAGCATTCACAGTGCATCATTTGTCCATTTACTGCTGAATGTGGGAGTTACATCCAAAAGCAAGCACAACGACCCATTAGCATGTTCAGCGAGTCAAACACCAGTTTCAGACAGGCACTCTGGCTTCCCATTGTGCACTTTCAGGTGCAAAGGGGCGTAGTAGATCGTGCAAGATTCACACCCCCAATCTCATTTTCCGCTGACAAAATGAGCGTGACGCGGACTAATTGCTTTTCCCAAATCTCAAGTCACAAGCTTTACAAGACAATTCACCGACCTTATAAAAGGACAAGACAATTCACAACAGCTGTATATTTAGCTTTAAACTTCAGGTCACATCAGTCCCTGCAGGAAATAAACACTCAGGTCACATGGAAATTGGAAGAGCTCAAATGGGTGCAACCTCCACTGCACCACCTGTAGTAACAGACTTCAGATCTTCTACATGCCTGGCCTTTAATCTCTTACTTCGAGGGGAAGCCCATTTCCTGCTCTCTCGAATTGATGCCTTGATCACTCTGTGAGTGTCAGATATACAAGAATGAATCAGTACACTGGATCCTGTCAGATGCAACATATTGAATTAGTCAATCACAAGAAGTGTCAGATGCCAAACTTGGAGTGGATCGAAATATTGCATTCCTTCTTCTTGAGTTCTCTTGCCCGAAGGCAAGTCCTTGGCAATTATCCACTGGACCCCAGCAAAGGGCTGTGATTTATTAGTATGCAAAGAGGGGGGAGGTACGCCCTAACTCTACCGCAGCAGGAATGTGGATTGAACCCTGTGCTGTTGGCATTAAACTAATCCACAACTATCCACCTAGCCAACCAGCCATCCCTGGCATTGCATTCCTTACTTGCTACCCCCAAAAAAATCAATCTTTTCTTATTTAACACACAGCATCGACATCATCTCATGAAAGCAGACTGCCTGAAACCATACCTGAATCTATGTGGTCCTGCAATATACCCCTGATGGAGCACCTTGTTGTACAAGAAGAGATTCTGTTTCCATTACCTTTTTTCTGTAGATGTGCAAATCGCTTTCCACATACAAGAAATGCTCAGCATCTGCATTGGAACAACTTTGAAAGAAGACATCAGAGGCCCCATGCGCAGTCAGCAAGGGAGGTGAGCAGAAGTTAGTAAAATCAGTGAGGTCCAGGTTTGCCTTCAGCAAGGGTTCGGAGATTTCATGGAAACTGATTTTTTTTGTAGCTAATGGTACTGTTGGCCTGTGTCCAGAAGTATGTCCCACGCGCTTGTCAGTGATATCGAGTAACAACCCCGAGACACAAATTTCAGTTTAAACAGTCACAATGTTTTATTGCGCGAAAGCAACTTACTAACAAAATGTCATAATTACATAAAGTAAAACTATTCTCATGTATGTGTGTATGTGATATTATCCACCTGTCCTTAGGTCAATCAGGCCTGGTGCAGGGGTACTACTTCACCAAGGCCCACTTTGGACTGTCTTCTGGCGAGTTGCTCCAGGTCTCTCTCCCTGTCTCTGGTTCTCCTGCATTGAACAGTTGCAAGTCTTCTTTTATTCCTCTTTTTTTTCTCAGACTCTGGAATTCAACTTATCAGTTGTACTGTACTGCTATTCAATGTATTTCCTGGGCCCATCCTGCTGAATGGCCTGCGGGTAGCACCTCTTATCTCGCGTCCTATTCTACACAATAGGACACGATAGGCCCACCTGCTGGTGGGGACATCTCCGGCTCCAAATGTTGTGGTGTTCCAGTATAATACTCCAGAAAATAGCACGTCTTGCAGTTTGTTTTCAGTGAGCTTGTTGTCCTTCAGGAATGTGATCAGCAGTCTCTAGTAATGAGATTAACTCCTCACTGGGTGTCACAGCCCCCACTCTGATCCTTGAGGCTCAGCCGAGGAGGAGCACACACACACAACATACATTGATCGCTGTGTTACACCCCATTTTAAATTCTACTCTAGCTTCAGGTATAGCATGACTACAACATAACACTACAGGTGAGGCAACCTCTGATACACAAAACAAACCTCTCGATTTGTTTTTAAATACAGAAAACATACACAGAATAATACCCAAACTTGTATCTGTAAAATCTCCGACACTTTCGACCAGTTCACTTACTCAAAGGTTTACCTAAGGTGTCTCTAATAACGAGGCGAACAAGCCACAACACAAATTCAAGTTAAACAATATTTATTTAACACACAATGTACCCGCGTACTACACACAAAGATAATCTAGAGGTACCCAAGATTGGTTTGTACTACCCGTAAGGATGGCTTGTTGGTCGTGGAGCTGATTCGAGAGCCCCTCTGGTTCGTCATCATGAAGGTGGTTCTCGCTGGCAGTCTCTTCCTTCCTGTCATGATATCCAGGTGAACATCATAGCACATACATACATACATACTGATGGACAGATCAACGGACCAATCAACACACACACACAACACAACAGTCAATCACAGGCAAGAGCATACACAGTACAAAACAGGGAACACGACACTTCCTGGGAACTCGAGGACGAGACAGCTCAGGGCACAGAGCTCACAGCAAGCCACTCAGACATCCACCATGTGCTGAGTGCCACTACAATATAGGATTAAGAGGAGGTCCACAGATTCAAGAGTTATGATCGAACCTCAGTAAACAGTATACAACTGTAAATAGATGTTTGAAATAAAACTGAGTTGTACCATTCGCAACTGTGTTGGTTCGTCTGTGTAGCAGAGTACCCAACACTTCACTTCCTTCCTTCTCTGGTCTGGTCTGGTTGGTCAAGGTCACTTCCCATGTTGGGTCTTTGCTCCTGAGGTGCCTATTTTTATCCTCTTGGTCTTCGCGCCCTTTTTCTTCTTCCCTTGGTCTCTGCCAATGGGGTATCGGGAGGTGGTCTCAGTGGCCAATGATCCAATTGATGCTTGATTGACAGGGACTCTGGGTCCGCCCCAGGTGTCTATCCCCGGTGGCCCTGTTCTATAGTACAGGGCCAGATGACAACAGCTTTCCCATTGCTTCCCATAGAGGCAAGTATTCTATTAGGCAGTTGCATACATGCATCGTGGCTGAGCATATATCTGGGAGTATATATCTAAAGTTAATCCAACAAGAACCCCCAGATAAATGGTCCCTGAGATAAATGAATGGTTGGGGAGTGCCACACCAGAAAACTGTCTTGTATGTGCTCCAAATAATCCAAACCAATATGGAAACAAGGCAGAATTGAGGCATACTCAACCAGTAGCAAAAGCCTGAATTAATCTTCAAATTGACTTTTTGGGCCAATTGCCATTCTGTAAAAGAGGTTATGAGTGGGAATATATGTTGGTGCTTCACTGTACAGGCTACTGCTGCTAGCTCAACTGCTTCAGCTGACATGTCGGATGGTAGTTTCAGACTTATCTCATCCACTATTCTCATATTTTGTGTCACCAGGACTCCACATCCTGTTTTCCTTTTCTTCTGTTTTTATAAATTTAGAGTACCCAATTATTTTTTTTCCAATTAAGGGGCAATTTAGTGTGGCCAATCCACCTACCATGCTCATCTTTGGATTGTGGGGGTGAAACTCTCGCAGACACGGGGAGAATGTGCAAACTCCACACTGACAGTGACCCAGGGCTTGGATCGAACCTGGGTCCTCAGTGGTGTAGGCAGCAGTGCTAACTACTGTGCTACCATGTCGCCCACCACATCCTGTTTTCCTGACACCATGTTCAACCATAGATGATCCATCTACAAAATATTTGACGGAGTTTCTCTCTCTCATCTCCCCCCCACAGGTTTTGACACAAAGGGATCCTTCAGGGCCTGAGCATCCACGACCTCACATTTGTGAAGTTCACCACGATACTGTAAATTAGGGGCTAACAGAGGTGTCGAGGAGTTCTTTGTGCATATACGTCTTTGCCTTGGAGCAGTAAGGTCCAATGTTCAAGGCGATTTGGGGAAACATTTCCATCCTTCAGCCATTTGTCTAATAGCAGCTGGATGGGTGTATGTTCTGTTAACACTGTTATGGGACAGCAGATTATTTGGGGTGGAGGACAGATGCGCAAAATGTGCAGGAGGACCGGCGAACCATGACCCCATGTTTTGGGCATGTCCGAAGCTTAGGGGATTTTGGCAGGGGTTTGCGGACGTCATGTCCACGGTGTTAAAAACAAGGGTGGCGCTGAGTCCAGAAGTGCCGATTTTCGGGGTGTCGGAAGATCCGGGATTCCAGGAGGAGAAAGAGGCAGATGTTCAGGCCTTTGCTTCCCAGGTAATCCGGAGACGGATACCATTAGCATGGAGGGACACAAAGCCCCCAAAGTCGGAGACCTGGCTATTGGACATGGCTAGCTTTCTCTGTTTGGAGAAAATCAAGTTCGCCTTGAGAGGGTCACTGTTAGGGTTCGTCCGGAGGTGGCAACCGTTCGTCGACTTCTTTGCGGGAAATTAATCAGCAGCAGACAGCGGGGGGGGTGGGGGGGGGGGGGGGGGGTGGCAGGGAGAGTAGTTTAGATTAGAGTAGGGGGTCAATAAGGGTGGGACTTATCATAGAATTAGAATTTACAGTGCAGAAGGAGGCCATTCGGCCCATCGAGTCTGCACCGGCTCGTGGAAAGAGCACCCTACCCAAGGTCCACACCTCCACCCTATTCCCATAGCCCAGTAACCCCACCCAACATTAAGGGCAATTTTGGACACTATGGACAATTTAGCATGGCCAATCCACCTAACCCACACATCTTTGGACTGTGGGAGGAAACTGGAACATCCGGAGGAAACCCACGCACACACGGGGAGAATGTGCAGACTCCGCACAGACAGTGACCCAACCCGGGAATCGAACCTGGGACCCTGGAGCTATGAAACAATTGTGCTATTCACAATGCTACCGTGCTGACTTGTACGAGAGGTAAATGGCTTTTGCACTATGTTTATGGTTTCATGGATATTGTTTATTTTGTTGTTATCCCTATACCAAAAATACCTCAATAAAATGTTTATTTTAAAAAAAACACTGTTATGGGACTAAATCCTGTGACATAAGCAAAATGTTGCACTTCCCAAAAGACCACTGACAAGTGCCTTTCAGCGAGTGTACAGGTCTTCTCTCCTGCTGTAAGAATCCTTTAGGCTTATGCCACAGGACAAAGATTACCATGTTTATCCTGGAGAAGTACTGCCGACAGGGCTTTCTCTCCCACAACTGTAAGGACAAGGTACCTGTAACAATGCTTCCTTAAGGTTAGTCACTGCCTGAGTCTGCTTGTCATTTCATTCCCAAATCCCATTTTTCTTTAATAGTGTGTACAGGGAGGCAGCCTTTCCTGCAAATCCCTCACTATGATTATGGCAATAACCTACCAATCCTAAAAAGGACTGTAAAGACTGCACATCCATTGGGATAGGGAGTTGAAGTATCGTACACATTCATTTGTCATCTATGGAATGCATTCCTGCTAATAATACAATGCCAGAATATGACACATTTTCTTTCATTGCTTGGGTATTTTTAGGATTTGCCTTGACTCCGATCTGGGTTAATAGAACTAACAGTTTGTCTAGGAGAGTTAGGTGCCCTGCCCTAGTCTCTGTTTGCAAAAATAAGTCATCAATGTCCTGTACCAAACATTCTGGGCGTGAGAACCCTTGTAACCCAGTCACCATTCTTTGGTGAAAGATCGATGGAGCTGTTATGGAATCCCTGGGGGAGGCTAGTCTAGGTGTACTATTGTCCTTGGAATGTAAACACAAATTTATATTGTGTAGCTAAGGGCGCAGACCAAAAGCCATTCCTAATATCGAGAACTGTGAACCATTTAGCTCTCAGTGTTTGTTTCATTAGTGTTTCAGGGTTCTCTATAGTCGATTGTTAATCACCATAATCCATCTTGCTTCGGAGCAGGCCATATAGGTGAATTGGTGGTTGATACCACGGGTCGCAGCACTCCCTGTTGGAGCAAGCAATCCTGTATATTTCTTACATGTCCCTCAGCATTTTTAAAATATAAGTTTTGAATACCCAATTCTTCTTTTTTCCAACTAAGGGGCAATTTAGTGTGGCCAATCCACCTACCCTGCACATCTTTGGGTTGTGGGGGTGAGACCCACGCAGATATGGGGAGAATGAGCAAACTCCACACGGACAGTGACCCGGGTCCTCGGCGCCGTGAGGCAGCAGTGCTAACCACAGCGTCATATTACTGCCCCCACTCACTCAGCATTACATGGGAAGCTGTACTGTTTCTAGGGCGATGGTCAGGTCCCTCCAAGGGACAATCCACAATCACGCTTATTGGTGGCAAAGGCCCGATCAGGTGTTTGAATTATCCTCTGCACATCTGGATCGTCTTACATTTCTGTCAGCTTTACCCAAAAAGTAGCCATGTAACAAACTTGTTCTGTATATTCCCTCAAATGTATTAGCGATGGTCTCATTCTATCAGGGTGACACCAGATATAATGGTTAACTGTGTCCCACATAAAGCCTACTCTCAAAATGTTCAAATTATCTCTCCCCAAATCTACCGGAACATATTTATGTTGGAATTCATAATCTCCAATCTGTAAAGTTAATTTCTGCGTCATAATACTGGTCTGTGAATGTCCCGTAAATCCCACGCAAAGCTATGGTCTGGGTGGTTTGCCAATCAGAGTCGTATCATTGGCTAGTGTTTAAAATTGTCTTAGAGCCTCCGTTGCCCAATAAAAAATTAGCGGAAGGGCCTCCTACCCTGCAGGCAATCACCGCTCAGCTAACAGAATCCCATTTACATTTACACACCCATTCAACCGAGGCCTGTCCCTATCACTCTTAATCACGACTACCACTCCCCATAAATTTGACCTGTTGTGAATCATACACTGGATGCAGCTTCCCTTCATTTCGCTCTACCTTAAGACCATAAGACCAGAAAACATAGGAGCAAAATTGGGTCATTTGTCCCATCGAGTCTGCTGATACGTTTCTCATCCCCATTCTCCTGCCTTCCCCCCGTAACCCCTGATCCCCTTATTAATCAAGGTAACCTCTGCATCAGTTTAATTCCTGCCTTGTGAGCTGGAGGTCCATTCCCTCGATAGAGACTGTGAGGTTTCGCCTGACTCGGGGCTCAGCTGTTCACTGCTAAAAAGGGGGAGCAGCATTTAAACAGTCCCCCAGCACTCACTCCCAGTCAAGCCAGGAAGTTGGCAGAATGGAGGCATGCTCCTCACTTTCTGGATGCAGACCTGACCAGGCTTCTGGATGCTATGGAGGAGAGGCGGAGCACCCTGTACTCCCCAGGTCATAGGAGACTGTGGCAAATGCCGCTTGGGTAGCAATGGCAGCTAGATACGGTAAAGTCACCATAGTGCAAGATGACCATAGGCTGCTTTCCCCTTTGAGGGGGAGAGCTGACTGGTGGTGATTTAACCTGAGGATCACCACACCTCAGGCGAGGGGAAAGGTTTAGAAGGCGAGGCCTTCATCAATAACCTCAGCCGGTATGGGAATTGAACCCCCGCTGCCGGTTTTGCTCTGCATCACAAACCAGTTGTCTAGTCAAGTGAGCTAGTGGCAGCTACAGTTAGTGCCAGCATGAGGACCGGTGTCCAATGTAGGAAGAGGAAGAATGACCTCCTACAGGCTGCAAGGGTAAGTTACTACCTTTCTCCTGCTGGCTTCCCAGTCCCCGCTGCTGGTTGACACCTTGCACCCTCCCAGATTGTTCCTCAGAACCCCCCTGGCACTCATCATCACAACCCCTTTCTGGCTAGGCGCGGTGCTCACACATGCCACTTGCAATAAAGACCCTGATCCAGCAAGCATGCGACTCACAATATCTCCTTTTTGTCCCCGCAGGAGAAGATAGCCCATAATAAGAGGGAGAAGACTTGGGGTGGGGTGTTGCGAGTTCTCACCTTATGAGGAAAGGGCCCTGGAGATTGCGGGGTGGCCTGCACCAGAGACGTGAGGGTGCTCTGCATGTTCATCCAGATGACCTGTCTGAAGTGAGTTGTTGATGTCCCAGACCCTTGTCCTCCCTGTCATAATATACACCAGTATATCATGGTACAGACACATACACACTGATGGACATGCAGTGGGACCAATCAGCATACACAACACCGCAGCCAATCACCAGTGAGAGAACACACACTATAAAGACAGGGGACAGGAGAGTTCCCGTTCATTCTAGTAGCAGCCAGCTCGGAACACAGAGCTCACAGCCTGCAACACAGACATTCACCATGTGCTGAGTGCATCACCTGGTTAGGACTAGGTAAGGGTCAACATTAAAGCTGGTATTGCATTTACCCACAGTTCAAGTATGTTAATATAGTTAACCTTATAAAAAAATAGAGTTGCACCACTTCCAGTGTTGGTGACATGTTTGTGATCCAGAACACCCAACACATCATGGTACAAGGAGTGGTTGCATACCAGCACTTCTGAGACCAACCTGCAACTATCAGCATTCTGGCATCCTGAAGTATGGAGAACATCAACCCGCCGCTGCCGCTCCGCATCGCCGGCACCTCAGCGTACAGTGACAACCAGCAACGGTGCCCAGGCAAGATGTTCAAGATCCGGGTTCCGCAGCAGCTCCAGTGCCACGGCGACCTCCGCGAAAACTGGCGGGCATTCCGGCAAAAGTTTGAAATCTTCCTGCTGGCAGCCGAACTAGAAGACCTGGCCGATCCTGAAAAAACAGAGCTTCTCCTCAACATCGCCGGTGCCAGAGCATAAGAAATCTTTTAAAAATTCAAATTCTCCAAGGGGCAAAACAGGAGCGACTTCCAGGCAGTCCTGGACAAATTCGGCAAATACTGTGAGGAAAACACACTCCAACCAGCAAGGAAAGGTAAGAGATGCACCAGTACTCACCTCAAAGTCGAAATCCCGGAGCAAAGAACGATTTTGGGCGGCGGCCATCTTTCTAAAGGGACTGCACTTGCGCAGTTACTTGATGCCTCAAATGCACAATCACGAAAACGGCCATCAGTAAAGGAACCGCGATCTGCGCATGTGCAAACGCCTCCTACGTGCTACGTCACGCGTGTCATGACGTCAGAGGCCCCGGACCACGCCCATTTAAAGGGGAAACGTCCCAAATCAAGGAAAAAATCTTTTAAAGCTGTAAATCAACCTTCCTTCACCTGGGATTGTCATGATAGCCATATTAACATATCATGGTGCAATCACACACACACACTGATGGGCAGATCGACGGACCAATCAACACACACGCAACATCACAGCCAATCACCAGTGAGAGCACACGCACTATAAAACAGGGAACACCACAGTTCCCGTTCATTCCAGCAGGAGATAGCTCAGAGCACAGAGCTCACAGCGTGCCACTCAGGTATACACCATGTGCTGAGTGCCTCTCTAAGATAGTGCAAGGGCTGGGTCCACAGGTTAACTGGTGAAATACGAACCACAGCCAGAAGTTAAAAGTTGTTGTTATGAAGAATAATAAAACAGAGTTGTACCATCTACAACCGTGTTGGTTCGTTTGGATAGCGGAACACCCAACACGACATAGTACCAGGATTGGAACCCAGCAACTGTGAGACCTACCTGCACATCTTCAGAGATCCACCATCCTGCGCCATGGACACCATCAGCCCGCCGCAGCCGCTCCAAATCGCTGGAAACCTCGGCATCAACTGGAAGCTGTTTAACCAATGCTTCCAGCTCTTCCTAGAAGCCACAAACAGGGAGAATGCATCGGACACCAGGAAGATCGCCCTCCTCCTCTCCACGGCAGGGCAACACGCCATCCACATCTACAACTCCCTGGCATTCGCCGAAGGTGAGGACAAGACGAAGTACATCTGGTCCTTCTAAAGCTTGAACAACACTTCAGCGTCGAAGTGAATGAGAGCTTCGAGAGGTACCTCGTCCAGCAGTGCCTGCAGGGTAAGGATGAGCCTTTTCAATCTTTTTTGACACCCTCCCATATCCTCGCGCAGTCCTGTGGCTATGAGGCCACCTCCGATTCCATGATTCGGGAACAGATAGTTTTTTTGGGTCACCTCGGGCACCCTGCGCCAGCAGCTCCTCAAAATAAAGAGCCTCACCCTAGCCACCGCCATCGAAACCTGCGTCTTCCACGAGAACGCGACCAGCCGGTATTCCCAATTCCAGGCGGCCGAATCAGCACGGCAGGGATCCTACGAGGCCGAGCGGGTCCAGTCGATCGAGTTCCTCCCGGCCTGTGGCCCGGACGAGGACGGCCATTTTGCGCGCTTTCTGAGGCCTCCCGCGCTTGTACGCGCCAAAAGAAACGTCGACGCAGAGGGACGTGACGCTCAGGCGCGATCTATGCAGGACCGAACTACGCATGCGCAGTGGCGCAACGAACGTCATGACGTCACGACGTGCGGCAACTGTGGATCCGCACACTTAAAGCGGCAATGTCCAGCCAAAACTCGACAATGCCTCCGCTGTGGCAAGATGGGCCACTACGCTGCCTGCTGTCGAGCAGCTCAACTTGCCAACGCTCCCCAATTCTGCCAGCCTCGCAGGGACGTGCGGGTCATTCAGCCTCCATACACTGAGTCATACCCTGATGACGTACAGACCGGTGATACCGATGACCGGGGAACCTTCCGCGTTGCGGTAATAGACAGAAATCGGATGTCCCCAAGTAGGACCCACCAGCCGATGCCAGTGCACAGCGTTAATCCGGGCGATGAATGGTGTGCCACCCTAACGGTCAACCGATCACCAATCACATTCCGTTTAGACACTGGTGCCTCCACCAATTTCATTGCATGGTCAGCCTTCTACGCCTTGAAGGTCAAACCACCGATTCGGCCATTCCGCTGTAGTTGGTCAATTACAACGGTAATGTTATCCCGGCCATGGGATCCTGCCAGCTCGAGGTTACACACAATTCATACACAGCCACACTGTCTTTTGAGATAGTTGGATCCTCGAAGGACTCCCTGCTAGGCGCACAGGCGTGCAAGATTCTCCACCTCGTTCAGCGGGTACACACTCTGTCTCCAGAAGACACGTCCAATTTCCCGGATGCAGACTTTAGGGCACAGCTCCACTCGCTCCTCGCCCACAACCAGGAGGCTTTCGAGGGCATGGGCACACTGCCCTATATTTACAGAATACGGCTCAAACCGGACGCCACCCCGGTCATTCACGCACCGCGTAGAGTCCCAGCACCACTCAAAGATCGCCTCAAGCAGCAGCTGCAGGATCTGCAGGACCAAGGAGTGCTTTCCCGGGTCACGGAGCCTACGCCATGGGTCAGCTCCATGGTGTGCGTAAAAAAGCCCTCTGGCGAACTCCGGATCTGCATCGACCCAAAAGACCTAGACAATAACATCATGAGGGAAAACTACCCCATACCCAAACGGGAAGAGATCACGAGCGAAATGGCCCGGGCTAAAATTTTTACCAAGCTTGATGCCTCAAAGGGTTTTTGGCAGATTCAGCTGGATCAGTCCAGCAAGAAGTTGTGTATTTTCAACACTCCCTTTGGCAGGTACTGCTACAATAGGATGCCGTTTGGCATCATCTCGGCATCCGAGGTGTTTCATCGAATCATGGAACAGATGTTAGAGGGCATCGAAGGGGTGCGCGTCTATGTTGATGACGTCACAATCTGGTCCACCACACCACAGGTGCACATCAGTCGTCTCCAACGCGTCTTTGCTTGGATACGAGAATACGGCCTGCGCCTCAACCGAGCCAAGTGTTCTTTTGGCCAAACTGAGCTAAAGTTTCTGGGGGACCACATATCCCGGTCAGGGGTGCGTCCGGATGCAGACAAAGTGACAGCTATTGCAGCCATGCCGCAGCCGGCAGACAAGAAGGCAGTGCTCCGCTTTCTCGGGATGGTCAACTTCCTGGGGAAGTTTATTCCCAACCTTGCCTCCCACACAACGGCTCTTCGCCACCTGGTGAAGAAGACTACGGAGTTCCAGTGGCTGCCCGCACACCAGAAGGAATGGGAGGAGCTCAAGATCAAGCTCACCACCGCCCCGGTATTGGTGCTCTTCGACACTACTTGAGATACAAAGATCTCGACTGATGCCAGCCAGTCCGGCATTGGAGCGGTGCTCCTGCAACGGGACGACACTGCAACATGGGCCTCAGTCGCCTATGCCTCGCGGGCCATGTCCCCCACAGATCAGCGCTATGCGCAGATTGAGAAGGAGTGCCTGGGTTTGTTAAGCAGCATAGATAAATTCCACGACTATGTGTATGGTCTCCCTCAGTTCGCCGTGGAAACCAACCATCGCCCCCTGGTCGGCATCATACAAAAGGACCTCAATGAGATGACCCCTCGCCTCCAGCGCATTCTGCTCCAGCTCCGGAGGTACGACTTCCAACTGCTCTACACCCCGGGAAAGGACCTCATCATCACGGATGCCCTGTCCAGAGCAGTGAGCACACCGCCCGAATCGGGGGGGTTCGTCTGTCAGGTCGATGCACATGTAGCCTTCACATCGGCCAATCTGCCAGCTACTGATGCAAGTCTGGCCCGTATTCGCCGTGAGACTGCGGCTGACCCCCTTCTACAATGTGTGATGCGCCACATGACGGAAGGGTGGCTCAAGGGGCAGTGCCCACAATTCTACAATATCCGGGACGACTTGGCCGTCATTGACGGTGTATTCCTGAAGCTGGACCGGATTGTGATCCCACACAGCATGCACAGGCTGGTCCTCGAACAATTGCATAAAGGCCACCTTGGGGTTGAAAAGTGCAGGCGGAGGGCCCGAGAAGCTGTGTACTGGCCGGGTATCAGTGACGACATCGCCAACATGGTGCTCAACTGCCCCACCTGCCAAAGGTTTCAGCTGGCGCAACCCCCTGAGACGCTTCAGCCCCATGAGTTGGCAACGTCCCCCTGGGCAAAAGTGGGTGTGGACCTTTTTCATGCGCTTGGCAGGGACTACGTCATCATAATTGACTATTTTTCCAATTATCCGGAGGTCATACGCCTGCACGACTTGACATCATCAGCTGCAATCAGAGCAGGTAAAGAAACCTTCGCTCGCCATGGCATTCCGCTTACCGTCATGTCGGACAATGGGCCCTGTTTTGTGAGCCAAGAATGATCTTCTTTTGCCGCTTCATATGGCTTCACACACGTGACGTCCAGCCCTCTGCATCCCCAGTCAAATGGCAAGGCGGAAAAGGGCGTCCATATCGTGAAGCGGCTCCTCTGCAAGGCTGCTGATGCCGGATCTGACTTCTGTTTAGCCCTGCTGGCCTATCGCTCGGCCCCACTGTCCACAGGCCTCTCACCAGCCCAGCTGTTGATGGATCGCGCCCTCAGGACCACTGTGCCGTCCATTCATGTTCCTAAACCCGACCATGCTCCAGTACTGCAAAGGATGCGACAGCAGCGTGCTCAGCAGAAGGTGGCACATGACACTCGGGCAACTGATCTTCCTGCCCTGGCGCCTGGAGACAACGTCCGCATACACCTACCAGAGGGTGGCTGGTCGGCAACTGCCGAAGTTCTCTGCCGCGTGGCTCCCCGCTCGTTCCTGGTTCGCATGCCTGATGGCTCCATTCGCCGGCGTAATCGGCGGGCCCTTCGGCTGCTTCCGCACTCGCTACGAGATCATGCACCGGTGCCACGCCCTCCTGTTGTCCCTGATGTCGACTTCGTGGAGCTTCCTGCCACTCTGCCTATTCTTCTATCGCCCGTGGCCAGGCCCATTCCTCAGCCGGTGGATCCTGACCCACTCTTGAGGCGGTCAACCCGAATTCGTCGCCCACCTACTAGGCTGGACTTATGAGCCTGTTTGCACATTGGACTCACTGAATTGTTGTGCAATAATGTTAACGTGTTTCTTTTCTTGTCGTTCCAGAAGTTCTCTTTCGATATTTGATGATTGCACTAGTTTTCTTTGTGGTACAACCTCATTGCTATGTTGTACCTGACACCTTCCTATGTATATAGTTTAGCCTCATGTACATGTTGTAAATATTGCACACACATATTCAGCTGCACTCAGTACACACCAATATTTATTATCATATGGGCACATATTCTTGCGAAAAGGGGGGATGTCATGATATCCATATTAACATATAATGGTGCAATCACACACACACACTGATGGACAGATCGACGGACCAATCAACACACACACAACATCGCAGCCAATCACCAGTGAGAGCACACGCACTATAAAACAGGGAACACCACAGTTCCCGCTCATTCCACCAGGAGATAGCTCAGAGCACAGACCTCACAGCGTGCCACTCAGACATACACCATGTGCTGAGTGCCTCACTAAGATTGTGCTAGGGCTGGGTCCACAGGTTAGCTGGTGAAGTACGAACCACAGCCAGAAGTTAACAGTTGTTGTTATCCAGAATAATAAAACAGAGTTGTACCATCTACAACCGTGTTGGTTCGTTTGTATAGCGGAATACCCAAAACGACAGGAATGACAGCACAATGCCTCAAATTGAACCAGGAAATGAAATAAACCTCCGAAGAACCCTGCAACAAGCAGTTACCTACGCCCAAACCGAGTCCGATTCCGACTTCCCGCAGACCAGTGACACCGAGGACCCGAGGGAGCCTTTTCGAGTCGCTGTTATAACAAAGAACAGGCTGTCCCCGAATCAAAACCACCAGCCGCTGTTGGTGCACAGCATTGATCCAGACGGCGAGTGGTGTGCCACCCTGGCGGTCAACCAGATTTCGTCGCCCACCTCAGAGACTTGAGTTTTACGATGTTGGACTCTTTGATCTGTTCTGTTATCCTGTTTCATCGTTCCAGTGGTTTGTATATAATGTTCATTTTGTTGGTGTGACACCCTATTTCTCTGCACCAGGCACCTTCCCGTGTAAATAGATTAGCCTCATGTACATAGTCATGTAAATAACACGCACACACATAGTCAGGTACATTCACTACACGATATTTATTGTCACGCAGGCACATATTCTTTATATGAAAGGGGGGATGTCATAATATACACCAGTATATCATGGTGCAGACACACATACACACACTGATGGACATGCAGTGGGACCAATCAGCATTCACAACACCGCAGCCAATCACCAGTGAGAGCACACGCACTATAAAGACAGGGGACAGGAGAGTTCCCGCTCATTCTAGCAGCAGCCAGCTCGGAGCACAGAGCTCACAGCCTGCAACACAGACATTCACCATGTGCTGAGTGCATCACCTGGTTAGGACTAGGCAAGGGTCGACTTCCGGTTGCGGCGATGCCCAGCTAAGCCGCACGTTTCGGCGGCTCCAGCTCCAACGGACCTTCTTGCTCTTTTAAGGGCCCCAACGGGAAATATTTGGGCGACGCAACTCGGTGTGGGGTGAGTGAATAGGGAGTCCCCCCCCCCAACGAAAGAGGAAAATATCGGCGGCGGCGGCTGCAGCGCGAGGAATCGTCGACGAAAGGGACAGAAAGGGAGAACACACAAGATGGCGGCGGAGAAAGCCCAGGCGACATGGGGGCCCGAGCAAGACGAATTTCTGAGACGGTGTGTGGAGCTACTAAAGAGGGAGGTGCTGACCCCGATGCTACAGGCAATTGAGGGGCTCAAGGAGGCACAAAGGACCCAGGAGACAGAGCTCCTCGTGGTGGAGCAGAAGGTGACGGATAATGAGGACGAGATCCTGGGCCTGGCGGTCAAAACACAGACGCACGAGGCACTCCATAAAAAGTGCATTGAAAGGATTGAGGCCCTAGAAAACAGAGCACGAAGGAAGAACCTTCGGACACTGGGTCTCCCTGAGGGAGTGGAAGGAGTGGACTGTGGAGCTTATGTAAGTACGATGCTAAGCTCACTGATGGGTGCTGAGGCCCCTACGGGCCCCTTGGAGGTGGAGTGGGCACATCGGATCCCGGCGAGAAGACCAAAAGCGGGAGAACCACCCAGGGCGACAATCGTGCGATTTCACCGCCTTAAAGATAGAGACGAGGTCCTGAGACGGGCTAAAAAGGTGCGGAGTAGCAGATGGGAGAATGCAATGGTACGGGTGTACCAGGATTGGAGTGCGGAGGTGGTGAGAAGGAGGGCGAGTTTTAACCGAGCCAAGGAGGTGTTACACAAAAAGAAGGTGAAGTTCGGGATGCTGCAGCCGGCACGACTATGGGTCACGTACCAGGAGAGACACCATTATTTTGATACGGCGGAAGAAGCATGGACCTTTATTGGATCGGAACTGTAGGGAATGTTATTGTTATTGTTAGGGTTGATGTAAATAGAGAAGTAAATTGGGATGGGGGGAAATGTGGGCGCCGGTGAGGGGGGAAAGAAGGGACATAGGCGGAGAATGAGGAATGGGAGTGGGAGAGGAAAGGGAGCTGCGCCACAGATAAAGGGATGTTCCCGCGCCAGAAAGATTATGGCGGGAAGACAGGCGCAAGGCGGATGGGAGTTCCCCACACGGGGGGGTTCAAGGAGTGAGCAGGAGTAGCCGGGGTCAGTTGAAGTCAGCTTACTTGCGGAAGTAATATGGGGGGAGCAATCACGCTAGAAAGGGATCTAGCGGGGGGGGGGGGACAACTGGGTTGCTGCTGCGGAAATCAAAAAGGAAATGGCTAAAGAGTGGGTGGACGGGGATGGAATGCGATGCCTGGGGAGCGAGTGGGAGCGCGGAGGCGGGATATGGGACTGGCCTAGAGAAGGTGATGGCTAGTCGACACGGGAGGGCGGCAGGTAGCCCCCTAGTGAGGCTGATCACGTGGAACGTGAGAGGCCTGAACGGACCGATTAAAAGGGCCCGAGTGCTCGCGCACTTGAAAGGACTAAGGGCAGACGTGGCTATGCTCCAAGAGACGCACCTGAAGGTGGCGGACCAAGTTAGGTTAAGGAAAGGATGGGTGGGACAGGTGTTCCACTCAGGACTAGATGCAAAGAATAGAGGGGTGGCCATATTGGTGGGGAAACGGGTAGCATTTGAAGCAAAGAACATCGTAGCAGATAGCGGAGGTAGATATGTAATGGTGAGTGGCAGGCTGGAGGGAATGGAGGTCGTGTTGGTTAATGTATATGCCCCGAATTGGGACGATGCGGGATTTATGAGACGGATGTTGGGTCGTATACCGGACCTGGAGGTAGGAAACTTGATATTGGGAGGGGACTTCAATACCGTGCTAGACCCAGGGCTAGATAGATCCAGATCAAAGACCGGAAGAAGGCCGGCAGCGGCCAAGGTGCTCAAGGGGTTTATGGACCAAATGGGGGGAGTGGATCCATGGCGATTTCTTAGACCGAGGGCCAGGGAGTTCTCCTTCTTCTCCCATGTCCATAAAGTGTACTCCCGGATAGATTTTTTTGTTCTGGGAAGGTCGTTGATCTCAAGGGTGGAAGAAGCTGAGTATTCAGCCATAGCGGTTTCGGACCATGCCCCACACTGGGTGGACCTGGAACTAGGAGAGGAAAGGGAGCAGAGAGCACTCTGGCGATTAGATATGGGATTGATGGCGGACGAGGGAGTGTGTGGAAGAGTGCCGGGGTGTATTGAGAGATACCTGGAGGTCAATGACGATGGGGAGGTCCATGTGGGAGTGGTATGGGAAGCACTAAAAGCGGTGGTCAGAGGAGAGCTGATCTCCATTGGGGCCCACAAAGGGAAAACAGAGGCCAAGGAAAGGGAAAGATTACTGGGGGAGATTTTAAGGGTGGACAGGGAATTTGCAGAGACCCCGGAGGAGGGACTGTACAGGGAGAGGAGACGACTCCAGACGGAGTTTGACCTCCTGACCACCAGAAAGGCGGAGGTGCTGTGGAGGAAGGCACAGGGGAGGAAGTATGAATATGGGGAAAAGGCTAGTCGCCTGCTGGCTCATCAGTTGCGAAAGAGAACAGCGGCGAGCGAGATAGGGGGAATTAGAGACGAAAAGGGAGCCACGGTGCGAAGAGCAGGGAAGAAAAATGAGGTGTTCAAGACCTTTTATGAGGGACTGTAGAGGTCCCAACCCCCAGAGGGAGAGGAGGGGATGCGGCAGTTCCTGGATCAATTGAGGTTCCCGAGGGTGGAGGAGCAGGAGGTGGAAGGCCTGGGGGCACCGATTGGGGTGGACGAGGTTATTAAGGGGCTGGGGAACATGCAAGCAGGGAAGGCTCCGGGACCAGACGGGTTCCCGGTGGAATTTTATAGAAAATACGTGGACTTGTTGGCCCCGTTGTTGGTGAGGACGTTCAATGAGGCCAGGGAAGGAGGGACTTTACCCCCGACAATGTCGGAGGCGACGATACCGCTAATTCTGAAGAGGGATAAAGATCCGTTGCAGTGCGGGTCGTATAGACCTATTTCATTATTGAATGTGGACGCCAAATTGCTGGCAAAGGTACTGGCATCGAGGATAGAGGACTGTGTCCTGGGCGTGGTGCACGAAGACCAGACAGGGTTCGTAAAGGGGAGACAACTGAATGTCAACGTGCGACGACTATTAGGGGTGATAATGATGCCCCCAGTGGAGGGGGAGGCAGAGATAGTGGCGGCAATGGATGCAGAGAAGGCATTTGATAGGGTGGAGTGGGAGTATTTATGGGAGGTGTTAAGGAGGTTTGGGTTCGGGAACAGGTTTATTAGCTGGGTCAAACTTCTTTATGGGGCCCCAACGGCAAGTGTAGTCACGGGTCGGCAAAGATCGGAGTATTTCCGATTATATAGGGGAACAAGACAGGGATGCCCGCTATCTCCACTGTTGTTCGCGTTGGCAATTGAACCTCTGGCCATGGCGTTGAGAGACTCCAGGAAATGGAGAGGGGTGATTAGAGGGGGAGAAGAACACCGAGTCTCGCTATACGCGGATGACCTACTGTTGTATGTGTCGGACCCAGCGGGGGGGATGATAGAGGTTATGCAGATGTTGAGGGAGTTCAGAGATTTCTCGGGATATAGGCTTAACATGGGGAAGAGTGAACTATTCGTGATACACCCAGGGGACCAGAGTAGAGAGATAGAAGGCCTGCCTCTAAGGAAAGTGGAAAGAAACTTCCGATACCTGGGGACTCAGATCGCTAGGAGCTGGGGAACCTTACACAGACTTAATCTGACACGATTGGTAGAACAAATGGAGGAGGACTTCAAGAGGTGGGACATGCAGCTTCTGTCGTTGGCGGGCAGAGTGCAGGCAATTAAGATGATGGTCCTCCCGGGGTTCTTATTTGTATTTCAATGTCTCCCTATACTAATCACTAAGACCTTTTTTTAAAAAATAGACAGGAGCATCATGAGCTTCGTGTGGGCAGGGAAAGTCCCGAGGGTAAGGAGGGGGTTCCTACAACGTAGCAGGGACAGAGGAGGATTGGCGCTACCGAATTTGGGCGACTACTATTGGGCCGCCAATGTGGCGATGATTCGTAAATGGATGATGGAGGGAGAGGGAGCGGCATGGAAAAGACTGGAGAGAAAGTCCGGTAAAGGGACGAGCTTAGAGGCGCTGGTGACAGCACCGCTACCGCTCTCACCAAAAAAGTTTACCACGAACCCGGTGGTGGCGGCAACATTGAATATCTGGGGACAATGGAGGCGACAGAGAGGTGTGCGGGGAGCCTTGGTGGTGTCCCCAATCAGGAACAACCATAGGTTTGCCCCAGGAAGAATGGATGGAGGATTTCAGAGCTGGCACCAGTTGGGAATTAGGAAGGTGGGAGATTTATTTATAGATGGGACGTTTGCGAGCTTGGGAGCATTGGAGAAAAAGTATAAGTTGCCCCGGGGAAACTTCCTTAGATATATGCAGGTGAGGGCGTTCACAAGACAACAGGTGAGGGAATTTCCGCTGCTCCCGGCACAGGGGATTCAGGACAGAGTGCTTTCGGGGGTGTGGGTCGGAGAGGGCAAGGTGTCAGAGATATACCGAGAGATGAGGGAAGAGGGGGAGGAGTTGGTGGGCGAATTAAAAGGAAAGTGGGAAGAAGAGCTAGGGGAGGAGATAGAGGATAGTATGTGGGCTGATGCCCTAAGCAGGGTAAATTCCTCTTCCTCGTGCGCCAGGCTTAGCCTGATTTAATTCACGATGCTACATAGAACACACATAACGGGAGAAAGACTGAGCAGGTTCTTTGGAGTGGAGGACAAGTGTGGGAGGTGCGGCGGAAGCCCGGCAAACCACGCACATATGTTTTGGTCGTGCCCGGCACTGGAGGGGTATTGGAAGGGAGTGACGGGAGTGATCTCGAAGGTGGTGAAGGCCCGGGTCAAACCAGGCTGGGGGTTAGCTTTATTTGGAGTTGCGGATGAGCCGGGAGTGCAGGAGGCGAAAGAGGCCGACGTTGTGGCCTTTGCGTCCCTAGTAGCCCGGCATAGGATTCTACTCATGTGGAAGGAGGCGAAACCCCCCGGACTGGAGGCCTGGGTAAACGATATGGCGGGGTTCATAAAACTGGAGCAGATAAAGTTTGCGCTGAGAGGATCGGCTCAAGGGTTCACCAGGCGGTGGCAGCCATTCCTCGACTACCTAGGGGAACGTTAGAGGGAAGATGACCAGCAGCAGCAACCCAGGTGGGAGGGCGGGGGGGGGTGGAAGTTTTAGTTTATGTTAAACGATTAGATTACCATGTTGATTAGCCATTTGTTTATTGTTAAATTTTCTTTACTGTTATGTTTGATCTGTAAAGGGAAAAAATTTTGATCGAAAAAATTTTCAATAAAATATATTTTTTAAAAAAAGGACTAGGCAAGGGTCAACAGTTAAAGCTGGTATTGCATTTACCCACAGTTCAAGTATGTCAATATAGTTAACCTTATAATAAAATAGAGTTGCACCACTTCCAGTGTTGCTGACCTGTTTGTGATCCAGAACACCCAACACATCACTCCCCTTTCACTGAACCCATGTCCTTGTCTTTCAGGCTCACCATCTGATGAGGCCTGGCCATCCAGAGTTGCCTCCCCCCACCTCCACCTCACCCCCTCCACCACCACAGGAACCCGCCTTGGAGGAGAGCTCCGAGGAGAACACGAGTAATGCATCACAGCTATCAGCCACAGTTTCACAATCGCAGAGACACACACTTTGGTGGGTGGGATTAGCAGTCAGACTTCTGGGTCACTATCAGGTAAACATCACAAAGCTGCTGATGCACATCCGGTGGAAGCAGAAACCTCCAAGGGAGATGGTCTGCTGGATCCCAGGATTCAGCTGGCTCCCAGCCAGATGCTGAGCCTCTGGACAAGATTCCTGCTGAGTTGTTAAAGATGTTAAGCCAGAGACCTGAGCTTCAGGAGGGGTCGTTCATGATATTCCTGCAACTGCAAGGCCGATTGGAGGAGTCCCAAAGGCTTCAGGTGCAGGAGATGGTGCCAGCATTGCTTGGCACCCAGGCCAACACTGCAAGGGTAGCGACCGCAATGGAAAGCCTGGGGCTCAACGTCTGGTCCATGAATAGTGGCAGCCAAGGCATGGCTCAGACGTCCATGTCTCAGAGCCTCAGCATCATGTTCCATTTTCTGAGGGACAAGTCCCAGACACAGGTGGACATTGCCAAGGCACGCCAGTACTTGGCCCAGTGACAGAGGACCATTGCTGAGGGCTTCAACACCATGGTGCAAACAATGGGGTATATCCAAGACTGGCAGTGTCAGATAACTCAGAGGCTTCTGTAGCTCACTTTAGCTGCCCCTCCATCCTATGGAGTAACCCAGGGGCCCATGAGTACCCCCAGGGAGGAGGAAGAACTGGAGCCCATCCCAGGGCCTTCAACCAAGGAGACTCAGGCAGACTCCTGTTCTTCTGACTCCTCCCCCCGCCATCCCACCCCCCACTCCACTCCTGACACCGGCACATCTCAAGGGCAGTGGGCAGAATAGGGTGGCATGGTGACACAGGTGACACCGGTAAGTCAGCTGGCGCCCTCTGACTCCAGGCCCTACAGAAGACAACTGCCATGGGCCTTAAAGGCCAGAGTTCGCGGAAGGCAGCAGGCTGCCTCCAGCTCTGATGTGTATCCTGGGAACACACCTGGACGTAGCACTAGACCCACGGAAGATTAAAAAGTTACAGGAGCACTGGTGGGGTCAGTAATCGTAGTTAGAGAATGGATAATAGTCACATGAAATGTTCACCATTAAAATGTGTCACATTTGAAACATGTTAAGCCTCTGTCATTTAAAGCTATACAACAGGATGGGTCTCTTTCTCCCTACCTGGAATCGCTTCATGAAACTCACAGTGATGGACATCCAGGAATGCAATCCTCATCATTCACTGGACACAGACATGCTCCCCCCCCTCCCTCCCCCCCCCCCCCTCCTCCCCGCCTCCCCAACAACTGTGGTCCAAAATAAAGTGCCCCTGACACACACCCAGGATTAAGGATGGGGGTCAGTGTGTTGTTCGCAGGAAGACAGGTGTCAAACCTAATAGAACCTGAGGGGCAGCACAGCTTTCCTCACAGTGAGTGGGCGCCACCCTCCTGCCTTGAATAGTGACACGCTGACAATGTCGGTGCATACCCATCACCCTGCCTGAACGTCACAAAGACCCCTGGAGCGGGGGAAGGGAAGGCTGTTCGGGGAAGGGGGAATTGGATCTGATATTGGGAAAAAGATGATCAGGAAAGGGGAAACTGGGTTCGGGCAGAGGTGGTGTGATGTGGGGGGTGGGGGGTATTGAGTTCTGAGACAGAGCCTCCTGTCATGTGAATCTGGAGTAAATGAGGGCCTCCTGGTCTTCCTAGAATGTTGGACCTTTGCTGCCACCAGTCCTCCATCCTCTGGGTCATCCATGGGCACATCCTCCTTCTCCTCCTGGTCCTCTTCTTTCTACTCAGATGAAGCTGCGTGTTTATCCTCCTCTATATCCAGCATGTCGCTCCGCTGCTGTTCCAGATTGTAGTTTTATAAGCCCGATGCACTGCTCAATGACAGCACGGGTGGCAGCATGGGCCTCATTATAATGGGTTTCTGCATTGGTCTCAGGACTCCAGTGTCATCAGCTATGACATCAGCGGGTATCCTTGTACACAACAAGCCAACCTGTCAGGCTCGGGTGGTCCTTGAAGACCTCGGGGATTTCCGAGTGCCCCAGGCTGTAGCTGTCATGCACACTTGCAGGGTAGCGTGCGCAAACGTGCATGATCCTGAGGCAGTGATCTCACAGGATCTAGACAGTCAGGGAGTGGTACTTCTTCCTGATAATAAAGGGCACTCTCTGATGCCATGGTGCTCACAGGGACATGCATGCCATCGATGGCCCCTGGATCTGGGGCATCCCAACAATGGCGGCAAATCCTGCAGCCTGGGCATCTTGTTGGACCTGGTCCAGGTCGAAGTTGATGTAGTCAGATGCCTGGGCATACAGAGCATCCATGACCTCCCGGATGCACATGTGGGCTGACAGTTGCGAGCTGTCACACAGGTTCCCGCTCGATTGAGGCAGCGGCAGAGAGCAGGTCACGTGCCCGGCACGTACACTGACATCACGCGTTCTGTACATCAGTGCTTTTGGCGCAAAATCACGGAGGGCTAGGGCAGCACGATGGCGCAATGGTTAGCACTGCTGCCTCACAACCCTGGCGCTGTCTGTGTGGAGTTTGCACATTCTCCCCGTGTCTGCATGGATCTCACCCCCACAGCCCAAAAAGATGTGCAGGGTAGGTGGATTGGCCATGCTAAATTGCCCCTTAATTGGAAAAAAAGAATTGTGAACTCTAATTTTTTTTTTAAATCACAGAAGAGAGATTCCTCCATTTACCAGCTGCGAGCCAGCAGGGCAACAGTGAAGGACTGAAGATGGATTGTTTTATTGTAAGTAAGAGAGAGCCAGAGACACAAACAAGGCCAGGATCTCACAACTGAATATGATGGAGAGAGTTGCTCAGGAGAGTCCACTGCAGGACAAAGTATGCTAGCTAAAATCAGGAACAATGCAGTGTAAAGATGATTTCTTGAGGTATGGCTTTGTTAATTGTGCCAATGCAAATCAGGATACAAAGTCCATGTGTGTTATATGCAGAAGAGTACTGGCTAGTGAGAATTTATAAGCCTCAAAACTTCAAAGGCATTTGAAGACGATGCATGGCGAGTTCAAGGACAAATCTTTCGATTTTCAATAGACTTGTAAGCCTTGTTCAATCACATCTGGCTGCGCTGATCAATAGTTTTTGTTACTACTTTCCAGAGGAGAAGTTTCAGATTTATAAAGAGAAGAGGTGGGTGAAAAATCCTTCTGAGTTTGAGACCCCAGAGTTAATTAGTAACTTACAGCTGACTACAAATGAAGAGACTGAGGTCGTGATTCTCCACTCTCATTGCACTCTCGTTCGAGCGAACTGAGGTTGGTGAATAGTGGGAGATGCCAAAAACGAGAACCGCGCCATGCGCCAAACAGTTTGCAATGTACCCGGCCCACTCCCTGAGGCGAAATTGGGTTCACGCCGCAGCATTGCGAGAAACCAATTTTCACCACTTAAGCCCCATTTCCATACAATAAACGTGAGCCACCACATATCCAACGGCCTACCGTCATTCAGCAGTCGCCCCAGCAAGTGCTCACGCTGGCGCCGATTAGTACTCCTTTTGAAAAACGTGAACCTGGCGGAAGGACTTCTGTGGGAAGCCGAGGAGGTGAGAGGCCATCTATGTTCACAGGCAAAGAGCACGGGAGTTTGTTTGTGTCTCTGGCCCTCTCTTCCTTACAATAAACAACCCATCTTCAGCTCTTCACAGTCCTGTTGCCCTGGTTGCCACCCCAGTGCTTGACGGGGGGCCCTCAGCTGCGAGTGGGGAACCCTGCGCAGGGATGGGCCGCCATGGGATGGTGGGGGGGAGGCGATGGGGTGGAAACTGGGGGGAAACCATGCCAACCCCTGCATCGTGTGTACCTGTTCCGCGGCCCACCCTTGTCCCTGCCCGTCTGCCCACCGACCACCATAACCCCCAACAACAGGTGTCAAACTTAAGGCTATTATTGCTGGTAGGGAATTGGCAATCGTGATTAAGTGAGCACTTCTGCACAACCCAATTAGATTTCCGTGGGTAGGTGGGCCATGGAGCAAGTGCAACTCATTGCCTAGCATCCCAATCAAACCGCGAAGCCTGGAGACTGTGGTGGAATACTGTGGGAGGCAACACCACACACGTGGCAGCCAACATCTGAACACCCAGAGGATGGGACATTGGCAGCGTGTCACCATTCAAGGCAGGAGGGTGGTGTCCACGGCCGGAAGCTGTGTGAGTGCCATGGGGAGGGGGAGATACTGGAGAGATGGGCAAGGGTTCAGAGATCGGCTTACATTGTGGAAGTAAGTGACAGAGGCATCATACTAGTTGTGCACAAGGGTGTTTATTTTGTGTAAAAATTCCCCACTCTCTCGATGGCCCAGCCGCTCCTTAATGTCTCCATCAGCTCCGGGATGACCTTTTCCACAGGCTCAGCATCAGGCTGGGCCGCAGCTGGGTCCAGGGATCCAGCAGACCCCTGACTGCTGTCTCACCTGGGGCTTCCTGCCTCCACCAGATATGTATCAGCAGCTGTGTGGTGCTCACCAGATTGTGTCCCAGAAAGCTGACCACGAACATTTCCCACCGAGGTGCGTGTATCTGCGCTGGCGGAGAATGGGGATGACAGCTGTGACGCCTCAAGAGTGGGTCCCGGGAAAAAAAAAACACTGCTGTACACTCTAGCCCGTCATCGGTGTACCCTTCTGGCCCCCTCCTCAGTCTAATGGGTGGCCAGGTCTTGATCTAAATGGTGGCCCGCTGTTGCTGTGTACAGGCTCCAGCCTGCATTAACCCTGATGCAGTCGACGATGTCTGCGCTCCTCAACTGTGACTATCAGGACACGAGCGATCTCAGCTGGATAAATCCCAAAATTAATCTTTTATCTTATCTAGTAGGATGCTGAGAAGGAGAGAGACCAACAGTCACTAAGGCCATCCAGCCTGGGATCCTCAACCCTCCCCCCTTCCCAACCGGCCCTACAACCCCTTATCCACATGATCCTGGCGTTTGATGAACTTGTGAATATAGTGGGGCAACATTTTACCCCAACCCCGTCCACGATAGTCCAGCGTTACCGGTTTAATACCGCTGAGAGGACCCCTGGAGAATCCCTTGCCAACTTTCTATCCAGGCTACGCAGGATTGCGGAGTACTGTGACTATGGTGTGGCCTTGTCAGAAATGTTACGCGACCGTTTGGTTTGCGGTATTAACAATGCGGCCACCCAGAGAAAGTTGTTAGCTGAGCCAACATTGACTTTTCAACAGGCCATTCAAATAATATTGTCCCGAGAGAGCGCAGAACCAGGAGTGCAGGAGCTACAGGGAATGGAAGTGCATGCCTTGGGGCGCAACCCCTTCCGTCCAAAAGGTTTACCACGTGTGGCTGTCTACTTAGATGACGTTTTGATTACAGGGACGTCGGAGCAGGAACATTTGGAAAATCTGGAGGCTGTCCTTAGACGCCTTTCGGAGGCTGGAGTCCGTTTACGTCGCACAAAGTGCGTATTTCAGGCAAAGGAAGTAGTCTACCTAGGTTATCGGGTGGACCGCGAAGGTTTGCACCCCGTCGCAGAGAAGGTGCGTGCGATTCAACAGGCCCCCCCCCCCCGACTGACACTTCGCATCTTCGTTCTTTTCTCGGTCTCGTAAACTATTACGGGAAGTTCCTCCCCAATCTGGCAACTACGCTGGCCCCTTTGCACCTGCTGCTAAAGAAAAATCACACCTGGGTTTGGGGTCAGCCGCAAGAAACCGCTTTCCGGCGGGTAAAGCAACAATTGTCGTCGTCTGGGTTACTAACTCACTATGATCCTGGAAAGCCTTTGCTCGTCACATGTGATGCATCCCCGTATGGTCTTGGGGCCGTCCTGTCGCACAAGATGGAGAACGGGGCCGAGCGACTGATAGCTTTCGCCTCCCGCACATTGACTGCAGCGGAGAAAAAGTATGCGCAGATCGAGAAGGAGGGCCTGGCAGTGGTTTTTGCGGTGAAACGCTTCCACCAGTACGTGTATGGCCGCCATTTCACTATCGTGACTGATCATAAGCCTCTGCTGGGACTTTTCAGAGAGGATATGCCAATACCGCCCATTGCTTCTGCACGGATCCAGTGCTGGGCTTTGCTGCTTGCTGCATATGAGTATTCTCTGGAGCACAAACCAGGTACGCAGATAGCAAATGCCGATGCACTGAGCCGATTGCCTTTATCGACCGGCCCCATGTCGACCCCCACGACCGGTGAGGTGGTTGCAACCCTAAATTTTATGGACACCTTGCCTGTCACGGCATCACAGATCCGTGAGTGGACCCAGACGGAGCCAGTCGTGTCAAAGGTTCGGCACATAGTCCTGTATGGTGGGCAGCATAGACAGCTCCCAGGCGAGTTGCGTGCATTTTCCTCCAAGCTGTCAGAATTCAGCGTGGAAGACAGCATCCTCTTGTGGGGGACGCGTGTGATTGTCCCGGAAAAAGGCCAGGAGCTGATTCTAACAGACTTGCACAATGGGCATCCAGGTGTGACCAAAATGAAAATGTTGGCCCGGAGTTATGTCTGGTGGCCAGGCCTCGACACTGACATTGAGAAGGTGGCCCAAAACTGCTCCATTTGCCAGGAGCATCAGAAGCTTCCACCGGCCGCGCCCCTACATCACTGGGAATGGCCAGGGCGGCCTTGGGCACGCTTGCATGCAGATTTCGCAGGCCCTTTTCAAGGATCCATGTTCCTTCTACTAATTGACGCCCAGTCTAAATGGCTAGAGGTGCATAAGATGCAGGGGACAACATCCTGCTCAACAATTGAAAAGATGCGTTTATCGTTTAGTACGCATGGCCTCCCCGAGGTGCTGGTCGTGGATAACGGCACTCCATTCACGAGTAAGGAGTTTGCGAGGTTCACGAAGATGAACGGCATCCGCCATATCCGCACTGCCCCTTACCACCCGGCTTCAAATGGGTTGGCAGAGTAGTGTAGACATTCAAAAGAGGCCTAAAGAAGCAGATTTCCGGATCAATGGACACGAGACTGGCTCGCTTTTTGTTTACGTATAGGACCACCCCCCCATGCAATGACTGGGGTAGCTCACGCAGAACTCCTAATGGGCCGGAGACTTCGCACCCACCTTAGTATGGTTTTCCCGGACATTGGCGCAAAAGTACGCCGCACACAAGAACGGCAGAGACAGGGATTTTCTTGGCATCGGCCGATTCGGCAGTTTGCGCCCGGTGACCCAGTGTTCGTTCGGAATTTTGCTGGTGGTGCCCAATGGATTCCTGGTGTAATCTTTCGCCAAACGGGCCCTATATCTTACCAGGTGCAAGCCCAGGGTTGTCTCCAGCGCAAACATGTAGACCACGTTCGGTCCAGAAGATTATCCCCTCAAAAGATTCCCCGCCCCCGGAGCTCATTTCTACAGCCGCAGAGACCAGAGACAAGGGAAGGTAGTCCTCACAATCTTCCACTGGTGCCTCACTCGAAGCCTGCGCAGGTCGTTACGGAACCGAATGGAGATAGAGATGCTGACATGACGGAGGCAGCAGACTCTGACTCCGAGATGGAGACACAGGATGCATCAGAGAGGGAATCCTCGGGTCCACGGGCCATGGATGTACAACCGTTGCGCCGTTCATCACGGAAGCGCCGGTCTCCGTCTCGTTGCACGCCGCCTGATCCAGCGCCGCGTGCAAATGGTGTCCGGCCTGCGGCCAAACGAGTCCGACGCCCTCCTTCGCCAGGGCCTACGGTGGATTCCTTGGACTTTGGGGGGGAGGGATGTTATAACCTGCCTACTTACCATTGGCTGGGGACTAATGACAATCCCACAATCCTGTGGGAGTATGAGCTTCCCCAATGAGGGGAGCGGAGAAACCATTAGTAAACTCCTAGTATAAATAAAGCTGGCCAGTTCAGGAACCAGCAGGAAGGAGTATGCAGCAAGGGAAGTTACTGCTACTGTTATATATATACATATGTTATAGTAAATAAATGTTATTACTTTGTATCCTTAAAACTCGTGCTGGATTCTTCGTGGCCCTCACAAAAGATACCTTTCTAAAGAATACAGGGATTTGGGGGTATGGTGTACGGGCTGGAGAGTGGAGCTGAGTCCACAAAGATCAGCCATGATCTCATTGAATGGCGGAGCAGGCTCGAGGGGCCAGATGGCCTACTCCTGTGCCGAGTTCTTATGTTCTTATGTTCTTAAGTTGCCTGGCCCGTGGCCCTCAGCCTTGCCATTGAGGGAACCTTCCCCTGACCCAGACTTGGAGAGTGATGCATCTGGGAGTGCTGAGGCAGAATGATGATGGCCAAGTGGTTGTCCTGTCCTGTGAGAGGACACAAGTTCTAACATAGTCAATGAGAGGAGATATAACCATACACAGTCGATACCCAGCCTTGGACCATCCAAAATCTTATTGCAGTCATGCCATCACGCTCAATGCTCATGGGCTGCCAGGGCTTGCACTGTGCCGTTAAGCCCGACAGGGAGTCCATGTTGCAAACCTCCCCTGTCCTTAACATGACTGTCCCGCCTTCTCTCTGAGTAACATCCAGCACGCCACTTATGCTGGCAACCTTTGCTCTGCACACTAACTCCCATCCAGATCTGGAGCCCTTAGACCAGTCCATGCCAGCAACATTAGGGAGGTCATGTTCAGCTGTCTTCCAGACGCCAAGGGAGTCCTCAGTGATCACCTCCTGACCTTTAATGTAAGAGTATAGCCAGCTGCCTCTACGGTGCTAATGCACCTACAGTGCAGACACTCTGTTCAGGCATCAAAGGTTGCAGGGTATCCAGTCTAGAAAACATTCTCTCAGTCAGGGCATCGATCTTTGAAGGGGGCACTTGAGAGTTATGGGGCCATCTAATGCTATCAAATGAACAAGGCTAAGCCCTCCTTTGAGATAGCCTTCAGTTGTCAAGCTAGAGGCTTGTCAGAGTCAAGGGTGTGAAATGGAATGTAAATAACCAAGCATAAAGGGATAAAGGAAGGCAAACTGTAACATTGAAACCACAGGCTGAAATGGACTTTAAACAAGCAAGAACAAAGGGGAAACTTCAAGGGGGATAAGATGAACTTTCAAGAGACAAACTGCAGCATGTCTCTGATGTGTGAGAGTTTTGTAGGTTGCAGTTGTAGAATGCCCTGCTATGGGTGTTCACAAAAAATAAAGCTGGCTTCAATGCTTCACAAACCCAAATCAGCCCCCAGCCCAGGGGTGACCCCCGAGCTGCCAACGCTCCCTCCCCCCCCCTCCGACCTCCACAGCCCCTTGAAAGATCCCCCCACAGCATCTGATCAGCAGCGACTGGGACCTTATATTTCAAGGAGGTAAGTGGAGAGGGCTACCAAACTCCATGTTCCCCCTCGGTGTCCATGGCGCCTGATGCCCGCTTTTGTAGAGGAGTACTAAATGATGCCCGTGTGACTTCCTGCTTCTGGTGGTGGTGGGCCGGGGGGCCGGGGGCGGAGGGGGGGGGGGGGTGGGGGAGAGGCTGTTGTCTAGGGTGGTGGTGAAGTGTAATCAGTTTCTCACCCTTTCTGGGCGAGATCCTGATCATGCCAGCTGGAGTGGGCTGGGGGAATGGCAATCTATTTGGCGCCCGGCGCAAATCCCATTTTGGGGCTCTCCCACTATTGCCCCAACAGCAGGAGCGGCACTGTTGGGAACAAGGACAGAGAATCACCCCCTTAGTATGATCGTGTTTATCAACGTGATGTTCCTTTCTCAACACTGTCGGGGCTGACTTTAAATCAATGCACTTTTGCTGGGCACCACCCAGATCTTTTGTTAATCTCTGCTCTTCCATTTCAGCCTGAGCCTTGAAGTTAGCCATATGTATAACTGAACTATGCTCATTTACTTGAAACTCATTTTCTAACTCTTCTCTTCTGATTTTCTTCTTCTAATGTCTTATTTTTCTCTTTCAAATTGTCTCTCTCTAAGTAGCAGTTGAGCATCATGGATGGTCCATGCAACCCCTTTGCCATTTTGCCCTGCAGCTTCAGGGTTGCCTTCCACGCCTGACTTCCATTCTTGGGACCTGGAAAGCAGTGCTGAAATTGATCCCATTGTGGCCACTTCTTATCCAGATATGCACGCAGTACCTACACCCATTCTGGTTTTGAGTTTGTGGCCATGAGCCTGTTGCTCGATATTGTGCACTGGTCGGTTACGCTCAACTTCGGACTTGATGGAACCTCTTTAACTAGATGTATCGCAGCTGAGTCCATTCTGGGTCGCCAATTCTGTTGATTAGTGTCCGGAAGCACATCCCACACACTTGTCAGTCGTATCGTGTTACAACCCCAAGACTCAAATTTCAGTTTAAACAATCACAATTCTTTATTTCACTAAAAGAAACTTACAAACAAAATACCATAATTAGGGGCTGATTTAGCTCAGTGGGCTAGAAAGCTGGTTTGTGATGCAGAACAAGGCCAGCAGCGCGGGTTCAATTTCCGTACTAGCTTATGTGAACAGGCGCCGGGATGTGGCGACGAGGGGCTTTTCACAGTAACTTCATATTTGTGACAATGAAAGGTTATCATTATTATTATTATTATAATTACATAAACTACAACTATTCTTGTGTGTGTGATATTATGGGTGGGATTCGCTCATCCTGAGGCCGGGCTGGAGAATCACCGTGACCAGCATGAATTGCGCCACGCCGCCCCGATGCCGGGACACGATTCTCCGGAGAGCGGAGAATCGGCGTCATTGGCGCCGGCGCACCGCTGGTCGGGGGCTGCTCTACGGGCCCCCCCACGGCGATTCTCCGCCCGGGATGGGCCGAGCGGCCGTACCAAAGAGCCCGAGTCCCGCCGGCGCCATTCTAACCGGGTCTTACCCGGCAGGTGGAACCTTGGCGTGGAAGGATCCGGGGGCGGCCTGTGGGGGGAAGGGGGGGTCCTACCCCGGGGGGTGCCTCCGCTGTGGCCTGGCCCACGATTGGGCCCACCGATCGGCGGGCCGGCCTCTCGGGCTGGAGGCTTCCTTTGTTCCGCGCCTGCCCCTGTAGCCCTATGCCATGTTGCGTCGGGGCCGACGCGGAGAAGGGAGACACCGCGCATGCGCAGAACTCATGCCGGTCCCACTGCGCATGCGCAGACCCGCGCCGCCCATCTGACGCTGGGATAGGCAGCTGGAGCGGGGTGGGTCGCTCCAGTGCCGTGCTGGCCCCCTATACGCGACGGCGTTTACGACGCCGTCACCACTTAGCCTCAGGATCAGAGAATCCCGCCCTATATGTCCGCCCTAAGTTGACCAGGCGTGGTGCAGGTGTACGCCTCCACGAAGCCTCAATTTTGGGCCGTCTAAGGCAGCACAGTGGCACAGTGGGTTAGTCCTGGTGCCTTATGGCGCCGAGGTCCCAGGTTCGATCCCGGCTCTGGGTCACTGGCCGTGTGGAGTTTGCACATGCTCCCCGTGTTTGCGTGGGTTTCACCCCCACAACCCAAAGATGTGCAGGGTAGGTGGATTGGCCACACTAAATTGCCCCTTAATTGGAAAAAATGAATTTAAATTAAAAAAATAATTTTGGGCCGTCTTCTGGAGAGTTGGTGCCAGTCTCTCTCTCTCTCTCTCGGTTCTCTTGCTTTGAACGGTCGTAACCCTTCTTTTATCTTCCTTTCTTCCCAGCCACTGGAATTTGACTTATTAGTCGCATTGTACTAACAATTGATTTATTTCCTGGTCTCATCCTGTTGAATGGCCTACTCTACACAATAGGCCCACCTGCTGGTGGGAACATCTCTGGCTCCAAATGTAATAAGCTCTGTTGTGGTGTTGTTACAGTACAATACTCCAGAAAATACCACATTTTGCAGTTTGCTTCCAGTGAGCTCGTTGCCTTCAGGAATGTGATCAATAGTCTCTAGCAATGAGATTAACGCCTTGATGTGTTAAGTAAGTTGGTTCAACGTTGACTGCAACTGGATGCAGTGAAACTAGAAACTTCTGATACAGGAGATGGTCCAACACTGTTTTATTGAACTTCCTGATTGCTGTACATAGTCTGCTGTGAGTTGACATTCTATCAGTCTAACTGATAACCTCCTACTGGCTTGACCAAACTAACTCTCTACCTCATGGTGATAGTGCTCACTGACTTGTGCACTCTTACTATCTCAGTAGCTGTGTCCTGTAGAGAGAGAGAGTCTTAATGTCCCGTGTGCTTTATAGTGGTGGTGTCCTGTCTGGTGATTGGTTGTTATGTGTCGTGTGTGTTCATTGGTTATCCTGTGTGTCAATCACTGCCTGTCTGCATCTCATTATATACATGAGTGGATATTATGACATCTCCCCTTTTTGAAGTAAATTTTGGAACGTGGCGATGAGTGAATGAACTCACCACTTGTGAAGGTGTCTATCGTGCAGATACAGAGCAAACTGAACAAAATTTACAAGATTTAAGCCTATAGATTCAGTCTTTGTGGCGGGCGATGAATTCTTGTCAATAACCTCAGATGTGGAGAGGGGGACTCCGGCACTTGGACAGGCAGGATTGCTGCCATGTCGGTGGCCTCATGGAGAGGCGGGATCGCTGCCAGATTGGTGGCCTCGTAGTGCGAGGTGTCCGGAGGAGGCATGATGACATACGGAGAAGTGCGGCCAGGCGGTGGGCAGGGAACTTTTCGTAGCGCCCTCCTGTTGCGCCGTAGAATGGAGCCATCAGCCATTTGGACAATGAAGGACCTGGGGGCAGCCTGCCTGACGACAATAGCTGGGGCTGACCAACCTCCCTCAGGCAACTGGGCACGGACAACATCGTCTGGAGCCAGCGCAGGTAGATCCTTGGCAAAAGCATCATACGCAATCTTCTGCTGGTCCCTGGATCGCTGCACTTTCTGCAACATCGTGAGGCGGTCAAGGTCTTGAACATGGATGGCTGAAACAGTCGTCCTTAGGTTGCGGTTCATGAGCAGCTGTGCCAGAGATAAAAGAGTCGACAGAGGGGTTGCCCTGTATGCCAACAGTGCCAGGTTGAAGTCCAAGGCTGAGTCTGCAGCCTTGCACAGCAACCGCTTGACAATATGGACCCCTTTATCGGCCTTCCCGTTTGATTGCGGGTAATGGGGACTTGATGTGATGTGACTGAAGTGGTAGGATCGTGCAAAGTCGGACCACTCTTGGCTGTAGAAACATGGGCCGTTGTCACTCATTACTGTGAGTGGTATCCCGTGCCTGGCAAACGTCTCTTTGCAGGCTTTAATCACTGACTTGGACGTGAGGTCCGACAGTTTCACCACTTCCGGGTAGCTGGAGAAGTAGACGACCAAGAGCACGTAATCACGCCCATTTGCGTGAAAGAGGTCTATCCCCACCTTGGACCACGGAGAAGTCACGATCTCGTGCTGTTGCAGTGTTTCCTTGGGCTGAGCTGGTTGAAACTTCTGGCGTGTTGTGCAGTTGAGGACCGTGTTGGCAATGTCCTGGCTGATGCCCGGCCAGTAGACTGCCTGCTGAGCCCTGCGTTGACATTACCGACCCCAAGGTGACCCTCATGGATCTGTCTGAGCACCATGGCTTGCATGCTTTGGGGAATGACAATTCTATCTAGTTTAAGAAGGATCCCCTCGACAACCGTTAACTCATCCTTAATGTTGAAGAACTTAGAATATAGAACATAGAACATTACAGCGCAGTACAGGCCCTTCGGCCCTCGATGTTGCACCGACCTGTGAAACCACTCTAAAGCCCATCTACACTATTCCCTTATCGTCCATATGTCTATCCAATGACCATTTGAATGCCCTTAGTGTTGGCGAGTCCACTACTGTTGCAGGCAGGGCATTCCACGCCCTTACTACTCGCTGAGTAAAGAAACTACCTCTGACATCTGTCTTATATCTATCTCCCCTCAATTTAAAGCTATGCCCCCTCGTGCTAGACATCACAATCCGAGGAAAAAGGCTCTCACTGTCCACCCTATCCAATCCTCTGATCATCTTGTATGCCTCAATTAAGTCACCTCTTAACCTTCTTCTCTCTAACGAAAACAGCCTCAAGTCCCTCATCCTTTCCTCATAAGATCTTCCCTCCATACCAGGCAACATTCTGGTAAATCTCCTCTGCACCCTTTCCAATGCTTCCACATCCTTCCTATAATGCGGCGAACAGAATTGCACGCAATACTCCAAATGTGGCCACACCAGAGTTTTGTACAGCTGCAACATGACCTCATGGCTCCGAAACTCAATCACTCTACCAATAAAAACTAACACACCGTATGCCTTCTTAACAACCCTCTCAACCTGGGTGGCAACTTTCAGGGATCTATGTACATGGACACCGAGATCTCTCTGCTCATCCACACTGCCAAGAATCTTACCATTAGCCCAATACTCTGTCTTCCTGTTATTCCTTCCAAAATGAATCACCTCACACTTTTCTGCATTAAACTCCATTTGCCACCTCTCAGCCCAGCGCTGCAGCTTATCTATGTCCCTCTGTAACTTGTAATAGTCTTCCACACTGTCCACAACTCCACCGACTTTAGTTTCATCTGCAAATTTACTCACCCATCCTTCTATGCCCTCCTCCAGGTCATTTATAAAAATGACAAACAGCAGTGGCCCCAAAACAGATCCTTGTGGTACACCACTAGTAACTGGACTCCATTCTGAACATTTCCCATCAACCACCACCCTTTGTCTTCTTCCAGCTAGCCAATTTCTGATCCAAACTGCTAAATCACCCTGATTCCGTGCCTCCGTATTTTCTGCAGTAGCCTACCGTGGGGAACCTTATCAAACGGTTTACTGAAATCCATATACACCACATCAACTGCTTTACCCTCATCCACCTCTTTGGTCACCTTCTCAAAGAACTCAATAAGGTTTGTGAGGCATGACCTACCCTTCACAAAACCGTGTTGACTAGCTCTAATCAAATTATTCCTTTCCAGGTGATTATACATCCTATCTCTTATGAACCTTTCCAAGATTTTGCCCACAACAGAAGTAAGGCTCACTGGTCTATAGTTACCGGGGTTGTCTCTACTCCCCTTCTTGAACAAGGGGACAACATTTGCTATCCTCCAGTCTTCTGGCACTATTCCTGTAGACAAAGATAACTTAAAGATCAAAGCCAGACGCTCAGCAATCTCCTTCCTAGCTTCCCAGAGAATCCTAGGATAAATCCCATCTGGCCCAGGGGACTTATCTATTTTCACACTTCCCAGAATTGCTAACACCTCCTCCTTATGAACCTCAAGCCCTTCTAGTCTAGGAGCCTGAATCTCAGTATTCTCCTCGACAACATTGTCTTTTTCCTTTGTGAATACTGATGAAAAATATTCATTTAGCACCTCTCCTATCTCCTCGGACTCCAAGCACAACTTCCCACTACTGTCCTTGACTGGCCCTACTCTTACCCTCGTCATTCGTTTATTCCTGACATATCTATAGAAAGCTTCAGGGTTATCCTTGATCCTACCTGCCAAAGACTTCTCATGTCCCCTCCTGGCTCTTCTTAGCTCTCTCTTTAGGTCCTTCCGAGCTAACCTGTAACTCTCGAGCGTCCTAACTGAACCTTCATGTCTCATCTTTACATAAGCCTCCTTCTTCCTCTTGACAAGTGTTTCGACTGCTTTAGTAAACCACGGTTCCCTTGCTCGACCACTTCCTCCCTGCCTGACAGGTACATACTTATCAAGGACACACAGTAGCTATTCCTTGAACAAGCTCTACATTTCCATTATGCCCATCCCGTGCAGTTTTCCTCTTGATCCGATGCATCCTAAGTCATGCCTCATCGCATCAGAATTGTCTTTCCCCCAGATAAAGCTCTTGCCCTGCGGTATATACCTATCCCTTTCCATCACTAAAGTAAACGTAATCGAATTGTGGTCACTATCACCAAAGTGCTCACCTACCTCCAAATCTAACACCTGTCCTGGTTCATTACCCAGTACCAAATCCAATATGGCCTCGCCTCTCGTTGGCCTATCTACATACTGTGTCAGGAAACTCTCCTGCACACATTGGACAAAAACGGACCCATCTAAGGTACTCGAACTATAGCGTTTCCAGTCAACATTTGGAAAGTTGAAGTCCCCCATAACAACTATCCTGTTGCTTTCGCTGCTCTCCAGAATCATCTTTGCAATCCTTTCCTCTACATCTCTGGAACTTTTCGGAGGCCTATAGAAAACCCCTAACAGGGTGACCTCTCCTTTCCTGTTTCTAACCTCAGCCCACACTACCTCAGTAGACGAGTCCACATCAAACGTCCTTTCTGCCACCGTAATACTGTCCTTGACTAACAATGCCACCCCTCTCCCTCTTTTTCCACCTTCCCTGAGCTTACTGAAATATCTAAACCCCGGCACCTGCAACAACCAGTCCTGTCCGTGCTCTATCCATGTATCCGAAATGGCCACAACATCGAAGTCCCAGGTACCAACCCATGCCGCAAGTTCACCCACCTTATTCCGGATGCTCCTGGCATTGAAGAAGACACACTTTAAACCACCTTCCTGCCTGCCAGTACACTCCTGCAACTATGAAACCTTACTCATGACCTCACTACTCTTAACCTCCTGTATACTGGAGCTACAATTCAGGTTCCCAAGCTCCTGCTGAACTAGAACTGGGGGCATTGCCTGTCATAATATCCACGCATGTATATAATGAAGTGCAGACAGGCAGTGATTGACACACAGGATGACCAGTAAGCACACAGCACAGTGCAGCCAATCACCAGACAGGACACTACCACTATAAAGCCAGAGGGCACTAGGTTTCCCGCTCTCTCGGGACCCAGCCACTGAGACAGTCAGAGTCCACGAGCTAGCAAGTGCAGACACCATGCGGTAGTTAGTAAGTCTGGTCAGGCTACTACAAGGTCTCCAGTCAGTTCAGTATAGTGTCGACCCACAGCTGAATATGTATATCAGTTCTATCGTTGAATAAAACAGTGTTGGATCTTCTCCAGTGTTAGACGTCTGTTTCTAGCTTCCCTGCATCGAGTGCAGTCCACATCAAACCTACCTGGGCATCATAACTACACATGCGCTGCCTTCCACCACAACGGCGAAACGCCTCTCGATCCTCAGTGTGGATCCCGATGACGAGTGGTGTGCTGTCCTCACAGTTAACAAGGCCCGCATCCGATTTAAACTGGACACCGGCGCATCAGCGAACCTCATCTCAAAATCCGACCTCGACACCATCCGCGCCGAACCAAGCATTCTTCCACCAGCCTGCCAGCTCCTTGACTACAATGGCAATACCATAGCTGCCAGTGGCTCGTGTCAACTGGGGGTATCCAATAAGGCGATCAAGGCGATGCTGAGGTTTGAAATTGTCAGGCCTGACAGTGCGTCCCTGCTCGGTGCTCGTGCCTGCAAGCTCCTGAACCTGGTTCAGCGAGTCCACACCATGTCATCATCACCGACGACGGCCTCGCCTGATGGAAACTTGCAAGCCGACATAGATGACATTATTACGCAGTACCACAGCGTGTTCGACGGAATGGACACGCTCCCATACCAATACAAAATCCTGCTCAAGCCGAACGCCATCCCTGTAATTCATGCACCACGCCGGGTGCCGGCGCCCCTCCAGGATCGTCTGAAGAAGCAATTACAGGACCTCCAAGACCAGGGCATCATATCAAAGGTCACAGAGCCCACAGGCTGGGCCAGCTCTATGGTCTGCATCAAGAAGCCGTCAATGGAATTGTATTTGCATTGACCCTAAGGGTCTAAACCGCAACATCATGAGGGAGCATTCCCCGATGCCAAAACAAGAAGATTTGACCAGTGAGATGGCTCATGCCAAATTCTTCACTAAGCTCGACTCCTCCAAGGGTTTTTGCAAATACAACTGGACACGTCCAGTCGCAAGCTGTGCACGTTCAACACCCCGTTCGGTCGTTACTGCTACAACCGGATGCCTTTTGGCATCATATCTGCCTCCAAAGTATTTCATCGCATCATGGAACAAATGATGGAGGGTATCGAGGGGGTGCGAGTGTACGTCGATGATGTCATTATCTAGTCCACAACGCCCCAGGCACACATCGCTCGCCTCAAGGAAGTATTCCAAAGAATCCATGAACATGGTCTTCAGCTCAACAGGGCCAAGTGCTCATTTGGTCAATCGGAGATCAAATTCCTAGGTGACCACATCTTGCAGCAGGGCGTACGGCCAGACGCCGACAAGGTCTCGGCGATCAACGCCATGAAGACCCCGGAGGACAAAATGGCGGTCGTCCGCTTTCTCAGAATGGTCAATTTCCTCGGGAAATTCATTCCCAATATGGCATCCCACACCACGGCCCTCCGCCATCTCGTCAAAAAGTCGACGGAATTCCAGTGGCTGCCCACGCATGAAGAGGAAAGGCGCGAGCTGAAAGCAAAACTCACGACAGCCCCGGTCCTAGCGTTCTTCGACCCAACCAAGGAAACCAAGATTTCAACTGATGCAAGCCAGGACGGCATTGGGGCGGTGCTCCTTCAGCGGGATGTCTCCGCGTCCTGGGCTCCAGTAGCGTATGCCTCCAGGGTCATGACGCCTACTGAGCAACGGTACGCTCAGATTGAGAAGGAGCGTCTGGGCCTTCTAACAGGGATAGTCAAGTTCCACGACTATGTTTATGGCCTGCCAAAATTCACGGTAGAGACGGACCACAGGTCTCTAGTCCACATAATCCAGAAGGATTTAAACGACATGACACCTCCGTTGCAGCATATTCTTCTAAAGCTATGCCGCTACGACTTCGAACTGGTCTACACGCCAGGTAAAGAGCTGATCGTTGCAGGTGCCCTGTCCAGGGCCATTACCACACTGCATGAACAAAGTGACTTCATCTGCTACATAGAAGTCTTAGTACAGTTGTGTGCCTCGAACCTTCCGGCCTCCGACGAATGGGTGGTCCAAATTCGTGAGGAGACAGCCAAGGATCCTCTGCTGCAGCGCGTGATGCAGCACCTCAGCAATGGCCGGCAGAAGGGACAATGTCCCCAGTTCTATAACGTAAAAGACGACCTGACGGTGGTGGAGGGAATCCTTCTGAAACTCGACAGAATCGTAATTCCTCAGAGTATGCGTGCTATGGTGCTGGGCTAACTCCATGAGGGTCACCTTGGGGTCGAGAAATGCCAACGCAGAGCTCGGGAAGCGGTCTATTGTCCGGGCATCAGCCAGGACATTGCCGACACAGTCCTCAATTGCCCTACCTGCCAGAAGTTTCAGCCAGCTCTACCCAAAGAAATGTTGCAGCAGCACGAGATTGTGACCTCTCCGTGGTCCAAAGTCGGTGTAGACCTTTTCCACGCCAAGGGGCGTGACTACGTACTCCTGGTCGACTACTTCTCCAGTTACCCAGAAGTAGTGAAACTGTCCGACCTCCCGTCGAAGGTGGTAATCGAAGCCTGCAAAGAAACGTTCGCCAGGCATGGGATACCGCTCACGGTAATGAGCGACAACGGTCCTTGCTTTTACAGCCAGGAATGGTCTGACTTCGCACAGTCCTACGACTTCCGTCACGTTACCTCCAATCCCCACTACCCGCAGTCAAACGGGAAGACCGAAAAAGGGGTCCACATTCTAAAGCGGCTGCTGTGCAAAGCTGCAGATTCAGGCTCCGATTTTAACCTGGCGATGCTGGCATACAGGGCGACCCCACTGTCCACTGGGTTGTCTCCAGCCCAGATGCTCATGAATCGCACTCTGAGGATCACAGTTCCAGCCATCCACGTTCCTGACCTTGACCACCTCACGGTCCTACAGAAAATGCAGCAGTCACAGGCCCAACAGAAAGCCACGTACGATGCCCATGCCATGGTTCAGCCCGGGCTGGCTCCAACTGATCATGTTCGTGTCCAGTTGCCTGAGGGCGGCTGGTCAGCCACAGCTGTTGTGCTCAAACAAGTGACCCCAAGATCGTTCCTTGTCCGCATGGCTTATGGCTCCCTGCTACAGCACAACAGACGGGCACTGCGAAGAGCTCCACGCCCACTACCTTTTTTTTTTTTATAAATATTTTATTGAAAATTTTTGGTCAACCAACACAGTACATTGTGCATCCTTTACACAATATTATAACAACACAAATAACAATGACCTATTTTATAAACAAAAAATGAATAAATAATAAATAACAAAAATGAAAACTAACCCTAATTGGCAACTTCCTTATCACAAGTAACACTCTCCAAAAATATAATTTAACAGTCCAATATATAATTATCTGTCGCAACGACCTATACATATTATACAGTATATATTAACAACCCTGAGAGTCCTTCTGGTTCCTCCTCCTCCCGCCACCCCCCCTCCCCCCCCCCCCCCCCCCCCCCCCCGATCCTGGGCTGCTGCTGCTGCCTTCTTTTTTCCATTCCATCTATCTTTCTGCGAGGTATTCGACGAACGGTTGCCACCGCCTGGTGAACCCTTGAGCCGACCCTCTTAGAACGAACTTAATCTGCTCTAGCTTTATAAACCCTGCCATGTCATTTATCCAGGTCTCCACCCCCGGGGGCTTGGCTTCTTTCCACATTAACAATATCCTGCGCCGGGCTACTAGGGACGCAAAGGCCAAAACATCGGCCTCTCTCGCCTCCTGCACTCCCGGCTCTTGTGCAACCCCAAATATAGCCAACCCCCAGCTTGGTTCGACCCGGACCCCCACTACTTTTGAAAGCACCTTTGTCACCCCCATCCAAAACCCCTGTAGTGCCGGGCATGACCAAAACATATGGGTATGATTCGCTGGGCTTCTCGAGCACCTCGCACACCTATGCTCCACCCCAAAAAATTTACTGAGCCGTGCTCCAGTCATATGCGCCCTGTGTAATACCTTAAACTGAATCAGGCTTAGCCTGGCACACGAGGACGACGAGTTTACCCTGCTTAGGGCATCTGCCCACAGCCCCTCCTCGATCTCCTCCCCCAGCTCTTCTTCCCATTTCCCTTTTAGTTCATCTACCATAGTCTCCCCTTCGTCCCTCATTTCCCTATATATATCTGACACCTTACCATCCCCCACCCATGTCTTTGAGATCACTCTGTCCTGCACCTCTTCTGTCGGGAGCTGCGGGAATTCCCTCACCTGTTGCCTCGCAAAAGCCCTCAGTTGCATATACCTGAATGCATTCCCTTGGGGCAACCCATATTTCTCGGTCAGCGCTCCCAGACTCGCGAACTTCCCATCCACAAACAGATCTTTCAGTTGCGTTATTCCTGCTCTTTGCCACATTCCATATCCCCCATCCATTCCCCCCGGGGCAAACCTATGGTTGTTTCTTATCGGGGACCCCCCCAAGGCTCCAGTCTTTCCCCTATGCCGTCTCCACTGTCCCCAAATCTTCAGTGTAGCCACCACCACCGGGCTTGTGGTGTAGTTCCTCGATGAGAACGGCAATGGGGCTGTCACCATAGCCTGTAGGCTAGTCCCCCTACAGGACGCCCTCTCTAATCTCTTCCACGCCGCTCCCTCCTCCTCTCCCATCCACTTACTCACCATTGAAATATTAGTGGCCCAATAATACTCACTTAGGCTCGGTAGTGCCAGCACCCCCCTATCCCTGCTACGCTGTAAGAATCCCTTCCTCACTCTCGGGGTCTTCCCGGCCCACACAAAATCCATGATGCTCTTTTCAATCCTTTTAAAAAAGGCCTTCGTGATCACCACCGGGAGGCACTGAAACACAAAGAGGAATCTCGGGAGGACCACCATCTTAACCACCTGCACCCTCCCTGCCATTGACAGGGATACCATATCCCATCTCTTGAAATCCTCCTCCATTTGTTCCACCAACCGCGTTAAATTTAACCTATGCAATGTGCCCCAATTCTTGGCTATCTGGATCCCCAGGTAACGAAAGTCCCTTGTTACCTTCCTCAACGGTAGGGCCTCTATTTCTCTACTCTGCTCCCCTGGATGCACCACAAACAACTCACTTTTCCCCATGTTCAATTTATACCCTGAAAAATCCCCAAACTCCCCAAGTATCCGCATTATTTCTGGCATCCCCTCCGCCGGGTCTGCCACGTATAGTAGCAAATCGTCCGCATACAAAGATACCCGGTGCTCTTCTCCTCCTCTAAGTACTCCCCTCCACTTCTTGGAACCCCTCAACGCTATCGCCAGGGGCTCAATCACCAGTGCAAATAATAATGGGGACAGAGGGCATCCCTGCCTTGTCCCTCTATGGAGCCGAAAATATGCAGATCCCCGTCCATTCGTGACCACGCTCGCCATCGGGGCCCTATACAACAGCTGCACCCATCTAACATACCCCTCTCCAAAACCAAATCTCCTCAACACCTCCCACAAATAATCCCACTCCACTCTATCAAATGCTTTCTCGGCATCCATCGCCACTACTATCTCCGTTTCCCCCTCTGGTGGGGCCATCATCATTACCCCTAACAGCCTCCGGAAATTCGTGTTCAGCTGTCTCCCCTTCACAAACCCAGTTTGGACCTCTTGGACCACCCCCGGGACACATTCCTCTATTCTCATTGCCATTACCTTGGCCAGGATCTTGGCATCTACATTTCGGAGGGAAATAGGTCTATAGGACCCGCATTGTAGCGGGTCCTTTTCCTTCTTTAAGAGAAGCGATATCGTTGCTTCAGACATAGTCGGGGGCAGTTGTCCCCTTTCCTTTGCCTCATTAAAGGTCCTCGTCAATACCGAGGCGAGCAAGTCCACATATTTTCTATAGAATTCGACTGGGAATCCATCCGGTCCCGGGGCCTTTCCCGCCTGCATGCTCCTAATTCCTTTCACCACTTCTTCTACCTCGATCTGTGCTCCCAGTCCCACCCTTTCCTGCTCTTCCACCTTGGGAAATTCCAGCCGATCCAAGAAGCCCATCATTCTCTCCCTCTCATCCGGGGGTTGAGCTTCATATAATTTTTTATAAAATGTCTTGAACACTCCATTCACTCTCTCTGCTCCCCGCTCCATCTCTCCTTCCTCATCCCTCACTCCCCCTATTTCCCTCGCTGCTCCCCTTTTCCTCAATTGGTGTGCCAGCAACCTGCTCGCCTTCTCCCCATATTCATACTGTACACCCTGTGCCTTCCTCCATTGTGCCTCTGCCCGTAGTCAGCAAGTCAAATTCTACATGTAGCCTTTGCCTTTCCCTGTACAGTCCCTCCTCCGGTGCTTCCGCATATTGTCTGTCCACCCTCAAAAGTTCTTGCAGCAACCGCTCCCATTCCTTACTCTCCTGCTTCCCTTTATGTGCCCTTATTGATATCAGCTCCCCTCTAACCACCGCCTTCAACGCCTCCCAGACCACTCCCACCTGGACCTCCCCATTATCATTGAGTTCCAAGTACTTTTCAATGCACCCCCTCACCCTTAGACACCCCCCCCTCATCTGCCATTAGTCCCATGTCCATTCTCCAGGGTGGGCGCCCTCCTGTTTCCTCCCCTATCTCCAAGTCTACCCAGTGTGGAGCATGATCCGAAATGGCTATAGCCGTATACTCCGTTCCCCTCACCTTCGGGATCAACGCCCTTCCCAGCACAAAAAAGTCGATTCGCGAGTAGACTTTATGGACATAGGAGAAAAACGAGAACTCCTTACTCCTAGGTCTGCTAAATCTCCACGGGTCTACACCTCCCATCTGCTCCATAAAATCTTTAAGCACCTTGGCTGCTGCCGGCCTCCTTCCAGTCCTGGATCTTGACCTGTCCAGCCCTGGCTCCAGCACCGTATTAAAATCTCCCCCCATTATCAGCTTTCCCATCTCTAGGTGCGGAATGCGTCCTAGCATCCGCCTCATAAAATTGGCATCATCCCAGTTCGGGGCATATATGTTTACCAAAACCACCGTCTCCCCCTGTAGTTTGCCACTCACCATCACGTATCTGCCCCCGTTATCCGCCACTATAGTCTTTGCCTCGAACATTACCCGCTTCCCCACTAATATAGCCACCCCCCTGTTTTTCGCATCTAGCCCCGAATGGAACACCTGCCCCACCCATCCTTTGCGTAGCCTAACCTGGTCTATCAGTTTCAGGTGCGTTTCCTGTAACATAACCACATCTGCCTTAAGTTTTGTTAAGGTGTGCGAGTACCCTTGCCCTCTTTATCGGCCCATTCAGCCCTCTCACGTTCCACGTGATCAGCCGGGTTGGGGGGCTTCCTAACCCCCCCCCCTTATCGATTAGCCATCCCCTTTTTCCAGCTCCTCACCCGGTTCCCACGCAGCTGTATCTCCCCCAGGCGGTGCCCCCCCGCCCATCCCCTCCCATACCAGCTCCCCCCTCTCCCCAGCAGCAGCAACCCAGTAATTCCCCCCTCCCACCACCCCCCCGCTAGCGTAATTACTCCCCCCATGTTGCTCCCAGAAGTCAGCAAACTCTGGCCGACCTCGGCTTCCCCCCGTGACCTCGGGTCGCACCGTGCGACGCCCCCTCCTTCCTGCTTCTCTATTCCCGCCATGATTATCATAGCGCGGGAACCAAGCCCGCGCTTCTCCCTTGGCCCCGCCCCCAATGGCCAACGCCCCATCTCCTCCACCTCCCCTCCTCCCCCCATCACCACCTGTGGAAGAGAGAAAAGTTACCACATCGCAGGATTAGTACATAAAACTCCTCTTTCCCCCCTTTTTAACCTCCCTCTTCGCCCCCCACATTCGCCCCACCACTTTGTTCAAACGTTCTTTTTAATAACCCACTCATTCCAGTTTTTCTTCCACAATAAAAGTCCACGCTTCATCCGCCGTCTCAAAGTAGTGGTGCCTCCCTCGATATGTGACCCACAGTCTTGCCGGTTGCAGCATTCCAAATTTTATCTTCTTTTTATGAAGCACCGCCTTGGCCCGATTAAAGCTCGCCCTCCTTCTCGCCACCTCCACACTCCAGTATTGATAAACGCGGATCACCGCGTTCTCCCATTTACTGCTCCGAGTTTTCTTTGCCCATCTAAGGACCATTTCTCTATCCTTAAAACGGAGGAATCTCACCACTATGGCTCTGGGAATTTCTCCTGCTCTCGGTCCTCGCGCCATCACTCGGTATGCTCCCTCCACCTCCAACGGACCCGCAGGGGCCTCCGCTCCCATTAACGAGTGCAGCATCGTGCTCACATATGCCCCGACGTCCGCTCCCTCCGCACCTTCAGGAAGACCAAGAATCCTCAGGTTGTTCCTCCTTGCGTTGTTCTCCAGTGCCTCCAACCTTTCCACACATCGTTTCTGATGTGCCTCATGCGTCTCCGTCTTCACCACCAGGCCCTGTATGTCGTCCTCATTCTCGGCTGCCTTTGCCTTCATGAACCGAAGCTCCCGCTCCTGGATCTTTTGTTCCTCCTTTAGCCCTTCGATCGCCTGTAGTATCGGGGCCAACAGCTCTTTCTTCATTTCCTTTTTGAGCTCTTCCACACAGCATTTCAAGAACTCTTGTTGTTCAGGGCCCCATGTTAAACTGCCACCTTCCGACGCCATCTTGGTTTTTGCTTGCCTTCTTTGCCGCTGTTCTAAAGGATCCACTGCAATCCGGCCACTTTCTCCTCCTTTTTCATCCGTATCCAGGGGGGATTCCCTTCTGGTTTACCGCACAGTGTTTTTAGCCGTCAAAATTGCCGTTGGGGCTCCTATCAAGAGCCCAAAAGTCCGTTTCACCGGGAGCTGCCGAAACGTGCGACTCAGCTGGTCATCGCCGCACCCGGAAGTCCCACGCCCACTACCTGACCGGCGTGCCTCGCTGCCTACGATGCCTCCTCCGGACGTACCTTACCACAAGGTCACCGATCTAACAGCAATCCTGCCGGTCCACGCGCCCACCGCGATGCCAGCGATCCCGCCTCTCCAAGCGCAGGCGGCTCCTGATCCACCTCTGCAGCGATCAACAAGAATTCGGCGCCCACCACAAAGACTAAATCCATAGACTGAGCTTTTGTACATTTTTGTGACTTCACCAATTGGACTCTGTAAATATTGTTTTGTTTGCCAAGTATCTGCACTACCGCAACCTTCCTATGTATATATGTTCGTTTAGACATCTTTCTGTATATAGTCAGGCACATATATATATATATATATTTATAAGCATCCACAACTTAGTATTTATTTTTTTTAAAAAGGGGGGGAGATGTCATAATATCCACTCATGTATATAATGATATGCAGACAGGCAGTGATTGACACACAGGATGACCAGTAAGCACACAGCACAGTACAGCCAATCACCAGACAGGACATCACCACTATAAAGTTGGAGGGCACTAGGTTTCCCGCTCTCTCGGGACCCAGCCACTGAGACAGTCAGAGTCCACGAGCTAGCACAGTGCAAACACCATGCGGTAGCTAGTAAGTCTGGTCAGGCTAGTACAAGGTCTCCAGTCAGTTAGTATGGTGTCGACCCACAGTTAAATATGTATGTTAGCTCTATCGTTCAATAAAACTATGTTGGATCTTCTACAGTGTTAGAGGTCTGTTTCTCGCATCGCTGTATCAAGTGCAGTCCACACCGAACCGACCTGCCGACACATCACTGCCCCTTTTGCCAGCCATGGGCAAGGTGTTGCATCACCCGCTGCAGTAGAGGATCTTTGGCAGTTTCTTTGCGTATCTGGACAACTCGTTCATCAGTGACTGGGAGATTGCTGGCACACAACTGCACCTGTGCCTCGATGTGGCGAATGAAGTCGCCCGGTTCACACGGCGTGGTGATGGATCGGGATAGGGCATCCGCGATGATCAGCTCCTTGCCCGGTGTGTAGACGAGTTTGAAGTCATATCGGCGGAGACGAAGAAGAATTCGCTGCAGCCGAGGTGTCATGTCATTTAAATCCCTCTGGATTATTTGGACTAAAGGCCTGTGGTCTGCTCCCACCGTGAACTTTGGCAGACCGTATACGTAGTCATGAAACTTGAATATTCCTGTCAGGAGACCCAGACACTCCTTTTCGATCTGGGCATACCGTTGTTCGGTCGGAGTCATGGCCCTGGAGGCATATGCCACTGGAGCCCAGGACGAGGAATCGTCTCGCTGGAGGAGCATCACCCCAATGCTGTCCTGGCTTGCATCTGTGGATATCTTGGTATCCTTGGTTGGGTCAAAGAACGCCAGTACTGGGGCTGTGGTGAGCTTCGCCTTCAGCTCAAGCCACTCCGCTTGATGTGCGGGAAGCCACTGGAACACTGTCGACTTTTTAACGAGATACCGGAGGGCCGTGGTGTAGGATGCCATGTTGGGAATGAATTTTCCGAGAACATTTACCATCCCGAGGAAGCGGAGGACCGCCTTTTTGTCCTCTGGTGTCCTCATGGCCTTGATTGCCAGCACCTTGTCGGTGTCAGGTTGCACACCTTGCTGTGAAATGTGGTCACCGAAAAACGTGATAGCGGACCGCCCAAACGAGCATTTGGCCCTGTTGAGCTGGAGGCCATGTTCATGAATCCTCTGGAAAACCTGTTTGAGGCGAGCAATATGATCCTCGGGCGTCGTGGACCAGATGATCACGTCGTCCACATAGACTCGCACCCCCTCGATGCCCTCCATCATTTCATAGAATTTACTGTGCAGAAGGAGGCCATTCAGCACATCGGGTCTGCACCGGCTCTTGGAAAGAGCACCCTACCCAAAGTCAACACCTCCACCCTATCCCCATCCCCATAACCCAGTAACCCCACCCAACACTAAGGGCAATTTTGGACACTAAGGGCAATTTATCATGGCCAATCCACCTAACCTGCACATCTTTGGACTGTGGGAGGAAACCGGAGCACCCGGAGGAAACCCACGCACACATGGGGAGGATGTGCAGACTCCGCACACAGTGACCCAAGCCAGAATCGAACCTAGGACCCTGGAGCTGTGACGCAATTGTGCTATCCACAATGCTACCATGCTGCCCCCATTTGCTCCATTATGCGATGACATACTTCGGAAGCTGATATGGTATCAAAAGGCATGCGGTTGTAGCAATACCTGCCGAACGGAGTGTTAAAAGTGCACAACTTCCGACTGGGTTCGTCCAGCTGAATTTGCCAGAAGTCACAGGAGGCGTCCAGCTTGGTAAAGAGTTTGGCATGGGCCATCTCACAGGTCAATTCTTCATGCTTCGGGATCGGGTAAAGCTCTCGCATGATGTTGCGATTCAGGTCTTTGGGATCAATGCAAATGTGGAGTTTGCCAGAGGGTTACTTGACGCAAACCATGTAGCTGACCCAGTCTGTGGGCTCCGCGAACTTTGAGATGATGCCCTGGTCTTGGAGCTCTCGTAGCTTCGTTTTCAGATGATCCTTGAGAGGAGCCGGCACCCGGCGTGGTGCATGGATGACTGGGGTGGCATTCGGCTTGAGCAATATCTTGTAGCGATATGGGAGCATGCCCATCCCATCAAACACACTGTGGTATTGTGTGAGAATGTCGTCTATCTCAGCCTGGAGATTCGCATTGGGCGAGGCCATCGCCGGTTTCGAGGACAAGGCATGGACTCGCTGTACCAGATTTAGGAGTTTGCATGCACGGGCACCGAGCAGGGATGCCTTGTCAGGCTGGACGATCTCGAATCTCAACGTCGCCTTGATTGCCTTGTGAGAGACACCTAGCTGACACGACCCACTGGCAGCTATGGCATTACCATTGTAGTCAAGGAGCTGGCAGGCTGGTGGAAGAATGCTAGGTTGGTCTCGGATGCTGTCGAGGTCCGACTGTGATATGAGGTTCGAAAACGCGCCAGTGTCCAATTTAAATTGGATGTGAGACTGGTTGACCGTGATGACGGCACACCACTCGTCGTCAGGATCCACACGGAGGACTGAAAGGCAGTTGGCAGGCACGGTAGAGACCAACACGCGTGTGGTGTTGATGCCCACCCGATATGGAGACTCGAGGCAGTCAGCATCGGGGTCCGTTGGGCTGTCTGGATCAGGATCCTGCATGCCTTGTTGTACGCAGCAGACAAGTCTGCGCTGCAGCTGGGATCGCTGGCTGTTGTTCGGTGGAGCGGACCTGCAGAAGGCCGCGTAGTGGCCAGGCTTTCCACACTGTAGACATCGCCTGCCTTTGGCTGGACATTGCCGCTTTAAATGGGCGGAGCCACAATTCAGACACGTCATGACGCTGACGTCAGCACGTTCTGTGCGCCGCGCGCATGCGCAGTGCGGTCAGCCAACGTTTGCGCATGCGCCTCAGGGTCTTCAGCCTCATCGTCCACCCGGTCGTGGCGCGCATCCGTGGGGACCCGTTAAAAGTGCGCGAAACGGCCACTCTCCTCGATGATCAGGCCTTGCATTTTCGCTATGGCCTGCACCCTTTCTGCCTCGTGGGATGCCAGTTTTGCTGTTTCTGCCGCCCTGATGTGGGAGTAACGATTTCTGGCATGTTCATGGACAACGCACGTTTCGATGGTGATGGAGAGGGCCAACTGTTTGATTTTGAGGAGCTGCTCCCGCAGGGAGTTGGACTGGACCCCGAAAACGATCTGATCCCGGATCATGGAATCAGACGTCGAGTCATAATTACTTGACTGCGCTAGGATGCGGATATGGGTCAAGAAGGACTGAAAAGTTTCATCCTTACCCTGAAGCCTCTGTTGGAAGATGCACCGTTCAAAGCTCTCATTCACCTCAATGTCGCAGTGGCTGTCGAATTTCAGCAGAACTGTCTTGAAGTTTGTCTTGTCTTCGCCATCGGCAAACGTAAGCGAGTTATAGATGTGGATGGCGTGATCCCCCGCAGTCGACAGGAACAGCGCGATCTTTCTGGCATCCGATGCTGCCTCGAGGTCGGAGGCCTCGATGTACACAAGGAACTTTAGTTTGAAGACGTTCCAGTTGGCGCCGAAGTTGCCGGAGATCCGGAGTTGCGGAGGAGGCGGGATGTTTTCCATGCCGCTGGATGGCTGCTTGCTGGTCATTGCAGATGCACTCGAGGTAGGTTCGTTGGGATTAATAGCACTCTGGTACCATGATGTGTTAAGTAAGTTGGTTCAACGTTGACTGCAACTAGATGCAGTGAAACGAGAAACAGGCTTCTGACACAGGAGATGGTCCAACACTGTTTTACTTAACTTCCTGATTGCTGTACATAGTCATAGAGTCATAGTCATAGAATTTACAGTGCAGAAGGAAGCCATTCGGCCCATCGAGTCTGCACCGGCTCTTGGAAAGAGCACCCCACCCAAGGTCAACACCTCCACCCTATCCCCACAACCCAGCAACCCCACCCAACACTAAGGGCAATTTATCACGGCCAATCCACCTAACCTGCACATCTTTGGACGGTGGGAGGAAACCGGAGCACCCGGAGGAAACCCACGCACACACGGGGAGGATGTGCAGACTCCGCACAGACAGTGACCCAAGCCGGAATCGAACCTGGGACCCTGGAACTGTGAAGCAATTGTGCTATCCACAATGCTACCGTGCTGCCCATAGTCTGCTGTGAGTTGACACTCTATCAATCTAACTGATAACCTCCTACTGGCTTGACCAGACTAACTCTCTACCTCATGGTGATAGTGCTCACTGGCTTGTGCACTCTTACTATCTCAGCAGTTGTGTCCTGTAGAGAGTGAGAGAGTCTTAATGCCCTGTGTGCTTTATAGTGGTGGTGTCCTCTCTGGTGATTGGTTGTTATGTGTCGTGTGTGTTCATTGGTTATCCTGTGTGTCAATCACTGCCTGTCTGCATCTCATTATATACATGAGTGGATATTATGACACTCCTCACTGGATGTCGCTGTCCGAACTCTATTTAAACTGTCACACGATTGGGCCTGAATGGCGTCCATTGCAATCGGCTAGAGTTTGAAAGCGCAATGCTGGTCATCTGGCCGGCGGAATTTTCAGCTTTTTAACAGTTGAAAAGAGGATGTTACTGATGTCATAATATGGGACAGGCTCCTTCAGGAATTAAAGATCTTCCACTACCTCTAAGTCTGAAAGAATGTCAGGGAGAAAACTTTTACAGTTGTCTGGTGACCAATTGATGTTACAATTGTTCAATTGTAGCTTTAAACATATTCCATAACACACTTTGTGAATTTGACTATCAAGTGATAATTCATTGAGTTACCATGAGTTCTCAGAGTTTATGGGGAGAAAGTAGGAGAATGGGGATGAGAAACACATCAGCCATGATTGAATGGCGGAGCAGACTCAAAGAACAAAGAATAATACAGCACAGGAACAGGCTCTTCGTCCTGTCATAATATGCACTCATGTTCATAATGAGATACAGACAGGCAGTGATGGATACACACAGGAACCAATCACCACACAGAATACAGAACAACCAATCACCAGGCAGGACACTACAGGGTACATAACCAGTATAAAACACACGAGGTAGGAAGGCTCGGCCTCTTCGTACTGGTGATAGCTGTAGCAACAGTCAGGATGCAATGTACAGTCAGCACCTACTACACATGGCACAGAGCAAGTCTGGGCAAGCCAGACCAAGGTTAACAAGCTTAGATTGATAGAGTGTCGACCCACAGCGAACTGTGTACATTACTCAGCAAGTTCAATAAAGCAGTGTTGAACCATCTACAGCGTTGGAAGCCTGTTTTCAAGTGATATGTGGTGAACCACTGTACACCTGTATTAGGGGATGTAAGGTAGGACATGTGCTACAGGTTCGCCGGTAGCCCCTGCCTGCTGGCTCCACCCAGGAGGAGGAGTATATATATGCGTGTCCTCCATTCAGCTGCCATTTCACCAGCTGCTGTAGGAGGCTACGCATCGTACTGCAATAAAGCCACAGTTGTGTCCATTCTGAGTCGTTGTACAATTGATCATGCATCAATTCATTGCAGTAAGATTTTCTACAAGATGGACATCCGAATCAAACCAGATCGCCTGCAGCTGGATCCGCAATCGACCAAAGCCAGAAAAGACTTTTATCACTGGCTAGCTTGCTTCGAGGCTTACATAAACTCAGCAATGTGGTGATGTGCATCAATGTAAATGCATGTAGGCCAGCTAGACACTAGAGGGAGCACCAAAGACATCACACACACACACACACTCAACCAATAGATCAAGTAGATAGGATGCGACCAATAGACTTTCACGATACACAAGGAGGTGACAAGACCACAGGGGGGCATTACACCAACCCATACATAAAGGACACCACACAGATGATCTGCCTCTTTCCAGTGGAGACAGTCAGTGAGAACAGACACAGTGTTGATTCAATATTACACCCACTATGTGGATTGCAGCAGCTGGTAGTCAGTCTGGGTAGCTATAGTAGGATTAGCAGTAGTGTCGAACCCAAGTAATAGAAGTGTAAATAGTTTAATAAGTGTGTTGAAGTTAACTCCACGTCTGAACCTTCCTTTGTCAAGTGCACCACAAGGAAGCCGCTTATGTTACACCTACCACATAACAAATCATGGTACCAGAAGTGAACTGTTTCAATCCACAAAGCAATACCTCAGCGTACAGTGACAACCAGCAACGATACCCAGGCAAGATGTTCGAGATCCGGGTTCCGCAGCAGCTCCAGTGCCACGGCGATCTCCACGAAAACTGGCAGGCAATCCGGCAAAAGTTTGAAATCTTCCTGGTGGCAGCCAAACTAGAAGAAGTGGCCGATCCGGAAAAAACAGAGCTTTTCCTCACAATCGCCGGTGCCAGAGTAGAAGAAATCTTTTTAAAATTCAAGTTCTCCAAGGGGCAAAACAGGAGCGACTTCCAGGCAGTCCTGGACAAATTCGGCAAATACTGTGAGGAAAACACATTCCAACCAGCAAGAAAAGGTAAGAGAAGCGCCAGTACTCACCTCGAGGCCGAAATCCCGGAGCATAGAACAATTTTGGTCGGTGGCCATCTTTCTATAGGCACTGCACTTGCGCAGTTGCGCAAGAAGCACACAGAACGGGAATGTCCGAGAAGCCACGCATGCACAATCACGAAAAAGGCCCAATGTAAAGGAACAGCGATCTGCGCATGCGCAATCGCTTCCTTCGCGCTACGTCACGTGCGTCATGACGTCAGAGGCCCCGGACCACGCCCATTTAAAGGGGAAACGTCCCAAATCAAAGAAAAAATCTTTTAAAGCCATAAAACAACCTTCCTTCACCTGGAATGAAAGCACAATGCCTCAAATTGAACCAGGAAATAAAATAAACCTCCGAAGAACCCTGCAACAAGCAGTTACCTACACCCAAACCGATGATTCCGAACCTCGAATGCTTCAATATCTTTACATTTTTTCTGAAACTCGCGAGCCTAATGTCAGCTCCGACACAAACAGTGATCCAAGTGGTCCAAGAAGACTACGATTCGGACAAAGGTTTTTTCATGTGAAATGGCGACCCCCGTACTGAATCCGACGCAGACGCGGATTCGTTCTTCGGATTTGAGGATTTTCAGCCCAGCAGATATGACATCCCAACCCGTGAGCGCAGGATGATGCTGCAGCATAAAACCAAGAGACAGAGAGCGGTACAAGCCCACAGAGAGCGGCCTGCTGCCACACAGAGCATGGTCCACACCCCGCTCAGGGTTCCCGACTCTACGAAAGAAGACATGCAAGACACCACACCCCATTCCTTGCATGAACAAGAAGTGACTCCAGTGTCACAAGCCTCCACAGCAAGCTCGTGGACAGACTCCACAATTGCAGAAACGCAAGACTCCAGAGCGCAGTCCTTACGCACACAAGACGTGACTCCAGTGTCACAAGCCTCCGCAGCGAGCTCGTGGACAGCCTCCACAATAGAAGCAACACAAGACTCCAACGCGCAGTCCTTGCAGGAGCAAGACCACAAGGGTCTAGCAACATCCTCTGACCAACTAGCGGCAGATGATTCAAGTCTGTCATGCTCAAGTAAACAGCAAAAAGACTGTGACAGTCTACCACGCTCCAGTGCACAGCAGGATGACCATGACGGTCTATCATGCTACAGTGAAGAACAAAGCAACGATAACAGTCCAAGCCCAAATGCAGGACAACAGCAAGACAATGACAGTCCACCCACATTGTTTGCACCATCCGATGAACACTCTGACGATTTACCCAACCCAAGTGAACAACAAGCAGCTACTGAGGATCTACCCACGGTATGTGAGACGAGTGACGACAGCATCCCACTTCCCATGCAAGATGTGCAAAGTGACAGACCTCAGCTAGTGTGTAGAGAGGCACTCGACGATCACTGTGAGACCACTGGTGACTCCGGTGACACCATGATACTTCCACCCTCATTCGCTCGAACCTCTCCACAAGTCAATGCATTCCTGCATGTTCCGACTCCAGACGTGCAGCTTCAAGAAATCTCAGCTGACTCCAGTGAACCTGCTAAGACTCCGGACGGGGAGCATCAACAAACCAACACTGACTCAGTTAAAACAGACCAGACTCCAGATGGGGAGCAACCAAACGCCGACTCTGATTCACGTAAGATGGACTTTACTCCAGACAGGGAGTGCCGCAACCTCAGTGATGTCACACTCAGGGTGACAGCAGATGCCACAACAACAGGAGATGGATCACTTAACAATTACACTGGGTCAGTAATAACAAGCAGCGGCTACAGTCCAAGAGGAGTGCACCAATATTCACCACAGCTATATCCACACATTTTTTCCACACCAGCAGTGCAGCCAATGACAGCTCATGCTGGACAAACCCAGTATCCAGGCATGCAGCAGCCAGCAGTCTATGCAGCATATTCTCAAACAGGTCGGCACTACAGATTGCCCACTAATGGAATCAAGACTGAAGGAGGACTACCGCAAGCGCAATCTGCACTACAGACTGGATGCCTTAGTTACAGCCTGGGATTTGCTGCACCCCAGCCTGGCCAGACGGCATATTCCTATCAGATGCAAGATTCTAGTTTCACACTATCACCAGGTATTTATGCGAGCAGCAATTCTGTTTCCAAGTTGACAAGCTTCAACGGTTCTCAGCAGGATCACCCTTCCTGCACAGCATGTGGCCAGAACCAGTATGTACAGTCTTATCCAACTTCAACATATGGCACATCCATGACCTCGAATGATACTGTTGATGGTACCTCTTCAACGTCAACACCTTATCAGCTACAAGATGCCATTCAACATCACCATCACAAACATCGGGAAAAGAAAGGGACTCCAAATCATACAGCAAAGTGATTTGACCACTTCTTGGTTCCTGTGGCACAGGGAAGTTGATGGCGTTCATAACCAAGAGAGACATTTGACCATGATGATTGATGTTTTTTGGACTCATATAAATGATTTGGACTTATTGTTTAATCACTGTTCCCATGACTTGTATATACCTTACCTTATCTACCTGTTCTTTGTTCAATTTTCTTAAAAGTGTACAGAAAATATGAACATATAAAAAGGGGGGATGTGGTGATGTGCATCAATGTAAATGCATCTAGGTTAGCTAGACACTAGAGGGAGCACCAAAGACATCACACACACACGCACTCAACCAATAGATCAGGTAGATAGGATACGACCAATAGACATTCACGATACAAAAGGAGGTGACACGACCACAGGGGGGCATTACACCAACCCATATATAAAGGATGCCACACACATGATCTGCCTCTTTCTAGTGGAGACAGTCAGTGAGAACAGACACAGGGTTGATTCAATATTACACCCACCACGTGGATTGCAGCAGCTGGTTAGTCAGTCTGGGTAGCTATAGTAGGATTAGCAGTAGTGTCAAACCCAAGTAATAGAGGTGTAAATAGTTTAATAAACGTGTTGAAGTTATCTCCACGTCCAGACCTTCCTTTGTCAAGTACACCACAAGGAAGCCGCTTATGTTACACCTACAACATAACAAATCAAGCGACACCCCAGATGTGGACTTCCTGGAGAAGGTAAAGAGACGTTCATGGGGTGTGTTATTCATAGCGGTGCACAGTAGTGACCGGATGGAGTGTAGTCGCCAGCATCGGCATCGACAGGGGATCCTCATTCATGAGTGATGAGCTGCGTCAGTTCCTGCTTAGCAGGGGTATCGTCTCCAGCAGAACAACCAGCTACAACCCCTGGGGAAACGGGCAGGTAGAGAGGGAGAACAGGATAGTTTGGAGGGCTGTCCAGCTGGCCCTACAGTCCAGGAACCTCCCAACCATGCATCTTACTGCAATAAAGCCACAGTTGTACCCAATCTGAGTCTTTGTACAATTGATCGTGCATCAATATACTGCATCGAGTTGCAGTCTGTGTTAATCCAACATATATAACACATCACGTCCCTCCAAGCCTGTACCGATCATGATACCACCCTTGGCCAAATCCCTCAGCACTTCCTAGTGCCGTATCCTTCCATTCCCATCCTATCCATGTATTTGTCAAGATGCCTTTTGAACGCCATTAATGTATCTGCTTCCATAACCTCCCCTGGCAGCGCGTTCGAGGCACTCACCACCCCAATCAGCAAACATCTCCACACAGAGCTCAGGATGGAGGGAGGGTTGTGGATGAAGCAGCTTAAGATGGTTAGGCCAAGAAGACTACCCTAAAGGAACTCCTGAAACAATATCTTGTTATGGAGATGATAGGCCTCCAACAAACACACCCGTAATGTCAAGGGCAATAACTCACCTTCTCTCTGAAATTCAGCTCTTTTGTCCATTCGCAGACCAATGAGGTCAGGAGCCAAGTGGCCCTGGCAGGACCCAAACCGAGCACTGAACAGGTTGATGCTGAGAAGTGTTGCTTGGTGGCACTGTTGGCACTTGATGATCCCAAGGTGATGATGATGGAGCAGTACCTGACTGGATTGGATTTTCCTGCTTTTTTGTGGATAAGACGTACCCAAGCAGTACCAAGACGTACCAAGCCACATCATCAGGTGGAAGCCTGTGCAGTAGTTGTACTGGAACAACTTGGATAGTGGCACGGCCACCCGATGAGCCCAAAGGCCTAATTCTGCTCCTATGTCTTATGGTCTTACGATTTTGACAGTACTGGATTTGCGCCCAAACGGGCAGTGAAATGAGCAGTTGTGGATATGAGACTGAAGCTGTTTAGAATGGGCAACATCCTGGAACTCCCAATCTAACAGCACGGTGGGAGCACCGACACCACAGGAACTGCAGCGGGTTCAAGAAGGCAGCCCACTGACAGCTTTTCAAGGACAACTAGGAATGGGCAAGGGTGTTGGCTTCGACAGCAACACTCCCCCCGAGTGTGAATTTGTACCAAAACTTCAAGCAGGAAGAGTAATGCATGAGAGTATGTTCCTTTTCATATACACCATTTTGGACACTGGTGCTTGGGTGGCTAATAAAACACTGTACACCTTGAAGAAGATTTCTTGTGTTCCAGACATAAAATATTAATATTAAATGCTCAATCATTCTGAAGAAGTACAACATGATGGTGTATGTAAATAATCTTTCATTAGAATACCACTAACCATTCTTGGTATTGGAATGACTTCCTGTGGTTATCTAGGCAGTGCTGATTTAGCTGTAGGCATTTATTTCCTGGGAAGAGGGAACAGAATTGTCTTTGAGGTCAGCTGTATATTAATAACGTGCTGCCTTGATTTTTTTTTCCATACAGTGATGTCTCAATGGTTTGACCTTGGCTCCAGCAGAGTATCCAGCAATAACAGAGCTCAATGAACAACCCAAATTGGCAATCTGTCTCGGGGCTGAGGCTGAAATTTGTTCTGACATGGAAATCATCTGAGTGCAGTTTTAAACTCAATAAAACCTCATAGGTGACACTTGTGTTTGTCAGTCCTCTACATCATTTCTTTGACTCCAGGCTGTTGGAATCTGCCAAGTTTGTGGCCATTCACTGTGTAATTCATGTCCTAACAGCCAGCCAGTCAGCCAGGGAAGATTACCCACACTTTAATAATCTATTCATAAATTTAGCGTTCCATTACTAAGTCCCGTTTGGCAGACAAGGAAGAATCATTGTGAGATCACTTTGTGTAACCCTTTCTCACCTTCAGAGAAGGAATATTGAGCTGGTTTTTACCATGAGATTTGGGTTATTAAGACCATTTGCATTAGTTTACAACCTCCTGCTGGCACGCAGGCGCGATCCTCGATCCCGCCGCCAGCGGGTGGGCGGAGCATCGTGCTCGGATCAGCGCCTAACGATGCCCAGCGCCGATCCTGGTTTCTCCGCCACATCGGGTGCCCACTACCGGCGGTGGGCGGTGGAGAATCCACCCCAGTGAGTGGGGATAGAAGGTTCTTTTTCAGGTTGGTGACCTGTAACAAGTGGGGTTCCACAGGGATCGCTGCCGGGATCGCAACTGTTTACAACATATATTAATGACTCGGAAAAAGAAAGCGAATGTACTGTAGCCCAATTTGCAGACAACACAAAACTGGGTGGAAAGGCAAGTTCCAAGAGGGATACAAACAGATTGCGAAGAGATATTGAAAGGTTAAGGAAATGGGGAAAAAGTTGGTAAATGGAGTATAATGTGAAGTTGTTCATTTTGGAAGGGAGAACAAAATGAACTGAGTATTATTTACAAGGAGAAAAACTGCAGAAAGCTGCAACACATTGGGACTTGGGAGTAATTGTGCACAAATCACAGAAAGCCCCACAGGGGTACAGCAGGTAATCATGAGAGCTGATGGAATGTTGGCCCTTATTTCAAGGGGGTTGGAGTATTAGAGTGGGAAGTTTTACTGCAACTGTGCGGGGTATGGGTGAGACCACGGGCTGGATTCTCCGTTCTGGAGACAAAGTGCTCCTGCCAGCGGAGACTCGCTATTGGTCTCCGCTGCCGCCCAGAGTGGTGCCGCACCTAGAGCAATTCCCTCTCCTTTACCATGCTAATTTATGCATGGAGGCCAGCTCGCCAGATTCTGGCGGAATCCTGGTAGCGGGCTGCCATTTTGAGTGGGTGGCCTGATCCCGAATTCTGGCGGCGGGTCCCCTCCCCCAACAGCACTAATCTTGCCACCCCCGCCACTGACAAGTAGGGGCATCCAACCCCCCACCACGGGAATAACAGGTCACGCTCCCACAGCATGCACGCATGAAGGTGGCCCAATCCCCCCATAACTCACCCAGGCCCTTCATCAGACACTCCATCAGACCCCCCCAGCCCCATCATCAGACCCTGTCAGACCACCCATCCCTCCCATCAGACCCCCGAACAAGGCCCCCATCAGGCCACCCACCAGAGAACTGTCAAAAGAGGTCCCGTCTGAGACCCCCATCAATCACCTCTATCTGAAAGCTGAAGAGCAGTCCAGGCAGTAGAGTGAAAAACACTGCATTAACCCTTCCCTAACATCTGCTGCCACAGGCAAAAGTGTTCAAAGCGGCAGCTTTGACAAGTGTCTGAGGTTTCCTGAAAGCCAAATACACTTAAAAGGGCTTCAAATCCTTTGACAGCCTTTGGAATGCAAATCTTCCATTCAATTTCACACAGCAATACGTTGCACTAGCCACTGATTGACAGTTTTATCAGTCCAGAGACAGGTGATTAGGAGGCTTGTTTATTTATCTTTCCCTTCATGCTTGGATGCATCTTAATCACCCTGTTTTGATGCTAACCACAATGTTTCTAAACATTCTTGCTATGATTGTTCCTCACCGCATTAAAATCAGTTAAGTACTTTCTGCTGTGAAAAAAGATAAATTGATGTGGTAGTGGGGGAGAGGATGCCCCTCCTTGTTAAAGAAGTGGAGTAGGGAAGGGGAGGGGGAGGGGCAGCTGCCGGACCCAAGTGTCAGGCCACCCGCACAAAATGGTAGCCCGATACCGGATTCCGATGGAATCCCGTGAGCTCTCCTCCATGCATAAATTTTCATGGAAAAGGAGAGGGAATAGCTCGGCACCTCTTCTACTGTCAGTGGAGACGTGGGATGGGATTCTCCGACCCCCGCTGAGTCGGAGAATCGGTGGTGGGCGACGTGAATCCTGCCCCTGCCGGCTGCCGAATTCTCCGGCGCCGGGAATTTGGCGGGGGTGGGAATCGTGCCACGCCGGTCAGTGCCGCTGGCCGCGGCCCGCCCCCCGGCGATTCTCCGGCCCGGAATGGGCCGAATGGCTGTCCGTTTTCAGTCTGTCCTGCCGGCTTAAATTAGAGTAGGTACTTACCGGCGGGACCTGGCTACGCGGGCGGCCTCCGGGGTCCTCGGGGGAGCGCGGGGGATCTGGCCCTGGGGGGGTGCACCCATGGCAGCCGACGCGGAGATGAACCCCCCTGCGCATGCGCTGGGATGACGCCAACCCGCGCCGACCGGCCTAGCCCCTGAAGGTGCGGAGGATTCCGCACCTTTGGGGCGGCCCGACGCCGGAGTGGTTCACGCCACTCCTTCACGCACTTAGTCTGCAGAAGGTAGAATCCAACCTGAAGTGTGGGTGAATTGCAATGAGAATCGTGCCAGACGGGATTCTCAACAGTTTACCCCCCCCAAAATGATGCTAAGACTGGAATTCTCCACCAGTTTACATCGGCAGGATTCTCTGGTCCAACCGGCAGTGTGGGGTGTCTTCAATGAGAATTCCCATTGACAGCGGCGAGACCAGAGAATCCCGCTGCCATCGAACGTCATTTTTCGAGATTCGCCCCAACATCTTTGAGGTTTATATTTCCTTTCCCTATTATTACTGCCAAAATCTAACACTTCACAGTTCTTTACATTGAACTGAATCTGCTCAATCTACTAGATTATGTCCAGCTGCAGTCTTTCACAATTGGCTCTCACTCACTCACACCCGGGACTGGGAGGTTTGGAGATTAATATCGCTGAGGCATAGTTCAGCTCTGTCGAACACTCAGCTGCTCTGGGCCTCACTGTTGCTGCAGTCTTGGTGTCTCAAGCCTCGCCATCCTGTGGCCATTTAGTGGGAGGGTGCACGTAGGGCCAAGGGTGGACTACATTGCCCAGAATGCACCTTGGCTGTCAAAACAAATGACCACATGGACTTGGGCTCTCGCTCCAGGCCAATCGGACGCTGGAACTTTGTTCTGGAGCAGGGCACCCACAGTGTCCTTGTTTGCGAGCACATTTAAGCATGAGGCAGTCATTCGAGAGGGGGTGGTGCTTCCCAAAGCCGGTCCTATGATGCACTATCAATTACGATGAGATGAGAGTAGAGTGTAATCGAGGCTTTATAACGGAGAGATGTGTAGCCTCCCGCAGCTGCTGCCGAAATGGCTGCAACTCGGAGAGCCCACACATTTATACTCCACCTACTGGGCGGAGCCAACAGGCAGGGATCTACCCCTGTACCTGTAGTACAGGGGCCTTACCGTAATACCCTCGTATGCAGTATATACAATACAACAGTGGTGACTACCACATTCACCCCCTGTTAAAAAAGAGTCCAGCGGGGCTGGTGGAAAACTATTTACATTCAGGTATTTAACATTTTCAGGAAAAGTTTACAAATTCAGACGATCGGGCGCCTTGATCCGTCGTTGCGAGCGCCGCAGTTCTGGTGGCGATTTCGGCGTTGGTTCGGTCGTTGGTGACTCCGGGAGCGTGTCGACCTCATCTTCATCCCCAGGTGGGACCAAGAGGAGGACGGATCGTCCTGGAACAGGGGCTGTGGTGGGGTGCGCTGCGGGGAGGGAGGGTGGTGCCGGGGCAGAGAGGAGGGGGGGGGGGGGACCCAGCTGGTGCCAGGTCCCTGAGGGAGACTGTGTCTTGCCGGCCGTCGGGGTATGCTACGCAGGCGTAGTGCGGGTGCACGTGAAGTGGCTGTACCCTCTCAACCAACGGGTCCGCCTTGTGTAGCCGCACGTGCTTGCGGAGGAGGACGGGTCCTGGAGCTGCCAGCCACAGTGGGAGCGAAACACCAGAGGTGGACTTCCTGGGGAAGGCAACGAGACGTTCATGGGGAGTTTCGTTAGTCGCAGTGCAAAGGAGCGACCGAATGGAGTGAAGGGTGTTGGGGAGGACCTCCTGCCAGCGGGAGGTCGGGAGATTTCTAGACCGTAGGGCTCAAGGCAATGCCCCTGTTGAGCAGGTCCTGGCGCAGCTCATCGCTCATAAATGAGGATCCCCGGTTGCTGGGGACGTAGGTGGGGAATCCAAAGAGAGCGAAGATTGTGTTGAGGGCTTTGATGGCGGTGGCAGACGTCATATCGGGGCATGGGATGGCGAAGGGGAATCTGGAATATTCGTCGACCACATTAAGAAAGTACGTGTTTCGGTCGGTGGAGGGGAGGGACCCTTTGAAGTCCACGTTGAGGCGTTCAACGGGGCGGGAGGCCTTCACCAGGTGCGCTCGATCTGGCCGGTAGGAGTACGGTTTACTCCGCGCAGACCTGGCAGTCTCTGGTGATAGCCCTGACTTCCTCGATGGAGTAGGGCAGATTGCGGGCCTTAATGAAGTGGTAAAAACAGGTGACCCCTGGGTGACAGAGATCATCGTGCAGGGTCTGGAGTCGGTCCATTTGTGCGCTAGCACAAGTACCTTGGGATAGGGCATCGGGGGGCTCGTTGAGTTTACCGGGGCAATACAAAATCTCGTAATTGTAGGTGGCGTGCTCGATCCTCCACCTCAAGATCTTATCATCTTTGATCTTACCCCGCTGTGTGTTGTTGAACATGAAAGCAACCGACCGTTGGTCAGTGAGGAGAGTGGATCTCCTGCCGGCCAGGTAATGCCTCCAAAGCTGTACAGCTTCCACGATAGTTTGGGCCTCCTTTTCGACGGAGGAATGCTGAATTTCGGAGGCATGAAGGGTGCAGGAAAAGAATGTCACGGGCCTGCCTGCCTGGTTGAGGGTGGCGGCTAGAGCGATGTCTGATGCATCGCTCTCGACTTGGAAGGGAAGCGTCTCGTCGACCGCATGCATCACGGCCTTGGCGATGTCGGCCTTGATACGGTTGAAGGCCTGGTGAGCCTTGGCCGACAGGGGGATAACGGTGGAGTGAATGAGTGGGCGGGCCTTGTCTGCATAGTTAGGGACCCACTGGGCATAGTACGAGAAGAAGCCCAGGCATCGTTTGGGGGCCTTGGGGCAGTGGGGAAGGGGGAGTTCCATGAGGAGGCGCATGCGATCAGGGTCGGACCCTAGCACTACCTTCTGGACCACATAGCCGAGAATGGCTAATCGGTTCGTGCTGAACACATACTTCTCCTTGTAGGTTAGGTTGAGGAGTTTAGCGGCGTGGAGGAATTTGGAAAGGTTAGCTTCGTGGTCTTGCTGGTCGTGGCCGTAGATGGTGACGCTATCCAGGTACGGGAAGGTGGCCCGCAGTCCATACCGGTCAACCATTCGGTCCATCTCCCGTTGTAAGACCGAGACCACGTTAGTGACGCCGATGGGAACCCTAAGGAAGTGGTAAAGGTGGCCGTCTGCTTCAAACGCGATGTACTGGCGGTCGCCTTGCGAATGGGGAGCTGGTGGTAGGCAGATTTCAGGTCCACTGTCGAGAAGACCCGGTACTGTGCAATCTGATTGACCATATCAGATATGCGTGGGATGGGGTACGCGTTGAGCTGCGTGTACCGGTTGATGGTCTGACTGTAGTCAACGACAATCCTGTTTTTCTCCCCAGTTTTCACAACTACCACTTGGGCTCTCCAGGGGCTGTTGCTGGTCTCGATAATACCTTCCCGTAGCAGCCGCTGGACCTCAGACCTGATGAAGGTCCTGTCCTGGGTGCTGTTCCGTCTGCTCCTGGTGGCAAGGGGTTTGGAATCCGGGGTGGGGTTTGCAAACAAAAAAGGCAGGTCAACCTTAAGGGTCGTGAGGCCGCATACAGTAAGGGGTGGTAGAGGCTCGCCAAATTTCAGGGTTAGGCTCTGGAAGTTGCACTGGAAGTCCAGGCCGAGTAGCAAGACAGCGCAGAGGTCGGGGAGGTCGTAGAGTCAGAAGCCGCTGAACTCTACGCCCTGGATGGTGAAGGCGGCGGTGCAGTACCCCCGGATCGCCACGGAGTGGGATCGGAGGCCAGGGAAATTTTCTGGTTAATGGGGTGTACCGTGAGGGAGCAGCGCCTTTCCATATTGGGGTGGATGAAGCTCTCAGTGCTCCCGGAGGCCAGAAGGCGGGATATCTTGTGCCCATCGACCTTCACTGTCGTCGACGCGGTCGCAAGGTTGTGCGGTCGGGACTGGTTGATCGTGATGGATGCAAGACGCAGCTGGTCGGCGGCGGTTGCAGGCGATGAGCGGCCTGATGAGGTGGCTGACGAACAGGGGTCCTGAGGTGAGGAAGATGGCGGCGCCCACGGGCCGCATGTGTCCTGAGGCAGGCAAGATAGCTTCGCCCACGGGCCGCACATGGTCTGAGGCGAGGAAGCTGGCGGCGCCCATGGTCGCACGTGGGGGGCACAGGGACAATAACGGCGATCGAGTGGGCCTGGCACACAGCAGCGAAATGTCCTTTCTTCCCGCAGGCCTTGCAAAGCGCGCTCCGCGCCGGGCAGCACTGCCGGGAGTGTTTTGTCTGTCGGCAGAAGCAGCACTTGGGTCCCCCGGGGTTAGTTGGCTGCCGCGTGGCGCAGGCCTGGGGTTGGCTGGGGGCAATCACTGATGGGGTCCATGATGGTGTGTTTGCTTTGGGGTCCACGATGCCCAGAAGGGGTGGGCTGCGCGGTCGGGGGTATACGCCTGTACATTGCGTGAGGCGACTGTGAGCGAGATCACTAGTTTCTTGGTCGCCGCAAGGTCGAGGGTAGCCCCTTCTAAGAGGCGCTGGCGGATGTAGGCCGACTCTATGTTCGTAACAAACGCGTCTCTAACTAGCAGGTCAGAATGTTCAGCGGCTGAAACGGCCTGGCAATAGCGGTCTCTCACCAGTGCGTGCAGGGCACGCCAGGAATCTTCCACAGACTCACCGAGGAGTTGATGCCGCGTGGACAGGAGGTGCCTGGCATAGATTTTGTTGGTCTACTGAGTGTAGTTCTCCTTCAGTCGCGCCATGGCCTCAGCGTAGGTCGGCGCGTCCCGGATGAGGGGAAAGATATCGGAGCTCAGCCGCATGTAAAGGATCTGGAGCTTTTGTGCCTCTGAGGGTGGGTCTGTAGCAGATCCAATGTATGCTTCAAAGCAAGCTAGCCAATGTGCGAAGGCCGACTTGGCATTGTCTGCTTGAGGGAGCAGCTGCAGGCGATCAGGCTTGATGCCGAGATCCATCATTGTAATATCTCTGCGTAATAAATTGATGCACTATCAATTATGACGAGATGAGAGTAGAGAGTAATCGAGGCTTTATTACTCAGAGATGTGTGGCCTCCTACAGCTGCTGCCGAAATGGCTGCAGCTCGGAGAGCCCACACATTTATACTCCGCCTACTGGGCGGAGCCAGCAGGCAGGGATCTACCCCCGTACCTGTAGTACAGGGGCCTTACCGTAATACCCCTCATATGCAGTATATACAATTCAACAGTAGTGACTACCACATCCCCCAAAAGCACAGGCCCTGGTGATTAGAATCAGATGCATTTTCCTCTCTTGGGCCCTGATAGCCTGTCCTGGATCTGGTTTGAGGCAGTTGATACACACTTGTTAATGTTTATTCATTTTGCTTTCTAAATGTGGTCCATTTTGATGTTTCACTCTGAAAGTAAACATTTCTAAATGATCAGAGAGGAAAAAGGTAATAATAATAATAATCTTTCATTGTCACAAGTATGAAGTTACTGTGAAAAGCCCCTAGTCGCCCCATTCCGGCCCCTGTTCGGGTAAGCCGGTATGGGAATTGAACCCGCGTTGCTGGCCTTGGTCTGCATTACAAACCAGCTGTCTAGCCCACTGAATTAGATCATGTACAATCCTATTTCTCTCAGGTTCACAACGTTCTGTTGAACTGAATGCTAAAATAACATTCCATTCTCTAGTGCAGGCAGAGTTCATTTTGGCAAATTAATGAAAAACTAGCTAGATTAACAATACTGGCCACCTCTATTTTTTTATCACCCAAGTTTTAGAGGCAAAAAAAATCGCAAATCAAATAGAGCCTTGACTCAACTCCCACAGTTTAATTTTACCCTTTCAGATGGTTAAGGTTCTAGTACGGGAGACAAAATCCCATACAAATTTCCTGTAAGAACACTATTCACGACGCCCTATGCTGCTCTTGCTTATGTATTTGCTTTGTTTGGCCCCCTGTTCCGCACTGTAACCAATCACTGTTTGTCGATGTACCATTTGTCAATGTTCTTTGTTGATTATTCTTTTTGTCTACTATGTTCGTACTGTGTACGTTCCCTCGGCCGCAGAAAAATACTTTTCACTGTAAGAAAAACAAAAGATCGAAGTTCTGGCAACAGCAAAATCCAGGTTTTAAGTTTTTACATTTACTTCTCAATGCTGGAAAAGGAAAGATGGCTGGCGTTAAATTGGAATACACCCTAAATCGGTTGCAAGGGTCACAAAGTGCAATCATCCCATGCCCATTGACTGAAATGCTGGCAGGATGCCAGCTTCATGCCGCTTTCTCCTTTTTTGTGTAGCTCCCTATGCCATTCATTGGCTGCATGCATCAAGGGCCTTGTAACATGAGTGCCTAGCCCCTACTTAAAGTTAACCTGCACTGCACTGCTTAAAAAAGCTAGCCTGTACCTCTGATAGAAGAGGTAAGTGGCTGCTGTTGGTGCTGAGATCATTGGGAATAATGTGCTGTGCAACAATCAACAATGGCTGACCAATGGAGAGTGCAGACGCTAAGGTTTTCAGATACTGCTCTGGAGGGTTTGGTGGACGAGCTGGAAAGAAGAAGAGATGCCCTGACCCTTGAGGAGGTTGGGTGAAGCTGTTTGTGGGGTGGGGGAGGGGGCGATGGTGGTGGGGGCGCAGGGGTAGAAGGAATGGGAGGTGGGTGGAAGCCCTTCATACACATGCGCAGAAAGAAGTGACAAGGGATAGAGGAGGAGATCAGTGCCAGAAGTATGAAGAACCATTTATATGCTTCACCTCACTCGCACACTTAACCTTAACCAACATCACGCAGTGTTCAGACACTGGCAGCTATTTTATGATGACAACCTCAACTCCTTTGCCTTAGATTCCTTGCATTGAAGTAAACATCACGAATCACTGAACAATTTCTTTGCTGTCTATCTTCTAGTCTTCCTTTCATTCACCTTCATATTCATTTACTAATTAATTTTGCCTTATGTTTCCAGCTTTGCTTGTCTTCCTCTGCCAAGCTAGTCCTCTACAGCACAAGCAAAGTTCCCTAACATGATATTGGGCGGAATTCCCCGCCTCGTGACGTCACAAAGCGCCGGGATAGAGCGGAGAATCGGGCGTCCGGCCCAAATCCCGCCTGGCTGATTTGGACACCGGGCTGTGGCCCCTCACTGGTGACGATAACAAGGTTCACGCCCCGTGCCGGCGATGGAATGCAAATCAGCATTAGTATGCATTTGAATGTGATTAGTGGGTTGGACACAGTATGGTCCGCCCTTCCACGATGTTCTGCTCCTCTCACGGATGTGAATTACTGCAAGTATTTACAAATGGGTACTGGGTGCCATGGCTGTGGTGGGGGAGCAGGAAGCTAACAAAACCATTGAAAAACCACTGAAAACTGTCGGGCTTTCTTGGGGATGGCTTCCCGGGCTGGGGGCAGTAGCGGGTAGTGACTTTGTGCCAAGTCCATGGACTTGGGGTGTCTCCCTCGGGATTGGAGTGGCCTGGCTCAGATCGCCATTGCTGCAGTCTGTCTTTTAAACACATCCTTTTCGTGCTATTTACAGGCTCCTGCCTGCTCACACTGCTGAGAGCTGCCTGTGATCTTTAAATGCTCAAAAGGCCTCTGGTCACCTGGGAGTCCACCCAGGCTGCCAGTCTGAACACCCTCATACCCCAGTTGTATCATCAAGGGCTAAGCTCAATCAGGATCCCACCAGGTGTTGGCACTTCTCAGAAGCACTGCCCCATTGCAGAGGAAGCAGGGGATCAGCAGAGCTCACCCCAGCCAGAGGGCACCTGCAACACCGGCTTTGGAACCCTCCCTTGTTCTCTGTGTGGTGTTGGGTGCTCTGAGGTACAGATGAACCAACACGGTTGCAATTGGTACAACGCTGTTTTATTCCAACTTGCTATTTGCAGATTTGTCTTGATACTCTGCACGTGGTAACTCCCTGAGTGTGTTGTTAATCAGGTCCTGTCTTGTCCTGGTCTCTAGATGGACTGCCCACCAGGTGTCGTGTTTCTTGTCTTATACTGTCTCTGTCCTTGTCTGTGATTGGCTGTCGTGTTATGTGTGCTAATTTGTCTGTTGGTCTGTCTATCATGATGTGTGTGTTTGAATATCATGACATCCCCCCTTTTTACAAGATTATGTGCCTACGTGGTTATAAATATGAATGTGTCCTGAGTGCAGCTAAAAGTGTGTGTGCGAGATATTTACAGCATGTACATGTGTCGTAACTATATACATGGGGCGATGTCGGGTGTGTCATGCTAACGAGGTTGTACCATAACAAAACAAGAAAAAAACTTTGAAGTGTGGTCTGGTCAAACGAGATCTGGAATGATAAAACAGTAATATGTAACAATACAATAGTTGCTAAACTTTGACGTGTGAACAGTCTCATAAGTCCAGTCTAGTAGGTGTGCGACAAATTCGGGTTGACCGCCTCAAGGGTGGGTCGAGAACCACCGGCTGAGGTGCGAGCCTGGCCACGGGTGGCGATGGAAGGGGCATGGTATATGGCAGCTCCACGAAGTCACTATCAGGAACCAGTGGAGGACCCGGCGTCTGTGTACTGTTCCGTTGCGAGCGTGGAAGGAGGCGAAGGGCTCGCCGATTGCGCCTACGCACGGATCCATCCGGCATGCGTACCAGGAACGAGCGGGGAGCCACGCGTCGGAGAACTTCGGCAGGTGCTGACCAGCCACCATCTGGTATATGAATGCGGACTTTGTCTCCAAGGGCCAGGGAGGGAAGATCAGTTGCCCTTGTGTCGTACAAACTCTTCTGGCAATCACGCTGCAGTTGCATCTTACGCAGTACCGTAGCATGGTCCGTTGTTGGTGCCAGGATGGAAGGCACAGTTGTTCTGAGGGTGCGACCCATCAGCAGCTGTGCTGGCGAGAGACCCGTGGCTAGCGGGGCCGAGCGATAGGCCAGCAGGGCGAGGTGAAAGTCCGATCCGGCAGCAGCAGCCTTGCAGAGGAGCCGCTTGGCAATGTGAACGCCCTTCTCCGCCTTTCCATTGGACTGGGGATGCAGAGGGCTGGACGTCACATGTGTGAAGCCATATGAGGCGGCAAAGGACGACCATTCATGGCTGGCAAAACAGGGCCCATTGTCCGACATGACAGTCATCGGAATGCCGTGGCAAGCAAAGGTGTCTTTGCAGGCCCTGATAACCGCAGACGACGTCAGATCGTGTAGGCGTATGACTTCTGGGTAATTGGAGAAGTAGTCCATGATGATAACATAGTCCATGCCAAGCGCGTGAAATAGGTCGACACCCACCTTCGCCCAGGGGGACGTCACCAGCTCATGGGGCAGAAGCGTCTCAGGAGGTTGCGCCGGCTGAAACCTTTGGCAGGTTGTGCAGTTGAGCACCATGTTGGCAATATCGTCACTGATGCCCGGCCAGTATACCGCCCCTCGGGCCCTCCGTCTGCACTTCTCGACCCCCAAGTGGCCTTTGTGTATTTGATTGAGAACCAGCTGGCGCATACTGTGCGGAATGACGATCCTGTCTAGCTTCAGAAGGATCCCATCAATGGTGGCTAGGTCGTCTCGTACATTATAGAACTGTGGGCATTGCCCTTTGAGCCATCCTCCCGTCATGTGGCGCATCACTCGCTGTAAAAGGGGGTCGGCCGCTGTCTCTCTGCGTATGTGGGCCAGACTGGGGTCGTTAGCCGGCAGATTTGCCGCTGTCAAGGCCACCTGTGCCTCGACTTGACATACGAACCCCTCCGCATCTGGTGGTGTGCTCACTGCTCGGGATAGGGCATCCGCCATGATGAGGTCCTTCCCCGGAGTGTAGATCAGTTGGAAATCATACCTCCAGAGTTTAAGTAAGATGCGCTGGAGGCGAGGGGTCATGTCGTTCAGGTCCTTGTTTATTATGTTGACCAAGGGGCGGTGGTCAGTTTCGACCGTGAATCGTGGAAGACCATATACATAATCGTGGAACTTGTCCAAACCAATTAGCAAGCCCAGGCATTCTTTTTCGATTTGCGCGTAGCGCTGCTCTGTGGGGGTCATAGCCCGTGATGCATAGGCAACCGGGGCCCATGACGACGTGTCATCCCTCTGCAGGAGCACTGCTCCAATGCCGGATTGGCTGGCATCAGTTGAGATTTTGGTGGGACGAGACGTGTCGAAGAACGCCAACGCTGGTGCCGTGGCAAGTTTGTGTTTGAGCTTCTCCCATTCCAGCTGGTGTGTATGTTGCCACTGGAAGTCTGTGGATTCTTTACGAGATGGCGCAGAGCCGTTGTGTGGGAGGCAAGGTTGGGAATGAATTTCCCGAGTAAGTTGACCATGCCCAGGATGGTCCAGGACGTAGTCCAGCCTTCTTGTCGGCCGGCCGCGGCATGGCTGTGATGGCGCTCACCTTGCATCCGGACGGACCCCTGACCAGGAGATGTGGTCCCCCAGGAACTTCAATTCGGTCTGGCCAAAGGCACACTTGGCTCGGTTGAGGCACAGGCCGTTTTCCCGTATGCGGGCAAAAATGCGTTGGAGACGATGTATGTGCTCCTGCGGTGTGGTGGACCAGATGATGACATCGTCCACATATATGCGCACCCCTTCGATGCCTTCCATCATCTGCTCCATGATTCTGTGGAAGACCTCGGATGCCGAGATGATGCCAAATGGCATCCGGTTGTAGCAGAATCTACCGAAAGGGGTGTTAAAGGTGCATAGCTTTCGGCTGGACGGGTCCAGTTGGATCTGCCAAAATCCTTTAGAAGCATCCAGTTTGGTGAATATCTTGGCTTGGGCCATTTCACTGGTGATTTCCTCCCGTTTGGGTATGGGATAATGTTCCCGCATAATGTTATTATTTAGGTCTTTAGGGTCTATACAGATGCGGAGCTCGCCAGAGGGCTTCTTGACACACACCATGGAGCTGACCCATGGCGTGGGCTCCGTGACCCTGGATAGGACCCCTTGGTCCTGGAGATCCTGCAGCTGCAGCTTGAGGCGGTCTTTAAGTTGCGCAGGAACCCTGCGAGGTGCGTGAACGACCGGGATGGCGTCCGGTTTGAGGCGAATTTTGTATGTGTATGGCAGTGTTCCCATGCCTTCAAATGCCTCCTGGTTGTGAGCGAGGAGCGATTGTAGATTTGTGTTGAACTCAGCATCCGGAAAGTCAGATGTGTTGTCTGGAGAGAGAGACAGAATTCGCTGTACAAGGTGGAGAGCCTTACATGCCTGTGCGCCCAGCAAGGAATCCTTCGATGAGCCAACTATTTCAAACGAGAGTGTGGCCGTGTGCGTTTTGTGTGTCACCTGGAGCTGGCAGGATCCCATGGCCGGGATAACGTTCCCGTTGTAGTCGACCATCTTGCACCGGGATGGCTGGATAGGTGGTTTGACCTTCATGGCATGGAATGCTGAATAAGCTATGAGGTTGGCGGATGAGCCAGTGTCCAGGCGGAAAGTGATCTACGATCGGTTGACCGTCAGGGTGGCACTCCATTCATCGGCCGGATTGATGGTGTTGACGCGGTTCACATCAACGACCGCAACCCGGAAGGCATCTTGGTCATCTGTGTCGTTGGGTTGGATGTCCTGATGTGTGGGCTGGACGGTCCTCACGTGTCTGCGAGGTTGTCGGAGATGTGTAGGATCCATCGGTTGAACCGCTCGACAGTAGGCAGTGTAGTGGCCCATCTTGCCACAGCGTAGGCACTGTCGATTTTTTGCAGGACATTGCCCTTTTAAATGTGCAGCTCCACAGTTGCCGCACGTCATGACGTCACGGCGTTCGTTACGCCACTGCGCATGCGCAGTTCGGTCTTGCATCGGGCGCGCCTGCGTAGTGCGTCCCTCGATGTTGCCGTTGGTTTTGGCGCGCACAAGCGTGGGAGACCTCAAAAAGTGCGCGAAACGGCCGCCCTCATCCAGGCCGCGGGCCGGGAGATACTCGATCGCCTGGATGCATTCGGCCTCGTGGGCGGCCTGGCTTGCCGATTCGATCGCTAGGGACCCCCTCCGTGCCGATTCGGTCGCCTGAAATTGGGCAAAGCGGCTGGTCGCATTTTCATGGAGGACACAGGCTTCCACCGCAGATGTTAAGGTCAGGCCTTTAATTTTAAGAAGCTGCTGGCGTAGGCCACTGGAGGCAACGCCAAAAACGATCTGGTCCCGGATCATGGACTCTGAGGTGTTGCCGTAATCGCAGGACTGCGCGAGTATGCGGAGGTGCGTCAGAAAGGGTTGAAAGAGCTCATCCTTACCTTGCAGGCGTTGCTGAAAGATATACCTCTCAAAGCTTTCATTTACCTCAACGTTGAAGTGCTGGTCGAGCTTGAGGAAGACCGTGTCATATTTGGATTGGTTCTCGCCTTCCGCGAACACCAAGGAGTTGTATACATCGATGGCGTGCTGACCTGCGGTAGTGAGGAGCATGGCAATCTTTGTTTCGTCCGAGGCACCCTGTTTTTCGTTGGCTCGCATGTACAGTTTAAATCGCTGCTTGAAGAGCTTCCAATTGGTGCCTAGGTTCCCAGCGACTTGCAACTGCTGCGGTTTGTTGTTGATGTCCATGGCTCAGGATGGCAGATTTGCCGGCAGGTATCGATCCACTCACTTGGTGTTGGGTGCTCTGAGGTACAGATGAACCAACACGGTTGCAATTGGTACAACGCTGTTTTATTCCAACTTGCTATTTGCAGATTTGTCTTGATACTCTGCACGTGGTGACTCCCTGAGTGTATTGTTAATCAGGTCCTGTCCTTGTCCTGGTCTCTAGATGGACTGCCCACCAGGTGTTGTGTTTCTTGTCTTATACTGTCTCTGTCCTTGTCTGTGATTGGCTGTCGTGTTATGTGTGCTAGTTTGTCTGTTGGTCTGTCTATCATGATGTGTGTGTTTGAATATCATGACACTCAGCTCCTCTCAGGACAGAGGCCTCACCAGTGACCCACAACCCCCTACCCCTCCGGATCACCAGCTGTCGCTTCCTGATGAGATTCACAATGCTGGCTGCCCCTGCCACCACCTCCCAGGCAGTGTTCAGGAGGGCAGGCTTGAGTCTGCGGCCCACGCTGAGGAAGAGGGTGTCCCTCCGCTCCTCACTGACATGGAGCTGTGGGCCCACCTCAGATACCTGATCTTGGGGGGGCAGGTCTTCGCTGAGCTATCTTGGTAGCTGCAGTGAGTGTGTGGTAAGTAGAGCACTTAAAAACAGATCCAGCTGCCACACTCATTAGCGTTAATGCCCACTGGGCTGGGAATTGCTCGGAATCCGCACCAGCAGAGTGCTGGCCCATTAGCATGTCCTGAATTGCTCCACAAACAGCGCCCCCAACGGGAACACAATTCAATCCCAGCTTCAACATTGGTCTCCCAAACGGAGAATTTAGCCCCTTGTTCCCAGCCCTGTTGCGGTGCAATGCATGCAACAACCACAAGCCAAACCTCCCAAAACCGGTCCCAAAGGCCCTTTTCTGGCATCTCAAAATCAACTCCGAACTCTCTCTTGAATTGAGCGGCTTGCCAGAGGAGAGTCAAGAATTAACCAACTTGCCATGGATCTGGAGTCATATGCAGGCCAAGAAAGGCAGATTTCCTTTCCTAAAAGACAATAGTCAACCAGATGGGTTTTACAACAACTGATGATCGTTGTCATGGTTACCATTCCTGAGACTAGCTTTATATCCCAGATTTATGAACTGAATTGAAATTCCGCCAGCTGCTGTGGTGGGAGTTGAACCCATGTCAGTGGAGCATCAGCCTCTGGATTACTCATTACTGACTGACATAGAAATGTTCTTTGGTACCGAGGCATTCCGAAGTTCTGCTTTAGAATAGTAAAATGGGCAGCACGGTAGCATAGTGGTTAGCACAATTGCTTCACAGCTCCAGGGTCCCAAGTTCGATTCCCGGCTTGGGTCACTGTCTGTGCGGAGTCTGCACATCCTCCCCGTGTGTGCGTGGGTTTCTTCCGGGTGCTCCGGTTTCCTCCCACAGTCCAAAGATGTGCGGGTTAGGTGGATTGGCCTTGATAAATTGTCCTTAATGTCCAAAATTGCCCTTAGTGTTGGGTGGGGTTGCTGGGTTATGGGGATAGGGTGGAGGTGTTTACCCTGGGGAGGGTGCTCTTTCCAAGAGCCAGTGCAGACTCGATGGGCCGAATGGTCTCCTTCTGCACTGTAAATTCTATGATTCTGGGAACGATAGAACAGTTGCCGGGGGGGGGGGGGGGGAATTCTCCGTTTCTGAGTGTTGCCGCCGCCGCAGAATTCGTGGACTTCCACGAAAGCAAAACTGGCGCCGTTCCTCGACCCATTCCGCTACTGTTAAAGGGCTAGCACGGGCCCAAGTGGAACACAATCAATTCCAATGAGGAATGGTGCCGGATTGGCCGGTTTCACGATTGACAGTCAGGAGGCTGACAAGCTGCAGCTGCATGTACACACTTCACTCCCCACACACACCATCCCAGCCAACAAGATGGCAGCAAGATGCGCGGGCCCATATTTCGCGGACGCAAAGATTGAGACCCTCCTGGATGACGTGGAGGAGAGGCGGATGACCGTGTACCCCTGCCTGGGAAGGAGGCTGCCAGCCGCCGTTGCAGAGGTGGCAGAGGCGGTCAGTGCCGTGGGCAACACCGTCTGGACCGGCCAGCAGTGCCTCAGGGCAGCCAGGGTGAGTAGGTAACACTGTTTCTGGCACCAACCCCGTTCCACACACCCATAACCTGACATCCCCCCACCCGGAGGGTAGCCGAACCCCCACCCTGAACGACATGCCGGCACCCAAACCGGATGCCCTGGTCACTGAGGCCACCAACTACCCATCCTCTGTGCAAAGGATTGTCGAACACGGTCATTTTCTGTCCCCCCCCCACACATACCCCCAACACCGCCTTAAACACCACCCCCCAACCCCCAACCCCACCCCCACGCACCCCCTCAACCCCACATCACCCTCACCCCCACATCACCCCCACGCCACCTCCACACCACCCTCACCAACACCCTCACCCCTGCACCACCCTCACCCCCACACCACCTTCACCTGACCCTCATCCCCATGCAATCCTCACCCCACGCCACCCCCACACCACCCTCACCCTACACCACCCCAACACTATCCCCACACCACCCTCACCTAACACCAAGTCCACCCCGCCACCCGCCAATCCCACCCACACGTTCACCCCCACTCCCCCGGCCCGTGGTCTAATCATGCCTCCACAGGCGCCGGCTGAGGCGTGGAGCGACCATGCGGCCGTGTCTGGGGTACAGGGCCTCTCTCCTCTGCTCCACTGCGTCCTGGAGCGCCTCAATGTCCCGTACATGGAACCTCGGCGTTGCGCGGCGGGCGGCCATTTTGATGGGTCTCGGGGGGGGTGACTTTTTTGCTGCGACGACGGTGGTGCCATCGCAAATGGCGTCAAGCCGCTGCTAGCCCATTCCGGGCCGGAGACTTTGCGCCGTTTCAGGGGGCCTGACACCCGAGTGATTCGCAACGTTTTTGGTGCTGCGTTCCGGCCATCGCGCCGATTATCGGAGAATCCCACCCTAGTCGCTGCCTAATCGCGTCTCCTGATTCCGGTGTCGACCATAGGAGAACTCTCAGAAACGGAGAATCCCGCCGCTAACCTCTCTTGTTTGAACTAGCCTTCACTAAAATGTAGAGGGAGGAGTATCACTGGATTCTCCGCTGTCGGGATTCTCCGTTTAGTCAGAAGCCCGGGGTTTCGCCATGGCGTGGAGCTGCCCACAGTGGGAAACCCCATTGGCAGGCTGGCGAGGCGGAGAATCCCACCCATCATGTGAACACATTAAGCATTTGCCCATTTGTTAACCAACAGGTAATTCTGGCCTTTGTTCTTTCCAGTCAGGAACTCCAATCTAGTTACTGGGCCGAAAAGCTGGTTGACCCTGTTGTGTTATGCTGCTTCAGATAACACCGGCTGCTACTTGATGCAGTCTTAACTAAAGGATGCTCCAGACTCTGAAATGAGTTCAACATGTTTATTGAACTATTAACACAGTTCTCAAATGAGTTCGACTCTCTGCTAATCTAACTGTAGTAACTCAGTCTAACTGTACCAGCTTGCTCTAAGCCACGTGCTGGGGTGTGATGCTGCTGATCAACCCTGTCTAACTCTCTAGATGTCGGTCTGTGGAAAGAGGCAGGGTGTGAGTGCTTCATCCCTTTTATAGTGTTTATGTCTTGGCCCCTTTATGGTGATGCCACCTCTGAGTGTCCTGACTGCCCATTGGTTGTGTCCTATTCTGAGTGTTTATTGGTTGCATGTTTGCATATCATGAAATCTGCCTTTTTTTTTGATGTATATATATGTGAATGTGTCTGTCTAATGTGACTGACTGAAGAATACAGAACAGAACAAACAAAACAAATGCTCATAAGTCCAGACTGAGGCTTGCGTCTGATCCTCGTCGACTGCCGGAGAGGTGGTGGAGGGGATGACGGTGTCTTGACAGGCGAGTGGGAGGCACGACTGGTGGCCTCGTGGTTCAAGGTGTCTGGAGGTGGCAATTCGACATGTTGAAATGGAAGGGAAAGTGGTTGTGGGCAAGCAACTTTTTGCAGTGCCCTTCGATTCCTTCGCACAATGGAGCCATCAGCCATACGTATGACATAGGATCTGGGCACGGCCTGTCGAACAACGACAGCCGGAGCAGACCACCCACCATCCGGTATCTTGATCCTGACTGTGTCTGCTGGGGATAGCATGTACAGATTGGTGGCATGTGCGTCATAGCCCTGCTTCTGGCTGTCACGAAGCTGCTGCATCTTCTGCAGCACTGGGAGGTGATCAAGGTTGGACAGGTGTCTGGCTGGAAGCGTCGTCTGCAGGTCCCTGTTCATCAGCAGTTGAGCTGGCGACATGTCAATGGACAAGGGAATCGCCCGGTACGCAAGTAGTGTAAGGTGTATGTCGGAAGCGGAGTCCGAGGCCTTGCGGATGAGCTGCTTAACGATGTGCACCCCTTTTCCGACTTTGCCATTGGACTGCGGATAGTGCGGACTGGAGGTGACGTGCCTGAAATTGTAGCTCTTGGCAAACGTGGACCATTCTCGACTGTGGAAGCACGGGCCATTGTCGCTCATGACGGTGTTCGGGATGCCATGCCGTGAGAATGTCTCTTTACGCGCTTTGATGACGGTCCGTAAGGTGAGGTCTGGCAGCTTCAGCACCTCAGGATAGTTCGAAAAGTAATCGATGATTAAGATATAGTAGCGACCATTCGCGTGGAATAGGTCAATGCCAACCTTGGACCACGGAGAGGTCTCTAGGTCATGTGGTTGGAGAGTCTCCTTGCTCTGCGCTGGTTGGAACCTCTGACAGGTTTCGCAGGTCAGGACCATATCCGTGATGTCCTGGTTGATGCCGGGCCAGTAGACAGCTTGTCGGGCCCTGCGACTGCACCTTTCTACTCCCAGGTGTCCCTTATGAAGCTGCCACAGCACCGTGCTCTGGAGACATAGCCGGATGACTATCCTGTCCAGCTTGAGCAGGATGCCATCAATCAGCGTCAGGTCGTCCTTGACGTTGTAGAATTGAGGGCATTGCCCTTTCTGCCAGCCACTGCTGAGGTTGTGGATGACTCGCTGCAACAGGGGGTCTTTGGCCGTCTCTTCTCGGATGAGGACGATCTTCTCATCTGTTGCCGGGAGAGTGCTTGCACACAGTTGTACCTGCAATTCAATGTGCTGGATGATCTCCAGTGGTTCACTGGGTGAGTTGACGGAGAGGGACAATGCATCAGCGATGATGATCTCCTTGCCAGGTGTGTACACCAAATTGAAATCATACCTCCGGAGTTTGAGCAGAATTCTCTGCAAACGAGGCATCATGTCATTCAGGTTCCTTTGGGATGATGTGGACCAGAGGCCTATGATCCGTCTCAACAGTAAATGTTGGCAAGCCGTAGGCATAATCATGAAATTTGAGGATGCCGGTGAGAAGACCAAAACACTCCTTCTCAATCTGCAGTTATCTGGTCTCAGTGGGTGTCGCGTATGCTACTGGTACCCAGGATGACGTGTCGTCTCTTTGAAGCAACACTGCCCCAATGCCATCCTGACTCGCACCTGTGGATATCTTGGTCTCTCGGTCTAGGTCAAAGAATGCAAGGACGGGTGCAGTGGTGAGCTTGGCTTTCAGCTCCAGCCACTCTGTTCGGTGCTCCGCCTTCCACTCAAAGGCGGTTGATTTTTATACCAGGTTGCGTAGACCATGGTGTGTGTGGCCAAATTCGGGATGAACTTGCCAAGGAAATTGACCATTCCCAGGAAGCGCAGTAATGCCTTCTTGTCCTCAGGGACTTTCATCGCCTCGATGGCTTTAATTTTGTCTGTGTCCGGGCACACACCGTGTTGCAAAATCTGATCGCCCAGGAACTTCAGCGTGGATGTACCAAAACAGCACTTGGACCTGTTTAGCTTGAGGCCATGTTCATGTATGCGTCGGAATACTTTCTTGAGTCGTGACTCATGTTCCTCTGGGGTTGTGGACCAGATTATGATATTGTCAACATAGACACGAACCCCTTCTATTCCCCCCATCATCTGTTCCATGATGCGATGGAAAATCTCTGATGCCGAGATGATGCCAAATGGCATTTGGTTGTAGCAGAACCTGCCAAAAGGCGTGTTGAAGGTGCAGAGCCTTCTGCTGGATTCTTCAAGTTGTATTTGCCAAAATCCTTGGGATGCGTCCAATTTTGTGAAGAAGCGCGTGTGTGCCATCTCACTCGTGATTTCTTCCCTCTTCGGGATGGGGTAATGTTCCCGCATAATGTTTTTGTTTAGATCCTTGGGGTCAATACAGATGTGCAGGTCCCCCAAAGGCTTCTTTACACACACCATCGAGCTGACCCAGTCAGTTGGTTCAGTGACCTTGGAAATGATGCCTTTTTGTTGTAGACTTGTGAGCTCTGCCTTCAGGCGCTCTCTCGGTGGAGCAGGGACTCGTCGTGGTTCGTGGACCACTGGCTTGACATCAGGCCGCAGTAGAATCTTGTACTCGTACGGCAGCATGCCCATCCCGCTAAATACATCTGTGTACCGGGTTAGGATGTCGTCGATGCTGGCCTGAAGGTCCAAGTTGGACGGCATCGTGGTGTAGACCCTTTGAATGAGGTTCAGTTGCTTGCAGGCGTGTGCACCTAGCAGGGACGCCCTGTCTGGTTTAACAATCTCGAAGCGTAAGCTTGCTTGTGTGTGTCGGCTGGACACCTGCAGATGGCAGGACCCCAGTGCCTTTATTGCGTTTCCATTGTAGTCCAGGAGTTTGCAGGCAGCTGGAAGGATTGTGGGGGGCTTCTTGATTCTCTTGAAGTCCACCTGCGAAATCAGGTTGGCGGAGGCACCTGTGTCCAGTTTGAACTGGATGGGGCAGTGGTTGACCTTCGTCACTGCATGCTATTTGTCCTCAGAATCCACGGCCAGGATTGATTGGATTTGCGATGTGTCCGGTGTGGCGTTTCGCACTTCGTAATAATGCCCACTCGGTAAGTGTTGTCCAGGTATTCTTCATCTGGATCCGTCGCAATGCTTGGATCAGAGTCATGCATTTGGTGTTGCACATTTCTGATGCGCCACTGTCGGAATTGGGAGCGCTGGCTCCTGACTGGTGGTGCAGATCTGCACAGGGCTGCATAGTGGTTTGGTTTCCCACAGTTTAAACAGCGTTTGCCTCTTGCAGGGCAGTTTCAAAAAAAATGGCGGTGCCGCAGTTCGCACACGTCATGACATCGGCGTCATGACGGCCAGTGCGTCGTTGCGCATGTGCGGTGCGGTTCTCGGATGTCTGCACCTGCGCAGTGCAGTTTTCGGCCGCTTCATGTTCCCGATCACATTACACATGGGTCGGGCCCCGGGAAGAGCACTATCATCAATGTGCAGGCGCTGCATCCGGGAGATAGCCTGAACACTCTCCACCCCGTGGGAGGCTTGTTTTTCACTTTCTGCCATTTTGTACTGTGAATGGCGATTTCTAGAGCGCTCATGCACAGTACACGTTTCAATCGCGATTGGCAGGGTCATGTGCTTGATTTTCAACAATTGCTCTCGCAGAGGATCAGAGTGGACTCCAAAAACGATTTAGTCTCTGATCATGGAGTCAGTGATATCACCCAAGTTGCAGGATTGCGCTAACAGTCTAAGGTTAGCTAGATAGGAGTTGAAGGATTCGTCTTTACCTTGCATCCTCTGCTTGAAGATGTAGTGCTTGAAGATTTTGTTGGTGTCCACCTCGCAGTGGCTGTCGAATTTATCCAGGATGGTTTGGTACTTTGTTTTGTCCTGCCCTTCGGAAAAGTGAAAGGACTTAAAGATCACTATGGCATGGCCACCCGCAATCGCGAGTAGAAGAGCTATCTTCCGAGCATCGGTCACGCCATTGAGGCCGGATGCTTCCATGTAGAGTTGAAATTTCTGCTTGAATGATCGCCAGTTGGCACTAAGATTGCCGGTGGCACTGAACTGATGAGGAGCCTGAATCTTGTCCATTGTGCCTGTATTCAGTAGCTGGTTGTCACGGATCTTGCTGAGTTGAACTAAATAGATTGAACCGTCACTCCTGGTATCATGTTGTGTTATGCTGCTTCGCATAACACAGGCTGCTACTTGATGCAGTCTTAACTAAAGGATGCTCCAGGCTCTGAAATTAGTTCAACGTGTTTACTGAACTATTAACACCGTTCTCAAATTAGTTCGGCTCTCTGCTAATCTAACTGTAGTAACTCAGTCTAACTGTACCAGCTTGCTCTAAGCCACGTGCTGGGGTGTGATGCTGCTGATCAACCCTGTCTAACTCTCTAGATGTCTGTCTGTGGAAAGAGGCAGGGCGTGAGTGCCTCATCCCTTTTATAGTGTTTATGTCTTGGCCCCTTGTGGTGATGCCACCTCTGAGTGTCCTGACTGCCCATTGGTTGTGTCCTATTCTGAGTGTTCATTGGTTGCATGTTTGCATATCATGACAGACGCCAGCGTACCTTTCTTTTCTGCATGCATTGAAGTAAGCTGAAAGTTACGACTGGCCAGGCTAGAGCTATTGTGCAGCAATAATGTTGAATAATAGGCACAGAAAGTGCCTTAATTTTAATTATTTTCCAGCAGCTAACAAACCACCAGAATTCAGATGAAATATTTTTGATATAATAATAATCTTTATTATTGTCACAAGTAGGCTTACATTAACACTGCAATGAAGATACTGTGAAAAATCCCCCAGTCGTCATATTCCGGCGCCTGTTCGGGTACACTGGGGGAGAATTCAGAATGTCCAAATCACCTAACAGCACGTCTTTCGGGACTTGTGGGACGAAACCGGAGCACCCGGAGGAAACCCATGCAGAAACAGGGAGAACGTACAGACTCCACACAGACAGTGACCAAAGCCGGGAATCGAACCTGGGTCCCTGGCGCTGTGAAGCAACAGTGCTAACCACTGTGCCACCATGCCGCCGCCCCTGTTCCTACTGTGGTATTAAATGATGGATGCATAAACTTCACATCAGACTGCTTGGGAAAATTAATGGGCCATAACTTTGAGCAGGATTGCCATTCCGCTCGCAGTTCCTTACCTGGAGAACTAGTCACCTGCCCGATCATCCAACTCAGGCCAGGCAAGATCTGTGTAGTGCAGTGGATTCTCACGATCGTTTGTTCAGGACTGTAGAGTTGGAAGGAAGGAGGAAGTGCCCCCTTTTTTTATGACACCAGAAACCATAAAGAAGTTCAAGGTATAGCCACTGAGCGTCCTGGAGGAAACTCAGTGTGGAATTGTAGTCAGTGGGGGGTGGGAGGGGTCGAGGTGCGGGAGGACAATCGCGCACAGGGAGTAGTCGGATTTGGGGAGAGGAGTGAAGTTGGTGGGTGGTGCAGTCGGGGTATGGGGGCTTAGTCATGAGGGTGCAGTAAGGGGATGGAGAGGAGAATCAGAGGCATGGGAGTAGTTGGGATTGTGGAGGGGCCACGGTGTGAGTGTGGACCAGTCAGAGTATGGGGGTGTAGAGGTGGGTATGCAGTCGGAAGTTGGGGAGGATAGTCGGGTGGGTAGTCGGGGGATCCTGTAGAGTGTCGGGGAGGGGGGAGGGTTTGTTGGGGGTGAGGGATAGTAGAAGAGGTTCTATGGCTTGTGGATTGTCAAGGGGGTGGGGGGTGGGTGTAGTCCCTGGGTAATGGTGTGGGTCAGTATTATAGTTATCCAGAAGCCAGAAGTAGTTTTAACTATTCAGATTTTTTCTGGATAACCATTGCTGTAACATAACTACTGCTGTAACAGTCAGAAACATCCGAAGTTTGCGATTTAAATCGCATCTTGGGATGGTGTGGTGAACGTATTTCTACTGCAATTCACCACTGTATTTTACTGTACTATGTTGATGCCCCTGTGGGCTCCGCCTGTGGCTCCGCCCCCTCGGGGGTGGTATATAAACCTGCAGCCTGTAGGCGGCACACAGTACAGAGCAGTCGCAGGCAGGCATAGATCTAGCTTATTAAAACCACTGTTCATTTCTACTAATCGTCTCGTGTGAATTGATGGTCGCATCAATTTAATAAGCTAAGATATCGCCATGGAAGCCGCCCTCAAACCTGATCGACTGGAACTCGACCCACAGGCAGCTGAAGCCAAAGGAATCTTCTCACATTGGCTCCGCTGCTTTGAGGCCTACCTCACCTCCTCCTCCTCGCCCACCGTCACCGAGGCACACAAGCTGAGTCTCCTCAACGCCCGGGTGGCCCACAGAATCTTTTTACTAATCGTGGACGCGACTACGTACGCAGATGCGGTCACGATCCTGAAAAGACATTACGTGAGGCCGGTGAACGAAGCGTTCGGGCGGCATCTCCTCACCACACGTCGTCAACGCCCTGGGGAATTGCTGGAGGAATATCTACGCAACCTGAGGGTACTTGCTCGGAACTGTAACTAGAAGGACGTCACGGCCTCGCAGCACATGGAACTCTCCATTCGGGACACCTATGTGGCTGGAGTCCGGTCCAGCTATGTCAGACAGCGCTTGCTCAAAAAGGTTTCCCTCGACCTAGAAGAGACGGTAAAACTATCCACCTCATTAGAGGTAGCCTTCCAGAGCCTAAATGCTTTCCCCTCCGACCACGCAATTTCCTCGTGGGCGCCCGAGGTGCGCCATCACTCAACCCGAGGGTGTCCCAGGCCTGTGCCACGCGGCTGCCCATCCAACCCGGGGGGCCGTCTTGCTATTTATGCGGTCAGAACCAGCACCCCAGGCAGCATTGTCCAGCTCGGGACTGCAGCGACTGCGGCAAGAAAGGGCATTTTGCCAAAGTCTGCTTGGCCCAACCCAAAGTTCCAAAATCACAGGCCCGACTCACAGACTCACAGGCCCGCAGACCCCGCAGCATGGCTGCGTGCCTGCCGGTAACGCCCCCTTCTGACGCCTCATCCGCCTCATGCTATCCGTGGGGGCCACCATCTTTAACTCCGCCTGCCATGTGTTACTCATGGGGGCCGCCATCTTGGCCACCATCTTCAACACCGCCCGACATGTGCGACCGACAGGGACCGCCATCTTGGCCGCCATCTTCAACACCACCCGACATGTGTGACCGACGGGGGCCGCCATCTTGGCCGTCATCTTGGGACACCCTCGCTACCACCGACTACGCCGGCTACCCGCAGCTCGGCACGGTCACTCTTGACCAGTCACGGCCCAAGAACCTCAAGAACTCCATGATGACCATCCGGGTCGATGGGCAAGAAACGACCTGTCTGTTCGACTCCGGGAGCACGGAGAGCTTCATCCATCCGGACACGGTAAGGCGCTGATCCCTCCAAATTTCCCCCGCGTTTCAAACAATCTCCCTTGCTTCCGGATCACATTCAGTGCAGATCCAGGGGTACTGTGTCGCGAACCTTGTGATACAGGGCGCCGAGTACGCCAATTTTAAACTCTGTCCTTCCCCATCTCTGCGCTCCTCTCTTGTTAGGACTGTATTTCCAGTGCATCCTCAGAAGCCTGACCCTGAAGTTCGGCGGACCCCTACCCCCTCTCACCGTATGTAGCCTCTCGACCCTTAAGGTCGCCCCTCCCCCGCTCTTCGCGAACCTCACCTCTGACTGTAAACCAGCGGCTCTTGAGGGAGGGGATCATCGAGGCCAGTAATAGCCCCTGGAGAGCCCAAGTGGTGGTCGTCAGGACCGGGGAAAAGAACCGGATGGTTGTAGACTACAGACAGACCATAAATCGGTACACGCAACTCGATGCGTAACCCCTTCCCCGCATAGCGGATATGGTTAATCAGATTGCACACTACCACGGTAGATCTGAAGTCCGCATGCCACCAGCTCCCGATCCACCCGGAAGACCACCACTACATGGCCTTTGAGGCAGACGGCTGCCTCTTCCACTTCCTCAGGGTCCCCTTCTGCGTCACCAATGGGATCTCGGTCTTCCAAAGAACGATGGACTGAATGATTGACCAGCACGGGCTGCGGGCCACGTTCCCATACATGGATAATGTCACCATCTGCGGCCATGATTAGCAGGACCACGCGTTCACCTTCAGAAGTTCCTCCAAACCGCCCAATCCCTTAATCTCACCTACAACAAGGAGAAATGCGTTTTCGCACAACCCGACTAGCCATCCTCGGCTATGTCGTGGAAAGCGGAGTCCTAGGGCCCGACCCCGACCGCATGCGCCCCCTCCTGCAACTCCCCCTTCCCCACTGCCCCAAGGCCCTGAAGAGATGCCTGGGGTTCTTCTCATATTATGCCCAGTGGGTCCCCAATTATGCGGACAAAGCCCGCCCACATATCAAAGCCACCATCTTCCCCCTGACGACTGAGGCCCGCCTTCAGCCGCATCAAAGCAGACATTCCCAAGGCCGCGATACACGCGGTGTACAAGTCCATCCCCTTCCAGGTGGAGAGCAATGCGTCAGATGTCGCCCTGGCCGCTACCCTTAACCAGGCAGGCAGGCCCGTGGCCTTCTTTTCCCGTACTCTCAACGCCTCCGAGATTCAACACTCCTCTGTCGAAAAGGAAGCTCAAGCCATTGTGGAAGCTGTGCGACATTGGAGGCACTACCTGGCCGGTAGGAGGTTCACCCTCGTCACCAACCAACGGTCGATAGCCTTTATGTTCAACAACACACAGCGGGCCAAGATCAAGAATGATAAGATCTTGAGGTGGAGAATCAAACTCTCCAACTATAATTGCGATATCGTGTATCGCCCTGGGAAGCTCAATGAGCCCCCAGATGCCCTGTCCCGCGGCACATGCGCCAGCGCGCAAGATGACCGACTTCGGGCCATCCACAATAACCTATGTCACACGGGGGTCACATGGCTTCTCCACTTCATCAAGGCCCGCAAACTACCCTACTTCACCGAGGAGGTCTGGGCCATGACCAGGGACTGCCAAGTCTGCGCGGAGTGCAAGCCGCACTTCTATCGACCAGACAAGGCCCACCTGGTGAAGGCCTCCCACCCCTTTGAGCGCCTCAGCGTCGATTTCAAAGGGCCCCTTCCCTCCACTGACCGCAATGTGTACTTTCCCAACGTCGTTGATGAGTACTCCCGTTTCCCCTTCGCCATCCCATGTCCCAACATGACCGCCGACGGCCACTGTCATTAAGGCCCTACACAGCATCTTCACCTTGTTCGGTTTCCCCACTTACGTCCACAGTGACTGGGGCTCCTCCGTTATGAGCGCTGAGCTGCGTCAGTACCTGCTCGGTAAGGGCATTGCCTCGAGCAGGACTATCAGCTATAACCCCCTGGGGAAACGGGCAGGTGGAGAGGGAGTGCGCGACGGTATGGAAGGCCGTCCTTCTGGCCCTACGGTCTAGAAGTTTCCCGTTGGCAGGAGGTCCTCCCCGACACGCTCCACTCCATTCGGTCGCTCCTCTGCACAGCCACGAACGAGACCCCTCACGACCGTCTATTTGTCTTCCCCAGGAAGTCCATCTCCGGGGTCTCGCTTCCGTCCTGGCTGACAACACCGGAGCCTGTCCTCCCCCGGAAGCACGTGAGGAGCCATAAGTCCGACCCCCTGGTCGAGAGGGTCCAGCTCCTAAATGCCAACCCTCAGTATGCCTACGTGGTGCACCGCGACGGACGACAGGATACAGTCTCCCTCCGGGATCTGGCACCCGCGACCATCACCAATGCGCGCCCCCCCCTACACCGCCTATCACCACCAACTGAATCCCTCACGACGGGCTACCAGCTGCCCCCCTGGGGATCCTGAACACCGCCCCCGCCCCTACATGGCCTACACCCCCCTTCCCCCATCGCCAACACACCGTGATGAAGCTCCGGACGACACGCTCCAGGAGTCAATGATTCCAACACCCGTGCCCACAGCGACGAGTCCAACACCCGTGCCCGCAGCGACGAGTCCAACACCCGTGCCCGCAGCGACGAGTCCAACACCCGTGCCCGCAGCGAAGCCGGAGCTGAGGCGATCATAGAGAATGATTAAGGCTCCAGACAGACTCGATCTGTGATCCCACTTCACCCCCGCTGGACTTCAATTTTTAACAGGGGGTGAATGTAGTGAACGTATTGCTACTGCAATTCACCACTGCATTGTACTGTACTATGTTGATGCCCCTGTGGGCTCCGCCTGTGGCTCCACCCCTTCGGGGGTGGTATATAAACCTGCAGCCTGTAGGCGGCACTCAGTACAGAGCAGTCGCAGGCAGGCACAGATCTAGCTTATTATAACCACTGTTCACTTCTACTAATTGTCTCGTGTGAATTGATGGTCACATCAGATGGTTCCCAGTACAAGGCAGAAAGGAAATTTGGCCATTCAATCCCTATTTGGGAACTTCCATGGTGCTTTCCAGTGCCTCTTTCGTGGACCCCACCCCCAGATGCATTACCCCGGAGCTCAGTAGTTACTGATGTCCACCCTGCTTCCCATTTTCAATTTTGAATCTGTAGGAGACTAAACAGTTGGCAAAATGCTGACGAAGTCTCTCTTGCTCGATCAACCTTAGAAATCCTGATGTTGTTTAAAAATATTTCACATGTACGTGTTGCAGCCAAATGAATCTTTTTGCTCAAACATGGAAGCTATTTTTGCCCATGTTAGCCAGTGAATACCTCACAGACTAGAATTAGGGGTCACTGTTTTAAAAATAAGGGATCACACATTTAAGACAGGGATGAGGAGAAATCTTTTTCTATAAGGGAACTCTTTTCCTCAAAAGGAGGTGGATTACCCCCTCCTCCTTCCCTGAACACCCCCCCCCCCCCCCCCCCCCCCCCCCGCCCCCAGATACATTACCCCAGAGCTCAGAAGCAGCCGCATATACACATTACAATCCCCACTCACATTCATCCCAGCCAACAAGATGTCACTGGTTGCATTGGAACACACCCATGCAGCGAATGGGTCGGCTGGGCCCAGAGGGCACCTAGGGGGGGTGCCCTGGGGAGGACACCCATACGACCTGTGGCCCTAAGGTCACAGTGGGCAGTCAGCGGCTTGCGCAGCTGCATGACTGCCTTTCCGGCTGCGGCAATGGTGTTCTGTGCCCGTCCACCCCGACCCCACAGCCCACCTCCTGGCCAACCTCCCGCTACACCCCCCAGCTCTGGCAGAAGCCCTCTCAACCCGCTAATGACAAGCAAAAGGTGTTTACTGTAAGTGCGTTCCGGAATGCATTGACGCTGCTGTCGAGCTGACAGAGAATTTCGATTTGGCATCAAATCAGCGCCCGCGCACTTTAGGCCTCCGAAACTATTCTCCGACCAATCCCGTTTCCCAATTTCCGCTTCAGCCAATGGAGAATTCCGCCCAATGTTTCTAAAACAGAAAATCCCACCCAATGTGTTTATCACGGTGCACTAAAAAAAATCCAAAACATTTAACACAATGGGGTACATTTAACTAGATGGCAGATATGTATAACAGGTTGGCAATTCACTGTCACCTGGTTTACATTAAAGGACAAAGTCAAAATCCATCTCACTGTGAGTGAAGAGCAGATTCATACTCTGACAATGCTGAATGGCTATGTAACTCGATACTTACTTCTGGTTGTTTAATGCTATGACTGCTACCCACCCAGCACTTGGATTAATTGTCCTTCATCCTATTGTCCCAACAATATTACACACAACTTTAACTGACTGACACAAGTTGAATAAAACTGCAATTAAGAATATTATTCAGTCGTGGATGTCAATTGAATGAGCCAGACCAACATTGCCCTTTCAGTTCTAGTGAACTGTGCACATTTGAACTGCCCCACCCAATTTAGGCTGATGATTTGAAAGAGAGAAGTATTTTGATATTTTTGATATTATAGCCTGACTAAAAGGGCCCAAGAGATTTATTCTGGATCTGACAGCTTTTCGGGGTTTGGTCTCAGTAACTTCAGTGAATTATTTCAGATTATTTTGCCAAATAGATGCTCATTTAATAGAATCTTATGATGTGATTTTATCTGTGAAACACACTGGGATTGAGAATGTCTGATATCCTGCAGGCAACCCGTCAGTACGTTAAGCGCATCTGTCAGTGGCTTTTTAACATGACAACTTCAGAGGGAGGTATCATTAAAAAACTACAGAGTCATGAACACTGCCCAGTCTATCACGTGAAGATGCCTCCCATCCATTGACTCTGTCTATACTCCCCGCTGCCTGGGGAAAACGGGCAGCATAATCAAAGATCCCTCCCACCCGGGTTATTCTCTCTTCCAACATCTTCCATCGGGCAGGAGAGACAAAAGTCTGAGAACACACACTAACAGGTTCAAAAACAGCTTCTTCCCTGCTGTTACCAGACTCCTGAGTGTCACTCTTATGGACTGAACTGATCTCTCCAAGGATCTTCTCTACTGAGTAGTATGACACTCGATATGCTTCACCCAATGTTTACATATTTACTTTGTGTATTTATTGTATGTCCCATGCTTTTCATGTATGGAACGATCTGTCTGAACTGTACGCAGAACAATATTTTTCACTCGGTATCTCAGTAGATGTGACAATGAATCCAAATCCATCCCTGATGCGACCATCAATTCACACAAAACCAGGAGTAGAAGTAAACTGTGGCTTTAATCAACTAGAACAGTGCCTGCCTGCGACTGGACTGTTAATGGGAGCAGTCTAGAGGGCGACTGCTCTTTATACCTCCCCTCAAGGGGTGGAGCCAGGGGCGGAGCCCACACAGGCCCCAACATGCTACATCACAGGTAATACCTTACAATGGTCCATAGGTGGAGCCCACATGGGCAACAGCGTAATACAGATATGCACATAGGGGTTACAGCAATACATTCACTACAATCCCCCAGCAATGAAAGGGTGCCAGGGAAATCAGAAGCATAATGCCACACTTCCTTCACCCCAACCCTCCCATCACACGCCCCCACGCCGTGTCAGTGATGCCCTCTCTGTGTCTCCGCAGGAGAAGCTCTCCCACAATCACCGGGCGAGTGCCTCACCTCATCCTCATACTGGGAGAGGTGTGCCAGACACAAGAATCCTCACGACCTTCAAGGAACGGGACCTGGAGGTTACGGGGATGGCTAAGGACAGAGCAGTCACCAATGCGGAGGTCAGCGCACGCCGCAGAGGTGAGGAACCACCAGGCCCCACCCGGATGGACTGTCACTCGTGAGTTGTTAATGCCAGGAGTGGCGACGGTAGACACCAGTTCCCCCGCGTTCACCCCTCTGATGAGGCCTTGTTTTGCAGCCAGTACCTCGAACAGGGCAGCATGGCTATGCATGTGCCGCCGACAAGTGAGCCGGAGCCCTCCGGCTCCAGAGGACACCCGCCAGGGACATCGAAGGCCATGTGACGTGATAAACAGGTGCCTGACTCCACCTCTGATGAGCATCCTGGGGATACACCTAAACGTAGCAGTAAAGCAAGGAAGGCCAAGCATATCGAGGATCACCGAGGGCACATGCGGAGGTGAGGGTGGGTGGGGGATAAGGAGTGGAGTGTGCATTGAGGGGGAGAGAGCATTGTGGGAGGCTTCTGGATTGGAGAGAGAGGGAGGGTGGGATAGTGAGACGGTGCCATTGGGATAGTGTGCAGTGGTGTACGCTAGTACGAGGAGCATTAAAATACCTTGAACACAACTAGTATGACGGCTCTGGCTCTTTGTTCCGTGATGCGGGCCTAGCGCCAATCTCATGCCCCATCCCCACAGACATGCCCCCACCCGACAAGCCCTGCCCCTGCACACCTGGCTATGGACATGTAGCCGGGGCTGGGGTCCATCACCTGAGTAATCGAATGTTGGCCACTGCGTCTGTGGTTCTGCCTCCCTCAGTGTTCAAGCGCAGTACCCATGCATCAAGCTTTTGATCATCTGCATTAACATGTCCCTATGTGGCCTAAATGGTTTCATAATGCTGCTGTGAAGTGCCTTGGGAACTTTTATTACGGTAAAGGTGCTATTTAATAGAAGTTGTTGTTGTTTATTGTTCATCTCTCGAGGCATAAATGCAGTCACTGTCAAGCAGGAGATTTCCCAGAGGAGATACATCGCAGAGCTTCAATGGTGCAGTTTTCATTCCAAAAGCAACTCGGGTATGTCATTGAGGTACCCTCAATAAAATCGCTCAGAGATTAAACTGTAAAGAAGGCTTTATTAGACTAATAACTATGTTAGAGCTAGAGACGAGAGCTGACTGTTACACAGACCATGAGGCAGCCCTTTATGTATGGCTCCCAGATGGGCGGAGCCAGAGGCAGAGTCCACAGGGTTCCAAGCCCGGTCTTAAAGGGGACATCACCTTACATGATGATAAGGCAGTAACCGTTCATCACATTCACCCCCTGTTTAAAAAAGACTCCGGCGGGGGTGAAGTGCCATCATAGGTCCATCCGTCTCGGTGGCCGGATCGTCCTCCTCGACCTCCTCAATTCGGGCGGTGGTGCGGCGGGCACGGACGTCCCGGTTGAGGGCACATCCGGGAGCACAGCGGTCGGAGCTTCGGTCCGGGTCGGGGCAGGGGAAGTAGGCAGGGCCGGGGGTAGCGGTGCCGGCGCCGGCGGGGTGTGTAAAGGGGATCGCAAGGGGGGACGCATGGTAGGGGCTCACCAATGGGTGGTAGGGCCGGAAGGGGGTGTGTTGTTGGGGGCGACGGGTCCTGCAGGGGAGCAGCGCGGGAAGGGGCGTCTGTGGTGGAGGATCCAGCAGGTGCCAGATCCCGGAGGGAAACCGTATCTTGCCTGCCGTCGGAGTACTCCACGTAGGCGTAACTGGGGTTGGCGTGGAGCAGTTGGACCTTTTCAACTAGGGGGTCCGTTTAATGGCTCCTCGTGTGCCTCCGGAGAAGAACAGGTCCCGGAGCCATCAGCCAAGCTGGAAGCGAGACCCCGGAGGTAGACTTCCTCGGGAAGAGAAACAATCGGTTGTGAGGGCTCTCATTCGTGGCCATGCAGAGGAGTGACCTAATGGAGTGTAGGGCATCGGGTAGGACCTCCTGCCAGCGGGTGGTTGGAAGGACAGCCTTCCACACTGTCGCATTCTCCCTCTCCACCTGCCCGTTTCCCCGCGGGTTATAACTGGTCGTTCTGCTCGAGGCGATGCCTTTGCTGAGCAGATACTGACGCAGTTCATCGCTCATGAACAATGTACCCCGGTCGCTGTGGATATAAGCGGGGAAACCGAACAGGCTGAAGATGCTGTGCAGTGCCTTAATCACCGTGGCTGAGGTCATGTCGGGGCAGGGAATGGCGAATGGGAAACGGGGAACTCGTCGATCACGGTGAGGAAATAGGCTCAAAGGAAAGCAACCTACTGAGTGTACCACGGTTGGTGGACGGGAGGGGCCCCTTGAAGCCCATGTTCAGTCTCTCAAAGGGGCCCGAGGCATTCACGAGCCAAACTTTGTCTGGCCGATAGAAGTGCGGTTTGCACTCCACACAGACTTGGCAGGCCCTGATCACGGCCTTGACCTCCTTGGTTGAGTAAGGTAGGTTGCGGGCCTTGATGAAATGGACGAGCTGGGTAACCCCCAGGTGGCAGAGGTCATTGTGGATGGCTTGCAGGCGGTCCTCCTGCGCGTTGCGCATGTGCCGCGGGACAGGGCATCTGGGGGCTCGTTGAGCTCCCCGGACGATACTTGATATCGTACGAGTAAGTGGAGAGTTCGATCCTCCACCTCAAAATTTTATCGTTTTTTATTTTGCTCCGTTGCGTGTTATCGAACATATAGGCGACTGACCGTTGGTCGGTGACGAGGGTAAACCTCCTACCAGCTCCAGCGCCGTACAGCCTCCACAATGGCTTGTGCCTCCTTTTCGACTGCAGAGTGTCGAACCTCGGAGGCGGTGAGGGTTCGGGAGAAGAACACTACTGGTCTGCCTCCTTGATTGAGGGTAGCAGCCAGGGCGATGTCTGATGCATTGCTCTCTACCTGGAAAAGGATGGTTTCGTCCACCGCGTGCATGGCGGCCTTGATAATGTCGGCCTTGATGCGGTTGAAGGCCAATTGAGCCTCAGCCGAGAGGGGAAAAGTGGTGGTCTTTAGGAGTGGGCGGGCTTTGTCCGCATACTTGGGGACCCACTGGGCGTAATAGGAGAAAAGCCCCAAGCACCGTTTGAGGGCCTTGAGGCTGAGGGGGAGAGGGAGTTCCTTAAGGGGGCATGCGGTCGGGGTCGGGACCTAGGACTCCGTCTTCCACGACATAGCCGAGGATGGCCAGCCGGGTGGTGTGGAAAACGCATTTGCCCTCGTTATAGGTCAGGTTAAGGGCTCAGGCGGTCTGGAGGAACTTTTTGAGGATAGCGTCATGGTCCTGCTGATCATGGCCGCAGATGGTGACATTGTCCAAGTACGGGTATGTAGCCCGCAAACTGTACTGGTCCACCATTTGGTCCATCGCCCTTTGAAAGGCGGAGACCCCATTTGTGACACCAAAGGGGATCCTGAGGAAGTGGAAGAGCCGGCCGGCTGCTTCGAAGGCAGTATAGGGGCGGTCTTTTGGTCGGATGGGGAGCTGGTGGTTGGCGGATTTGAGGTCGACCGTGGAAAAGACTCGGTATTGGGCGATCCGATTTACCATTTCCGCGATGGGAGGAAGTGGGTACGCATCAAGTTGCGTGAATCGGTTTATGGTCTGGCTATAATCCACGACCATCCGTTTCTTCTCCCCGGACCGGACTACCACCACTTGCGCTCTCCAAGGGCTGTTGCTAGCCTCGATGACCCCCTCTCCCAGTAAACGCTGGACCTCTGACTTGATAAAAGCCATATCTTGGGCACTGTAGCGCTGGCTCCTGGTGGCGACGGGCTTACAGTCAGGAGTGAGGTTCGCGAATAGCGAGGGGGGTGCGACTTTCAGTGTCGCAATGCAGCACACCATGAGGGGGTGCAAGGGTCCGCCGAACTTCAGTGTCAGGCTTCGGTGGCTGCACTGGAAATCCAGTCCGAGCAGCAGGGGGGCACAGAGGTGAGGGAGGATATAAAATTTGAAACTGGTGTATTTGGCGCCCTGGATCAAGAGATCCACAATACAGTACCCCGTGATTTGTACCGAGTGGGACCCAGATGCGAGGGCTATGGTTTGGGATGTGGGATGGGTGCATAGGGAGAAGCACCTTACCGTTTTAGGGTGGATAAAGCTCTCCGTGCTCCCGGGGTCGAAGAGGCATGCAGTGTCGTGCCCGTTGACCTGGACCTGCATCATGGAGTTCTGCAGGTGTTTTGGCCGAGTTTGATCGAGGATGGTCACACCCACTCGCGGGTAGTCGGAGTCCTCAGCTGAGTCGGACTCGTAAAATGGCCGCCGGCTGCGCGTGTCGGGTCGAGAAGATGGCCGCCAACAAGATGGCCACTCCCATGATTCGCACGAGGCTGATGACGCGTCAGAAGAGGGCGTGTCGGGTCTGTGCGCAGCAGCATTGCGAGGCCTGTGGGCCTGAGAGCCTGATTTTCGGGCCGGCTGTTCTTTGTTTTTCTGGCCCCTGGGTCTGGCCAGGCAGACCCTCGCAAAGTGCCCTTTCTTCCTGCAGTCACTGCAGATCCCGGAGCGGGTTGGGCAGCGTGGGCGTGGGTGCTGGCCCTGCCTGCAGAAGTAACATGTTGTGCCCCATGGTGAGCGGGTCGCCGCGTGGCGCAGGCCTGTAATACGGTTGAGTCTGAGGAAGTCCGGGGGGGGCTGGCAGAGTCCGCGGGGCAGGTAGAGAGCAGATGCCGGGCGTGCACCTCATTGATGGGTTTGACAAACCGCTTGCGGAGCAACTCGATCGCCTCATCATAAGTCGTCGCCTTTTCGAGCATGGCGGAGATTCTGTGACTCACCCGGGCGTGGAGTAGACACAGCTTGCGTGGCCCCAGGATGGGAGTCTCTGCGGAGTCCAGGTAGGCCTCGAAGCACCGCAGCCAGTATTTAAAAATGTCCTTCGCCTCCGGTGTTCGTGCTTCCATATTGAGCTTCTCTAGTTTTAGGCCTGCGTCCATCCTGAATCTAGTTTAGTCTAATAAATTGAGGTACCCTCAATAATGACGCTTAGAGATTAAACTGTAAAGAAGGCTTTATTAGACTAATAACTATGCTAGAGCTAGAGACGAGAGCTGACTGTTACACAGACCATGAGGCAGCCCTTTATGTATGGCTCCCAGATGGGCGGAGCCAGAGGCGGAGTCCCCAGGGTTCCAAGCCCGGTCTTAAAGGGGACATCACCTTACATGATGATAAGGCAGTAACAGTTCATCACAGTCATGTTGTTCCCAAACAGCTGAAAATTAAAATGACAAGTGTGGAAGGAAGGCTTTTGTCTTCTTCAAACAATGAGGGCAAGGTGATCAGTCAACAGCATCACATAATGGATGGATCCCACCATTGGGGGGACACCTGACAGGAACAGGCCTTTTCCACATACGATGTGAAAGTAAAAAGATGTATTCAAATTTGTTTGGAAAGCTGTAATCTGCCTGGGAAATCTGGTATTCATCATGCTGGTGTGCATGAACGATGAGGTCAATGATGTCGCCTAACTTCACAGTAGTCAGTTATGTTTTCTAAGCCTGTCACAATCCGAGCGCCATGGACTGATGGGCGCTTGCAAGGAATGCCCGTCAGTCACAATTGTCTGACCTTCATCCTCACACAATTATAACTGTTGATCTTCTTATCCTGTCCCAGACACTGAGGGGAAGCAACAGAGAAGATAGGGAGTAACTATTTCCACTGACAGGGGGGTTGGTAACCAGAGGACATATTTAAAATAATTGGCAGACAAGCCTAGAGGAATGTGAGGATTTTTCTTTGTACCTCAGTCTGCTGTTCTGATTCAGAATATATTGCTTGCCTGAAAGACTGGCGGAATCAGCATCAACAGTAACTTTCACAGAGATTGATCGGTACACTAAAAGTAAAAATTGGAGAGGACTGCAACTGATTTCTTTCAGACAGACTGCGCTGCGGGCATGATGGGCTTCTGCCTCCTGTTCTGCCTGATGGCCTTCTGGTGGGGAAGCAGGCTTGGGAGCTGGTGAGGGTTTAAAGCTGGTGAAATTGACTATGCCAACTTCAACCTGCCAACGTCCGGACATGACACCAATACATTAGACCCCTCAGGAGGGATGATTTGCCAATGAACGAATGTTACTCAATTAGAGCGATATTGACAGTTTAATGTGTGATCCTTGGTTTTCTCAAGTTTGGTGAAACTCACCAGTGAATGAGAATACAGTAGCAATTGTGGGGGTCACTCAATCTCTGGGAAATACGGCACCACATATTCAGTGCTCACAACTACTCTCTGACCTGCTAATCAAAAAGGGTGTTTACAGTACACTTACTGGCAGCTTAGTTTCTACACTTTCAAAGGTTCTTCTATACTTTGGAGGGTTGATTTACCTGGGTATGCTGGCTTAGGTTAGAGCTCAGCTGACGGCCAAACCAACTAGCAACCTGTTGGCCATGCCTGTGCACCCTTCCAGAACTCTGTTGGAGCAGATCCAAGATCTCCCAGTCAGTAGCCCACAAATGCATACTGGGCGCGATTCTCCAGCCTCGTTGCGCTCTCGCTTGAGCAAAATGTGGCCGGTGAATAGCGGGAGAGGTGGAAAATGAGAACTGCGTTGGCGCCAAACCATCTGCGATGCAACCGGCCCGCTCCCGTAGGCAAAACCAGGATCTCACCGTAGCGTGACGGGAAACCAATTACGACCACTTACGCCCTATTGCCATAAAATTTACAGAAGCTGCCCCATATTCAGTGACCTCCCCAGCAAGTGGTCAGGCTAGCACGATAGTACACCTGCTGAAAAATGTGAACCTGGAGGATGGGCTGCTGCGGGGAGCCGAGGAGGTGATCGGCCATCTTCGCTCACAAGCAATGAGCCCGGGGGCATTGGGCATGCTGCCCATGTGCTTAGGGGGGATTGGGGAAGCAACCGGGGGGTGCAGCCCCAGTTGGGGGTGGGCCGCCATGGGAGGGTGGGGGTATCGGGGCGGGGGGTAGTCCCTGCGGGGGGGTGGGGGTGCCACCATGCTAACCATTGGACCATATGTTCCCTTACCGAGGGCAATCCAGCCTCTGCCTGCCTGCCCCACTGATCACTCCCTACTCCCAACTCCCACTGACCGCGGAGGCCTCTGGCAGTGCGGCTTGGCGCTATTGCTAAAAGTGAATTGGCAATCGTGGTTTCCTGTGGGTGGGCGGGCCATGTAGCATATAAGGCTGACACTGTGTTGAAAGGAGGGGTGGGGCATTTGGTGACCCCCACAACGGGTTGCTGCTCACTTGGTGGGGGAGCGAATGCCAGTGATTGGGGGGGCCTTGCCGGCGATGAACCTGGCAGTACTAAGCTGTGCCACAGGGCAGTGCCAGGGCACTGGCTGAACATGTCCTTCTCCCCTGCGGGCTATGCTTATCTCTGTGCCCTGGGAGGGATTCCTTGAACTGATTCTTATTTGGCCAAATTTGTTGTAAACCTCGCCGACATGACATCACGTCAGCCAGGTATGAATATTCATTTGGCCCATTAATAATATATGAATGCATTCAAATCTACTCAGCTGAGGATCGCGCACTTTGTGGGCATGAACCTCATGATGTCACCAGCGAATGGTGGGAAAAATCAGAAAACACATTCTCCCCAGATTTTAGGCCCAAGTCACTGGTCCCGCACATGCTAGTGCAGGCTCACAATCGCCCCCTATATTTGCAAACTGTCAGGACACCCACCAGAGTCCAATAATTGATAAAATAAGTTCCAAGTGATAATCCCAAACCGTAGTCAACTGGAATTTGTACAAGCTAGTCCAACCCAAGAATTACGTTATAATCTTAAAACACAGACACATTCCTAGTGATTGATGGTAATAAGTGCTCACAGTTTGGCTTTTTTAGAATTAATGAAGCCCAGACCTTACTTAGAACTAAAAAAAAAAATTTAGAATACCCAATTCTGTTTTCCAATTAAGGGGCGGTTTAGCGTAGCCAATCCACCTACCCTGCACATCTTTTTGGACTGTGGAGGGTGAGACCCACACAGACACGGGGAGGATGTGCAAACTCCACACAGACAGTGACCTGCGGACGGGATCGAACTTAGATCCTCGGGGCCGTGAGGGACCTCACGACCTTACTTAAAAACGAGCAGTTAAGAAATCAAAGAGGGCTGGATCGACTTAGAAATTAAAAGTGATCCACACCTGGGGCGAGATTCTCGGACCCCCCCGCCGGGTCGGAGAATCGCCGGGGGCTGGCGTGAATCCCGCCCCCGCCGGTTGCCGAAGTCTCCGGCACCGGATATTCGGCGGGAGCGGGAATCGCGCCGCGCCGGTTGACGGGCCCCCCCCGCGCGATTCTCCAGCCCGGATGGGCCGAAGTCCTGCCGCTAAAATGCCTGTCCCGCCGGCGTAGATAAAACCACCTACCTTACCGGCGGGACAAGGCGGCGTGGGCAGGCTCCGGGGTCCTGGGAGGGGCGTGGGGCGATCTGGCCCCGGGGGTGCCCCCACGGTGGCCTGGCTCGCGATCGGGGCCCACCGATCCGCGGGCGGGCCTGTGCCGTGGGGGCACTCTTTCCCTTCCGCCTTCGCCGCGGTCTCCACCATGGCAGAGGCAGAAGAGACTCCCTCCAATGCGCATGCGCGGGAATGCTGTCAGCGGCCGCTAACGCTCCCGCGCATGCGCCGCCCGGAGATGTCATTTCTGCGCCAGCTGGCGGGGCACCAAAGGCCTTTTCCACCAGCTGGCGGGGCGGAAATTCGTCCGGCCCCTTAAGGTTGGGGCTCGGCCCCCAAAGATGCGGAGCATTCCGCACCTTTGGGGCGGCGCGATGCCCGACTGATTTGCGCCATTTTGGGCGCCAGTCGGCGGGCATCGCGCTGTTTCCGGAGAATTTCGCCCCACATTTGGAACGTTTTCTTCTTCGATGATCACTTGCTAAGGAGTGTGATTGCCCACCTAAAAAACTCCATGCTACTGGCCACGGGTTCTGTGGGTCCTTGCATGGGTGATGACCCCGATTGAAGAGCTGAATCTTCGTCCGCACACTTGGTACGTGTTTCTGGGCGGTGGGATCGGCTCTTTGACCTTAGACTGCCAATATTCCTTTCTCAGGCTCCTTTCCGAGGCCTCCTCTTGCCGTCGGAAATGAGTTATGCCGACCCAAGAAACACCACAAATGTTGAGAGCATACAATGGATTTTTAGATTCACTTACCCCAATTGTCATTCCTTAGGTAAGTTATGATGAGGATAATACTCTTCTTAACCAGGACAGAGTCATCTTGCTATCTCCTTAGAGAACTAGGTAAATATACCTTTTTAAAAATAAATTTAGAGTACCCAATTCTTTCTTTTTCCATTTAAGCGGCAATTTAGGGTGGCCAATTCACCTACCCTTCACATCTTTTTTGGATTTGGGGGTGAGACCCACGCAGACATGGGGAGAATGTGCAAACTCCACATGAACAGTGTTCAGGGCCGGGATCAAATCCAGGCCCTCAGCGCCTTGAGAGAGCAGTGCTAACCACTGCACCACCGTGGATCCCTAGGTAAATTTTGTTTTAATAAATGATTGTTATCTTCCTTGAAATATTTTTCTGTAACAATAATTGAATTTAAAAACTGGATTCTCCATTAACAGAAAGATTGTACTTTCTCCCTTTTCCTTGAACTTTTCTTAACGTTGCGATTGACTGTTCTCAACACACTGTACATTGAATGTTCGGTTCTTCAATAAATATCTATAATAATAATAATAATCGCTTATTGTCACACGTAGGCTTCAATGTTACTGTGAAAAGCCCCTAGCCGTCACATTCACCACCTGTTCAGGGAGGCCGGTACGGGAATTGAACCCGCGCTGCTGGCCTTGTTCTGCACTACAAGCCAGCTGTTTAGCCCACTGTGCTAAACCAGCTTCTATATTGTTTAGTATTTTAAATTATCTCACATAATCTCCTGTATTGCTAATTCGTGAACCCGACTTCATACCCACTTTAGTGGGGAACACATTACTGAAGAGTTATAGCTGAACATTAATAACATCCGGGATATTAAAATCTGGCTGAAATTTGTTAAGGTGGCTATCTGGAGGATATTAGTACACTCAGTAGGTTGCTTTCCTTTGAGGCGGGATAGATAAGTCCTTCAGACCCTTTTAATGTTTTCACGATCTGTCTTTCTCAATTTGAAGTTGAGAGTAATCGTCTGAGTGTGACACCCGGGCCCAGATTTTAATCCGCGGGTCGGCGAAGTGAGGTCGGCATGAAATAAAAAATAAAAAACAGCCCTCACACCGTACAACTCTCTATACCCGATCCATAACAACCTATGCCCAACCCATGCCTCCATCCACCCCCATTGCCCTTCATCCACATGCCAATCCATGCCCACCCACCCACCACCCTTTCCCCATTTTCCCTCCATGCCAACTCACCTAGTTTCTTGACAGCTGGACAATTCTTTGACACTTCCTTGCTAGCCGGGCAGTTCCTTGACAGCTGGATATTTCTTTGGCAGTTGAACAGTTCCTTGCCATTCCTTGACAGTTGGCCAGGTATTTGAAAGTTTGACAGTTGTAATGGGTTTGAGCATAAAAATGCATAATCATGTTTAATTTGAGCAATCTCAAAGGGGTACTTTACCTCACCAAAGCAGTATGTTGGCTATCCAAACAAATCCAACCAGTTCAGACTGCCTCTTTCCTGGTCGAATCTACACACTCAGGAAATCACACTCCTGGTCTTCCAAAATCCCACTTCAGAGGAGGCAGCCGGTGATTCTTATGGCCTGTGTGAACCCAGGCCTGACTCCAGTCCCACCCCCGTGAAGAGGGAAAACGCTGGGTTCAAGGACAGGACTTTGGATTTTCATCCACTTCCCAATGTTTCTCCACGATGGAGAACCTCTTTGTTGTGGCAACAACCTGGGCCCTGATCTGAAACTAAACCAAAAGGGATCTGGGAGTATAATCTACCACAAGCACAAGCCTCTGGAATTGGGCATGAACCCAAAACCTCGTGACTTGGCAACAAGAATGCTACCACTCGAACCACAGCTGTCACAGCAACCCATAATATGCATTCCAGCATTCTAAGCTGTACTGCTCTCGTGCGCAGATTCAATTACCGATGCCCTGGAGTGTGCAGACATCTACATTCCGACACAGCCTACTGCCAAGTGTGTTCTTGTAATCTCTGGTGATCTAAAGGTGAGTTTTATTGTAAAACTAAAACAGAACCTTCTTGTTTTATGCATAATCTTCCAATTACAGTCGGTGTCCTTTCTGCCAAGTATCATTTATTGCTCGGCGTGCCATAAATCTGTGCTCTAATTTGACTTCCAGCCTCAATTTGCTTCTTGGTCTTCTCACCTCATTAAGCCCCACTCCAGAATCCTGAGGCCAAAATTTAGTGCAGTACTGAGGGGGTGCTACATTGTTGGATGTGTTGACTTTAAATGAAACATAAAAGAACCCATGGCACTATTTGGAAGAAAAGTAGGGGTATTTTCCCCTGTGGATTGGCCAATATTTATTACTCACCCTACATAGTTGAAACTGAGCTTCCAGCCATCCCTGTTTTGGGGAGCATGTTATGTAAAATTTGCCATGTTTCCTACTTTACACAGTGCCTGCACTTCATTGGCTTTGGAGTGACTTTAAGTTGTGTTACGCGCCATATAAATTAAAAACTTTCTTTCTTCCTAGAACATAAGAATCAAATTTGTTATGTTGCAACAGAGGCCTGGATTCTCCACCTCACGACGTCGGAAAAACGACATAAAGCGATTGGGCGGAGAATCGGGCGTCCAGACAAAATTGCGGTTCGCCGACAACAAAGTTGTGCCCCGCTCCGCGGCAGCATTCAATACCAACAGTTACAGGCATTTACATTTCATTCGTGTGTTGGATCTGGTATGCCCCAGGCCTCTTAGGCGGAAGTCAAGTGGGCGTGATTTACTACAGGTACTTACAAGTGGGGACTAGGCGCCATGGCTGCTGAGGGAGAGAGAGAAGGGAAGCAAAGTTTCAAACAATGTTACAAATCGTTGAGCTTGCTGGGGGGTGCCTGCCTGGGTTGGGGGAGTCGGGGGAACAACTTGGTGACATCTCCATGGATTCGGGGTGTCACCCTTGGGATCGGGGTGGCCTGGCTCGGGCTGCCATTGCTGCAGTATTTGTTTTAATAGCACCCATTTGGGACATGTTACAGACCCCTGGCTGTTCATACTGCTGACTGCTCACTATGACCTGTACATGTTCACAGAGCCTCTGGTCATTTGGGAGCACACCCAGTTCAGACCCCAGTTCACCCATCAATGGGATGGGTGTGGCCAAGCTCAATCAATGGCCCACCAGGTGCTGCCCCTCCTCAGTGCCCTCATCAGAAGCGCAGCCCCACTGCAGAGGAAGCAGGGGAACAGCAGGGCTCACCCCAACAAAGGACACATGCACCATGGCCTTTGTCACCCTCCTTGGCACACTGCCTCTCTCAGGACAGAGGCCTCACCAAGAACACCAGTAGTGATCTCACTCCACTTGACCATGCACTGTCACAAACCCTGCCTGCCCACTGCCCCCTTCCTCCTATCCATCCTGCCCCCGTTCATGTTGTCACAACCTGTGTTCACATCCAGAACCTACATCACACTGCAGCTACACTCCCAGCTGGTGACCCCCGCGCTCAACCCTATCTGTAGGACCTGCTCCCACACAAGCCTCTAAACATAGAGGCGATTTGCGGCACACAGTGACCTTCTTCAACACACAACTTAGTGCCACCCTGCTGTGGGATAACACACGACGCACCCAATGAGGACACCCACAGTAGACCCCACTGGGGAGACAGAACATGAACCTGAGACATAGGTGGCAGCCACCGATACCCCTGTTGATCGGGATGGGTGATGAGGGTAGAGGCTCCCCACGTCATAGGCCCGGTGCCACTCAGAGATGGGGAGAGGAGTGCAGCGCGGAAGACAACTTATCGGGGGAGCAGCTGAAGGGTGGGGGTGGGATTGGGGGAGACATGTGGAGGGTGGATCTGAAGTGCAACCCAGGGTCACCGTGTAGCCTGTCGCGTTTGGATGGGTAAGGGAGTACTCATCTTGTTAACGTGTCATCTCTTTTCTCCCCCCAGCAGAGAATTTCAGAGTAAAGCTAGGAATTCTCGCTATCAACTGTCCGCAGTTGCCCTTGTGGACGCAAGGAGACTGGAGGCACAGGGCTTGCCTGGGTGGGGCCCTGCACAGGAGGAGCCTGCCCCAGAGGAGCAGGTGCCAGCCAGTGAGGCTGGAGAGCCGGCCAAACAACAGGCCAAGGTGGAGGTGCAAAGGAGGGGGCGCATCAGGCCACATTTATACAGTTGGCACCTGTCCTTCGAGGGATTATCAGACTGCGTGTGCTGCTGAAGACTTTGTAAAAGCAAAGAAAAGGTGCAACATCTGTGCCAGATGATGGCACAGCTGGAACCGCGGGGGTTTGAAGGAGGATACTTACTCCCGGTGGCCGTCAAGGTGACGGTTACGCTTAACTTTTATGCCTCTGGGTCTTTCCAGGCACCAAGTGTGGACCTGTCTGGGATCTCTCAGACATCCATACATAGCTGCATCCGCGCTGCTATGGGTGCCCTCTATGCCGGGCAGCGGTCTATAACACTTTAATCTGGACCAAGCCCAGCAGAATGCCCGGACAACTGGATTTGCCATTGCGCGCATGCCCCAGGTCCAGGGGGTAATAGATGGGACACATGTCCCCGTACGAGCACCGGCTCACCAGGAGGGTGCCCTTCATCAATAGGAAGGGCTTCTTCTCTCTGAATGTGCAGTTGGTGTGTGATCACCAGCTGCACATCCTGCACTTCTGCGCCCGATACGCTTACATCCTGACGCACCGTCGTTCCCGGACCATGAAGGCTTTCCCTCGGGTGAGCTGTTGGCCCTTGCGTGACAAGGGTTATCTGCTAAAGTCTTGGCTACTGACACCTGTCCAGAAGTCCCAGACCTAAGTGGAGAATCGCTATGTTGAAGTTCATGCAGTAACCAAGAGCGTCACTTGAGGGGTGCATCGGCGTGCTAAAGATGCAATTCCGATGCCTGGACCACACAGGTAGGGCCCTCTAATACAACCCCAGGAGTCTCTAACATCGTGCTGACCTGCTGTGCCCTGGACAATATCGTGCAGCAGAGGGCGGACATGCTGGAGGAGGAGCAAGAATGACAACCCTCATCTAACAAGGAGGATGAGGACGATGGCAAGGATAACCAGGGCATGGAACCCGAGCTGGTATGGTAGGCCACCCAACGTGTGCTCCAGAGCCGCTGTGCCCGTGACAACCTTATCATCTCCGTATTTGGCAACTAGGAGGCCTGGCCACCAGGTGATCCACCACCCTGTCCCACCTCTCCATACTCCCCCCTCCAATTGGTGTCCCCTTCCCCGTAGCCACTCACATCCTCCTCTATCCCACCTCTCTTCACTCTGTCCCACCCCCTCAGCTCCCCCTACCCCTCCGAGGGTCCTACAAGCATCACAACAAGGTGTTGGTCTTGGGTTCACTGTCTCAGTGCGTCCTGTCCACAGGACAGAGGATGATGATGACTCGCTGTGAGATGAGCTCTGGTGCTCTTCATCATTTGACAAAGTCTGACTCCTGCCTTCAGGATCACATTCCGCTGTCCACCCGGGTGATCCCTGGATGTGTGATGGTCATTCCATCTCATGGGCCCATATATCCTCCAGTGCGGTGAAGGTGGGGGAGTGTTGCGGAGATGGAGAGTGGTAATGGGTCACTCACTGGGTAAATGTCTAGCCCTGTTTTCTCCTGCTGCTGAGGGTGGCCCCAGGTGGAACGTCCGATGTGCCCTGCCCTGTGCCTAATTTCAACATCCATACCCCACACCACCAACCCTCTACCCGGCACACCCTCTACACCCAGTACAGCCCATCCCTTCAGACAGAGGATTGAGGCAGGTCACGATTTTGGTGCAAAGGTTTTTATTCGTGACTATTTACAGTAATGTGACCTCTTAAACTATGTGCTGCGCCCTGCCAACTTAAGGAAGGTGACTATCGGCGCAGTGAGTTCGCCCTATGTTATAACCTGCCTACTTACCACTGGCTGGGACTAATGGCAATCCCACAATCCTTAGGGAGTATGAGCTTCCCCAATGAGGGGGGGGCGGAGAAATCATTGGCCCTGCACAAATAGAGCTGGCCAGTATGGAACCAGCTAGAGAGGAGTGAGCAGCAAGAGAGTACTGCTGCTGCTGTTGTATATATATGTGATTGTAAATAAATGTTATTTATTTCTATTCTACAACTCGTGCTGGATTCTTCGTGGCCCTCACAAACCCCTTCTGCCTCATGGTGCCGAGGTCCCAGGTTAAGAAAGGAATGCGTTCTCCTGAGTGGGTGGGGTTGCAATGCATACCCAACAATTGGAAATGTTGAAATTTTCAGCATATATCTTAGATGTAAAGAAATGTGTTTTCATTTAACTCTGGGACAAATAGGGGCAGCACGGTGGTGCAGTGGTTAGCATTGCTGCCTCACGGCACCGAGGTCCCAGGTTCGATCCCGGCTCTGGGTCACTGTCCATGTGGAGTTTGCACATTCTCCCCATGTTTGTGTGGCTTTTTCGCCCCCACAACCCAAAGATGTGCAGGATAGGTGGATTGGCCATGCTAAATTGAACAAAGAACAAAGAAAAGTACAGCACAGGAACAGGCCCTTCGGCCCTCCAAGTCTGTGCTGACCATGCTGCCCGTCTAAACTAAAATCTTCTACTCTTCCTGGGTCCGTATCCCTCTATTCCCATCCTATTCATGTATTTGTCAAGATGCCCCTTAAATGTCACTATCGTCCCTGCTTCCACCACCTCTTCCTTCATTGGAAAAAATGAATTGGGTACTCTAAATTTTTTTTTTTTTAACTCTGGGACAATATTTACATGGCCAATTATATAACTGAAAATGAATATTACGGCAAACATTTTTACAGATCTTAATACTTATACGCATGCTTCACATGTGACGCGTGGATCCAATTTTTCTTTCCTTTCAGTTTTCCAGCAGACTGGATGGTGAGAAGGATTAAAAAAGGTCCTTCCCACTTTGATCCTCGAGGCTCCTTCTGTAGTTTTTTGACGTAAACTTCCTCGCCGGGCACCTTCTGGAGGATCCCCACACAGCCAACACCTGTTGAGAAGCAGAACTAACAGCATTTGTTACATTTTGGCAATAAGTCAGCAAAGTATCACTCATTAAATGACAGTCTGCCTTTCGCAAGTCAGTAGTCCCTTGCAGAGACATTGGTCGGCATGTGATGATTTCAAATGGACTGTTGTTCTGCTTGGTGTTGCTCCGATACTGCATAATACTATTGGCAAGGCTTGGACCCAATTCATGCCTTCTTGGTTGTATTTAGACAATCTTTCTTTCAAAGTTCGAATCATATGTTCCACTTGTCCTGATGATTGTGGACAGTGTAAATTCCAGTCAATGTTTAATAATCTACACACTTCCTTACAAACAGCACCTGTAAAGTGGGTTCCATTATCTGAGTCAATGCTAGCTGGTATTCCCCATCTGGGGATAAAGTCTTTGCTTAGCACTTTGGCTGTATGGGCGGCTGTGGCTCTCCTAGCTGGAGCAGCTTCTACCCATCTAGAGAATTTATCCACTATTACAAGGACGTCATTGTACTTTTGGCATTTAGGAAGGGTGATGTAATCTACCTGTATATCCTGGAATGGTCCTGCAGGAGTAGGAGCTCTTAATTGAGGCATTGATGTTATAGGTCCCAAGTTGTTCTTTTGACAAGTTACACAACGGTTTGATACCAATTGTGCATGTTTTTTGAATCCTTTACTACACCAACTCCTGTGGAATCGATCCATCATTTGTTGGGGTGATAGATGTCCCCATGAATGGATTTGTTGGGCCAAAAAGGGCATCAGTGTGTGTGGTGCTACTGGTTTATCCGTCTGAACTTGTCTCCACATATCATCATACAACTGATTCATTTTTCTTTCTGTGTACAATCACGTTGCATTTCACATAGATCCTGTAATAAGATGGTCATTCCCAATTTGTAAATGTGATTGAATTCCTCATACCAGTGAGAGGCAGCTTCCCTTGCTGCTTGGTCCGCAAGAGCGTTTCCTTTTGCTTCCATGGTGTCTTCATGAGTATGGGCTTTGCACTTTAGAATTGATACTTCTTTTGGCAAGGCCATGGCTTCCAGGAGATCTCGTACTTCCCTTCCATTTCGGATAGGTGTACCTGCTGTTGTGAGAAAACCCCTTTTTCTCCACAGGTAGCCAAAACCATGGGCGGGATTCTACAAAACAAACAAAGAAATGTACAGCACAGGAACAGGCCCTTCGGCCCTCCAAGCCCATGCCGACCATGCTGCCCGACTAAACTACAATCTTCTACACTTCCTGGGTCCGTATCCCTCTATTCCCATCCTATTCATGTATTTGTCAAGATGCCCCTTAAATGTCACTATCGTCCCTGCTTCTGCCACCTCCTCCGGTAGCGGGTTCCAGGCACCTACTACCTTCTGCGTAAAAAACTTGCCTCGTAAATCTACTTTAAACCTTGCCCCTCTCACCTTAAACCTATGCCCCCTAGTAATTGACCCCTCTACCCGAGGGAAAAGCCTCTGACTATCCACTCTGTCTATGCCCCTCATAATTTTGTAGACCTCTATCAGGTCGCCCCTCAACCTCCTTCGTTCCAGTGAGAACAAACCGAGTTTATTCAACCACTCCTCATAGCTAATGCCCTCCATACCAGGCAAATCTCTTCTGCACCCTCTCTAAAGCCTCCACATCCTTCTGGTAGTGTGGTGACCAGAATTGAACACTATACTCCAAGTGTGGCCTAACTAAGGTTCTATACAGCTGCAACATGACTTGCCAATTCTTATACTCAATGCCCCGGCCAATGAAGGCAAGCATGCCGTATGCCTTCTTGACTACCTTCTCCACCTGTGTTGCCCCTTTCAGTGACCTGTGGACCTGTACTCCTAGATCTCTTTGACTTTCAATACTCTTGAGGGTTCTACCATTCACTGTATATTCCCTACCTGCATTAGACCTTCCAAAATGCATTACCTCACATTTGTCCGGATTAAACTCCATCTGCCATCTCTCCGCCCAAGTCGCCAAACAATCTAAATCCTGTTGTATCCTCTGACAGTCCTCATCGCTATCCGCAATTCCAACAACCATTGTGTCGTCTGCAAACTTACTAATCAGACCAGTTACATTTTCCTCCAAATCATTTATATATACTACAAACAGCAAAGGTCCCAGCACTGATCCCTGTGGAACACTACTGGTCACAGCCCTCCAATTAGAAAAGCATCCTTCCATTGCTACTCTCTGCCTTCTATGACCTAGCCAGTTCTGTATCCATCTTGCCAGCTCACCCCTGATCCCGTGTGACTTCACCTTTTGTACTAGTCTACCCTGAGGGACCTTGTCAAAGGCCTTACTGAAGTCCATATAGACAACATCCACTGCCCTACCTGCATCAATCATCTTAGTGACCTCCTCTAAAAACTCTATCAAGTTAGTGAGACACGACCTCCCCTTCACAAAACCATGTTGCCTCCAATACGTCCATTTGCTTCCAAATGGGAGTAGATCCTGTCTCGAAGAATTCTCTCCAGTAATTTCCCTACCACTGAAGTAAGGCTCACCGGCCTGTAGTTCCCTGGATTATCCTTGCTACCCTACTTAAACATAGGAACAACATTGGCTATTCTCCAGTCCTCCGGATCATCACCTGAAGACAGTGAGGATCCAAAGATTTCTGTCAAGGCCTCAGCAATTTCCTCTCCAGCCTCCTTCAGTATTCTGGGGTATATCCCATCAGGCCCTGGGGACTTATCTACCTTAATATTTTTTAAGACACCCAACACCTCATCTTTTTGGATCGTAATGTGACCCAGGCTATCTACACACCCTTCTCCAGACTCAACATCTACCAATTTCTTCTCTTTGGTGAATACTGATGCAAAGTATTCATTTAGTACCTCGCCCATTTCCTCTGGCTCCACACATAGATTCCCTTGCCTATCCTTCAGTGGGCCAACCCTTTCCCTGGCTACCCTCTTGCTTTTTATGTACGTGTAAAAAGCCTTGGGATTTTCCTTAACCCTATTTGCTAATGACTTTTCATGACCCTTTCTAGCCCTCCTGACTCCTTGCTTAAGTTCCTTCCTACTTTCCTTATATTCCACACAGGCTTCATCTGTTCCGAGCCTTTTAGCCCTGACAAATGCCTCCTTTTTCTTTTTGACGAGGCCTACAATATCTCTCGTTATCCAAGGTTCACGAAAATTGCCGTATTTATCCTTCTTCCTCACAGGAACATGCTGGTCCTGAATTCCTTTCAACTGACACTTGAAAGCTTCCCACTTGTCAGATGTTGATTTACCCTCAAACACCCGCCCCCAATCTATGTTCTTCAGTTCCCGCCTAATATTGTTATAATTAGCCTTCCCCCAATTTAGCACATTCATCCTAGGACCACTCTTATCCTTGTCCACCAGCACTTTAAAACTTACTGAATTGTGGTCACTGTTCCCGAAATGCTCCCCTACCGAAATCTCTTGTTAAGAGGAAGAAGGAGGCCTATGTGAAGATGAGGTGTGAAGTTTCAGTTGGGGCGATGGATAGTTACAAGGTAGCGAGGAAGGATCTAAAGAGAGAGCTAAGACGAGCAAGGAGGGGACATGAGAAGTATTTGGCAGGAAGGATCAAGGAAAACCCAAAAGCTTTCTATAGGTATGTCAGGAATAAGCGAATGACTAGGGAAAGAGTAGGACCAGTCAAGGACAGTGATGGGAAGTTGTGTGTGGAGTCTGAAGAGATAGGCGAGATACTAAATGAATATTTTTCGTCAGTATTCACTCAGGAAAAAGATAATGTTGTGGAGGAGAATGCTGAGCCCCAGGCTAATAGATTAGATGGCATTGAGGTACGTAGGGAAGAGGTGTTGGCAATTCTGGACAGGCTGAAAATAGATAAGTCCCCGGGACCTGATGGGATTTATCCTAGGATTCTCTGGGAGGCCAGGGAAGAGATTGCTGGACCTTTGGCTTTGATTTTTATGTCATCATTGGCTACAGGAATAGTGCCAGAGGACTGGAGGATAGCAAATGTGGTCCCTTTGTTCAAAAAGGGGAGCAGAGACAACCCCGGCAACTATAGACCGGTGAGCCTCACGTCTGTAGTGGGTAAAGTCTTGGAGGGGATTATAAGAGACAAGATTTATAATCATCTAGATAGGAATAATATGATCAGGGATAGTCAGCATGGCTTTGTGAAGGGTAGGTCATGCCTCACAAACCTTATCGAGTTCTTTGAGAAGGTGACTGAACAGGTAGATGAGGGTAGAGCAGTTGATGTGGTGTATATGGATTTCAGCAAAGCGTTTGATAAGGTTCCCCACGGTAGGCTATTGCAGAAAATATGGAGGCTGGGGATTGAGGGTGATTTAGAGATGTGGATCAGAAATTGGCTAGCTGAAAGAAGACAGAGGGTGGTGGTTGATGGGAAATGTTCAGAATGGAGTTCAGTCACAAGTGGAGTACCACAAGGATCTGTTCTGGGGCCGTTGCTGTTTGTCATTTTTATCAATGACCTAGAGGAAGGCGCAGAAGGGTGGGTGAGTAAATTTGCAGACGATACTAAAGTCGGTGGTGTTGTCGATAGTGTGGAAGGATGTAGCAGGTTACAGAGGGATATTGATAAGCTGCAGAGCTGGGCTGAGAGGTGGCAAATGGAGTTTAATGTAGAGAAGTGTGAGGTGATTCACTTTGGAAGGAATAACAGGAATGCGGAATATTTGGCTAATGGTAAAGTTCTTGAAAGTGTGGATGAGCAGAGGGATCTAGGTGTCCATGTACATAGATCCCTGAAAGTTGCCACCCAGGTTGATAGGGTTGTGAAGAAGGCCTATGGAGTGTTGGCCTTTATTGGTAGAGGGATTGAGTTCCGGAGTCAGGAGGTCATGTTGCAGCTGTACAGAACTCTGGTACGGCCGCATTTGGAGTATTGCGTACAGTTCTGGTCACCGCATTATAGGAAGGACGTGGAGGCTTTGGAGCGGGTGCAGAGGAGATTTACCAGGATGTTGCCTGGTATGGAGGGAAAATCTCATGAGGAAAGGCTGATGGACTTGAGGTTGTTTTCGTTGGAGAGAAGAAGGTTAAGAGGAGACTTAATAGAGGCATACAAAATGATCAGGGGGTTGGATAGGGTGGACAGTGAGAGCCTTCTCCCGCGGATGGAAATGGCTGGCACGAGGGGACATAGCTTTAAACTGAGGGGTAATAGATATAGGACAGAGGTCAGAGGTAGGTTCTTTATGCAAAGAGTAGTGAGGCCGTGGAATGCCCTACCTGCTACAGTAGTGAACTCGCCAACATTGAGGGCATTTAAAAGTTTATTGGATAAACATATGGATGATAATGGCATTGTGTAGGTTAGATGGCTTTTGTTTCGGTGCAGCATCGTGGGCCGAAGGGCCTGTACTGTGCTGTATTGTTCTATGTTCTATGTTCTATGAAACATCTACCACCTGGCCGGGCTCATTCCCCCATACCAGGTCCAGTACCGCCGCTTCCCTAGTTGGACTGTCTACATATTGTTTTAAGAAGCCCTCCTAGATGCTCCTTACAAACTCCACCCCGTCTAAGCCCCTGGCACTAATTGAGTCCCAGTCAATATTGGGGAAGTTGAAGTCTCCCATCACCACAACCCTGTTGTTTTTACTCTTTTCCAAAATCTGTCTACCTATCTGCTCCTCTATCTCCCGCTGGCTGTTGAGAGGCCTGTAGTAAACCCCCAACATTGTGACTGCACCCTTCTTATTCCTGATCTCTACCCATGTAGCCTCACTGCCCTCTGAGGTGTCCTCCCGCAGTATAGCTGTGATATTCTCCCTAATCAGTAGCGCAACTCCGCCACCCCTTTTACATCCCCCTCTATCCCGCCTGAAACATCTAAATCCTGGAACGTTTAGCTGCCAATCCTGCCCTTCCCTCAACCAGGTCTCTGTAATGCCAATAACATCATAGTTCCAAGTACTAATCCAAGCTCTAAGTTCATCTGCCTTACCCGTAATACTTCTTGCATTAAAACATATGCACTTCAGACCACCAGACCCGCTGTGTTCAGCAACTTCTCCCTGTCTGCTCTGCCTCAGAGCCATACTGTCCCTATTCCCTAGTTCTCCCTCAATGCTCTCACCTTCTGACCTATTGCTCCCGTGCCTACCCCCCTGCCATACTAGTTTAAACCCTCCCGTGTGACACTAGCAAACCTCGCGGCCAGGATATTTATGCCTCTCCAGTTTAGATGCAACCCGTCCTTCTTATATAGGCCACACCTGCCCCGGAAGAGCTCCCAGTGGTCCAGATAACGGAAACCCTCCCTCCTACACCAGCTGTTTAGCCACGTGTTTAGCTGCTCTATCTTCCTATTTCTAGCCTCACTGGCACGTGGCACAGGGAATAATCCCGAGATTACAACCCTCGAGGTCCTGTCTTTTAACTTTCTGCCTAGCTCCCTGAACTCCTGCTGCAGGACCTCATGCCCCTTCCTGCCTATGTCGTTAGTACCAATATGTACAACGACCTCTGCCTGTTTGCCCTCCCCTTCAGGATGCCCTCTACCCGTTCGGAGACATCCTGGGCCCTGGCACCAGGGAGGCAACATACCATCCTGGAGTCTCTTTCACGTCCACAGAAGCACCTATCTGTGCCCCTGACTATAGAGTCCCCTATTACTATTGCTCTTCTGTGCTTTGACCCTCCCTTCTGAACATCAGAGCCAGCCGTGGTGCCACTGCTCTGGCTGCTGCTGTTTTCCCCTGATAGGCTATCCCCCCCGACAGTATCCAAAGGGGTATACCTGTTCGAGAGGGGGACAACCACAGGGGATTCCTGCACTGACTGCCTGCCCTTTCTGGTGGTCACCCATTTCTCTGCCTGCACCTTGGGTGTGACCACATTTATATAACTGCGATCTATGACGCTTTCCGACACCTGCATGCTCCTAAGTGCATCCAATTGCTGCTCCAACCGAACCATGCGGTCTGTGAGGAGCTCCATTTGGGTGCACTTTCTGCAGATGAAGCCATCCGGGACGCTGGAAGCCTCCCGGACTTGCCACATCTCACAGTCAGAGCACTGCACCCCTCTAACTGACATTGCGTCAATTAATTAAAATTAAATGTTTTTTTTTAAAATTTATATTTTTTAAAATAATTTTTTAAAGTTACTGTTAACTATCTATTTCCTAGCACTAGATTTCTAATATAAATGCAAAAGCTAAATATAGTACTCTCCGATCTCTGGCTTAGATACCCCTCTAAATTATAATTAAGTAATTATGTTTAATTAGTTACCAATGCTTAATTTTTTTAATTTAGTGTAGATTCCCAACCAGCCACTCAGGTCACAGCTTTTCTGTGATGTCACTTCAGTTTGCCCCCGACACACACAATTTGAAAAAGGTATAAAAGTAAAAATGAGTAAAAATCACTTACTTACCTTCTTACCTTCTGAGTGTCTTAGATGTTCTCAGGTTCTCTCCCCGACAGAGACTGCTCCTCCTCCTCCGAACGGCTCCCGAAACTAGGCCACGATCTTTATAAATCTCCGCTCCGACTCGCAGCTCCTGCGCTTTTTAAATCTCCCGCGCTTTTTAAATCTCCCGGCTCTCTCTCCTCTCGCGCTGTTTTCAATGTCCCGGCTCTCTTTCCTCCCGCGCTTTTTCAATCTCCCGCGCTTTTAAAATCTCCCGGCTCTCTCTCCTCCTGCGCTTTTTAAATCTCCCGGCTTTCTCTCTTCTCGCGCTGTTTTCAATGTCCCGGCTCTCTTTCCTCCCGCGCTTTTTAAATCTCCCGCGCTTTTAAAATCTCCCGGCTCTCTCTCCTCCTGCGCTTTTTAAATCTCCCGGCTTTCTCTCCTCTCGCGCTGTTTTCAATGTCCCGGCTCTCTCTCTTCTCGCGCTGTTTTCAATGTCCCGGCTTTCTCTCCTCCCGCGCTTTTTAAATCTCCCGCTCTCTCTCCACTCGCGCTGTTTTCAATGTCCCGGCTTTCTCTCCTCTCGCGCTGTTTTTAATGTCCCGGCTCTCTCTCCACTCGCGCTGTTTTCAATGTCCCGGCTTTCTCTCCTCTCGCGCTGTTTTTAATGTCCCGGCTCACTCTCCTCTCGCGCTGTTTTCAATGTCCCGGCTCACTCTCCTCTCGCGCTGTTTTCAATGTCCCGGCTTTCTCTCCACTCGCGCTGTTTTCAATGTCCCGGCTCACTCTCCACTCGCGCTGTTCTCAATGTCCCGGCTCACTCTCCTCTCGCGCTGTTTTCAATGTCCCGGCTCCCACTCCACTCGCGCTGTTTTCAATGTCCCGGCTCACTCTCCACTCGCGCTGTTTTCACTGTCCCGGCTCTCTCTCCTCTCGCGCTGTTTTCAATGTCCCGGCTCACTCTCCTCTCGCGCTGTTTTCAATGTCCCGGCTCACTCTCCACTCGCGCTGTTTTCAATGTCCCGGCTCACTCTCCACTCGCGCTGTTTTCAATGTCCCGGCTTTCTCTCCTCTCGCGCTGTTTTTAATGTCCCGGCTCACTCTCCTCTCGCGCTGTTTTCAATGTCCCGGCTCACTCTCCACTCGCGCTGTTTTCAATGTCCCGGCTCACTCTCCACTCGCGCTGTTTTCAATGTCCCGGCTCACTCTCCACTCGCGCTGTTTTCAATGCACTCTCCACGGGGCCGGAGAGACCCCCCACCTCTCCAGCGCTGGTTTTCCGGTGGGGGTGCGAATCGCATCGCGCCAGTTGGGGGCCATTGGCAGTGTCCCCCCGGCAATCCTCCGCTCCACGATGGGCCAAGTGGCCGCCCGTTTTCAGCCAGTCCCGCCGGCGTAAATCAAACAAGGTCCTTACCGGCGGGATCTGGCTCTGCGGGCGGCCTGCGGAGTCCTCGGGGGGGGGGCGCAGGGGAATCGGGCCCCGGGGTGGGCCCCCACGGTGGCCTGGCCCGCGATCGGGGCCCACCGATCTGCGGGCGGGTCTGTGCCGTGGAGGCACTCTTTCCCTCCGTGCCGGCCACTGTAACAGTCCGCCATGGCCGGCGTGGAGAAGAACCCCCCTGCGCATGTGCTGGGATCACGCCAGAACACGCTGGCGCTCCCACGCATGCGCCGACTCAAGCCGGCCGGCGGAGGGCCTTTGGCACTGGCTGGCGCGGCACCAACCCCTCTGGCGCCGGCTTTGTGAAAATAAAGTTTGGGTGCTTCCAAAACTGCCGTCCATATAGTCCATCTAGCTGATGTAACTTGTGATACTCTGTTCATGGATAGGAGAGAATGGACTGATTGTGAGCGTTTAATGGTTAACTGTTGGTTTAAGACGAGGCCTGATGTTGCCATTACAGCTCGACACGTGGCTTCCATGGCTCTTAAACAGATGCCAAATGCGAGTACCACGTTGTCAAGTTTAATGGAGTAGTATCCAACTGGTCTTAACTGATCACTGTGTTCTTGGGCTAGTACTGCAGTCATGTAACCCTCTTTTTCATGAACAAACATGGTAAAAGGTTTTCCATTGTTTGGAATTCCTAGAGCTGGTGCTGAAAATAGGGCCTTTCTCAGATTTAAGAATGATTCCTTTTGTTCTGTGTTGAGGTTAACCGTGTCTTTTGATTTTCGGTTACCTTTTAAAAGACCATTCAATGGCTCAGCTATCTGAGTGAAAGAATCAATCCAAGTTCTGTTAAAATTACACAGCCCCAAAAAAGATCTCACTTCCTGAACATTTGAGGGTTCTTTAGCGGCTTTGATGGCAGCCGTTCTGTCCTGAGTAAGTTCCCTTTTGCCTTTGGATATTTTCTGACCTACGTAGACAACTTCATCCTGGGAAATTTGTGCTTTGGCAAAGCTAGCTTTGTGTCCATTATCACTAAGGTGATCCAAAACCAAACATAAGTCTTTTTTGTGATTGTCCTTATTAATAGATGCTACCAGAATATCACCTACACACTTGATAATGGTGGAAGGAGTCATAATCTGCAAACATGCAGCAAATGAACACATAGACTAGGACACAACCAATGAGCAGTCAGGACACTCAGGGGTGGTATCTCACTATAAAAGGGATAAGGCACTCACACCCCACCTCTTTCCACAGACCAACATTTACAGAGTGAGACAGGGTGTATCCTCAGCATCACACCCCAGCCTGTGGCTTAGAGCAAGGCTGGTTCAGTTCGACTGAGTAACTACATTTAGATTAACAGAGAGTCGAACTCATTGAGAACTGTGCTAATAGTTCAATAAAACACAGTGAACTCACTTCAAAGTCTGGAGCATCTTTTACTCAAAACTGCATCAAATGGCAGCTTGTGTTATTCCAAATTACATAACACAACAGAAGGCAGAACAGACAGTTGCCTGAGGCGGTTCTATAGAGCCATATGGTAAACAGTAGGGCTATTGTGAAAACCTTGTGATAGTCTAGTCCATGTGTACTGTTGTTGATTGGTGGTGAAAGGAAACCATGGCTGTACATCCTTAGCTAGTGGTACTGACCAAAAACCAGTTGCCATGACAATGAGTGAAAACCATTGAAGGTCTGGTGTTAAAAAGTTCAAAACTGTAGATGGATCTGCCACTAAAGGAGTTTTCCTGACAATGAATTGGTTGGCTTTTCTATAGTCAATAGTCAGGCGCCATGTGCCATTAGCCTTTTTGATAGGCCATACTGTGAATACGCACTAAGTTTCCCCTTTCTTCAAGTTGTTGTACTATCGGCAATATGCCCTGAATTGAAGTTTTGTTAATAGGGTATTGTTTGGTACAAGGCGGTGCAGATCCAATGAAGGTGACTGGTTCCATTTTTAATAGGCCACAATCATTGTTGTCTTTAGCCCAAATTGAGTGATTTTGTATCTCGTTCTTTTTGATGTGTCTAATGGACCAGGTGATTTTTCCGTTATTAGAATTTAGTTGAGATAAGGGGCGTCATTCTCCGCCGGCGGGAGTCTCCGTTTTGCCGGCGCCCGGGGGTTTCCCGACGGCGTGGGGCTGCCCCACAATGGGAAACCCCATTGACCGGCCGGTGTTACGGAGACTCCCGCCGGCGGGTCGGGGCAGAAATGTGGCGGGGCGGGTAGGAGAATTTTGCCCAAGATGTCCATACCTAGAAGTGCTTGTGTAACCGGACCTACCCAAATTGATGCCATCAGTTAATGTGGTCCAAATTCTAATAGCATTGGTGCAGTCCTTCAAAGGGTTAATCTGCCCCTGCTGCAAAAGCATTAATCCTTCCTGCATTTAGGGGAAATAAATCAGCATAGTCTTGAGTAACACAAGTAAGTTCAGCTCCAGTATCAAAAAGAAAATCAATATTATATCCTCCCACTCTTAATGAAATATATAATCCATCCTTTTTCTGGTCAAGCAATGCATGCAATGAAATAGGAAAAAAATTACCAAGAGTGGGGTCCATTAGTTGTTTGAATCTTCACGCAGAGACCGTCTTTGTTGTGGGGCTAAGCTGTTGAACATGTCAGTCATTTCATTATCTTCATTATATGCATCCCTACGTGGCAACGGCTGAAGGGGTCTAGGTTGTTCCCTGTACGTGTCTTGTTGGTACGCAACCCTGGGCGTGTCCTGTCTGTACGCATGACGTGGCTGGCCATGGGGCGGGAACGTATTGTATGAGTTATAGGACATTTCACGAGGCGGATTGATACCAGAACTATTATTACTTTCTTCATCTTGTTGTTTGTAATGACATGCTTTCATCCTATGTCCTGCTTTACCACAATAAAGACATTGTGAAGGTTTCCTATATTCTTTTAATGGGGCAAGGGAACATGTGGAACCCGATACTTCTAGAGAGGTTGTATTTACGGCTAATATCCCTGCAGAAGCTGCAGCAGCCACCACCGGAGTGGCAGCTGGCACAGGTTGAATTTGGCCAGCTGGAGGGTTGTTGATTGTCTGACCATGCATGATGCAATCTACTTGAATACATCGGTCAACAGTTTCTCGGTGTGATTGGCCCAATTAGGAAGAATCAGATTTAAAGCGTTAGATATTTCGGGTTTAACACCAGCAGCAAAAGCAATTTTGATCGGTCCTAAAGTACAGGCATTCCAAGTATCCGTTTCGCGTTGGAGACTTATCCCTGAATGTTCTATCCAGACATGTCTAAATCTGTCCTCAAAATCTTGTATATCTTCACTAATTTTTTGAATACAGGATGTAATTTTTGACCAATCGGTCCTAGGTGGGCGGAATCTTAATAGCCAATTCTTAACCGCTACCCAACCAGCTTCCAAATTTTGCATCATCTCCAAGGGCAACATCTACTTCATCTGCGAGAATTTGACCATCTTTGGTATTGACCATAATAGACAAAATTTGCACACCATCTAATGGATGAAGATGATAAATGATTTGTAATCGATGGAGCTGTTCCCACGTGGTCATGCTTCCCCTTTTGGAGTGCGTAAGATCTTTAGACCATCTGTCTATTTTATCAGGATCAGTAACCTCATGTATCCATTGTCTGCCATATTCACATTTTGTAGTTGTTATCTCATTCTCTTGTTTCCGTACTTCCAATTTTAACCCTTTTGCTACGTAATGGGGCTAATCGAATTACCTTTGTAGTTAGTTTCTTAGGTTTGTTAACTTCGTCACTGTCTTCGTCTGAATTATTTGGTTTTTCAAGTTTAACTTATGGTTTGTTTTTCACATTTGATCTTGGTTGTGGGATTGGAGCTGACGCTGTATCGCTCAGGGTATTTTGACTGGCTTCGGAACTGGTATCAGGATTTCCACAAGAGTCGTTTGTTTTCTGATCCGAATTATTGGCTGTGAGATTGTCTGTTAAGACTTTGCAGTGTCCTTTCAAGTTGTTCATTTTACTTTCCAAAATGCATCGTTCCTCAAGTAACTGACAATTTTGACTTTTAATGTCATTAGTTTCTGATATTAACTGTTGAAATTTGGACTCTGATTCATTATTTTTACGCTGTAATTCGCAAATTTGGAATGATTGTTGTTGAACTTTAAAGGTTTCCTTTTCCAATAATGTTTTGATCTGTTCACATTTTTCAAGTTTAGAGTTTGCATCTCGTAATTCTTCAACAATTACCGCTAGTTGGTATTTCATGGACTTATGGTCATGATCGTGTTTTGTGTTCACGATCGTCTCTTGCTGCCTATGAAGCTGCGCCATTACTGCAAAAGACCATGTCATATGTTTCCTTCTGGTCAAACGTGTGGTTTTTCCACAAGCCCTTTTGATGTCGTCAATGGACCACTGTCCTTTGGGGATATCATATTTTGATTCAATTTTCGTAGCTACTTTAGACAATCCAAAATGTCTATAAATTAAAGATCTAAGATCTCCCAATATATCATCGATAGATACTTACGGTACAGCCCAACCTCCCTTTGAAGTTGTGTGAAATAGTTAACTACGTTTTGAAGGAACCAGATCTACTTTTGGATTTTCGTCCGCTATAAATCCAGGCTTAAAACCCAATTTTTTGTTCGCAAACAAGTTTGTGTAATTTGAAGATTACACGGCCACAACTATTCAGTCGTGTTTTATTTAGTTGTACAGCCTGCACCCGATTGAATAACTCTTTCTTAAAAGGTGTTTTCTAAAGGGGTCGAAGCACTAGCCGGTGGGGCTTTAAGACTTTTAATGGGTGAAAAAAAAGATTTTCTTACCCGAGTCTAGCCGTTTTTCTGATAGATGCCTCTGGGTCTTCTGTCCTTCTGGGCTTCCGCTAACGGTACGATCTTAGGTCTTCCGATGTCCTCCGAATCCTTCCGATCGTCTCCGACTCATTCCGATCTTTTCCGTTTCTCTCCGATCGTCGACTCAGCGCTCCTCCCCTTTTGCCGTAATACGGCAATTGTTGAAATCTACCATGCGGTTTAAGTGTAGTCTCGTATACACTTTTAACTCAGTAGAAATTTAAGCTACATGTCTCGGGTGCGAAATGAAATCTTTTATTGTGTCTATTGATTATAATTGAGAGTTTGAGATCTTCTTGTGGTTACAAATCAAATGTTCTCAGGAAAGCCCCTGCCAGCGGAAGACTTTAAGAGATATAATTAACTTTACTGGTTTACAAACAAATTGAACTTTCAAAATACAGTAATGGTTTCTTGCTCAAAGCAAAACAGCTTGCGCAGACTTTAGAGTTAGAGTAGAAATATGAAAATACGAAATAAGGATAGCGAGTAGTTAGGTAAATAGTATAGAGTGATCCCGGAATGGAAAATGGCTGCCCGGACCTCTATCTTTAAGGAAAATGTTATCAGTCTGACTCCATCTGTCCTTGCCCCTGTAATGTGCTAATTGGCTTGGTTGAGTCTCAAATGCATTTGATTGGATGGTTCGTTGTCAATCATCAATATGCAACATAGCTGTGAATATGTTGCATCTTTGGGTGTTTGCTGTGTATTGAAATGTGACTTACACTTTTAATCAGCTCTGGTTTCTACTGGTGTCTGCTGATTACTATACTTATTCACATTTTGAACAATGGCAGATTTTATTCATGTTACCTTATTATGACCTTCATTGAATTGTTTCATTTGCTTCTAGTTAGACTGTGGATGTTTCAAATCTATGCTTTCATTATTGCAAGCTGTGCACTTTGTAATCTGAAGCTCGACTGTGTTTGCAATCTTATGATAGAATTCATTTTAAAATGAATTTTGACATGGGCTTTAGTATTTACATCAAAATGGCTAAGTCAATGATCCTTTTACCTATCTGAAGTAGCTGGTTCCCTTCAATAGAAATAGCTGGTTCCCTTCAATCCTCCCTTTGATAAATCGAAAGATTAAGTGAGATATATCATAATAAAATAAAAGGAAGGAGAAATGCGATAGGATAGGTAAAAGCGCGAAGAGGAACTCATTCACATTGTCTTTGATGGTTTCCTTGTTTGAAAACAGCCGTCAACAATAGAGCGGGCAAGCTTTGCATTTCAAGCATTACTGCAAAAATTCTTAAAATTCTTAAAGAATTATTATTACACAATAACAATTAATCAATTAATTGAATTTGATTCTACTGATTCAGTATTAATCTTTTAGCAATATATTAGTAATACAGTCAAGTAATTGATAGGTTAGTAATGGTTCAACAGTAATATTTTAGTTCTCTTTCATTCAATGGTGGTGCAGTTGGATTAATGTGGATCATTCTGATTGGTGGGCCCCTGCATTTAGTGAATAGTTGATTAATGCATTTGATAACCAGGAATGTTATGTAGATGATGAATCCTGCTACACAGAAGAAAAATATTATTCTTACTGTGGACATTCCTGTGGGTCCCAACCACCCGCAAAGTTTCTCCCAGATAGAGATATCTGAGGGTGTGTCAAGCTTTCTGACTTCTTCTTGAATGTGTGCTGCCAGATCTTTAACTTAGCTGGTTCGCTTCACCTCCCTTATGTTTGCATGTTCCTCATCCTTGTTTGGCTTCTGAATCTGCGCGCTGTTTCTTCATGAGTACTTGTGCCTCCCTGTGTTTGCCTTGGTGAGTTGCTGGTCACTTCTCTCCTGTCCCAGGATCCACTTCGCGTTGTGTGTGCATGAGTTTGAAGCTCCAGCTTCATTGCTATAGTTTTTCCTGGTTCTGTGACAGGTAATTTGGATCAGGTTTGCCAGTAGACTTCCAATCATCTGATGGTTTGGATGTTTTTTTTCCAAAGTCAGATCTTCTTTAGATTCGAGTGCATCCAAAAGAGTATCTTTGGCCACACCCACTACTATCCGTCCTCTTATGAGTTCTGACTTAAGGTCACCATAGTCAGAGCCCTCAGCCAATCCGTACAACTCACTTATGAAAGAGTCAATGGGAGCCCAGGGTTTTGGTCTCTCTTGTTACATTTTGCCTGTTCCAAAATGTAATTGTTTCCGAGGTTAAAGAAGGTGTCAAACGACTTCTTAACCTCTTCAAAGTTATTGGAACATTCATTGATTCCTTGTCTGGCAATTATGTTGTCGGCTGTTGGACTTACTGAATATAATAGTGTGTTCACTTGTTCAGCCTCTGTTTTCTTATTCAAGCCTCATGCTATCAAATATCTTAAAAATCTTACCCTCCATAATGCCCAGTTTTGTGCTTGGCTCTTCCATCTGCTTTAACAGGCTTGGCAGTGTTGGCTGTTTTCAGCACAGGGGAAAACAGCTTTATTTATTTTTTCAATGGCAATGGAGGAGTTGTTTCTTTTTCTCTTCCTGTGCTTGATGGCATTTTATGGGTCCTCGTTGTGGTTACGGAACGCTTTTAAGTGTCAGCAGTTTGCAGAAAATCTTTTGAATGAATGCTTTTGGCCAGTTAGTTGCTTTCCGAAGCTTAGAGCATCGAATTGAAGTTGATTTTGTTTGTTCTGACTTCGCTTTAAATTTTTCTTTTTTTCTGTCTGCGTGCAACATTCACTGAGACAGCGACATAAGAGGACAGGGACAAGGCTGAGACCTTTGCCGATAACAGACCTTTCGGGGTCTGACAGGGGAAGGTCAGGTGGGATGGTAATAGGTTTTTGTTTGACATGGTGTTGAGGGATTTGGAGCCAAGACAGGTAATTAGCACAGTGGGTAGCACTGTTGCTTCACAGCGCCAGGGTCCCAGGTTCGATTCTCGGCTTGGGTCACTGTCTGTGCGGAGTCTGCACATTCTCCCCGTGTGTGCGTGGGTTTCCTCCGGGTGCTCCGGTTTCCTCCCACAAGTCCCGAGAGACGCGCTTGTTAGGTGAATTGGACATTGTGAATTCTCCCTCTGTGTACCCAAACAGGCGCCGGAGTGTGGCGACTAGGAGATTTTCACAGTAACTTAATTGTAGTGTTAATGTAAGCCTACTTGTGACAATAATAAAGATTATTATTATTAAAGGAGTTAAGATAGAGATCAGTTGTGATCTAACTAAAATTAAAGGTTTGAGGGGTTACATGTATTATTTTACATGTAAATGAGTTTGCCACTTGCAATCCAGTTGTGTGCCTCTCATGGATGACCTGGAAAGATTGTGTTAGCATTTTGCGAAGTAGTAATTATAGCTGAAAGTTGAAGGACCCCACCGCCATCTTGCGAAAGGGTATTGCTATTTGCAGCTGGTGTTACATGTGTCTTATTATAATTACAGTATCAATATAAAAACGAATTAAGCCAAATTTTGAGCAGTTGACTCTGCTGGAAGCGCATCATCTCCCTGTGGTACAGGCTCCCTGCACTTCGCTGCTTTAGGTACCGAGCCTGTTTCTAAAAACCATCCCTTTAAATGAGCAGCTTTCAAAAGCTGCTTGTTCTAAGTCATCGTACAAAAACTGTAATTACCCCATCATTCTCCTCTGAGCCGGTGATTACTTGATTATAGATTATACATTCCTTCATTTCAATCCCCTCCCCCTCCCCTCCCTTCACCGACACTTGTTTTCCTGCTGCTTGAATTGAGAGTGCACCTTTCTGTTAAACTGCTCCTGAAGGGACAAATATTATGGGATGGGGCTGCAGCCAGCTTGTACTTGTGCTCTTGTCAGCTATTGGGACGTGTCACTGAAGCCAATGGAGGGAGAAATCAGGAGAGAATTCACACAGGCTGCTGACTCTGTCCGCTAACACACAAAGTCAAGGTCTGAGGTTTGACATCAAAATCTCTCTGCTTTTTCCACCTCTGTTCCCCTGTCAAATCTACGTCTTTAACTCAGCTTTGACGAAAGTCCCTCTTTGGTTCTGTGCCATCTTCTTTGTTCAAGGTGCAGGTTGTTGTTGCTGCAGTGCGATTCATTGCAATAATGGTTTTTGGCAAAACGCCACCAGCTTTATTAGATTACAGGGAATGTTGTTTAGATTGAGAGCTAACGAGGCATTTTTTACTTATTCAAACCAAACAATGGGCTGGATTCTCCATTATTGAGACTATGTCCCTCCACGCCCGCGTAAAAACGGTGGAGGTTTACTCCTGAAATTCCTGCAAAAAAGTTAAACAAATTCATAGCCCTGGCAGGGTGCTAGCAGGAACCCGGAGGGAATCTCGCAGCTTTTGCTGCAGATATGGGCGCACGCACTTCCGGGTCAGAGGCCGCGCATGCGCACGGCGGCAGCCTCCAGCAGCCGCACTGTGCTCCATGGCGGACTCGGACTGCGGAGCCAGACTGAAGAAAGAGACCCCCCGATCGGCTGCGCACCCGACCCTCAAACCCCACACATGAAATCTCCGGCCACTTATAAGTCCCCCCTGGCCTCCGATTCGCCCGCCCCCAACCAGGGTGGCCGCGGACTGAGTCCGCAGCCGCCACGCGAGCATCCCGACCGGCAATAGCAGGTTCCTTCCATGCCGTCGGCAACTCGGCCAGTCGGGGGTGGAGGATTGCTGAGCAGGCCTGTCAATGGCCCCCCCCCGGCGGCGCGGCGCACTCCACAGTGACGTGATATTGGTTCCTGGAGAATTGCCGAATCGACGCCAGGCCCAATTACGCCGTCAAACTGGATTCTCCACCCTGGCATCGGCCGCGATTTCGGCATCGGGGTGTGGCGAATCCAGCCCAATTTCTGGCTGTATCTCACGGGAAAGTCTGAGTAGCTGGTTATTCTGTGGAAAACTGGCAGGCCTCTTACTCTCTACTAATGGACATCTCGCCAAAGTATCTGCTTCACCGACTATTTTTCTTTGCAGGGAATTTGATTTGATTTGCTTCAATATTTTTAATTGAGTTTGACAATGTTGTGGAAATTATAATAAAGACAAATTCTTCGAGATTCGATTAAGGAAATTTATTTGACACAAATATATGCAGAGTGGGGAGTGGTCTAGCTGCATAGCCATTCCGCAGCACTCTGAGTTATACACTTGAAAACCATGATAGGGTGAAATAAACAACTTTGAAGAGATAAACCTTGTGAGCATACGCAAGAGGAAATATGAATGTTTTGCCCTTGGTTTAAAAACAATTTGAGGTACGCATTTTGTTGTCCTTCGGAAGAACAACTTATTAGCATAATAAGGCCAAGTCCAAAATACTAAGCAGTAATTTGTTTACGTTACCTGACCTACTTATTTTAATTCAAAAGCAGTGTTAAACTGTAGTCAAGCATTCCCAGCATGCTTTAGCAAGTGCCTTTCTTATAAAATATAGCCACGCAACTAGATAAAATGAATACCCTTAAGCGGGCAATTAATCCGCACACTGAAGCCCCTTCTACAGACAATTCAGAAACTTGAAACCACTTTCCCTTGCGTGGGAAATGAATTTAATGTACGAAACATGCAATTTCTAGACTTGTGTGTTAGTTCAGACCTGGGAGCCTCCATCTTTAGTGATGTTGTGGGTGGGGTGGTTGCAGGACATCCCAGCAGCAGGTGACTGATCTGGCAAGGTGAGCGGTGAGTTCGTCCTGCTGATCTTAACACTGGGGGTTTCACTTTTATTAATATTTGCAGAGTCCTGCCCAGCTCATGGCCTGATTGAATACCAATTTAATTGGCAGAGTGCGCATCTGATGGCAGGAGACTACAGCCGGGCTTTTCTGTGAATGGTCTCCTATTGTTATGGACCCCGACCAGAACCCCTATTTTAACCAAAAATTAGATCCCAGGCTAGAACCCAATACTTTGGCAAAATATTGGGAACACTGACCAGTCGGCAACTTTTATATTAAATTCAACTTTAATTTAAACACAATTGAGCACATTAGCAACAAAGAATTAGCTTTACAGTTATAACATCTTAACTTGTTTCCTGAAACCTGCCTCTACATTCCAATTAAGCAAACCCATATATTTCAAATACCACTTATGTGTCCAGTTACCAATCAGGTTTTACTTGCTTCTTGGAGAGGGAAAACCTTTTCAGACCAAACTCAAAACACTTCTCCTCAGCTTTGTGTCCTGTAGGCAACTGCCTTTTCGGGCAGGCCTAGCCCCTCCCATTAGATATTTTGTTACACTCAAGGCACACAACATTCTTTTGCCTCCTGAGCCAGGATATGCCTCAACTTGTTTAGCCAGGACCAAACACAGTACCTCACTTTTAATCACAGCTCTAGCAGACCTATTGTCTGTCTGCATTTTAACCTAGGTTTTAATAACATTTCTGCAAATAACATACAGGCAGCACGGTAGCCTTGTGGATAGCACAATTGCTTCACAGCTCCAGGGTCCCAGGTTCGATTCCGGCTTGGGTCACTGTCTGTGCGGAGTCTGCACATCCTCCCCGTGTGTGCGTGGGTTTCCTCCGGGTGCTCCGGTTTCCTCCCACAGTCCAAAGATGTGCAGGTTAGGTAGATTGGCCATGATAAATTGCCCTTAGTCTCCAAAATTGCCCTTAGTGTTGGGTGGGGTTACTGGGTTATGGGGATAGGGTGGCGGTGTTGACCTTGGGTAGGGTGCTCTTTCCAAGAGTCGGTGCAGACTCGATGGGCCGAATGGCCTCCTTCTGCACTGTAATTTCTATGTAAAAGTACAAACTATAAAATATGACAATTTCTTATATTCATCACATTGTATTCAGCCAGACAGAAGGGGAACCACAATCATTGGGGAATGAATGGAGTGGGGAGGGGGTGACATAGAAAGATGTATCCACAATTGGGATGCTTAGTCTCTGGTCATAACCAGGAAAAGGTAAGAAGGCTGAAGATGGCCTTATAATCAGGAGAATGACTTCCGCTCTTTCCAACCCACACGGAAATCTAAACTAGAACTTTAAAACTTACCTTTTGAGGCTTCTTTTGATCCAAAATCAATCTCCAGATAGGTTTCCCTAACACTGAGACCAATAGACCACCTCAGCCAGGTATTCGACAGGCCAGGTCCTGATTACAACAGCGGACTCGGTCTATTTAAAGTTGGAACCCACTTCCTTCCCTCTCGATAGCCTGCTAGCCTATTTGAAATCAGGTTAAGAGTGGGACACAGTGTAAAGGCAGTGGCACCAGAGTGAGTAACTATCTGCCTGGTTAAACTCAGGGCCTGGGTTTCAAAGTGGTTCCTATCTCACTAATGCTCGCAGCAGGGCTTTTGCATGGCTATTTCTATTTAGTCTTATTATCCATCCTCATCCTCGACCATGATCTGTACAATGGGAGAGTAAACTAAACTCTGCAGAATCATTTATTTCAATTAAGTACAAAAAGTTGTGTTAAGAATTAATTATTGTACTGTGAGCTGGTTGTTAGCCAATCAATCAACATTAAAACAGTTTCAACCCAATGATTGAGATTACATCAGGTACAATTCTGCAAGGCTTTTTACATTGATCCTATTGATTGACATCAAATTTTGAAACTGTTACAGAATACTGATGAAGGCAGCATTACGCCTCAGGAAGGTTGCTTGAAAACACAGGGATGAATAAATCATCAATTGATGGAGCAGACTGCAAAGCCTCTGGACCAAATCCACTCCAATTTCCTATCGACGCACAGTACAATTGGAGTTTTTAAATGCAGAAATGACTTTTGTTGCATCACCAGATGTTCCTGCATGGTGAATGGTTCCATCTAGTGTTGGGACAGAGAATGACTGTTAGCACATCACCCACTTGTACCAGTTGGACGAGAATTGTTGCTGCACAGAAGGAGGCCATTCGGCCCATTGCTCCTGCGCTGGCTCTCCATTGCAGCCAATCTAGCTTGTACCACTCCCCTGCCTTCTCCCCATAGCCCTGCCCATTCTTCCTTTACAGATAAGAATCCAATTCTCTTTGAATGTCTCCACGGGCTGAGGCTTAGTGCCGATTTATGTGGAACATATTCGGTAAGCACCATTTAATTTTAAATTGGCAATGCGGGCTACCAAAAAACAATTATGATGTTGTTCTTTCAAAAATGTTTATTTGAATAAAGCTTGCGTCATATTTTATTTGAGGAACTGGGTTAAGTTGTGTTGATCGTAATTCCACCTGGCTCATTGTGTGCTCTCCCTTGTCTTTAGAGTGAGCTGAATTGAAGTGTAAGCTGATTCCCGTGGAGCATAAACACCAGCATTGACCCGTTGGATCAAAATGGCCTGTTCCTGTGATGCTAATTCCAGGTAATATATATCGAGCAGTGAAGAGGAAATACTAATGCTCGGGCAATTAAGGGAAACCATCAAAAAAGGCAAGTTCGTCAGGAAAGCAGCAAGAAGAGAGCAATTAATGTGTTGTACTGTTTGGAATGAATAATGCTCTTCCAATAGAATGAAGAATGAAGAAAAATGAAGATTAATTTGAAATGTTTGATTTTTAAAAATGTTTTGGTAGACTGAACTTACTTCAGTGAGTTTGTACAGTGCATCGCTGTCCATGCAGACAGGAATTTAAATGGAGGATCACATAAGCCTCCTGACCTTGGCCAGGATTTACCAATCCCGCGGCCAGGTTCTGACGCCGGCATGAAAACCAGCACCAACCACTCCGACGTCAACGGTCCCCGATAATCAGGAATGCTCCCCTTCCTAGGGGGCTAGGTCAGCGCCGGAGTGGTCCCCGCAGCTCCATTCCGTGATTCCGTGCATGCGCGTTGGTTCCCGTCCCCGCGGCGGCCCCCGGGCAATATGGCGGAGCCCTACAGGGGCCTGGCACAGAGGAACGTAGGCTCCCATGGAACCAGCCCGCCCGCCAATTGGTAGGCCCCGATTGCAGGCCAGGCCACTGTGGAAGCCCCCCACCGGGGTCGGATCCCCCTGCCCCCCCTCCAGGATGGATCCCGCAGGTGCATCTTCCAGGTCCCGCCGTGTGCGACCTGAGTAACCCACGGCGGCGGGACTCGGCTGAACTCGACGGCCACTCGGCCCGTCGGGGCCCGGAGAATCACCGGGGGTGGCCGCTTTCAATGGCTCCCGACTGGCGTGCCGGCGATCCCACGAGCGCCCGAAAATCGGCGGCGGAGAATCGGTAAGCCGGAGTCGGGATCGGAGAATCCCTTGCGTTTCTCAGGGTGGTGGGGGGGGGGGGGGGGGGGGGCGGAGGAGGCGCACCTATTGTTGGCAGCGGAATTCCGGCCAAGATGTCTGGAAATGTATCTGAAGAAACAGGAGTGTTTTTCAAAATGGGTAGGGAATTGGGAGTTGCAGAGTGTTAGAGCAAGGCTGAAGCCATAAGACACTGATGGTGAACTGAGTGCAGAGGAGAAGTTGCAAGAGTGGAGAGTGTGAGCTGGGATATAGCAATGTTAATGGTTGCAGCGGGAGGAGGAAGCAGGACTGAAAAGGGATTTAAGGACAAAACGTACTGTTTTGGGATCAATGGATCTGGATAGATTGCACCCATCCATTCTAAAATGGTCTCAGGAAGGGAAAACAGGGGCAATAATACAAATATTAAATAATTCATTAATTCCAGAGGATTGTCAAATAGCTAACATTATATTTACATTTAGGACGAAGAAAGAACATGTATAAGGTATACATAGACGAGTCCGCTTCATTGGTACGAAGGGAGCAATGGATTTTATACTAAAGGAGTAATAAGAAAAATATCCAGATACCAAAAATGTAAAAACAATTGTTAACATGGATTTCAAAAGGGAAAGTTTTGATTGGTCGACATCACTGATTTGTGAGAGCTAGTCAAGCACAGACAGACCTAGTCATGCTCACAAATTAAACCTTATGGACAATGGGCGGAATGTTATGGCCCTGCCCACCGATGGGATTTTCCAGTCCCACCATAGTCAATGGAGTATTGAACAGCATGTCACATTTTCCAGCCCCGCCCCCACCCCTGTCAAGACAGGGCTGTAAAATGGATAGATTCAGAACAGATCTAGCCATTCAAAACTGGGAATCCATGAGGCACTATGGGCCATCAGCAGCAGAATCTGTAGTTCAATCACAATCTCTAACCCCTTGGTCCTGCATATCCCCCATTACCATCAAGCTGGAGTATCAACCCTGAAGAGTGTCGGAATGTATGCCAGGTGCAGCATCAGACATAACTTAAAATGAAGTGTTTACCTGGTGAAGCTACAACAAAGGACCACTTGCGTGTCAGACAGTGTTAGCAACAATCCCATAACCAATGGATCAGATCTAAGCTCAGAAGTCCTGCCACATCCAGTTGTGAATGGTTGTGGACAGTTAAACAACTAACTGGAGGAGGAGGCTCCCCAAATATCCCCATCCTCAATGATGAAGGAGCCCCAGTACTTCAGTGCAAAGGATAAGGCTGAAACCTTATTTGCAATCATCTTCAGCCAGACGGCCAAGTGGATGATCCATCTTGGCCTCCACCTGAGGTCCCCAGCATCACACATGTCCGTCTTCAGCCAATTCAATTATGTCAGGAACTGACTGAAGTAACTGGATATTGCAAAGGCTGTGGCCCCTGATAGCATTCCAGCTATAGTACTGAAGACATACTTCAGAACTAGATGAACCACTAGCCAAGCTATTCCAGTGCAAGTATAACACTGGCATTTACCCAGCCATGTGGAAAATTGCTCAGGTATGTCATTCCAAGAAAGCAGCAACCTGCCCATTGGGTTTGGAATCTGCCATTCAGCTCTTGTCCTCATGACAGCCTTGGTTCAAACATGGACAAAAGAGCTGAACTCCAGAGGTGAGGTGAGAGTGACTTCCCTTGACAGAAATGCCGCATCTGAGTGAGTATGGCATCAAAGAGTCCGAGCAAAACTGGAGTCAATGGGAATCAAGGGAAAACCCCTCCAGGAGTCTACCTGGCACAAAGGAAGATGATTGTGGTCATTGGAGGAAATCACCTCAGCTCCAGGACATCACTGCAGGAGTTCCTCAGGGTCGCATCCTAGGCCTAACCATCTTCAGCTGCTTCATCAATGACTTCCCTTCCATCATAAGATCAGAAATAGGGATGTTTGCTTATGATTGCACAATGTTCACTACCATTTGTGACTCAAGAACAAAGAACAAAGAAAGGTACAGCTCAGAAACAGGCCCTCCAAGCCTGTGCCGATCATGATGCCCCAACTAAAACAAAATTTTCTGCCCTCACTCGATCCGTAACCCTCTATTTTCTCCCTATTCATATACCCATCCAGATGCCTCTTAAATGTTGCGAATGTGCCTGCTTCCATCACATCCTCTGGCAGCGCGTCCCAGGCACCCACTACTCTCTGAAAAACGTACCCTGCACATTTCCTTTATATCTTCCCCCTCTCACCTTGAACCTGTGCCCCCTGGTAATTGATACTTCCACCCTTGGTGTTCTCAGATGCTGATGCAGTCCATGTCCAAATACAACAAGACCTGGACAATATCCAGGCTTGTATTGCCAAGTGACAAGTAACATTCATGCTACACAAGTGCCAGGCAATAATCATCTTCAACAAGAGAAAATCCAACCATCTCACCTTGATATTCAATGATGTCACCATTGCTGAATCCATCACAATTAAAATCCTGGGGGTTACCATTAACCAGAAATTTAACTGGACTAGCCACATAATTATCGTGGTTACAAGAGCAAGTCAGAGGTTTGAAATTCTGCAGTGGGTAACTCACCTCCTGACTCCCCAAAGCCTGTCCACCATCTACAAGGCACAAGTCAGGGGTGCGATGGAATACTTCCCACTTGCCTGGATGAGTGCAGCTCCAACAACACTCAAGAAGCTCAACATCATCCAAGACAAAGCAGCCCTCTTGATTGGCACCTTCTCCACTGCCACTCCCTGCAATACCAATGGACTGTGCCGGCAGTGTGTACTATATGCAAGATGCACTGCAGGAACTCACCAAGCCTCCTTCAATGGCACCTTCCAACCCTACGATCTTTACCATCTAGAGGGACAAAGGCAGTAGATACATGGGAACACCACTTGGAAATATATCATCGTCCCTTCACTGTCACTGGGTCAAAATCCTGGAACTCCCTCCCTAACAGCACAGTGGGTGTGCCTTCAACACATAATCTGCAGCAATTCAAGAAGACAGCTCAGCACCACAAGGGCCTCAAGGGCAATTAGAGGCGGGCAATAAGTGCTGTCCTACATAGGAATATAGGAATTAGGAGTAGAAGTCGGCAATTCAGCCCTTCGATCCCGCTCCACTATTCAATCAGATCATGGCTGATCTCTTCCTGGTCTCAAATCCACCTCCCCACCTGTTCCCCATATCCCTTTAACCCGTTTTTTAAAATCAGAAATATATCTATCTCCTTCGTGAAACCATTTAACGACTCAGACTCCACTGCACTATCGGGCAGCAAGTTCCACAAATTCACCACCCTCTGCGAGGAGTAGTTCCTCCCTACCTGAGCCAGTGATGTCCTTATCCCGTTAAAAGAGCTTTAAAAACTTGCATCAAACCTTGGTATAAACACATTTGGAATATTGTACACAGTTCTTGTCACCAAATTATAAAAAGGATATGAAGACATGGAGAGGGTGCAGAAAATGATTCATGAGGATGATATCAGAACGGCACAGTTATATCTGACAGGGAGAAATAAACAGTCTGTTTCTAAAGTGATGGCAGAGTGCCCTCATCGAGGTATTTACAATTGTGAATGTTTGGATGGAGTAGAAACATGTTTCCATTTGTGAGGAAAAACAAAACTAGACACCACAGTGCAAACTAGTCACCAGAAATTAAATAGGGAATTCAGAAGAAAATTGTGGCACTCACTATTACAGCGAGTAGTCAAAGGTATTGATGCTTCTCAGGTTAAGCCAGATAAACATAGGAGGGAAATAGGAATATGGGGTTACGCTGATGAAGTTAGATGTGTTAGCAGTATGAACTGGCTGCTATCCCCCTAATCCCACACATCAGTGTCTACCTGGACAGCCCAAAGATGTCCAGGTGAGGTTGATTGACAATGCTAAATTACCCCTTAGTGTCCAAAAGATGTTCAGGTTAGGTGGGGTTATGGGGATAAGGCAAGGAAATGGGCCTTAGGTAGGGTGCTCTTTCAGAGGGTCAGTGCAGACTCAATGGGCCAAATGACCTCCATCTGCACTGCATCTCATACAGCCACTGCAACAAAGGTTCAAAGTTCGGCTGGGACTGGAGTGCAGGTGAATTTATAGCATGATGAAAACAAGCAAAGACGAGGGTGGCAATGTGGAAGGTGGGCTGTGCAAGGATGGGACGGGGAAGGTTTGAAATGGCAGGAAGAGGGGCAAGAAGGTGGTTGAAGAGGTCGAACAAAGGACGGCAGAGAGAAGAACCGAGGGGAGGGAAGCTGGACCCTGACAAGGCTGCATGAAACATAAACAACAGGGGGGTCTAAAGGGTTTCAAGTGTATTACTGGAAGGGGATGAACACAGAGTGTAGATTATGGGGTGAGGTCCTGTTAGTGCAGCACATTCCGTGAAGGTTCGTGCAAACATTGACCAGATCAGGGCTGCAGTGTTTTGTGAAGGTCACTGTTGTCTATAGTCCTCTTTGGAAACAGGAACCATGTCAAGGCTCCCATTTAAGTACAGGAGCTGGCAGACAGGAGTCACAGGGTACAGACATCCCTACTGCCATATGGAAAGGAGTCACAGATGAGAGACAGTCCAGGGGCTATGTGGACCTCACAGTCAGAAGTGTGGGAGGATCACTAAGCTCGGCTCCGAGGCTCCTTCTTGGAATGCACGCTTACCTGTCACTGGCACTACAGTGGACAGGATTCAAGTAAATTCCATAGGCCACATACCCCATTGCCCTGGAATCAAGAGTAAGCCAGATTTCTAAATTTGCGCTATTAAAGGAATAGGCACAACTCAATAGCCTCATATGAAATGAAAAATGAAAATCACTTATTGTCACAAGTAGGCTTCAAATGAAGTTACTGTGAAAAGCCCCTGGTCGCCACATTCCAGTGCCTGTTCGGGGAGGCTGGTACGGGAATTGAACCGTGCTGCTGGCTTGCCTTGGTCTGCTTTCAAAGCCAGCGATTTAGGTCTGTGCTAAACCAGCCCCATTTCAAAAATTGGTGAAGCTACATAGTGTAAGACAGGAATGCAGCCTTGGAGAGTGAAGGCAAGAGTGAAGATGGCACAGCTGCATCAATTCTGCCATCCTATCAGTGAAGGGGAATCACAGGTTAACAATTAAGGAGATTCCTCAGTGGCCACTCAATCACCAGGTGCAAATGAGTGCTCAGAGCTAAGTCTCAAGGAAGAGTGCAGAGCCACATGCATTCAGTGAAGAATTCTGCCCTACATAAATACAAGGGGCTGGATTCTCCACACACCAACGCCAAAATCGCTGCAAGCTCGGGTCGGAGAATCCATTTTCCCGCTAGGAATCGGGACCGGCGTCGGTTTCCTGATTCGGTGGGCCCCGAAATGCGGCATACTAGGGGATTACACCGCGCCGCCTGGGACCTATTTGGGGCCATTGCCAGAGACCCGCTCTGCCATTCTCCGCTCAGTCCGCGGCTGTCCTGGTTGGCGACGGGCCGATCGGAGGACAGGGGAGCCTTATAGGTGGCCGGGAATGTTTGTGCGGGCGTTGAGGGTCGGGCGCAGGGCCGATCGGGGGGGGCTTTGTTTTTTGACTCCAGTTCCGCAGTCCGAGTCCACCAGGAAGCACACCGCGACCGCTGGAGGCCGCCGCCGTGCACATGCACGGCCTCCGACCCGGAAGGGCGGGGGCTCGTATCTGCAGCAAAAGCTGCTATATCTACTCTGGGTCCCTGCTAGCCCCCTGCAGGGCTAGGAATTAGTGTCCCTCTCTTGCCAATTTTGCTGGCGTGAAACTCCACTGTTTTGACGCCGGCATGTGGACATAGTCCCGATAATGGAGAATCCAGCCCATGTTCTTGCTTTCTAAGCATTCTCGGATAATGGACAAAATATAAGTTTTCTAACTTGGATAAGCCCAATTTACACATCACCTCTCGACTTGTTGACCTCCGTTGGCTCCCAGATGGCAATGCCTCAGATTGAAAACTCTCATTCTTGTTCCCAAATCCCTTCATGGTCTCATCCCTCCCTACCTCTGTAACCTCCTCCAGCTTTAAAACCCTTTGTAATCTCTACACTCCTCCTTTGGTTCTGGCCTATTGCGCGCCATCCCATTTTCATCACTCCCCTCCTGCTGGCCTTGTCTTCAGATGCCTAGACCATAACTTCTGGAATTCCCTCCTTAACCCTCTCTGTTTTCCTACCTATCTCCCTCATTGACACGCTCCTTAAAAAGGACTTTACTGACCACCTTTTGTGGTTGCCCAACCAAATATCTCCTCATGTAATTTGGTGACAAAATGTGCTCAAAGACAAGCCTGAGAAGCACCTTAGAACATTTAAATACATTCCAGGTGCTATATAAATACCATGTGTGGAGATGCCGGTGTTGGACTGGGGTGGTGTTGTAAGACTTCTTACTATATAAATGCAAATTGGTGTTGGGGTGGTCAAGAGAAGGAGGTACGGGTTAAGAGGAGGATCCATATTTCATCACTACTTGTATAAAAGGTGAAGTCACACGGGATCAGGGGTGAGCTGGCAAGATGTATACAGAACTGGCTAGGTCATAGAAGGCAGAGAATAGCAATGGAAGAGTGCTTTTCTGATTGGAGGGCTGTGACTAGTGATGTTCCGCAGGGATCAGTGCTGGGCCCGTTGCTGTTTGTAGTATGTGTAAATGATTTGGAGGAAAATGTAACTGGTTTGATGAGTAAGTTTGTGGACGACACAAAGGTTGGTGGAATTGCGGATAGCGATGAGGACTGTCAGAGGATACAGCAGGATTTAGGTTGTTTGGAAACTTGGGCGGAGAGATGGCAGATGGAGTTTAATCCGGACAAATGTGAGGTAATGCATTTTGGAAGGTCCAATACAGGTAGGGAATATACAGTGAATGGTAGAACCCTCAAGCATATTGACAGTCAGAGAGATCTAGATGTACAGGTCCACAGGTCACTGAAAGGGGCAACACAGGTGGAGAAGGTAGTCAAGAAGGCATATGGCATGCTTTCCTTCATAGGCCGGGGCATTGAGTATAAAAATTGGCAAGTCACGTTGCAGCTGTATAGAACCTTAGTTAGGCCACACTTGGAGTATAGTGTTCAATTCTGGTCGCCACACTATCAGAAGGATGTGGAGGCTTTAGAGAGGGTGCAGAAGAGATTTACCAGGATGTTGCCTGGTATGGAGGGCATTAGCTATGATGAGAGTTGAATAAACTTGGTTTGTTCTCACTGGAACGATGGAGATTGAGGGGCGATCTGATAGATGTCTACAAAATTATGAGGGGTATAGACAGAGTGGCTAGTCAGAGGCTTTTTCCCAGGGTAGAGGGTTCAATTACTTGGGGGCATAGGTGCAAGGTGCGAGGGGCAAGGTTTAGAGGAAATGTACGAGGCAAGTTTTTTTACACAGAGGGTAGTGGGTGCCTGGAACTCACTGCCGGAGGAGGTGGTGGAAGCAGGGATGATAGTGACTTTTAAGGGGCATCTTGACAAATACACGAATAGGTTGGGAACAGAGGGATATGGACCCCGGAAGTGTAGAAGATTTTAGTTTAGATGGGCAGCATGGTCGGCGCAGGCTTGGAGGGTCGAAGGGCCTGTTCCTGTGCTGTACTTTTCTTTGTTCTTTGTTCTTTTAAGACATCTTATCTTGTTAACAGACCACAGGAGTTTGACAATGAGTTTTGGCCCATACAAATGAATATGGTCTCTAGCTGCAAGTCATTTGCAGAGATGGTCCCTTGACTGATCATCACATAATTACGACATTAAATCCAGAAGATCAGAGCGACATGTGAATGCTGATCCTCTGTCACATTTACCAATCCAGGACAAAGCCAGTTCATAGAATCGTAGAATCCCGACTGGACACTAAGGGGCAATTTAGCGTGGCCAATCCACCTAACCTGCATATCTTTGGACTTGTGGGAGGAAACCAAGCACCAGGAGGAGATCCACGCAGACACGGGGAGAAAGTGCAAACCCCACACAGACAGTAACCTGAGGCTGGAATCGAACTCGGGTCCCTGGCGCTGTGAAGCACCAGTGCTAACCACAGAATCGCAGGAGAATTATGTGAACAATGTGCACTTTTCCCAGGTAGATACTGTGCCTGTTACTGTATCTCAAGCGCAAAGGCATACGAGGTCAGATCTGATGATGGGGAAGGTCATGGATATGATCCTGAAAGGTAAACCACTGGATAAACAGAGGAGGAATCCGGAATTCAAGGTGTACCGAGCAAGGGAACTTGGATTAACGGTACAAAACAGAGTACTTCTATGGCGAATCAAAATTGATTTGTTCTTACCACCTGAGCACTTGACATTTCTACCTTAACAACGTGACAGCAATAAAACCAAGTTACTCGCCATGAACAGACATCGAAACCAAGAAGTTTGGATCAAGGCTAAAAGAGTCTTGTACTGATGTATATATAATTGTATAATAATAATACTTGAGTAAATCGTTATTGTTCAGCATGAGTAAAAGTTTAAGTTAATATTTGTTGTCGAACTACAGGAGTGAAGGGGGAACCACGTTATGTATAGGCTGGGTTGTAACAGATTGGGGAGCTTGGTTTCCGCACTGATCATCCCGGGGTGCTGTTGGTGACTGCTCCATGGTCAAACTGTCATCTGATACTATGGATGTTTGTGTCTCCAGTCTGACCCCGAGTCTTCCACCTCAGGCATCTCTGCATCCTGGCCTCTGGGGAGTGCTGCCCCTTGACCCTTGGATGATGGGTAGGAGGTATGGAGGGCTGACTCATCCAGTGGGACTGGTCCTGGTACAGGTTCCCTGCTTTTCCACTGTCCGCTCCTTGGTTTTCACCATGCACGACACCGATCCAGTCCCCTTACTACAGTCCCTGATATCCACTGGGCACCTTCTCCGGAGTTCCGTGTCCACTGGTCGGAAACCTATGTCCTGCATCTGTCTGCTGGACTATTGTTTCTGGAGATCCTGTCTCCTCTCCACTTTCCCGCCAATATCAGGGAATGTCAGGCTAAGGCTGGTCCTCAGTTTTCGGCCCATCAGTAGACCCGCTCAAGTTGTTACGTGTGGTGAGGTCTGGTAGCTGAATAGGGACCACGTCAACTTTGTCTCTATGGCCTGCTTCTTCATGCCCCTCTTAAAAGTCCGTATTGCCCAATCAGCCAATGGTAGTCCTTGAAGTGGTAGGTGACATTTTCATGGGACATTCACTATTAGCAGGAACATCGAGCCTTGAAAAGGTCCATCAAAGCCAACATGCAACCGTACCCAGGATCAGGCTGGCCATTGACCACAAGAGATGCTGCTGGTGGGAGCTTTCAATGCTCCTGACATGTGGTACATTGCTGCAGAAACCGCTCGCTGTCGTCATCAAGTCTTGGCCACCACACAGTTCCAGTTGTCCATTGTGCAGGTCCTGGAATATGGCTATCCTGCCTTGGCCCGGGACCAGAACCTGAGCTTCCCACAGGAGGATGCCGTCCTCCGCGCTAAGCTCTTGTTGCTTAGTCGCGAAAACCCGCAGCTGCTCAGGCAGTTTTCCCTGTGGCCCCCGTGCAGGATGATGTGACATAACTTGGCTAAGTTCGGGTCTTTTTGTGTCCACTCACTAATCTGCGAGGCTGTGCCTGGCAGGATGCCTATAAAATTCAGTACCAACTCGACTTTGTCTGCTTCTGTTGGAAAACGAGGGTGGGGGGGTCATGTCGGCAATGGGAGTCGGTTGAAAGCAGCCACATGTGCCATTTGCGTGCCCAGGCAATACTCAAACATGCATTCATGTTTCGCCAATAGTAGCATCCAACGCTGTCTCCCGGCCAATGCTATCAGCGGAATTGCCCTGTCCTCCTTGAACAAGCTGAGCAACGGTTCGAGGTCTGATATGATCATAAAGCACCGCCCATATACGTATTGGTGGAACTCCTTGACCGCGAAGATGAGGGCCAGCCCTTCCTTCTCAATCTGAAAGTATCTACGCTCTGCATCGGTCAAAGTCCTCAATGCGTAGGCTATTGGCCTCTCCAACCCATCGTCCATCCAGAGGGACAACACCACCCCATTACCACACAGGAGGCATCACATGTGATCAGAAGTTGCCTGGAAGGGCCGTAATACATTAGCAGCCTCGAGGACGACAGCTGTCGCTTCACTTTGCCAAACGCCTCTTCTTGTGGCCCTCCATGTCTAGTTCTGGTGCTTTTTAAGGAGTGCATGCGGTGGTGCCATTATGGCTGCCAAGTTCGGGATGAATTTGCCGTAATAATTTACGAGTCGGAGGAATGACCATAGTTCGGTCATGTCGTCAGGTGTGACGGCTGCTTGATGGCCTGTACCTTCTCCACCATCAGGTGTAAGCCGTCCTTGTTGATCTGGTATCCTACGTATGAGACCTCTTTTGCATGAGAAATGCACTTGCTCCTTATAAGGAGTACGCCTGCCTCAGAGAACTGGCAAAGGACTTCCTTTAAATTGTTCAGGTGTTCCTTTTTGGTGGCTCCGGTGATCAGCACATCATCTAGTAAACTGACACCCTTGGAAGCCCTTGGAGGAAGCTTTCCATGACCCTCTGAAATATCGCACAGGCAGATGATACCCCGAATAGAAGTTTGGCATATTTGTAAAGACCCCTGTGGGTATTGATGTCACAAACCATCTGGATGCCGCATCTAGCTCCAACCAGAAGTATCCGTGATTCATGTCTAGTTTTGAGAAGGAGTACTCTCCAGCCTACTTCACATAGAGATCCCCCATGTGCAGCATCGGTTACCCATCCAACTGAGGGATCCTGTTCATCGTTAACTGGACAGCTGGTTTGTGATACAGAGTGTAGGTTCAGTTCCTGTACCAGCTGAGGTGGTCTTCTCAACCTTGCCTCGAGGTATGGTGATCCTCAGGTTAACTCACCACCAGTCAGCTCTCTCCCTCAAAGGGGGCACTATGGTGACTTTATACAGAAGGGCATTGGTTACAAAACATAACGCTCACAATTAAACCTGGTCTTTTAACTGATGTAGAGAGCAGTCGAGAAGAAAGCAGGACAGGCAAGATTAGGAAATGGATTCCTTAATTATGTCTAAATAAATGTTCAAATTGTGGAATAACATTGGAAAAGTGCTTTCACAGGGAACCCAGAATTCAGATAAACTGGGCCAGGAACATTCTGTTCTGGAACATGTATATTATTGCACGGTGCCCAGGAACTTTCAATGAATGACACTTATTGTTGCTGAAAAACCCACTGTACTAACCTGGAGGATAGCTGTTCATAATGCTTCAATTATCCTAAAACAAAGGGTGGATTGGCACTGGAAATCATGTGTGTAAGGAAAATGACCGGTACTCACCCCACAATTTTCAGTCTCTTCTCGTTCACTTATCATATTCCATTCCAGTGACTTGAGTATATAACGTTATGCTCTTTTATAAAATTAATGTCTGTATCCCATCGAGCACTGACTCTCTGCTCTTCCACACATCTGGCATATTGTCCTATTTAAAGTATCTGCAGACCGGGGTGGCACGTGACTACGTGATGACGGGATCACGTCTAGTGTCACGTAGCGGGAGCGTGCCAGATTTTCCCTGGATCTGGATAGAGCATGTGTTTCTTACAGCGACAGAGTTTGTTAAATAGCTCATATCAAAATATCAAGCACATATCAAAACTCCAAAACCGAGGTCTTGGGGCCTCCCTCTGAACTGGATCCTTGACACCCTGACCCATAGACCACAATCAGTCAGGATAAGCAACGACACCTCCTCCAAGTTGGTCCTCAATACTGGTGCCCCGCAAGGCTGCGTACTTAGCCCCCTACTATACTCCCTATGCACACACGACTGTGTGGCAAAATTCGGCTCCAACTCCATCAACGCGTTTGCTGATGACACGACCATCATGGGTCGAATCTCAAACAACAGTGAGTCAGAATACAGGAGGGAGAGAGAAAACCTAGTGGAGTGGTGCAATGACAAAAATCTCTCCCTCAATGTCAGCAAAACTAAGGAGCTGGCCGCTGACTTCAGGAAGCAAAGTGTCGTACACACCCCTGTCTGCATCAATGGTGCCGAGATGGAGATGGTTGACAGCTTCAAATTCCTAAGTGTTGTTGTTGAAAACTCAACACTATTCTTAGAAGCCCCCTATACCAAAAAGGGCCGACATTCTAAATGGTGATCAGGGATTTTCACTCCCCGACTCCGATGCAGGCTTCAGTGGGTGCTATTCGGGTCAAACTATGTTTTCAAGTTATCCCCCGGTATAACCCATACCTTCACCGAAGATTTACCACTTAGTAGCATCGATCCTGGGTCCCGCATTGCTAAGTAAGTAAAGTAGACTTTGGAATAACCACTATTTCAGGTTAAATTAAGTTATTTTATTATTATATTTTTTCTTTTAAAAGCTGCAATTACTGTCTTTACAGGAAGGTAAAAAGATCTTGCTTCTGGATCCTTCTGGTTGGTTGAAGGGATCTTCAGGCCCAACTTGACAATCAATCCTCTTTAAAGTCTGGTCTTCTTTAGATGTATTCGCTGGTTAGCTCAGTTGCTGTGTCCTATCTTTCCCATGTACTGAGCTGTGAGAGCTGACTCTCTCTGAGCTTACTCTAAGCTGACTCTGCCTCCTCTTTAAATACTAGTCTTCCTTAGATGTATTAGCTGTTTTAGCTCGGCTGCTATGTCTTATCTTTCTCATGACCGAGCTGGCTGTAATCTGACTCAGAGCTGCTTGTTCCTTCTCTGCTTCTCTCTCTCTCCCTCTGAGTTCTGAGTTCTGGTTCTGGTAGTTCCTGCCCTGGTCTCTGGGTTTATATATTTTTCTAACAGTTATTAAGTTGTTATGACTTTATTGTAAAGTAACTCTTATTTTCTTTGATTGTAAAAAGTATCTTTGATCTAAACATCCTAATCCAACTAAGTATTCATTTTGACATAACCTCAGTTCTCTGGTCTCTGATTACATTGTTTCCTTTGTGATATTGAAAATGCTTTGACTTCAAGAGGTGTTACTTTTAATTCCTGTCATTTCTATAGTTTTATTTTCCAATTGTGTCCTCGGCTCATAATTTTGACTTTGATTTTGGCTTTGAATTATGTTTCTCGTAGACTGATAGTCTCCAGTTTTCTTTAATTTACCTGGTATTAGCAAAATTTCACACCTAGAATTGTCACAAAATTCAACTGAACCTCATCCTTCCCTTTTCCAGATGCTTACTAAGATAGTTACTTTCAATGAAGGTGTGAGCCATTGTTTTTGGCTTCATTCAAAATCCTGCTTGACCAAGGATATCTGCATTTTACAATCCTGTCTTTGCAGCTGCTGTTAACCCTTCATGGGATCTTTCCCTACATTCTCTCATGTCGATTTCGGCGGGAGAACAGCTGGTGAGTCAGTTTCAGCGGGAGCATTGCGGAAGGAGGTTGCTGGGAGGTAAGTCAACCTTTAAAAGCACTTGTCTTTGCAGGGGCAGGCCAGTCGATTTCGGCGGGAGAATAGCTTGTGAGTCAGTTTCAGCGGGAGCATTGCGGAAGGAGGTTGCTGGGAGGTAAGTCAACCTTTAAAAGCACTTGTCTTTGCAGGGGCAGGCCAGTCGATTTCGGCGTGAGAACAGCTGGTGAGTCAGTTTCAGCGGGAGCATTGCGGAAGGAGGTTGCTGGGAGGTAAGTCAACCTTTAAAAGCACTTGTCTTTGCAGGGGCAGGCCAGTCGATTTTGGCGTGAGAACAGCTGGTGAGTCAGTTTCAGCGGGAGCATTGCAGAAGGAGGTTGCTGGGAGGTAAGTCAACCTTTAAAAGCACTTGTCTTTGCAGGGGCAGGCCAGTCGATTTCGGCGTGAGAACAGCTGGTGAGTCAGTTTCAGCGGGAGCATTGCGGAAGGAGGTTGCTGGGAGGTAAGTCAACCTTTAAAAGCACTTGTCTTTGCAGGGGCAGGCCAGTCGATTTCAGCGGGAGTGGAGCTGGCTGGTTAGTCAATTTCAGCAGGAGCTGAGAATTTTTCTTTTTTTTTTAATTAGTTTTTTAGGCGGGAACAGGAAGTCTGGGAAGACCCGCGGACGTCTGGGAAGACCCTCACCAATAAATTCTGGTGGAGAGGAAACCCGAGACACTACACGTGTAGTGTCTCCCACCCGCCCTCCTCCTCTAACCTAATAATAAAACCCATTGGTCTGAGGTAAGTACCATATTTTATTATATTATTATTATTTTTTATAAAAATTTAATTTAGTTGTCAGCCAGATCTTGGTAGAAAGTTAGAGGAATGGCAGGGAAGGGAGTGCAATGTTCCTCCTGCAGGATGTTTGAGGTGAGTGATGCAGTTAGTGTCCCTGCTGATTTTACCTGCAGGAAGTGCTGCCATCTCCAGCTCCTCCAAGACCGAGTTAGGGAACTGGAGCTGGAGTTGGAAGAACTTCGGATCATTCGGGAGGCAGAAGGGGTCATAGATAGCAGCTTCAGGGAATTAGTTACACCAAAGATTGGAGATAGGTGGGTAACTGTAAGAGGGACTGGGAAAAAGCAGTCAGTGCAGGGATCCCCTGCGGTCGTTCCCCTGAGAAACAAGTATACCGCTTTGGATACTTGTGGGGGGGACGACTTACCAGGGGTAAGCCATGGGGTACGGGCCTCTGGCACGGAGTCTGTCCCTGTTGCTCAGAAGGGAAGGGGGGAGAGGAGCAGAGCATTAGTAATTGGGGACTCTATAGTCAGGGGCACAGATAGGAGATTTTGTGGGAGCGTGAGAGACTCATGTTTGGTATGTTGCCTCCCAGGTGCAAGGGTACGTGATGTCTCGGATCGTGTTTTCCGGGTCCTTAGGGGGGAGGGGGAGCAGCCCCAAGTCGTGGTCCACATTGGCACTAACGACATAGGTAGGAAAGGGGACAAGGATGTCAGGCAGGCTTTCAGGGAGCTAGGATGGAAGCTCAGAACTAGAACAAACAGAGTTGTTATCTCTGGGTTGTTGCCCGTGCCACGTGATAGTGAGATGAGGAATAGGGAGAGAGAGCATTTAAACACGTGGCTACAGGGATGGTGCAGGCGGGAGGGATTCAGATTTTTGGATAACTGGGGCTCTTTCTGGGGAAGGTGGGACCTCTACAGACAGGATGGTCTACATCTGAACCTGAGGGGCACAAATATCCTGGGGGGGAGATTTGTTAGTGCTCTTTGGGGGGGTTTAAACTAATGCAGCAGGGGCATGGGAACCTGGATTGTAGTTTTAGGGTAAGTGAGAATGAGAGTATAGAGGTCAGGAGCACAGATTTGACGTCGCAGGAGGGGGCCAGTGTTCAGGTAGGTGGTTTGAAGTGTGTCTACTTCAATGCCAGGAGTATACGAAACAAGGTAGGGGAACTGGCAGCATGGGTTGGTACCTGGGACTTCGATGTTGTGGCCATTTCGGAGACATGGATAGAGCAGGGACAGGAATGGATGTTGCAGGTTCCGGGGTTTAGGTGTTTTAGTAAGCTCAGAGAAGGAGGCAAAAGAGGGGGAGGTGTGGCGCTGCTAGTCAAGAGCAGTATTACGGTGGCGGAGAGGATGCTAGATGGGGACTCTTCTTCCGAGGTAGTATGGGCTGAAGTTAGAAACAGGAAAGGAGAGGTCACCCTGTTGGGAGTTTTTTATAGGCCTCCTAATAGTTCTAGGGATGTAGAGGAAAGGATGGCGAAGATGATTCTGGATATGAGCGAAAGTAACAGGGTAGTTATTATGGGAGACTTTAACTTTCCAAATATTGACTGGAAAAGATATAGTTCGAGTACAATAGATGGGTCGTTTTTTGTACAGTGTGTGCAGGAGAGTTTCCTGAAACAATATGTTGACAGGCCAACAAGAGGCGAGGCCACGTTGGATTTGGTTTTGGGTAATGAACCAGGCCAGGTGTTGGATTTAGAGGTAGGAGAGCACTTTGGAGACAGTGACCACAATTCGGTGACGTTTACGTTAATGATGGAAAGGGATAAGTATACACCGCAGGGCAAGAGTTATAGCTGGGGGAAGGGCAATTATGATGCCATTAGACGTGACTTGGGGGGGATAAGGTGGAGAAGTAGGCTGCAAGTGTTGGGCACACTGGATAAGTGGGGCTTGTTCAAGGATCAGCTACTGCGTGTTCTTGATAAGTATGTACCGGTCAGACAGGGAGGAAGGCGTCGAGCGAGGGAACCGTGGTTTACCAAGGAAGTGGAATCTCTTGTTAAGAGGAAGAAGGAGGCCTATGTGAAGATGAAGTGTGAAGTTTCGGTTGGGGCGATGGATAGTTACAAGGTAGCGAGGAAGGATCTAAAGAGAGAGCTAAGACGAGCAAGGAGGGGACATGAGAAGTATTTGGCAGGAAGGATCAAGGAAAACCCAAAAGCTTTCTATAGGTATGTCAGGAATAAGCGAATGACTAGGGAAAGAGTAGGACCAGTCAAGGACAGGGATGGGAAATTGTGTGTGGAGTCTGAAGAGATAGGCGAGATACTAAATGAATATTTTTCGTCAGTATTCACTCAGGAAAAAGATAATGTTGTGGAGGAGAATGCTGAGCCCCAGGCTAATAGAATAGATGGCATTGAGGTACGTAGGGAAGAGGTGTTGGCAATTCTGGACAGGCTGAAAATAGATAAGTCCCCGGGACCTGATGGGATTTACCCTAGGATTCTCTGGGAGGCCAGGGAAGAGATTGCTGGACCTTTGGCTTTGATTTTTATGTCATCATTGGCTACAGGAATAGTGCCAGAGGACTGGAGGACAGCAAATGTGGTCCCTTTGTTCAAAAGGGGGAGCAGAGACAACCCCGGCAAATATAGACCGGTGAGCCTCACGTCTGTAGTGGGTAAAGTCTTGGAGGGGATTATAAGAGACAAGATTTATAATCATCTGGATAGGAATAATATGATCAGGGATAGTCAGCATGGCTTTGTGAAGGGTAGGTCATGCCTCACAAACCTTATTGAGTTCTTTGAGAAGGTGACTGAACAGGTAGACGAGGGTAGAGCAGTTGATGTGGTGTATATGGATTTCAGCAAAGCATTTGATAAGGTTCCCCACGGTAGGCTATTGCAAAAAGTACGGAGGCTGGGGATTGAGGGTGATTTAGAGATGTGGATCAGAAATTGGCTAGCTGAAAGAAGACAGAGGGTGGTGGTTGATGGGAAATGTTCAGAATGGAGTACAGTCACAAGTGGAGTACCACAAGGATCTGTTCTGGGGCCGTTGCTGTTTGTCATTTTTATCAATGACCTAGAGGAAGGCGCAGAAGGGTGGGTGAGTAAATTTGCAGACAATACTAAAGTCGGTGGTGTTGTCGATAGTGTGGAAGGATGTAGCAGGTTACAGAGGGATATAGATAAGCTGCAGAGCTGGGCTGAGAGGTGGCAAATGGAGTTTAATGTAGAGAAGTGTGAGGTGATTCACTTTGGAAGGAATAACAGGAATGCGGAATATTTGGCTAATGGTAAAGTTCTTGAAAGTGTGGATGAGCAGAGGGATCTAGGTGTCCATGTACATAGATCCCTGAAAGTTGCCACCCAGGTTGATAGGGTTGTGAAGAAGGCCTATGGAGTGTTGGCCTTTATTGGTAGAGGGATTGAGTTCCGGAGTCGGGAGGTCATGTTGCAGCTGTACAGAACTCTGGTACGGCCGCATTTGGAGTATTGCGTACAGTTCTGGTCACCGCATTATAGGAAGGACGTGGAGGCTTTGGAGCGGGTGCAGAGGAGATTTACCAGGATGTTGCCTGGTATGGAGGGAAAATCTTATGAGGAAAGGCTGATGGACTTGAGGTTGTTTTCGTTGGAGAGAAGAAGGTTAAGAGGAGACTTAATAGAGGCATACAAAATGATCAGGGGGTTGGATAGGGTGGACAGTGAGAGCCTTCTCCCGCGGATGGATATGGCTGGCACGAGGGGACATAACTTTAAACTGAGGGGTAATAGATATAGGACAGAGGTCAGAGGTAGGTTCTTTACGCAAAGAGTAGTGAGGCCGTGGAATGCCCTACCTGCTACAGTAGTGAACTCGCCAACATTGAGGGCATTTAAAAGTTTATTAGATAAACATATGGATGATAATGGCATAGTGTAGGTTAGATGGCTTTTGTTTCGGTGCAACATCGTGGGCCGAAGGGCCTGTACTGCGCTGTATTGTTCTATGTTCTATGTTCTATGTTTCTCTCAGACCAGATATTGCCAGACTTCCATGTTTCAAATGACACATCTTTCCATATTTTCAATAACACCCCGCCTTGACATTTGAAACATTACTATATCATTTGGTCAATTATCCCCCTATCTAATTGTACTCACTAACATTTATCCCCGATCTTTCTCATTTGTATGTACATGTTTTGTGATTTTAAATTGTGCACCGAAATCAGTTCGTAAATGTATCCATATCACACACCAGTGTCTTTTTGCGTTCTTTCCTCAAGTCCAATTACCGTGAACCATAGCCGCAGCCGCTCAGGAAGGTAACACAATAGCTATCTCCGTGTGTTCCACTACCTCCAAAGCATTTTACTTCCTTGGGGTAGCAGTACCGTAGAAGTTTCCTCATGTCCCTTAGAAACAGCACACAACTCAGTCCATCAGTAACCAAAAAGGTCTTTTGTCCATCACTGGCTTTGAGTGTCCCATTTTTCTGTCATTCAAACTGCTTTCTGTTTCTCATTGGAATGGCAAATTATGATATCATGTACCACCAACAGATTCCCTTGCTTCATTAATTTAAAAGATTCAATCGATCCTACTTCTATCCCTGACTTCCTCACATTAATGTCTAATATTGTCCTGAACCATGTCTGTCTGCCAGCCCCTGGTGTACATGAGAGAATATCTTTCTGACAAATTTCCTTCAAATCCCTTTTGTCTGTCATCATTTCCCTTACAACATGAAAGTGTATATTTTCCATTACGACATTTGCAGTATAATATGCCCACAGTATTCGCAAAACCACATTGAATTGTCACTTTTTCTTTTTCCAAATAAATTCTCCCTATTGTTAAATACACAGTAAAAACAAAATTAAGTCTTATCTTAACGCATTACTCATCACCTAACCACACAAATAGACTATGTGTTACAACTTTACATATTTTCAACTGTTATCACAATTTCAATACTAAAAATAAAGTACAATATCGACACATCCCTTTGTGGCTTTGGGACCAATAGTCATTATGTACTAAATATGGCGTGTTAACAACATCAATATTATTTGTGATGTTCTATGTAGTTAAATCAAGAAAACACACTAAACTTTCACTATTAAAACATTCACACAGTTTAGAAATGCTGATCAAGTTCTTGAACGGCACACCTACCCCCATTATCATACATAACAGTCCCTACCAATTTACATGACATTTCTTCCTTAATAATGTTTGCAGCTGTTCAATGCAATATTGTTTGCTGCATTGGTAACAATTTTCCCGCCAAGGCATCAAGCTGCAAAAATTCTTAAACTATTGTCTTTTATCATATTGGGGTTCCTCGTTAGTCACTGCTGCCTGCCAAGACCCTTAATAACTCCACCACATAGTACATACCCCATGGAGGCCGCAGATCATCCATCAGCTGATGTCCAATTAGAGATGTCTGGCCGGAAGTTTCATTGCTCAATAATAATTTGATATTTTGATTTGTTTCTAACCCGTAAAGTTTTCTCCGGGCTCTGTCATTCAATTCCCTCAAATATGTAGCCAATTGTATCATTAGTTTCCTCCCAATACTGTCTAAAACATTCTTCTCTGGAGTGCAGTTCTCTTCCTTCTTGTGAACTGGTTTGTTTGTTATTTATTTTTTCCATCTGAAAAATCAAATGACCAGGTCAAGGGTGGAGAGGGCCCTATTCTTTAATTTGTACTTTCTATCTTTGTTTGAATTCCCCAGAAGTGCCCTCTCCAGGACTTCCGGATTTCTTTCCTAATTTCCTTTTTTAAGCTCCCCCTTGAACTTTCTATACGTCTTCAGGGCTTCAGCTGTTTTGAGCAGTTTTGAGCCCTCGATATCTGCCATAAGTATCCCAGGAGAGATTCTCTGATCCTGAGGTAGTATGACGTCAATGATGAAGTCACCTTGCAGTGCGACGCTAGCGAGACAGGTCTGGGAGCAGCCCTAATTCAGCAAGGGCAGCCTGAATTTTCTTCCAGGGCATTAATGCAAGCTGAACGATGCTACACTCAGATTGAGAAAGCGTGCCTGGCTATTATTTTTGCTTGTGAGCTTCTTCAGAAATACCTGCTTGGGAGAGACAAAGAGACAGTGGAGTCCAACCACAATCCACTTCAAAACATTTTTTTATCAAACTGATACTATCTGCTCCAAAGCCTCTACAAAGAATGTAACTTTGTTTACAGAGATGTCTGGATGTGAAATTCAAGCAAGGGAAACAAATATACATCACTGACATGCTGTCAAGGGCAGAGATTCCCATGAAGAAAGTTGAGGATTCTGCAACAGAATGTGAAATCTTTCCAATTCAACGTGAAGCCGCAGCTCGACATGAGCTGGAAGTCATCAACCCAACAGAGGCATTGAATCTGACAGAGCTCAAATCAAGCCAACTACGCAACAAGATGCAAATTTGCAAGTGCTGCACGAGATAGAGATGAAAAGATGGGCTGAGAGCATACCTCTGGTCATGAGAGCATGTTGGGCTTACAGAGATGAATTGACAGCCCAAGGTAGCGTCTTGTCCAAAGGAAATAGAGTCATTATCCCAAAGGAGATGAGAGATACTAAAGCATATTCCTGCAAACCACCAAGGAACTGAATTGAGTCTGAGGAAAGTAAGCGAAATTCTCTACTGGTCAAACATGAGCAATTAAATTGAAGACCACATTGGCCAATGCTTTTACCGTGTGTCAAGCGAAATAAGCTAGAGAGCCACTGATGGTGCATCACATCCCAGACAGACCATGGATGAAACTAGGAGTAGACTTCTTCACGATACCAGGAACTGATTATCTAGTGACCATAGACTACTATTTTTTTTAAATTTAGAATACCCAATTATTTATTTTTTTAAATTAAGGGGCAATTTAGCGTGGCGAATCCACCTAACCTGCTCATCTTTGGGTTGTGGGGGTGAAACCCACGCAGACATTGGGAGAATGTGCAAACTCCGCACGGACAGTGACCCAGGGCCGGGATTCGAACCCGGGTCCTCAGCGCCGCGTTCCCAGTGCTAACCACTGCACCACATGCCGCCCCATAGACTTATACTGACTACTGGGAATTCAACCCGTTGACTTCAATGACTACTGATGAGCTTGTAGATTGCCTGAAAGCACACTTCAGTCATGACAGCATTCCAGACATTGTGGTGAGCAACAGTGGCCAACAGAGTGAAGAATTCAGCTGCTTTACAAAGGATTGGGAAATTCAACACTATGCATCATCTCCGCACTAATCCCAGTCGAATGGAAACGCTGAGCTGGCAGTGTACATCACCAAAGGAATCATCAACAATAGAGACATGTGTAGAGCAGCTGTCACCTCAATCATACACAGTGGAAGTGAACAACTAAACATACTGGCACAAACGCAGACCTATACAAACATCTAAAGAAGCTGTTGCCTCATTGCGGGTGGCCATTGCGATCTCATCGGTTGCACAGAACACAGAACATCCATCACTTCCAATGGTCCACCGGTCCCCAACAATGACAATGGACCAACACCACAATTACCACATCAACAATAAGTGCCATGAGAACAGCACAGCCCGGAGAAGGAACATCATCCAGACAAACAGCCAATGACAACATGCACACGTACCATTCAGATACTTACATGATTTAATGTAATGTATGCAATGTATATGCAGTGATTGATGAGACTAACGAGAAGTTCATTAATGCATGAGAACAATTGAAGAATAGTGGATAATTTGGGTAACTCACAGTTACACATGATAGTGCAAACAAAGTTGTCTGCCGTCATAGAAAAGGGGATGTTTGCATTTTGAAATTCAATCATTACTAAGTTTCCTATCTGGCTTTCCATAATCACGGGACCTCTGCAATGAGGGAATGTCTGAAATGCTGAGCTGGCAGTGAAAATCACCAAAGGAATCATCATTCATGATACATCAGTTCAATAAAGACATTACACTAGAAAGACTGTGGGCTGGATTCTCCGTCAGTGGGATCGTCCACTTCATCGGCAGAGCCTTGAGTTTGTAGCCTTTGAGATCATAAAACTGTACTTCCAACAGTAGCCACAGCCTCCCCTGTGGCACTGCTGAGCACAGAAGCTGCTGGCCTCTGATTGGCCAGCAGCCGTTGGTGGGCGAGACATCTGCCAGGGCCAGGCCCAACACTGGCCTCAGCAATGCCTGATTGACTTGTGGTTCAATGGGACTTGCTGAAACGAGATAATTTGGGTCTCTCACCAGCTCTCCGGCTTGCTGTTGATACCTCCAATTGGCACCTCAACAAGATCCCGCCCATTATCTGCTGTCTTTATTGCCTGTCCAGTCCCAGGGCAATGATGACTCCAGTCCCTCACAAATTGCCCTCTGAAGTGGTCTACTAAGTTATATCAAACCACTGTCACTAGCCCACTATCACCATGGGGCAACTAGGGATGGATAATAAACGTTGACTTTGTCAGTGATGCCCGCAATGCTAGATTAATTAAAATAAAATAAAAGATACTGCACTACAAATCAAAATATAATTGGTGAACTTTGGAATATTTTGACCAGTGAAAGAGACTCCATACAAATGTGACAGCATCTTACTTCCATATCTTGTAAAATAAAACTAACAACCGGAACAATCAATGTTTGAATCTCATCCTGATCTTGCTGTGAATGTGTCCCAGAAGATGGCGCTGGAACGAGGCGACTCTCTGCGACCTCTCCCCAACAGATTCATTTTTTACTCAACTTATACTTGTTCTAATCTTTTAAAATGTAATTCTAAGACTAACATTATTACTAACCTCTCTCTTTTATCTTTTCTTGCAGGCTTGAACATCCTCCGAGGCCCGTGGAGACCTTTTGACCCGACCCGACCTGACCTCCACGACCTGGAAGTGGGTCGGGCCCAAACCGGAAGTGAAGCCCCGACCTCGATTTGGAGCCGACCCGGACCTCGGAGCTCCCAACCCGGCCTAACAACCGACGCCAGCCCCCGGATCGCACGGCCCAGTCCCTGGAGCTCCCGACCTGACCCCCGACGACGAGACCCGGCCCAACTCGACCCCGAGAGACCCGCCAGCAACCCGACCTGGAGAGACCTGCCCAGCAACCCGACCTACGTGGAGATGGAAGAAAGAAAAATCCACATGGAGGCCCGACAAGGCCTACTTCAAGACCCAACCCCAGGAGCACCCAGGGAGGGAACAGATCACGGGACTCAGCGCAACCTACCTCAAGAAGCCCCTGCCCATGACCCAGGACCCCCAAAATGGCGGAGACCCCGCGCGAGGCCCCGAACGCGCTGCAAGGTATTCACATGCCCACAAAACGCCGGGACCCATCCGGATCGCAAACATGCGCCCCTAGCAACCCCTCTACCTCAACCAGTGCCCGGGACCCTGCCAGACGCGACCCCGGAAACGTAACAAGCGCCCTTGTCCCCGCCAGCGCCCTGGGCCCCGCCAGACGCAACCACCTACCTTTCACAAGGTCAGACTTCTCCCATCGGATCCCAGGATCATCCAGCCGCAGCCGCCGACTGAGGAAGCGAGGGAAACGCGGTGGTCTGTAGATTAGACTGAAGCAACGCGGTTTCAAGACCCCTCTCCCCAGCATACTCCTGGCAAACGTTCAAACGATCGAAAACAAGCTGGTTGAACTTAACGCCAGACTTACCCCTCAGAGGGAAGTATGAGGCTGCTGTGTGCTCTGACTCACAGAGACATGGCTCACCCCCGCCTCACCGGACTGTGCCATACAACCTGAAGGCTTCTCAATTCACCGGACGGACTGCACCGCGTCATCAGGCAAAGCGAAGGGTGGAGGGGTTTGCCTCCTCATCAACTCCTCCTGGTGCTTGGATGTGGCGACCCTGGTGACCTACTGCTCCCCGGACCTGGAATACCTGACCGTGAAGTGCCGCCCCTCCTATCTTCCACGTGAGTTCACTTCAGCCATTATCACAGCAGTCTACATCCCACCCCAGGCAGAAGTGAGGAAGGCGCTGGACGAACTGTACACAGTTATAAACAACTAAGAAACAGAACATCCGGAGGCCTTGTTCATCGTAGCCGGAGACTTCAACAAGGCCAACCTCAAGAGTGTACTGCCAAAATTCCACCAGCACATCTGTCCCACCAGGGGCGACAACACTCTTGACCACTGCTACTCAAAAGTCAAGGGCACCTACCGTTCCATCCCCCGATCGCACTTTGGGAAATCAGACCATAAGACGGTGCTCCTTCTCCCGGCATACAAGCAGAAACTCAAGCGGGAGAATCCAGCTAAGAAGGTTGTGCAGTGCTGGTCCGAGGAAACAGAAGAGCTCTTACATGACTGCTTAGAGACAGTGGACTGGTCCATATTTAAGAACTCAGCGACCAACTTAAATGACTATGCCACCACTGTCACAGACTTCATCAGCAAATGTGTGGACGGCTGCGTGCCAAAGAAAGCAGTACGTACATTCCCCATGAGATTGACTCCATACTGAAGGACAGATCTGAGGCATTCAAGACAGACGACCCTGACCTATACAAGAAATCCAGGTATGACCTCCGCAAAGCCATCCAAGATGCCAAGAGAGAATATCAAATCAAGCTAGAGTCACAGACAGACTCTCGGCGATTGTGGCAAGGACTAAACAACATAACGGGCTACAAAGTGAAGCCGAGCAGTATCTCCAGCAGCAGCGCACCCCTCCCCGATGAACTCAATGCATTCTATGCTCGATTCGAGCAGGTAACTAACTCAGAGGTAACTAACTCAGAGCCTGCGCGGACCAGCTGGTAGAGGTATTCGCGGACATCTTTAACCTGTCCCAACTCCACTCCGAGGTCCACACCTGCTTCAAGAAGACCACCATTATACAGGTGCCAAAGAAGAACCAGGCAACGTGCCTCAATGATGACCGTCCGGTGGCCCTGACATCAGTCGTAATGAAGTGCTTCGGGAGGTTGCTCATGAAGCACATCACCTCCATACTCCCAGAACACCTTGATCCACTGCAATTCGCACACTGTCGCAACCGGTCCACAGCAGATGCCATTTCCCTGGCCCTACACTCATCCCGAGAGCATCTCGACAACAAGGCCTCCTACATCAGACTCCTATTTATTGACTACAGCTCCGCCTTCAACACCATAATCCCAGCCAAGCTCATATCAAAGCTCCAAAACCCAGGACTTGGCTCCTCACTCTGCAACTGGATCCTCAACTTTCTGACCAACAGACCACAATCAGTAAGAATGAACAATAACACCTCCTCCACAATAGTCCTCAATACCGGGGCCCTGCAAGGCTGCGTACTTAGCCCCCTACTCTACTCCCTGTACACACACGACTGCGTGGCAAAATTTGGTTCCAACTCTATCTACAGGTTTGCTGACGATACAACCATAGTGGGCCGGGACTCGAATACCGACGAGTCAGAATACAAGAGGGAGATAGAGAACCTAGTGGAGTGGTGCAGCGACAACAATCTCTCCCTCAATGCCAGCATAACTAAAGAGCTGGTCATTGACTTCAGGAAGCAAAGTACTGTACACACCCCTGTCAGCATCAACGGGGCCAAGGTGGAGATGGTTCGCAGTTTCAAATTCCTAGGGGTGCACATCTCCAAAATCCTGTCCTGGTCTACCCACGTCGACGCTACCACCAAAAACGCACAACAGCGCCTATACTTGCTCAGGAAACTAAGGAAATTCGGCATGTCCACATTAACCCTTACCAACTTTTACAGATGCACCATAGAAAGCATCCTATCTGGCTACATCACAGCCTGGTATGGCAACTGTTCGGCCGAGGACCGCAAGAAACTTCAGAGAGTCGTGAACACCGCCCAGTCCATCACACAAATCTGCCTCCCATCCATTGACTCCATTTACACCTCCCGCTGCCTGTGGAAAACAGGCAGCATAATCAAAGACCCCTCCCACCCGGCTTACTCACTCTTCCAACTTCTTCCATCGGGCAGGAGATACAGAAGTCTGAGAACACGCACGAACACTCAAAAACAGCTTCTTCCCCACTGTCACCAGACTCCTAAATGATCCTCTTATGGACTGACCTCATTAACACTACACCCTGTATGCTTCATCCGATGCCGGTGCTTATGTAGTTACATTGTATACCTTGTGTTGCCCTATTATGTATTTTATTTTATTCCCTTTTCTTCCCATGTACTTAATGATCTGTTGAGCTGCTCGCAGAAAAATACTTTTCACTGTACCTCGGTACACGTGACAATAAACAAATCCAATCCAATCCAATCTGACTAACCCTGTTGAATTTAATTAAGATTTGTTTCTGACAGGGAATCTTTAATCTACCTCGGTGTTATTTCCAATGAGATTAATGCTGAAGGAAACATTTTTATTTATTTGTTCATGAGATGTGGGCGTCGCTGGCTGGGCCAACATTTATTGTCCATCCCTGAGGGCATTTAAGAGTCAACCACATGGCTGTGGGACTGGAGTCACATGTAGGCCAGACCAGGTAAGGACAACAAATTTCCTTCCCTGAAGGACATTAGTGAACCAGATGCGTTTTTACGACAATTGACAAGTTTCATGGTCACCTTTCAGGCTTTTAATTCCAGATTGAGTTCAAATTTCACCATCTGTCATGGCCCGATTCAAACCTGAGTCTCCAGCACATGACTCTGGGTCTCTGGATTAATGGCCCAGCAATAATACCACTACACCACTACCTCCCCTAAATTACAGCAAACTTATTTAGGCTCGAGCAAAGGTGAAAGGTGTTGCATGCGACCTCAATCTTCATGACTGGTTGATGTGTCTTTGTGCTGAGTTGCCTTCCATACAGTTAAGCGACAGTCAAGTGGAAATAACAAAATTAAATCTTACACTCATTACTGGATGTAGTTGATATCATTATGAGGAGCTGAGTAATCTAGCCTACAGACTAACTAATGCCTGATCCCGTGTAAGTTATCCCTTCAACTCCTTGTTTTAAGGGGTTTATGTTTATTCATCCAGTCAGCCTGCTTGGTTTTGGATTGACACCATTCCAAGGGCCATCGCAAGCTGCGATGAAGTGGATATACTCTTATTTACATGGCCGTTATTTGCTGTTCTCATAACAAAGGCAGATGGAGCCTGTTTGAAGAGAGCGTTCTTATTTATTTTTCATCATCCTCCCTTATCCTTGTCTTCTTTCTTCTCAACCATTTGAAGCACACAACCCTTACAATCATTCTTCGAAATGATGGGAGGTTCCCAGCAGCTAATTTATTATCCTCCAGTCACCAACCCTGTTTGAAGTGTATAGTCTCCAGGCAACAATGTGCATTCCAAATCCCAGTTTTATCTTTGTATCTGTCTTTCCTGCCAGGTTAGTTGAATCACTGTCCAATAATACTCAAAGATCACCTCTGATGACTCTTGTCACTGGAGGCTTTCAGTCACACTCATTTCCCCTTTGTTCAAAAAATGTCTAGTACTTTATTTTGTCGATTATTTGTCCACAGGTTTGGTTTATAATTTTCATCAGTGTTGTGATTCTGAAGTTCACTGTGAGGCCTGTGCCAATAACAAATCAAATCTAAAATGTCCTTCTGCGAGAAAGGAATTAGAAGCGTGTTTACACATTCTGGCAAGGATGACATTAAGAACTCAAAGTCTTCAGTTCAGTTGATAAAACAGGACGACTGGAGATTGTAAAATGTGATCAAAATGCCTCCGTTGACAGGGGATCAGCACAGTTTTGAGGGGGGGGGGGTGAAAAGAATCATTAGTGATGCCTATGATCAAGCACCTTTTATCTTGATGCATAAGGGTTGATCTTTTGCATTGTCAAGGGTGATGGTATCCATTAGCAGCACACTGGTAACCAGAGGACACAAATTTAAGATAACTAATACCAGAGAGGAGATGAGCAGAGAAAATTACACAGTGAGCTGTTATGACCTGGAAGGCTCTGACTGAAGGTGTGATGCAAGTATCATGTGAGAGTTCCTTTAAGAAATGGGTGCTTAAGAAATGTACCTTTAAGAAATGGGTGTTTATCAGTGACGTCAGAGTGTGGGTGGAGCTGGGCTGTATGTTAGGTTTTTACTTTCGTTTTTGGCTGTTTGCTGCAGGGTGTGTTTTAGTTTCGTTTTCAGTGTTGGAGCTGAAGCCAGACCAAGCAGGTGTACTGCTGTTCTCTCTGCCATCAAAAGACTATCTCTTGATCATTTGGTGAATTCAGAATTATAAATGTTTTCAGTAGTGACTTTAACCTGATGTGCTTCTGTTAAAGGTTTTGTTTTTAAGTTGTATGGATGTTAAAAGGAAAGCTTAAAGGATTACTTAGTGTTGTAGTCTTTGGGGGTTGTATTTGAATTAATGGTTGCTAAGATGTTCACTGTATGTTTTAAAAAGGTTAACTTGAGTTCATAGAATAAACATTGTTTTGCTTTAAAAAATACTTTTCCATTCCTGCTGTACCACACCTGTAGAGTGGACCGTGTGCTCCCCATACCACAATCTATTAAAAGTTGTGGGTCAGGTGAACTCCATGATACACTTTGGAGATCTCTAAACCCTGGACATAACATAAGAAAGTACGATATTACTTTTCAAAACAGAATTTGATACGTATTTGAACAGGAAACATTTAGAGGGCTATATAATTGGAGGTGGCACGGTGGACCGAAGGGCCTTACTGATGCTTTCTGTGCTGTATGATCATATGGTTCTTCTCACAAGTATTGGAAAACCATGGGCAGTGGACTTCAATTTTTTCAATGCATCTTGCAATGGGCGAGGACTCAAAAACGACCCTCATGGCTTTTTCTAGTGACACAAATGATGCTATTGTGTTGCATGTGGCTAACTTGAACCTCCACATACCTATTTCATCAAAAATTAATCAATTATATTTTGAATGTTGGAGGAGGTGGTGGCCGAATGGTAATGTTAATGTGCTCGTAATATCGAGGCTCTGGGGACATGGGTTCAAATGCCACCAGGAATTTCAATTAAATTATTAAAAATTGGGAACTGAAAGCTAGTCTCAGTAATGGTGACCATGAAACCATTGCCGATCGTTGCAAAAACCCATCTGATTCACTCATGCTGTTTACGGAAGGAAATCTGTTGTCCTTACTTGGTCTGGCCTACTCGTGACTCCAGGCCTGCTCACAACAATGTGGTTGACTCTTACGTGGAAATGGTCCAGCAACCCACTCAGTATTTTTATTAAACTACGATGAAGTCTAAAAGGAATGAAACCAGATGGATCACCTGACTTTGAACCGGGCACTGGAAACGGCAACAGCAAACCCATTCAAGGTCCTCCTTACTAATATCTGGGGCTTGTTCCAAAATGTCACTAGTTAGACCACAGTTGGAATACTGTGGACAGTTTTGGTCCCCTTATCTAAGGAAAGATTATACTGGCATTGTAGGCAGTCCAGAGAAGGTTCACTAGGTTGATTCTGGATTTGGAAGGATTTTCTTATGAGGAGAGGTTGGGTCTGTACTCATTGGGGTTTAGAAGAATGAAAGATGAACTTATTGAGACATATTGGATTCTCAGAGGGTTTGACAGGGTAGATGCTGAGAGGTTGTTTCCCTTGTAGGGCAGTCGAGGACGACAGGGCAAAATCTCAAAGTAAGGTCTCACCCGTTTAAGACAGAGATGAGGAGGAATTTCCTCTCTCAGAGGGGAGTGAATCTGTGGAATTCTTTACGGCAGAGGGCTGTAGAGGTTGGATTTGGATTTGTTCATTGTCACGTGTACCGAGGTACAGTGAAATGTAATTTCCTGCGTGCAGCTCAAACAAACCATTTAGTACATGAAAGAAAATACGTAATAGGGCAACACGAGGTCCACAATGTAAATGCATAGATACAGGCATCGGGTGAAGCATACAGGAGTGTCATATTAATCAGATCAGTCCATAAGAGGGTCATTTAGGAGTCTGGTAACAGCGGGGAAGGAGCTGTTTTTGAATCTGTTTGTGCGTGTTCTCAGACTTTTGTATCTCCTGTCCGATGAAAGAAGTTGGTAGAGTGAGTAAGCCGGGTGGGAGGGGTCTTTAATTATGCTGCCCGCTTTCCCACGGCAGCAGGAGAAGTGGATAGAGTCAATGGATGGGAGGCGGGTTCGTGTGATGGACTGGGTGGTGTTCACGACTCTCTGAAGTTTCTTGCGGTCTTGGGCCAAGCAGTGCCATACCAGGCTGTGATGCAGCCAGATAGAATGCTTTCTATGATGCACCTATATAAGTTGTTAGGAGTCAATGTGGACATGCCGAGTTTCCTTAATTTCCTGAGGAAGTATAGGCACTGTTGTGCTTTATTGGTGGTCGCGTCGACGTGGGTGGACCAGGGCAGAATTTGGTGATGCACACACCTAAGAATTTGAAGCTGTCAACCATCTCCACCTCGGCCCCGTTGATGCAGACAGGGGTGTGCACAATACTTTGTCTCCCATGCTGATGTGTTCGCAGTGAATGGACGTGCCATCGAAAGTTGCCTTTGCATTCCACTCTCTAATCATTGGTTTGAATTTGACAATCATACACAAAACAGACGGGTTTCAAAAATTCATGTGAAGAGATATTTGCGCCACTGGCAAGGTCAGAATTTATTGCCGATCCCTAATCGTTCTTGAGAAGATGGAGTTCATGTGATGTAGGGACATCCACAGTGCTGTTAGGAAGGGAATTCCAGGTTTTTACCCAGCAATAGCAAAGGAGTGGCAATATAGTTTTGACATAATACACTTTCAGAGACTTCATTATTGAACAACAAAGGATTTATTTACAGGGATCTACAAGAGCAGCTGAATGTCTGCTGATAGTTCTGGAATACCTTTGCTTAAGAGCATTCCTCCCTTTTAGTGATTCCCCACTCTGAGTCCCGACTGGTCACCCAGGCCATGTAATCCTTACTCTATTGTGTTGTCCTTAATACGACAATCACCACATCCCTCCCCCATTAACTCCCTTATAAAATCATCAATAAATTCTAACTAAGCATTATATGCATGAGTTGGACAACTATGAATCGAGTCTTTGAGGGGCTTTACCGTCCCTTGTACAGCAGCGTAATTCGATAGTCTGAGATGTTGCCACAGGATAAAGATTAACAGGAGCTGCAGTAACAGGTACCTCCTCTGGCACAGGCTATTTGCTTCCAGGAGGCATCAGTTATGTCTGTTATAACTTTCGATGGTGGCGATGGGCTGAGCAGTCGCATGAAAGGCGGCTCACCTCTAGAAACTTTAACTTTGGCCCATTAAACCTGGAAATCAGTCACAAAACCCTCCACCCTCACTCCAAACAAACAACCAGACTAGGAAATATCCCTCGAATCCACAAAGAAGCAGAAAGGACACAAGAGCGGTAAGAAAGGAAAACGCAGATTGCGAGGAGCGAAGCAGAGCAGGACATGGCATACCGGGAAAGATCGCCAACATGACCGACTGGGCAGTGGATGGACCTCCTAGCACATGATCATCTAAAATTCAGGGACTCCATTAAGGAGGACCCCATGGAGACCGTGAAGGCAGCCATAGTAATCGCTTTGGTTCCCTTCAAAGAGGCACTGGAGAAGATCCAGTTGGTTGGAGATCCAGGCGGCAACAGTGTGGGAATTGGGAGAGCAGCCATTGACCAGAGCGACCGGACTGCCTCGCTCAAAACAGAGGTGGCAAAGTTGGTGGCGGTCCAGGGAGCACTCAAGGGGAAGGTGGAAGACCAGGAAAATAGATCCCGCTGCCAAGACTTCAGAATCAACGGGCTGCCTGAGGGCATGGAGGGCAGGAGCCCAACGGACTATGTAGCGCAGATGCTGGGGAAGCTGATCAGGGAAAAAGCTTCTCCAAGCCCCCAGAAGTGGACAGAGCCCACAGGTCGCTCAGACAAAGGTCCAAAACAGGGGAGCCACCAAGAGTGATCATTGCAAAGCTCCACAGGTTCCAGGACAAGGAACAAATTCTGAACTGGACAAGGGGTATGTAGTCCTGCAAATGGGAAGGATATGTGATCCGCATATATCAGGACATCGGGCTGACCTGGCCAAACGCCGGGCCAAGGCGGCCTTATTTAAAAACAAAGTGCAGTTGAATGAAATGAAAATCGCTTATTGTCACAAGTAGGCTTCAATTAAGTTACTGTGAAAAGCCCCTAGTCGCCACATTCCGGCGCCTGTTCGGGGAGGCTGGTACGGGATGCTATACCCGGCAAAACCTTGGGTGACGTAGGGCAACAAGGAGTACTACTTCAGCACGCCGGGAGAAGCAGATGAATTTGTTAAGAAGAGCGGGCTGGAAAGACAGCAGTAAGGGACACACTTCGACCACAAACGATGTTCTTTGTCTTTTCTTTCTTTTTGTTTATCACTATATAGTATGTTTTTGGCGCTCACTGGAATGACCGCCTGCATGTCCTAAGAGGGGGGTAAGGCAGAGGGACACCGAAATGGGAAGAGGGGAACAAAACAGGAAAAAGACAAGAGGAAATGTTCCCAGGAGGGGGAGCCACTGGACTAGCAAGTATGCAACACGTGGAGGTAAGAAGGGAGGGAGGGGGGCCATGGCGCAGCTCTGTAAAGGGAGGGAGCACCTGAAGAATGCTGGTTCCAGCAGGTCACACATGAAGATGACCAGAACAAAGAAGGCAACGGCAGCCAGCGTGGATGGCCCCCAAATAAAAGGAAACCCCGGAGTGCAGGGGTACGTCCATATGGTGAGTATGTCTGACTCCGCAGAAGTGGGGCTACAAAAACCCCACACCAGGATAGACACCTAGAACGTCAGGAGACTAAATGGTGAAATGATCCAGAGTCTTCAGCCACTTGAAATGCCTGACTCCACAATCGTAATCTCTGATCACGCTCTGCACTACGTGGATGTGAGGTTCGAGATGGGCCGACATAATCTTCCTCCAAGAGACATACCTGAGTGAGAAGGACCGATTGAGCAAAAGAAAGAGTTGGATAGGATAGACCTACCATGTGTGCTAGATGACAAGCATGAGGGGGTGGCTATACTGTTCAATAGGAGGCAACAAATACGGTGATAGACCCGGGGGACAGTATGTCATGGTCAGCGGTGTCCTGAAAGGGGCACCAGTAGTGGTTGTGAATGTATACACCCTTAACTGGGACAATGCAGTCTTTGTCAAAAAGACCATGGCAGAAATCCACTGACTCATCATTGGGGGGGGGGGGTCTTCTACTGCGTAAAAATTGAGCTCCAAATTGGGGAAACAATCTGCGATGGCGAGGGAACAGAAAGCCTTTATGAAGCAGATTTGGGGAGTAAACCGTGGAGCTTCACATACCCGAGGGAGAGTGAATTCTCCTTCTTCTCCCAGGTCCACAAAGTCTGCACCCAAATTGAGTTCTTTGTCGTGGGAAAATCGGTTCTTCCAGGGGAGGTCGGGGCGGAATACTCCGTAATAGTAATCTCTGACCACACTCCGCACTACGTGGATGTGAGGTAGGAGATGGGCCGGGACCAGCACCCCTCATGGAGGCTGGACGTAGCCCTCCTCGCTAACAAGGCATTTTGCGCGATGTCACAAGCCATTGAAGGATATGTAATCTGCTACCAGAATGGGGAGGTCTCGCCCTCATATTCTGGGAGGCACAGAAGGCGGTGATAAAGGGGGAAATAATTGCGTATAGAGCATTCAGGGATAGGAAGGAGAGCTCGGCTCGCAAGGATAAATCGACTCCATATTGGAGGTTGACCGGCGGTATTCCATGGCCCTGATTGTGGAATTGGTGGCAGTGAGGAAAAATTTACAAATGGAATTTGACCTGCTCGCCACTGGGAAAGCTGTACACCAACTCTGCCAGCCACGGGGGACGTTCTATGAACATGGAGACAAGGCGAGTCGCCTGCTGGCTCATCAGCTGAGAAAACAGGCAGCCACGAGGGAGGCAGTGCAGTTGAAAGACAGGAACAGTAGACTAACCCAGTTAAGATCCACAAAGGGGGACTCAAAGATGAGACAGTTTCTTGATGGGCTGGAGGAGAGAAAACAGGACTGGAAGCACCACTAGAACACGGGGAAGTCATGGGGTGTATCAATTCCATGCAGTTGGGGACGGATTTCAGATGGATATCTATAAAACATTTCTGACAGCACTGGCCCCGCACCTGCCGGAGATGTTCAACGACTCGTTATCGAGAGGGACACTGCCACCCACACAGGCACAGGCCTCGATATCACTGTTCCTTAAAAGACAAAGACCTGACGGAGTGCGGGTCATATAGACCCATCTAACTCCTAAACACTAACTCCAAAGTCCTGGCAAAGGCCCTGGCGAGGTGACTGGAGAGTTGCGTGCCAGTGGTAGTCGCGGAATATCCGACAGGCTTTGTCAAGGACAGACAACTAACGGCGAACACCAGATACCTGCTGAACGTGCTCATGGCCTCACCCGGGGAGGAGACACCAGAAGTGATCATCTCCCTAGATGTGGAAAAGGCCCTCGATAAAAGTCGAATGGAAATACCTCATGGTGGTACTGGAACAGTTTGGGTTTGGGCCAGGGTTCACCTCTTGGGAGCAACGCCACCAGCTCTGAATACTTCTGGCTGCACAGAGGCCCGAGGCAGGTATGCCCCTTATCCCCTCTGCTATTTGCCCTGGCAAACAAACCACTGGCTATCGCTCTCAGATAAGCGAAGAGGTGGAGAGGCTTCCAGAAGGTAGACAGAGAGTCTCATTCTATGCAGAAGGCCTGCTCCTCTATGTCTCAAGCCCCCTAGCCAGCATGGGAGGAATGATGGAACTCCTAAGGGAGTTTATCGTAGAATCATAGAATTTACAGTGCAGAAGGAGACCACTCGGCCCATCGAGTCTGCACCAGCTCTTGGAAAGAGCACCCTACTTAACCCATGCCTCCACCCTATCCCCGTAACTCAGTAACCCCACCTAACCTTTTGAACACTAAGGGGCAATTTAGCGTGGCGAATCCACCTAACCTGCACATCTTTGGACAGTGGGAGGAAACCAGATCACACAGAGAAAACCCACGCAGACATGGGGAGAAAGTGCAAACTTCACACAGTCACCCGAGGCCGGAATTGAACCTGCTGCTGTGAGGCAGCAGTGCTAACCACTGTGCCACCGTACCGCCAAGTGTTTGGAGCCTTCTCAGGTTACAAACTTAACCTAAGCAAGAGCAAAATAATTCCCTGTGAACCCACGGGGGTGGAGCAGGGGGGCACAATTCAGAGCTGGGAAACTTGACGTTCAAGCTGGCCCAAACCAAATTCCGACACTTGGGGATCCAAGTACCCCGTGACTGGACACGGATCCACAAAAGGAACCTGTCAGGCCTCATGGAGGAGGCAAAGAGGGACTTGCAGAGGTGGAACTTGCTCCAGCTCTCTCGGACGGGGAGAGTGCGGACGGTCACGGTGAATGTGCTGCCCAGATTCCTCTTCCTGTTCAGATCCCTCCCGATCTTCAACCCATGGCTTTCTTCACTAAGTTAGAGAAAGCAACAAGGCATTTGTGTGTGTGTGTGTGTGTGTGTGTGTGCGGAGGAAGCAACCTTAGGATCTGAAAGAGCTTCCACAAAGAAGGAGAGACATGGGAGGGCCTTCTGAACCTCCAACTCTACCACTGGGCAGCCACTACAGAGAGAGTACGGGGTGGGTCAAGGAACAGGGAGCAGAATGGGTACACATAGAGGAGAACTCCTGTATCGGGACATCCTTCTGGGCACTGGCCACAGCTACACACCTATCCTGCCAAGCCAAATACTCAAGACGTCCAGTGGTGGTAGCCACACTCAGGACCAAAGCAGGGAAGGGGAAAAACACCACCCAGAGCACAGGGAAGCAGAGAAAAGGGACCAAAGGGTGGAGAACCCAGGAGGGGTGGCCAGTTGGTAAACGCAGGTACCGGGGGGAAAAGGTTTGAAAAACACTGCTATAGGCCACCCCCTTTTCAGGAGCTGTCGAATTTTGGCCCCCAATACAAAGTGGGTTCATTCAAAGTGAGCAACAGTGGAATGGAAGCAATGGGCTGGATTGTAAAGTTTGAGCAGAACAGAATGGCTTCAGTGTTGTCACTGTTACAGCGGAGGGAAAGTTCACACTCAACCAAACCCTGACATTGGATTGCAGACAGAATTGTGGCGGAGATACAGTCAGGTTTAGTGGTGGCAAAGCCTTGGATAATTCTGTTGAAAAATGTTCACGTGGAATCCTAAAGCTTGTGGGAATTGCCTTTGTTTTGATTGACACGGGATCATGGCTGAATTTATTCCTCATACTCTGCTGCCCTCATGTGGCTATATTAATTCAGTGCTGAATTTACTCCGACGCCCGTGATATACAAATTTAAAGCACGTCAATGCTGGGTTTGTATAAAACAGAGAGTATGATTTATGCATTAATGGAGAGGGACCTTCCCCCCCCAAATAACGATGTTAATGTTAATTCTGCTGTTCTGTTGCATCCAGCTCCCTTTCTATACTACAAAGCCTCCATCTCCAGCTCCGACAACAAGTGCAGCGAGTGATTCTGTCACTAATATTCGGAGCCTCTGTTTAGCTGCTACTTCTCCTTCCCTCCTTCTCCAATCGGCTCCTTTGCCATCCTAGCCCTGCACCCCCACCTCTCTCCTGTCTCCGTTTCTGAACCCCATGTACCCCCTGCTCAGTCGGCCTATTGCCATGAAATCTCCTCCCTTGCCCACAGATTAGCTGAAATTGTGAATGGTTCCCTCTGTGGATGATGCCACCAAAGGGCAGCATATCAATGAAGGCCATCATAGACTGTCCATCCTCCCTTTGAAAATCATCCAATGAAACAATTGACCCACAATTCTTTTGCACTTGCGCACTGCTCCAGAATATCCCATTCACTCTCCTTTCCAAAGTTCTTGATAGTGTGGCTTTCACTTCCTAAATTAATGTCCATCATTTTCACAATTCAATTTGGATGAATCCAATCAGGTTCTGCGTCCTTTGTGGCTGGTGTTGTACATTGCTCTCCTCATTGTCTTCACCTCTTTACAGCCTTTGGCAAAGTTGACCACACCATCCTCCTCCTCCTCCAACGCCTCTCCTCTATTGCCCAACGCAGCCAGACTACCCTCACTTGGTTCCATTTTGCCTCATACAATCTGAGACAGAGCATCATCAGAAATGGCTTCTCCCGCAATCACATTCCAACATCCTTTACTTCCCCCAAGTAACAAACCCTCTGTAGTCCTCCAAGAATCTATTCTCCCTCCATACTTGTCCTCATTAATATGCTGCCACGTATTGTCATCATCCACAGATAGTGGCAGGTGGGGGTACTTTCCATACTGATAACACTCAGCTCTACATCTCCACTGCCTCCCTCAGTCTCTCCATGCTGAGTTTGGGTTCCACCAGAGCCACCCAGCTCCAGATCTTATTACAGACTTGTCCAAACGTGGACAAAAATAAGAGTTGAATTCCAGAGGTGAGGTGAGAGTGATTTCCTTTGACATCAAGGCAGCATTTGACTGAGTGGAAGGTGAGGAATCCTAGAAAGATTGAAGTCAATTAAAGAGGAAAAGAATCTCCAACAGTTGGAGCCACACCTTGCACAAAGGAAGGTATTTGTGAATGCTGAACGTCAATCATCTCAGTTCCAGGACATCACTGCAGGAGTTTCTCAGGGTAGTGTCCTAGGCCCAACCATATCCAGCTGTTTCATCAATGACCTTCCCTCCATCATACGGTCAGAAGTCGGGATGTTTACTGATGATTACAGAGAGCTCTGTACCATTTGTAATTTCTCAGGTACTGAAGTAATCCATGCCTACAGGCAGTAACACCAGGATAACATTGAGGCTGATAAATGACAAGTAGGATTCGAGCCAAGCAAGTGCCAGGCAATGATCATCGCCAACGTGACAGAATCAAACCATCTCCCCTTGACATTCAATTGCATTAACATTGCTAAACTCCTACTATCAACATCCTGAACCAGTCACATAAATATTGTGGCAACAAGAGCAGGTCAGAGGCCGCGAATTATGTGGCGGGTATCTCACCCAGTAACTCTCCAAAGCCGAAGAGAAAATGCTGGAAAATCTCAGCAGGTCCGGCAGCATCTGGAGGGAGAGAAAAGAGCTAACGTTTCGAGTCCGATGACTCTTTGTCAAAGCCGATGACTCTTTGTCAACCCTCCAAAGCCTATCTGCCACCTACAAGGCACAAGCCAGGAGTGCGATGGAATACTCTCCATGACTGGCACACCATGCCTGCAGTTTGTGCCACCTACAAGATGCAATGCAACACCTTGCCAAGCATCCTTCGACAGCACCTTCCAAACCCATGACCATTGTAGAAGAACAAGGGAGGCAGGTACATGAGAACATCACCACCTGCAGGTTCCCCTCCAAGTCACATATCAACCAGACTTGGAAATATATAATTTTCTGTGGCTGTACCTACACCCCGTTGACTGCAGCAGTTCCAGAACGTAGCTCAGAACCACCTTCGCAAGGACAATCAAGGATGGTTAGTGATGCCCACATTCCATTTATTAATAAAAAGAAAATCTGCAAACCTCACTCCACTGTCTACACTCTATTCCACACCAAGACACCAGCCTCCTCTCCCGCATTTACCCTTGGTCCCCGAAAATGTCCACCTCAGAATTCTTATCTGTATTTTTGTAACCCACATGACCTTTCATCTCCCCATCTCTGAAACCTCCTGCAGTCAAATAGTTCCCTCTGCTAAATCTTTGGTGTTCTGCCTCGAGCCTTTACTGCATCGCCATCTTTGTCCACCATTGGAAGACGGGAAATGAGTCGGTACAAAACTCATGGGTTCACATTGGTGATTTCCATATGTAATTTTTGATTGGTGCTCTTTGATGATGTATTTGAACATGATGTTCTGGCTGCATTGATGTGTGACCCCACCTGTGTGGGATGTGATGGTTCTGATTTGGGTGGACGAGGCAGTGTTCTGGGAGATTCTGTTCATGTGGATCCCTCTGCACAGCATTATTTGTTGACTCCACATAGCCCTTCATAGACTTGGCCTTGTTGTTCTAGTGGGAGATAAGACAAGAATGTGGCAAGTGCTAAGAAGATGTTTTTGTGTTGCAGACCCATTGCGGCACAGTAGCACATAGTTAGCACGGTTACTTCACAGCTTCAGGGTCCCAGGTTCGATTCCCGGCTTGTGTCACTGTCTGTGCGGAGTCCGCACGTTCTCCCCGTGTCTGCCTGGATTTCCTCCGGGTGCTCCGGTTTCCTCCCACAGTCCAAAGGTGTGCAGGTTAGGTGGATTGGCTATGCTAAATTGCCCTTAGTGGCCAAAAGGGTTGGGTGGAGTTACTGGGTTAGGGTGAAGGTGTGGGATTGGGTAGGGTGCTCTTTCCAAGGGCCGAATGGCCTCCTTCGGAACTGTAAATTCTAGGATTCTAATGGAATCTTTGCAGAATTAGTGCATCTCTTGTCACTCCCACAACCAGACCAACCACGGATGGGCAGTCTCACTGGCTGGCACCACATTAGAGTCATCATCAGAGGACGGCGCTGTCGCCACGAAATGTCCTCTACCAGGGCTTCCCCTCTCAGCCGAGCCAGGTTATGCATTGCGCAGAATATCATGGCCATTAATAACACTCTCGCAGGTGCATATTGCAAAGCACCAGTAGATTTGTCCATATAAGAGAATCACATTTCAAAGAGACCAGTGGTCTGTTCAATGAGGGCCCTGGTGGATGAATGACTCTCATTGTACCTCCTCTCACCCTCTGTCCATGGGCTTTGTACAGGCATCATCAGCCATCTCATAAGAGGGAATCCTCTGTCTCCCCAGATGACAGTCATCTCAAGCTTGCTTGGAGCCTGAAATGACTCACTCATGGCTGCTGCCTGGGAAGCATGCACAGATCTGCATGATACATGGCTTGTGGTCACATACTAACTGCAGCTTAAAGGAATGATATCCCTTCCTGTTTATGGCTCTCCAGAAGGCTCTTTAATGGCCACAAATGTTCAGTCTGTTATGCCTTAGCTGTACCTTTCTAAAGGCAGTGATACTGCAGAAACCTCTGGCTCTTTCAGCCTGACTGACATGGCCATCAGTTAATGAAATAAATTAATTGGCATGCCTATATAAGACATCAGTCTTGATTCCCCTTTATAGTGAGTTTTTGTAAATGGCAGGAGGGCACCGAAATCAGCAGCCCACCCAACTCCCGGAATTATGGTAAACCGGCGTGTCACTGTCAGGTTCATGAGTGAATATCATGGGTTTTACACGTGGGCCAATTTCCAGTGAAATGTGTGCAGTGCTGCCTTTACCAATGCAATGCCCAGATTTCAGCTGCATGGGTAAACCTTACCGATTCACATTTGGCTGGGGGAGGTGAGGACATTTACTTCGGCTGATGGGACAAAATGAACAACAGCAGGTCAGAGCTTACTACCTCTCTCTCAATCTTCATTTCCACTGCTTTGCCTTGAAATAGGGCTTCCACTGAACTGCTGACATCATTCTGGTGATGCAACAGTGGAACTGAGGGAAATACCGGATTGTCAACTCTATGGAATCAAGGAATTATAGAGCTAGAAGTTAAGGAATCTGTCAAACGTGCTCTCCATACCACAATCTATTAAATGTTGTGGGTCAGGTGAACTCCATGATACACTTTGGGATTCTCTGAACCCTGGCCCATAACAAAAGCAAATTTGCCAATAAGCGAGTGGAAGAGCTGCAGTACACCCTGCCCATGTAACTGTCTAACTGTTCCAGATGCTCACCAACCTCTGAGAAAATATTTCCCCTCTGGTCTCTTTTGTATCTCTCCCCTCTCACCTTAAACCTATGCCCTCTAGTTCTACACTCCTCTACCTTTGGGAAAAGATGTTGGCTACCATATCTATGCTCCTCATTATTTTGTAGACTTCTATAAGATCACCCCTAAGCATTCTATGCTCCAGGGAAAAAGTCCCAGCCTATCCAGCCTCTCCTTATAACTCAGACCATCAAGTCCGGGTAGCATCCTCGTAAATCTCTTCTGCACTCTTTCTAGTTTAACAATATCTTTCCTATAATAGGGTGAACAGAACTGAATATAGTATTCCATGTGTGGTCTTACCAATGTCTTGTACAACTTCAACATGACGTCCCAACTCCTGCATTCAATATTGTGACCAATGAAACCTAGCATGCTGAATGCCTTCTTCACCACCCTGTCCACCTGTGATTCCACCTTCAAGGATCTATGAACCTGTACTCCTAGATCTCTTTGTTCTGTAACTCTCCCCAACTCCCTTCCATTAACTGAGTAGGTCCTACCCTGATTTGATCTACCAAAATGCATCACCTCACATTTATCCAAATTAAAGTCCATCTGCCATTCATCGGCCCACTGGCCCAAATGGTCAAGATCCTGTTGCAATCTTATATGACCTTCACTATCCACTATGCCACCAATCTTGGTGTCATCTGCAAACTTACTAACCATGCCTCCTACATTCTCATTCAAATCATAATATATACAACAAATAACAGTCGATCAGCACCAATCCTGAGGCACACCACTGGTCACAGGCCTCCAGTTTGAAAAACAACCCTCCACAACCACCCTTTGGTTTTGGTCGCCAAGCCAATTTTGTATCCAATTGGCTACCTCACCTGGATTCCGTAAGATTTAACCTTTTGCAACAACCTACCATACGGTACCTTGACAAAGGCCTTTCTCCAAAGTTTAGCCACAAACTTAAACCCAATAATCAGCTGAGCCCCAACACCTATGAAAACAATGAGTCCAAATGCTTCACCTTGATCCAGTCCATGGAATAGTCCATGTTCAAGCCCATCAATACAGCGGAAAAACATAGGACTGGATTCTCCGCACCCCGACGGCGAAATCACAGCCGGCGCCGGGGTGAAGAATCCATTTTGCCGCATGAAATCGTGACCGGCGCCGGTTCCCCGATTCTCTGGGCCCCGAAAAGTGGCATACACCGCTCCGCATATCACCTACCTGCGGCCATTGCTGGAGGCCCGCCCCGCCATTCTCCACCCCCGACTGGCCGCAGTCCCGATGGCGTGGATCTAACGTGGTCCTGCCGGTCGGGAAACTAGCTTGGCGGCTGCAGACTCAGTCCACTGCCGCCCTGGTCGGGGGCGGGCCGATCGGAGTGTGGGGGGCCTTATACGCAGCCGGGCAATGTTTGTGCGGGCAGCCGATCGGGGGGTGGGGGGGTGGGGGTCTATTTTTAGTGTCCAACTCCGTGGTCTGGGTCCGCCATGGAGCACGGTGCGGTCGCTGGAAGCCGCCGCCGTGAGCAGGCACGGCCTCCACCCCAGGGGTGCAGGGGCCTGTATCTGAAGCAAAAGCTGCTGGTTTTACGCCGGGTCCCTGCTAGCTCCCTGCAGGGCTAGAAATGTGTGGCCCTTTCATGGCAGTTTTTCTGCCGTGATAGGCCAGTTTTTACGTTGGTGTGGGGACATTGTATATTGCTGTTTTGCAAATAAATGCAGATTAAGCATTAAAAAAAGATGTTCCCACAGACAGGAGACATGGTGTTATAGTGGTATTATCACTGGGCTAATGATCCAACCCAGGCCAGTCTTCTGGGAACATGGATTCAAATGTCACCATGGCAACTGGTGGAATTGAAATTCAATTAATACATCTGAAATTGAAAGCTAGTTTCTGTAATACTGATCACAAAAACTATGATTGGTGTAAAAAACCCATCTGGTTCGCTAATGCCCTTTAGGAAAGCAAATCTACCATCCTTACCTAGCCTGGCCTACATGTGACTCCATATCCAAATTCTTAACTCTGACCAAGAAAGCCACTTTCAAGGGCAATATAGGATAGGCAACAAATTCTAGCCTTGTCAGGAATATCCATGTCTCGTGAAAGAATAAAAGAGCAGACAGCAGCATTCATTAACAAAAAGGGTTTCTACTCCATCAATGTCTAACTGGTATGTGATCACAATGGATCCTTCAGCTGAGTACTTGGTATCCTGGAAGCAGACAATGACTGCATGTCAGGCATTCACAGGTAGCAGAGCTTTTCATCCCCTTCACGCCATCAAATTTAGATTCTTGGCAAAAAGGGCTACCCACTACTGAGGAAGCTATTGCTTCCAATGAGAAATCTTAGGACAGAAGCAGAGGAGATACCCAACACGAGCAATGTGGTGACCCAATGCACCATCAAGCAGACCATAGGTTTCTTGAAGAGGAGATTCAGGTACCTGGATCACTCTGCAGTGTAGTCACCTGGGTTGGCCACTTCCCGACTTAAAATGGAGATCCACAAAGAATGCAGGGAAATTCAGTCAAGCCAGGAAAAACAAGCAGGTGCAAAGTTTCCTGTGTATTAGAACTTGCAGAAACCCAGACAGCACTGAAACAAACAACCATATGCATATTAATGAGCAATCCCCAGGAACAATTGGAAACATTTAAGGTAAACAAGGCCAAGCCAAACTCCTCGGCGCCAGCAGGAGCCAAGACAAAGGAAGGCCAGCGGACACTTAGGAACCACCCAGCGATCAGGGAACAGCTCCAGTCTTGGAGAAATCGATCCAAGTGATCAGAACATAGTCCAATCACTTGGAACCAGATACGGGCTCCGCCCAAAAGGGCGTGAAGCCCCTGGGGACTATAAAGTAGAGTCCCCAAGTTCAATTTGTCCTTCTTGGCAGGGTCACTCAGCAGCTCAAAACAACCCTTGACTGTGACCTGCCTGGCCACTACATCAACCAAGTAAGTCTCCAGTCAACGCACGCTACGAGATAGGCGCTTCTAGCTACCAGTCTATACCAGCGTTGAATCCTGCAGACTCAGAATCGAACGAAAGGCCATTTGTTCCCCTGACCTGGTGGGCCAGTTTCAAAGCTAAGTATAGGCCTTTTAGTGTTAGAGATAGTCTAGTAAGTCGCGTTTTATGCATGAGTAGTGATTGACTATGTATAAGAAATGTGTTTTGATTTGAAACTTACTAACTGGTGTATTGAGTTATTGATCAGCACTTGTACTTGAACCTCGTGGTGGTATCATAAAGATGCCTGGCGACTCTAGAGCAAAGGTTATAGAAACAGAGCAAATTAAGTAAAGACACAACGAGCAACATTTAAGAGCCAACCAAAAGTTAGCAACATTTACTGGCGAACTCTGATGGGACCCGATTTAGAAGTGGCCTAACCACTTCGGGGAACGCAAAATTTGAATTGAGAATCCAATTGGGAACAGAAACGTTCAAGCAGTTCGGATCAATCCTCATAATTCGGAAGCGTGTTAATGCATGCGTAACTAACAGGGCTATAAGGTGAAACTGATAGATTTTCGCAACAAAATCTGTCGGGAGTTTGTATTCCGGAAAATAGCGAACGCCGTACCCGTGTTTACAGCACCGCCTTAGTACCCCTCGTTCCAAATTTTAAAAGAGAGCATTCAGATAGGAAAAATGGCAGTGAAGGCAATGGAACGCCTCATGAACCCTCAAGAATTCGTGATCGCAGCGACCAGCAGCAGAGTAGGACAGTGTCCTGTTTGGGAAGTTGAGATTAGAAGGTACCTCAAAGGGAAGGGATGGCCCCTTTGGAGGGACTTTTGTTCAAATGAGGAAACAGGTCCCGGGAGTATAGGACATACTTGGTGCGAAAACCTGAGCGAAATCCATAAGAAGAGCTTAGGGAAAGCTCGCAAGCCGATGGCAATCGTGTCCTGTCTGGCACAATTGCGAGGAACAGAGGAGGTCGTTCGGACCCTCCACAAAGAGACAGAAGAGAGACATCGAATGACCAAGTCGATGTTAGTGAGATCGAGAGAGAGAATATAGAATTAAGAAGGAAGTTGGCAGCAAAGGACGGAGAGGTGGATGATGCCAAGTGGGCACACCAGACTTGTCTAGCGCATCTGAGCAGCTTCCAAACTCAATACGATAAGGCCTATCAGGACACGCAACGTGCAGTCCTGGTAAGAGAAGAGACAGAGAAACAGGTAGAGGCATTGCAAAGGCAGTGCGTTAAGAGCACTCCATGCTGCCACCACGGAGCACAGACAAAGCTCAGTGGATCATGCAAAAATGCCGGAAGCAGACTGCTTTCAGTGAAAAATGGGTTTCAAAGCACCTTTGGATCCCAATTAGATAAAGAAGACGGCCCTGATTGGCAAGAACTAAACAAAACTGCATTGATATGTACAGGGAACATGTGCGCAAGGAAAGCCCCAAAGGATAAAAGCACCCCAACCCCCCACAGAGCAGATAGATCAGGCACCCATGAATCCAGTAACTACCCACCGCACAGTCACATCGGACGGAGACGCGGAATTCCTTTAAACCACCCCCTTAACCGTGACCCAATTACGGGACGCGTGCGAAAAGATCACACCGTTCCTCCCCACCTCAGACCTCCACCACTTCTTTGCTAGAGTGAAGCAGCAGGCGACCATGTACGGCCTGGATGAGCGTGAGCAAGTGAAGCTCACAGTTTTAAGCTTAGACCCTTCTGTTGTAGCAGCCCTTCCCAACCCACAGAATGTAGGAGGAGGCACCCTTGCAGAGATGCACACGGCGATCCTAGACGCGATCGGTTATAACAGAGGTGACCCAGTAGAAGGCCTGAATAAGTGCAGGCAGAAGAAAACAGAACATCCCACAGCATTTGCTGGACGCCTGTGGATCCATTTTACAGTCGTTTTCAGAAACTTAGACCGCGCCTATTTGTCCCCAGACAACATGGCCAAATGGACCCGCACCCTTATCTCCCATGCCACAGAGGCAGGACAAAAAGCTTGTACTAATTATGACCCCTCAGAAGAAACGCACAACAAAAAGTGGGTTTTAAAAAGGTTGTCCCGCACCTGGGAGCAATCTGTCCACAACAAATCCGCGATTAGAAAACCTGAAGAACAGCAGGCAGAGGCAGATATCCAAGCAGTTAAAGCGCACCAGAACCCCGCATGGGTGAACAAAGGCATGAACAACCCCCCACAGAAAGCACAGGAGTGTTACAACTGTGGACAATTAGGTCACTTTGCACGAGAGTACAATGCCCCATGAAAGCCACAGAGAGTCCAGCAGGCAGGCACTCTGAATAACAGGACAAAGCCCATACATAGTGTAAGCACCCGTTCAGACCAGACAGACATGAACGGAACTGACTGACGGTGTTCGGGCTTCCCCACCTGTGTCTGCGACACCCTTTGGGATAGGTCCGGCCGACCAGTCGTTGCAGCGAAAATACGGGGACAGCCCATCGAATTTCTCTGGGACACAGGAGGGTCCCGCACCACAATTAATTCCACCACCATGTTCCAAAAAGACACGTGGCCCACTACAGCCACAATCACCCTCAGCGACACATCACAGCCCCTGTACCCATTCAAATTGGCAACATTACAACAAAACACCCCCGAGTTTTGATTCATCTGCCCCACACAGCAGAACACATTTTGGGCGTTGATTTCATGAACTCCCACAACCTGTCTTTTGACCCAGTAAATCAATGTGTCTGGAAAATGACAAAGTCAGCAAGAGCCCCCGCAACGCTCACGGTAGGTGAGTATGCTAAAAAGATTAGCGCAGTCGGCGATTTTTGGTTTGACCCGACCACGATTAGCACAGACAAACAGGTTAGGGCAGTTCGCCAGAAAAACAGGACCGCATTTGCAAGTCATAAACATGACTGCAGCAGGATGGCTGGTTCGGTTCAAATAACAGGACCTGACCCTAGACCCCAGAAGCAATATGGATTTCCCCAAGAGGCAGAGGGAGAAATCTCAAAAGTTATCGATAGCTTATTAGAACAAGGCGTACTTAGATCAGTAGTCCTTACTAATAATGCCCCGATTTGGCCAGTGAGAAAGCCCGATGGATCATGGCGACTGACCGTCGATTACCGGGAACTCAACAAAGTCACCCCCGCAGCAGCCCCCACAGTAGCCACAAGTCCCGAGACCATGCTCAAACAGGGACGGACTCAACACACAATATTTCACGGTTTTGGACGTCAGTAATGGATTCTGATCCATTCCATTGGCAAAAGCGTGCCAGTAAAAATTTGCCTTCACTTTTAAAGGTCAGCAGTACACGTGGACATGCCTTCCACAAGGATTTCACAACTCCCCCTCCATTTTCCACCGACAGCTGGCCAATGGTTTATCAAAGTTTTCTCGCCCCGAATGTCTGGTCCAGTATGTAGACGACCTATTACTGCAGACAGACACCAAGTCAGAGCACATCGAGCTTCTGTCCGAACTCCTGGAACTCCTACAGCAAATTGGATGTAAAGTGAACCCCAAGAAGGCCCAAATTTTGGAAAACAAGGTGGTATATTTGGGAACGATTATCACGCATGGTTAACGCGAGATTGAGCATAAAATAATTGACTCGATTGTCAAATTGCCCCTTCCCCAGAATGTTTCAGCCCTCCGGTCGTTTTTAGGACTGGTTGGCTACTGCCGAAACCATATTGACGGTTTCGCCAGCAAGGCAGCACCCCTCTCGGAACTCCAAAAGAAAGGAGCCCCCTGGGAATGGCGTTCGCAGCACACGGATGCTGTAGATGTTTTAAAGCGCGCACTCATTGCAGCCCGCGCACTACAGGTTCCAGACCCGCTTTCCCCCTATGCTATAGAGATAGCTAGCACAGATTGTACCCTTTCGGCCTTGCTCCTCCAGGAACGGCACGAACAGTTAAGACCCGTGGCTTACGCCTCCAGAGTTTTAGATCCTATGGAACAGGGATTTTCGGCCTGTGAAAGGCACCTGCAGTTTTCTGGGCAGCTCAATACTTTTCATATATCACCGGACTAATCCCCATCACAATCCTCACTGAACACACCCCCACCCAACTTTTACTAGACGGACGACTTAAGGATGGTACAGTAAGCCAGATCAGAGCAGCCAGGTGGACCCTTCTTTTGCAGGGACGGGACATCACTGTTAAAAGGACCAAGACCCACACTTTCCTAGCCGACAACCTTCAGTACCCAGGCACCCCCCACGAATGTGAAATCATCTCACCGCACCACAGCACAGGCCACTTTATCGCAAAAACCCCCCCAAAAAAGATAGGTAGTTCACCCCAGAGCCCCCAGCACACAGACATGTGCGCACCCTTGAGAATATATGTGGATGGTTCTTCCACTATATTAAACGGGAAGTGCATTACAGGATGCAGCATCTATGTTGAGGACGCGCAGGGACGCGCCCTAGAAGAAATCTCGTTAATACTGCCACATAGGCGAGCAGGCGGCAGAACTAGCAGCCATTGCATACATTATAGATCACCCAGATTCCTTCCCCAGCCCAGCAGACATATACTGGGACAGCCTCTATGTCTGTAACAGCCTCACAGAATTCCTACCCCTGTGGAAAGCAAGAGGATTTGTTTCCGCGGACGGAAAACCCCTCCCTTCAGCCCCATTGCTCCGGCACATTTTGGACAAAGCACAGGACAGGACATTTGGTATCATTAAAGTACAAAGTCACCACCGTTCCTCCCCACCTGGAAATGTAAAAGCCGACGCGCTGGCTAAAGCAGGTTCCAGACATGGATATTTTTGGAACCCCCCCCCGAAAGCGCCCCAGTGAATGCAGTTCAGGTCTCACAGACAAATATCGAAGATTTAGTGCAGGCCCAGAAGCAAGATAGTAACCTCAGGGAGATTTTGAAAATAAAATTTCCAGCCCCATACGATAGGTTTAAAAATGCACTGACCACACATGACGGTGTGGTCCTAAAAGACACCCTTCATGTGGTTCCTGAACAGGACAGGAATCAGCTTATTTGTTTGTTCCATGATAGTCATGGGCATCAGGGAATTGACCCCACTACAGCCCACCTCAGGCAGCTCTGTTGGTGGACGAATTTAAAGGAAGACGTCACGCACTATGTTGAAAATTGCCTTATCTGTGCCCAAAACAATCTAGACAGATATGCGAAGAAAGCTCAGCTTAGCCAAACCTACCCCGTTAATGGTCCCTGGACTAACCTCCAGATTGATTTTATATGACCATTTCCCCCTAGCAGGAATGGTCACAAGTATGTGTTAGTTGTGATAGACACGTTTACGAAATGGGTAGAAGCATTACCATCTAGAACAAACACGGCAAAGACTACAGCTAAGATTTTAACCCACCACATCTTTACGAGATGGGGACTCCCCCGCAGCATTGAATCTGACGAAGGTTCCTATTTTACGGGACGTGTCATGAAGAACGTCCTCACGATATTTGGCATTACCCAAAAATTCCACATCGCATACCACCCCCAGTCAAGTGGTATCGTGGAGCGAATGAATCGGACCCTCAAAGCATCCCTCCGGACAATGGTCCAACAAAACAGCACCACTTGGGATTCAGTCCTCCCTTTTGCACTAATATTTTTACGTAACACTGTTTTCCACACGGTTGTCTGTGGATAATACCTTAAAACAACTGGATACACCCCACACACTCTCATGACCGGACTCCCCATGAAAGGCACAGAATTTTTATTAGGACTTGACTTGACCAGCCCCGAAGTGATGGCCCTTACGCATGAGAACGCAGTGAAACAATTAGTAGAGAATGTAAAAATGGCTCAGCTAGCAGCCGCAGTAAAATTAGGCACCAGGAAGAAACAGAGCAAGGCCTGTTTCGACAAGACAGTGCATGCGACTGAGTTTGATGTAGGACAGGAGGTCATGCTCTCCATTTATAACCCCAGCACGTTCCTGTCACCTAAGTATTTGGGTCCGTACTCCGTTGCGGACAAAGTAAGCCCCTCCGTTTATAAGATTAAATACCCCAACGGGAAGACCGCGTGGTTTCATATTAACCAGCTCAAGGCATATGGCTCGCAGTCTTAACAACGCACACCACATCATGCTCGACGCAGCAGACCACGCCTCACCAACAGCCAACACATCCCCCCCATCCACGGACTCGACCTCGACTCCACCCCCGAACTCTAGACTCCACCTCGGAACGCCCACAGACAGCAGCAGCAGCGACAGCGACTGAGACACAGACGATAGCCACAGCACGCCTCCTACTATCCCCATGCAACAGGCCCCACACCCAGCGAATCTGAACACGATTCGAGTGATCCCTTCCTGATCACATTCCTTAACAAACCTCACCAAAGACCACCGCCCTACGATGACGACCCCGACTCCATCCCCACAGAATTAGACACAACTATTTGGCACCCCGACAATTCGTACAGGCTCGTCCGAAACAACGAGATGGACCCTAAGTCGCACCATGCAGCTTTAGCAACCCTCATCCATTCAAGAGTATGGTATCCGGGGGAAGATGATGACATTGAGTCTGACTCCCAAAACGAGAACCCCTTTGCGACCCTGTTCGCAACTGATAACTGAGGTGTCAAGATGATGTTTTAGAAGGAACTGCTTGGGAGAAACGGTGTTCTTTCTGATGGAACCTGCAGCAGGTTTGTTCAATGTTTGTTCGTTAATGTTATTGTTAAGTGTGGTGTGTAAACTCGAAAGTTTTCACGGCCCCACGTCACCACCCCCTTTGACGGCCAATGGCTGTTAGAAGATCTACTTTGTCCCAGACAACAGTTCAGAGGAACTAGTGTGTCGACAGAAAATTGTTAAAGGTACAAGTTTGTCCCAGACAATAGTTCAGAGGAACTAGTCTGTCGGCAGACAATCATAACTACTCCCCTGATTCGAAGGTAATCACGAGAGGCAGCCCCCACAACGACCACATTCTTACCCGTTCTTGCCGGTTGCTCAGGCAGTGGAGAAACGGCATTGGTCTCCGCCCTGCCTGAGGACCCCCCTCTGGTCAGCTATGCTCGGGTAGAGCACATGCGGCATTGATCATCGTCCTACCCGGGGATTCCATCCAAATCTTACCCGCCGCGGCCCATACGCACCCCATTTTGGCTCGATTACTTTCAAAACTCTTTTGTTTGGTTTTAGTAACCCTTAGGATTGCTTCCCTATGCTATTTACATCCTCAAACACTGGGATGGTAAATCACACAGGCTGCGAGACGGCTCGCAGTACGGCTGTCTAGTCCAAATATTTGTTTGTTTGTTTTTTAAAATGAGGGAGTCACACATGGTGACCAATTATAAAGGGAAATTGGCACTATAAGACAGACATGCTAACGTACAAGATATTAAACAAGATAGTAACAGAAACTATGCTTGATCCACAGAATTCCAGAAGGTCCAGGAAGAGAGAAGAGACGGAAAGGAAGAGAAGAGAAGAAAGAAGAGAACAATTAAGACATCATACGTGTTTTTCGTTATCATTATAATTTGTATTCGGTTACATAAGAACATAAGAACTAGGAACAGGAGTAGGCCATCTGGCCCCTCGAGCCTGCTCCGCCATTCAATGAGATCATGGCTGATCTTTGTGGACTCAGCTCCACTCTCCGGCCCGTACACCATATCCCCAAATCCCTTTATTCTTTAGAAAGGTATCTATCTTTTTCTTAAAAATGTTTAAAGAAGGAGCCTCAACTGCTTCACTGGGCAAGGAATTCCAGAGATTCACAACCCTTTGGGGAAGAAGTTCCTCCTAAACTCGGTCCTAAATCTACTTCCCCTTATTTTGAGGCTATGCCCCTATTTCTGCTTTCCCCGACCAGTGGAAACAACCTGCCCGCATCTATCCTATCAATTCCCATCATAATTTTATATGTTTCAATAAGATCCCCCCGCATCCTTCTAAACTCCAATGAGTACAGTCCCAGTCCACTCAACCTCTCATCATAATCTAATCCCCTCAACTCTGGGATCAACCTAGTGAATCTCCTCTGCACTCCCTCCAGTGCCAATATGTCCTTTCTCAGGTAAGGATGTAGAATCCCAAGTTTCTTTACCCGTCAGTCTGGCCTCAATAAAAGTCGAGATGGATTTGCAGGTACAGCATTAGTTATTTTATTTAGCTTGCAAGCTTGTTTCATTTCACAGAAGCATAGGACACATCTAGTCTCCTACATCCCGGAAAGCGAATGAACAAAGAGACAAAGGGATCTCTGCAAATCAATTCAAATGGTATCAAGTTTCACATACACGATTCCCATAGGTCAGCCTATACCCCTCCTGACCTAGTCAGACATTCTGATTGGCTCACTTCCAATCCCTTCCTCTGGCCCCTATTACCCAGCATCCTTTTCTCCTCCTTTGGTGGACACACCTCTTCCTGCTTTTCCATGCGGTCTGAAATCCTTTGTCTGTGAACTCACCAGAATTAGACTGGCCTACCTCTACATTACATTAACTAATATCTCTAAAGTAACTATTTTATATCACATTCGTCATTCCCTCCTTTTATCATTCCATGATAACCAAACTATCCAGTCCATAGCTACGGTCCCTCATCTAAAAAGATCTGTCACTGCATTTCCAATTCCTGGCGTAGCCCCCCTTCATCTGCTGCACCCTCATGGATTTTGACAGCTAAGATTTTAGGGGCGTTGATCTGTTCCAGTGTACCCCGCATTCTACCCATCACACATTTAAGGATGGCTGGGCCCACAAAGATGCAGCCGATAGCCACCACTAAATACATGGCCATATTTATCAACCAGTCCTTCCAACCCCCAAATCCCCAGTTACCCCAAGCGCCAGGATCCTGCATTCCGTCCAAGTGATCCCGTATGTGATCCATAAATTTAGTGATGTTAGCGGTCAAGTCCTGAACTCCCATGATACACTTGCCCTGCACTATGGTGCATACCCCACCCTCACGGGCCAGAAGATAGCCAAGAGCATACTGGGTCTGCATTGCAAACAACCGTAGCTGAGACAATTCCTTGGTTATTGCCCCGAGGGCTCCCAAGGTTTCATTTCCCAAGATGGTAAGGCCACAAATAAAATAATTCCTATTGCTGACAGCCAAGGAACCCCCCACACCTCCCAGTGTCAAGACGCTCAGAATCCCCCATCCGGCTGAGTGGCTCCGGTTGGGTTCGAGAACCTGAGGTTTTTTCCAGTTCTCGCAAAATTCAGCAGAGACTGCCCGGCGTGCTAACTGATTATGCAGCTTCCACGCCGAAGAGCAGGGGACTGTGGTAGGGACTAGAGTCCCTATAGCAATTTGGCGGGGAAATGGGGGTGACAAAACGTTGGTCGCTGTGCCATTAAATAAAAAGTAGTATCCTTGCTCCGTGTGCAGGCTAGCATCACAATCAGTATATCGGTTGCGTAAGGATCCCCCAGTAGCCCAGTTTATCCAGCTTCGAAACGCCCATTCGGGCCGCCTAGCAATGCGGAAAGCCCTAGTCCCAACAGTGATATGAGAGGCATTCGCCCAGCCACAAAGGAGCTGGAGGCCGGCGTTCAATGGAACGCAAGTGGTGTTGTAACAAACACATTGGCCAGACGCCTGGGTGATATGGCACCTCCTGTCCGTACAGGTGGGGAACAGACATGTTATATTTGTTTCCACCTTTACCAGCAAACAGCCGTATCCTTCACTGCTGAAACAATTCTCGTACGACCGGGAATCCCTATTGGGAGTGAAGTGGCTAGGTATATACGCCCTTCCCCATTGCAGCCTATCATACTGTGAATGGGAATTATCCCGAGGAAGGGGAAGGCAAATAGCCGGTGGTGCTGAACCCGGATCGTAAGGAAGAGTGACTTGCTCGGGCAGTGGCTCAGAATGCTGACAATGAACCACCGTTTGGGGAGTGCCCCAAAGCGGTGAAACAGAAAATAACCTAGACACTGCTGCGGGGTTCGGGTAGCAGACAACCCGTCCGTGGCCATACAAGCGATGGTAAATCTGGTAGAAGAGATTCATACTACCCAGGTTTTCATCAGTTTGGCCTTTAACTAACTTAAGTGTATCTCCCGCTAACCTACGTTCTAGCTGTACCTCCCTTCTCACACGCCCCGTCCTTTCTCTCTAGTCCCTCTCTCTTTCTCATAGCCTCTTCCTACGCTCTCCTGACGGCCTGATGTTACCTTTATTGCACCAATCTTAACACATCCAAAATCAAGTTTACATGTATTCCAAAAACAAGGCAATGTCCATATAATATTCCCTTCCCATCGCCGGGACCGGTGGGCAATTGCTTCATGACTCCTTAACTTTGACGACCTTCCATGAGTCGATACCATGTCTTCGTATATGGGGGCAGCGAAGAACATCACCTTTGCATAGGTGATGTATCCTTGTAGATTGGTTGGGGTTACAAATATAAATAATATTCCCCTTTTCCATGCCCGTCGCCAATAACACTCCAAGCGAAGTGAGGCCAAATATCACACAGACGGTGCGTAGCCACTCCATCATGCTCCACACCTGGAAAATAGCACTGGAGAAGGGAGGCAGGTTAATCTGTCCAAGAAAATGAGGCCCGTTATCAGAACTCAACTGAGCTGGTCTACTGTACCGGGGAATGATTTCCCGCATCACAACTTTAACCACAGTACCAGCTTTATTATCGGTAGTCGGATACGCCTCAACCCATCTGCTGAACCCATCCACAATGACCAAAACATATTTATAACATTGACACCTTTCCAACTCAATGTAATCCATTTGGAGCATCTCAAAGGGACCACTGGGCAACGGGGTTTGCCCCATTCCACAAGGGATACCTTTTCCGGTGTTATACTGCTGACAGATCAAACACCGATTACTGATACTCTGGGCCAACCCCTGCATTTTAGGGTGCCACCAAGTGTCCAGCTACAAATCACTAGTCCCCCCCGAGCCCCACAATGAGTTGCAAAGTGTACACATTCGATGACCCATAAAGCCAGTACATCAGACATACAAGTCTGATGTGCTGGCGTGGTCCATAAAGAGGAAACAGAATCATATGTACAACCTAACCGTTTCCACATTTGTTTATCACTCTCAGGAGCATCCTCCTGTAACCTTATGACGTCTTGGATGGTTGGCATTGACTTGTCAGAAGCATCATATTTATAGTAGATCGTTTAGTCTGACTTAACATTTTAGGCACCATCACTTGCTGAATTTGCGCGGCTGTCCGCGCTGCACAATCTGCTTGTTCATTACCAACGTCAACTGGGGTCTTACCATTTGTGTGGGCAGCGCATTTAATAACGGAAATCTGTGTGGGCATAAGAAGGGCCTGCAGTAAGTCATTAACTAAACCCCGGTGGGATATTTGACCACACATAATCATGTCAGGTTGTTCTGACGAAATGTCACTCAAATCGCCCCTTATTGTGGTAGTTTCCTGAATCAAGGGTAAACAGTCATGGCCAGGTGCGTCTTCATGGACAGGGGGACCACTAAGAAAACAGGCTGGATTGATAGTGGTACAGTGTTTAAATGTCAGACGTGGATTGTTCAAAAGGTATACCTCATACCTATTCTGACGAGCTGCGGTAAGATGCTGAGTCTGCAGTTGCCTCAGTAGTGCGATGACCGAGTGGGAGCTATACACCGTAATATCCTGTTGGAGGGCGAGAGCATGTAACAGCTATGCGATGGCATTGATTGAACGTAAATCCTGTACTAATCGGTACTGGTCTGGTTTGGCTGGTTTAGGCACAGCAAGTATGGGGGTGTTACATTCTGATTGGCAAGGGACCAAAATACCCTGTTGATTTCAGGGGGTATTGCCGAATGGAAGGTAGCTTTAACAAAATCGGCTGTACCTTCTTTTCCCGTGACTGTGGCTGTACCTTTGACTGGCCATTCGGTCCCAATTAATGGCCGGTATTTGTCCTCCAACTCCCTGTTTTGTCCAGTTCTGTCATAGGCCAGGGTAACGTGATGCAGTGAATGTTCAATGTCTAACGTCCACCACTGGGGGGTGATAGAAATATAGCACTGTTGTCTCATCCTCCATGATTTAACCGTTACCCCCTCGTCTCCGCACTCTAGCTGTAGCTGGAAGATACACAGTAAATCTCGGGCCAACAAGTTACAGTCCAATCCAGTAGTCACTACAAACTGATGATCTGCAGACTTATTCTCGTAAGTGACTGTCACAGGTTCAGAAATAGGATACTCACACACCTGTCCTTAGAACCCCGATAATTGCTGTGTGTGGTCGGATAATGGTAGTCGAAGTTCTGATTGCACAGAAGACATGGCTGCTCCAGTGTCGTTTACAAATGAGTGATGTTCATCTCCTATCTGCAGGGAGATAATAGGTTCCCTGTCCGATTGGAGAGTCCTTATGACTAAATTAGCTAGTCAATCCTGTGTTGGGAAAGGGTTTGCCTGGGAGAAGTCAGTGTATCTCGTCTGTCTTCCCCTTGGTGGGTACCCCCTCCTTCTGCTGCCTGTCTTTTAAAGGGGCATTCCTGTTGCCAGTGATCTGCACGGCCGCAATTAAAACATGCATTGCTCCCTCTATATCTGCCCCGTCCTCTTCTCCCAGTAGACCAATGGCCCCTCAGAGGGGGCGGCGGTTGTAAAGCTGTTGGTGCATACAGTGGGCCATAAAAAGGAGCTGAGGGTCCCTTTGGGTGGGTTTGATATCCTCCCCCTCGCTGATCCACCCACCCAAAGTCACAATATTGGGGCTCCTGCTGGTAAACTACCATTTCTGCCGCTTGTTGGGGTCGCAGATCATCCTTTTTCATTACATACTCAGTCTTAACCTTTGTAACTGAGCCTCCTTCCTGGCCTACACCCTCCTTCCAATAAAATCTGACTGCCCTTGCCATCTGGGAAGGGTCGTTCTCTGTCCAATTCATGTTATTACATTTCACAGCAGTAGCCACGGAAGGTGGTAGGCAATGCATTAACATAGCACAATATTGAGGGGAATTCTGACCATTTTGATATAGCAAGTCGCCTGACTGCCCACGGTAGATTTCATTAAAACGCTCCAGAAATTCCTCTGGCTCTTCAATCTTCTTAGGTTTTAGGTCGAAGATAACAGAAAGATTTATGGGCTTTTGAAATGTGCTATTCAACGCATTCAGGTTCTGTGTCCTTCTATCGTCGTCTAACGCATGGGCTTGCTGAAGTGCGGCGTGGCTAGCATAATTCAAGTGATTGGTATCTTCCTAATCGGCAGCTGTCACCGAGTCTCACCAGGGGGCACTCTAGCTATTTCCTCTGGTTCTTCCAAGACTTCGACGTCCCTCCCTGTCACTAGAGGGAGTTCTTTCTCTTCAAAATCATCTGTTGCAGCTCCCTTTGTTCTGAAATTTGCGGTTTCCCCTTGGTTTGGAGGGATTTAGGTGGTATGCTTAATTGTTTTTGGTTAGGATCAAGCCCTTCTCTCGCTGTCCGAGATCTGGTCCTAGAGCTAACTGGGCTTGCGGAACAGAGCTCCTCTTTCTCTACTGATCGTGAAGATGGTAAATCAGGACCCACACTATCACCCAAAAGGGCTGGAGTTACTGGCATGATTGGAATCTGGGAGCAGTGACTGGATATCAATTATTATACTCTGGTGGTTCTGGAATTAGTGCAGACAATGCTACAGGTGCAGTCGGAACTTTTAGTGACTTTTCTAAATTATTGAATTTATCGTTTTCTGTCAATTAAAGGCCAGCCATTGAACTACGTAGCTCATCTTTTGTTTGACCCGTGCCTTTCCTGTCTCTACTTGCGCGTTTTTTTTTGTTTTTTTTTTCCTCTGGCATGACTATTGAAAAGGTTCTAACAGTGTTTTTTTTTTTTTAAACTTAAAAATGTTTGAAAATTCAAATTGAATTACTGCAACTTGCAAGCTTAGCTCTGATCTCAACTCAGAACTAAATTTACGATTTGCTTAACACAAACTTGTGTAACATTTACAACTTAATTAATTCTTTATCTTAACAATTTTTCTTTTAACAAGTTTTTCTTACATTCACAAAAATGTTGGCAAAGTCAACTATCATCTCCAGATTTACACTTTTTAAAATGGTGTCAGTGATCTTCTTTAAGTTTCTATTAATTCACAAATAAAATGAGATAAACATTATTTCAAGTAAGTAAGACTTAAGATTCTGGCAATTTCAATCAATTGCTTTCGAAAGTAATAACTTTTATCAAAGAGGTGGAGAAACCCACTGGTTTCCTTTAATTAATTCAAAACGTAACTTTGCTGGAGTTCACTGACTCAAAGGAAAGGTATCCAATTACACTACAGGCTGCTGCTGTTATCTCAAGGCCTGAGTGAGAAGCACAGTCTGTCGTCTTTAACTTTGGCTGCTGCTGTTAACCCTTTGAGAGACTTCTGCTTCAACCAATATGCAGCATTCCCCACAATCTCAACTAGTCCTCAGAACTGCGCCCTTCGCCACCACAGTCCAAGGGTACAATTTTAGCTTAATCAACTATATATTTAAAACACTCACACATGGAGTTGAACCATCTTCAATTTCAGATGTCACATCAATCCATAACCTAACCCAAGCCGAATCAGAACTCACACATGGAGTTGAACCATCTTCAGATTTAAAATCAGTTATACTGGACTGAACCTTCACTACTGAAGTCCCATCAGCCATAAAAACACTTATACTTGGAATTGAATCATCATTTTAGATGTCCCATCAACCCAAAAACCTAACCCAAGCCGAATCAACAATATGAAATCCCATCAATTAAATTGCTAATCCCCAGACTGACCTTTGATTTCGTCGAGACGATCTTTCCGTACCAACCGCGAGTGACCAGACTAATCAGACGATAAGAAGAGGGGAAAAATCAATGCGTGGTCATTTTCCAGTTCTACATTGTGGGCCCTTTTTTCCCATCCTCCTGTTCATAATCAGTCTAATTCTGATTTCGCAGTTGGTCAGAACCGTCTTGAGAAATCCCGGGTTTTCGGCACCAATTGTAGAATCCCAAGTTTCTTTACCCGTCAGTCTGGCCTCAATAAAAGTTGAGATGGATTTGCAGGTACAGCATTAGTTATTTTATTTAGCTTGCAAGCTTGTTTCATTTCACAGAAGCATAGGACACATCTAGTCTCCTACATCCCGGAAAGCGAATGAACAAAGAGAGAAAGGGATCTCTGCAAATCAATTCAAATGGTATCAAGTTTCACATACACGATTCCCATAGGTCAGCCTATACCCCTCCTGACCTAGTCAGACATTCTGATTGGCTCACTTCCAATCCCTTCCTCTGGCCCATATTACCCAGCATCCTTTTCTCCTCCTTTGGTGGACACACCTCTTCCTGCTTTTCTATGCGGCCTGAAATCCTTTGTCTGTGAACTCACCAGAATTAGACTGGCCTACCTCTACATTACATTAACTAATATCTCTAAAGTAACTATTTTATATCACATTCGTCAAGGAGACCAAAACTGAACACAATACTCCAGATGTGGCCTCACCAACACCTTATACAATTGCAGCATAACCTCCCTAGTCTCGAACTCCATCCCTCTAGCAATGAAAGACAAAACTCGATTAGCCTTCTTAATCACCTGTTGCACCTGCACACCAACATTTTGCGACTCGTGCACCAGCACACCCAAGTCCCTCTGCACAGCAGCATGTTTTAACATCTTACCGTTTAAATAATAATCCATTCTGCTGTTATTCCTCCCAAAATGGATAGCCTCACACTTGGCAACATTGAATTCCATCTGCCAGACCCTAGCCCATTCACCTAACCTGTCCAAATCCTTCTGCAGACTTCCGGTATCCTCTGCACTTTTTGCTTTACCACTCATCTTAGTGTCGTCTGCAAACTTTGCCACATTGCACTTGGTCCCCAACTCCAAATCATCTATGTAGATTGTGAACAACTGCGGGCCCAACACTGATCCTTGAGGGACCCCACTAGTTGCAGGTTGCCAACCAGAGAAACACCCATTTATCCCCACTCTCTGCTTTCTGTTAGTTAACCAATCCTCTACCCATGCTACCACTTTACCCTCAATGCCATGCATCTTTAGTTTATGCAGCAACCTTTTGTGTGGCACCTTGTCAAAAGCTTTCTGGAAATCCAGATATACCACATCCATTGGCTCCCCGTTATCTACTGCACTGGTAACGTCCTCAAAAGATTCTACCAAATTAGTCAGACACGACCTACCCTTTGTGAACCCATGCTGCGTCTGCCCAATGGGACAATTTCCCTCCAGGTGCCCCGCTATTTCCTCCTTAATGATAGATTCCAGCATTTTCCCTACAACCGAAGTTAAGCTTACGGCCTATAATTACCCGCTTTTTGCCAACCTCCTTTTTTAAACAGTGGTGTCACGTTTGCTACTTTCCAGTCCTCTGGGACCACCCCAGAGTCTAGTGAATTTTGATAAATTATCACTAGTGCGTTTACAATTTCCCTAGCCATCTCTTTTAACACTCTGGGATGCATCCCATCAGGGCCAGGAGACTTGTCTACCTTTAGCCCCATTAGCTTGCCCAATACTGCCTCCTTAGTGATTACAATAATCTCAAACGCGCGATCATTACGCGCGAACGCGAACCTCCTGACCCCAACCCTCCCCTCCCCCCCCCCCAGCCATCAATGATTCACTCCTCCATAGCACCCAGAACCCAGTGACAAGTAACAATACACCACCATGGTGTGATAGGTTTATAACGTGGTACTCCCTTTCATATGTCATTGAATCGCTTTTAGCATTGGCGATCTTCTGCAGCATCGTGCAGACTATCCGCATGAGAAAATGACGAAGGAGAGCCCACCGCTCTCGCACCCCGGTATACAGGATAGGATCCCCTATCTTCAGTTTTAACCAGGCCCCCGAACCCCTTGATCTACAATAAAGGACATTCGTTCGGCGTCATTTGTGAATAAAGACAACTGGGAGATTGTACAACTTTGAGCTTGACCGCCAAGCCAGAGGGAAATGTAATGCTGCTATTATTTTTGTATTGTTAGGAAGTTAGTATGATTGGATGTTTAAGTAAGTGTAGTTTATGGAAGATAGTTAGAGGTATCGTTTTTTTTATATGTTGTACTGCATGTCCCTGTTGTGGCATAGCGCCACTTAGAATTGTCAGTTAAAAATTTCTTACATAGTTATGGTCAGTGTAGAGGCCATGGAAGTGTGCTCGCTGGGTCAGGGAGTGAAGACGACGCAGTTATGTGATCCTTCACGCTTCGCGTTAGGGATCACAAGGAGGGCGTGTAGCCACCTGGGTTGGCCATTTCCCGACTTAAAATGGAGATCCGCAAAGAATGCAGGGAAATTCAGTCAAGCCAGGAAAAACAAGCAGGTGCAAAGTTTCCTGTGTATTAGAACTTGCAGAAACCCAGACAGCACTGAAACAAACAACCATATGCATATTAATGAGCAATCCCCAGGAACAATTGGAAACATTTAAGGTAAACAAGGCCAAGCCAGACTCCTCGGCGCCAGCAGGAGCCAAGACAAAGGAAGGCCAACGGACACTTAGGAACCACCCAGCGATCATGGAACAGCTCCAGTCTTGGAGAAATCGATCCAAGTGATCAGAACATAGTCCAATCACTTGGAACCAGATACGGGCTCCGCCCAAAAGGGCGTGAAGCCCCTGGGGACTATAAAGTAGAGTCCCCAAGTTCAATTTGTCCTTCTTGGCAGGGTCACTCAGCAGCTCAAAACAACCCTTGACTGTGACCTGCCTGGCCGCTACATCAACCAAGTAAGTCTCCAGTCAACGCACGCTACGAGATAGGCGCTCCTAGCTACCAGTCTATACCAGCGTTGAATCCTGCAGACTCAGAATCGAACGAAAGGCCATTTGTTCCCCTGACCTGGTGGGCCAGTTTCAAAGCTAAGTATAGGCCTTTTAGTGTTAGAGATAGTCTAGTAAGTCGCGTTTTATGCATGAGTAGTGATTGACTATGTATAAGAAATGTGTTTTGATTTGAATCTTACGAACTGGTGTATTGAGTTATTGATCAGCACTTGAACTTGAACCTCGTGGTGGTATCATAAAGATACCTGGCGACTCGAGAGCAAAGGTTATAGAAACAGAGCAAATTAAGTAAAGACAGAACGACCAACATTTAAGAGCCAACCAGAAGTTAGCAACACTGGAGATGGGGCAATCCCATAGGCCCCAGCGACCGTTTCCTGGATCTGGGTGGCCTGCTGCACTTTGTACAACATGGTCTCATAACAACTCATATTTGACAGACCCTCCGGGTGGGGCCCAGTGGTTTCTCACCTTTGCGAAGTCCACCAGCCTCCACATTGGTGACATCTTTGTCTTCGCCAATCCAGTCACTGAGGGCACACCCCTCGAAGGTGGTAAGGATTCTTATGTCCAGCACACCACCGCCAGTCTGGGCCCTCGCCCGGTGATTGTGGGAGAGCTTTTCCTGAGGAGACACAGAGAGACCTTCATTAACCAAACGCGCTTGGTTCACAGTGGTGGGAAGGGCGGGGGGGGGGGGGGGGGGGGGGGCGGCGGGGTTGAAGGGACGGGGTGGTGGAGTGAGGGTTGGAGTCGCAAGAGTTGGGGTGGTAATGACTTGCAGGGTCAGGGAGGGGGTGGTGCTGGTGTCTATTCACTGTGTTCCGGTTTAGATCGTTGAACTTTTTCCGGCACTGGATGCCAGTCCACCTGGTCACATGCCCGGCACTCAGCCACCGCCACCTCGTCCCAGGCAGCACTGGCTGTCCTACGGCTCACCCTCCGGAGCCTTGGGGGAACAGGACAGCCCTCCTGGCCTCCACTCCATCCAGGAGCCTCCCCAGATCTGAACCCCCAAATATTGGGGCCGGTCTCCTGGGCGGCATTATTGCGAGCTGGATGGGGTTCGCTGGGCCAAGTGCTGCTTGACCTTGTTAGCAGGGGGCTGGCAAGCGGGGTGCCGGCGAATCAGCTGGGGAGTCTTCATTTGCGGCAAGAAGCCCGTGGAGCCTCGTTAAGTTGGCCAATTAATGTTGAATAGCGTTGCCGGCCTTGCTGAGAAGCTCACGGCAGTTCCCGCTCGATACCACACTTAGAAATCTTTCCGGAGAATCACGCCCCAAGTGTGGGCTATACCAGCGAGAAACTCACCAGGTCCCAAAAAAAGAGGCTGTGGCCGTGATTTTGCGGTCGCGTTGCGCTCAAGCAAGATTACAACACGGCTGGAAAATCTCAGGAGAGGCCTGCAGCAAGCCTCCAGACAGCCTCCAAACCTCGCAGGAATCACTGACGTCCTGCAAGACGTCGAAGTTGGAATACCGCCCCAAATGGGCGTGAACAAACGGCGCTCGAGGTAAGTTGTAAACCTACCTACGACCTACCTGCCCGGGATCCACCGGCCTTCGGCCTCCCTGGGTGCCGATCAGTGCTCATCCACACAAATGTGGAACAGCGCCCGAGAGGGTTTTCCAGGCCATTGAAGACCCTGGGTGGTCAGTATAAGTACAGATGGCTCCCTGGCTCTCCCCATAGAATGTGGCACCTTGGCACTGCCAAGCCAGCAGGAGTACTGTCTGGGTGCCAGGGTGGCACTGCCAAAGGTCAGGGGGTGAGGGGGGGCCATGCCCATGCAATGAGGGAGGAAGGAGAGTTTGAAGTGTGGGGGAGAGCAGGGCAGGTAAGTAGGGGCCTCCGGGAGGTTGGAGAGGTGATGAGTGGGGGTCCTAGATTGGAGTGGGTGCTGTAAGGAGGCATGGGGGGGGGTGGGGGGGTGGGGGGAAAGAGCACCCCAGGGACCCAATAGTGGAATGTCCTCACGTGGGAGGAGTGGGGTGTGTCCATGTGTGTTGGGGGGGGGGGGGGTGACATTGCCCATGGGTGGGGGATGTGGGGGACCCATCAGCTCACTTAGAGGTCAGGGCACCCTTTCAAAATGGTGTCCCGATCTTGGGATTTCACCTGCCCAGTGCTAAAAAAAAATTCTAAGTGTGGGCTAAAGCGGTGAGAAGCTCCCCAGGGCCCGAAACAGTGACAATAGCGGTGGGGAGCTCGCCGACGGGAAGCTCTCTGAAAACCGCCACAAATTTGTGGCGGTTGTCAGAGAGTTTCCCACCGGCGAGCTCCACATTAACTTAGAAATGTTTTGGGAGAATTGCGCCCCAAGTCTTCAAATCTCCCTCAGTCTCATGGCGTGACCAGATTGCTCATCAATTTAAGTCCTCGCTCCACAAACACAGAATCAAACGCTGCTTCGCCGCATTTACTATTCCATTTACTAAAAAGTGCTGCAGCCATATTCTGCCCAGTCCTCACATTGCTCAGTAAACTCTCCAACTGCCTCGGACATTGGCATAGTGCTGCTAACTTGAAATTCTGTCAAATAAACCCACAATGAAAACAAGCTGCTAACTGAATGCAACCTCGTGTTGCCCTGCTGGACTTCGAATAATTTAGTTTTCTTTGCCAGCCGTTTTCTCCGAGTCACCAAAAATGTGGTATCTCGAGACTGAAGCAGATAGTCGAATGCAATGTTTAAAGGAAGAAACTTCAAATAAGTAACAAAGTTTCACAATCACAGTAATAACTATGAAAACAGGAGCTCTAGTAAAACACATCTTTTTTTGCCACTCATTCGCACATGCTCCCAACACTCAACAGTAAAACAATTACATCGGAGAAAGAACCTGTTTTTTTTTAATGACTAACAAATTCAAAAGGCACGCTCACTACAGGCTCTTCCAATCAGCCTTGGAGTGAGCATGGTACTCCTACAAGAGGGCCACCAACAATAAATGGAAAGATCAGACTTCTGGTGGTGGCGATGTGCTGAACAGTCGGATGAAAGGTGGTTCTCATCTGGAAACTTTAATTATGGCGACCACTAAATGGACAAAAAAAATACCCCTCTATCCTCACCTGGAATAATTCAAATGACATCTACCCAAGAACTTGCCCCAAGAACTTGCCCTCAAATCCGTCAAGAAACAGAAAAGACAGCAAGAGCAGTAAGAGCCAGGAGAAGATGCAAATGGCGGACACGAGGAGTGATGCCGAACAGAGCACGGGAGGGATCGCCAACGCAGCCACCAGCACTGGCCCAGCCACCAATGGGGCAATGGGTGGAGCTCCTTTGCACAGGAGCACCTAAAGCTGAGGGACGCTATCAAAGAGGACATCATGGAGACTGTGAAGATGGCCATTGCAATCGCTTTGGCTCCCTTCAAAGAGACCCCGGAAAAGACAGAACGATGGTTGGAAACCCAGGAAGAGACAGTGTGAGAACAGGCCAGAGTGAAGGGGTCACCGCACTGGAAACCGAGGTGATAGGGTTAATGGCGGCCCAGGGAGCAGGTTGAGGGGAAGGTTGAGGACCAGGAGAATAGATCCCACCGCCAGAATTTGAGGATCATAGGATTACTCGAAGGCAGGAACCCAACAGACTATGTAGTACAAATGCTGGAGAAATTAGTTTGAACTCCCCAAACCCCCAGAAGTGGACAGACTCCACAGATCATTCAGGTAAAGGCCCAAATCAGGGGAACCACCAAGATCGATCATCACAAAGCTCCACAGATACCAGGACAAGGAGCGGAAAGCTCCACAGATACCAGGACAAGGAGTGGATCTTAACTGGGCAAGGAGCAAGAGGACCTGTAAATGGGAAGGCCATGCGATCCGTATATATCAGGACATTGGTGCTGACCTGGCCAAGCACCGGGCGGAGCTCAACAGAGCCAAGACAGCCCTGTTCAAAAACAAAACACGGTTCAGGATGCTTTACCTGGCAAAACCCTGGATACCATTTCACAACAGGGAGTTCTACTTCAACACGCTGAGTGAAGCAAAGGATTTGGTCATGAAAAACGGGCAATAATGAATACAAATGGACCACAAAATGTGTTCTTTGTCTTTGCATGCCTGATCTATCTTTATGTCCAAGGTACCCATTGGAACGATCACCTGTGCGTCCCAGGGGAGGGGGCAGGTAGGGCAAAGGGACACCAAAGTGGGAAGGGGGGGGAAAGAGGTACAAAATGGATCAACGATAGGAGGAAGTGCTCTCAGGAAGGGAGTCGCCGGGCGAGTGAATATGAGAGCACATGGAGGCAAGAGGAGAGGGAGGGCCATGGCGCAGCTCCCGAGGGGGAGGGAACGGGGGGGGGAAAGAGGGTAAAATAACAAGGCAGGGGGAATGGGGGTAGAATGCTGGTTGCAACAGGTTGCACATAGTGATGACGGGAAGAAGGAAATGGCGGTAGCCAGACTTCAACTGCATACAGGACCAATGGGCAGAGAAACCCAGCTCCAAATCAACAAAACCCGGCAATGGTGAGACAGCTGAACACCTTGATGGAACAGATGAGGCTGGGGCAGGGGGACCTACAGAGGTTCTCACACCCGAGGGAGAAGGAGTCTGCGTTCTTCGCCCAAGTCCACGAAGTACACTCCCGCATCGACGACTTTGTTTAGGTAAATTGGCACTTCCAGGGACAGTAGGGGCAGAATATTCTGCGATAGTATTTCTGACCATTCTCCACACTAGGGACATTGGGAGAGGGGGCAGGCCCAGCGTCCCCCATGGAGCTGGACACAGCCCTATTGGCAGACAAGGTGTTCTGTGAGAAAGTGTCACATGCCATCAAGGGATACGTAAACTGCAACCAGAACAGTGAGGTCTCACCCTCCACATTCAGAGTTTTGTGCGAGAGATAGTCGCCAAGGATCAGACAGGCTTTGTCATGGGCAGGCATTAACAACAAACATCAACACCTGCTGAACATGATCATGTCCCCACCCGGGGAAGAGACACCAGAAGCGATAGTCTCCCTTGATGCAGGAGAAGGCCTTCAACAGAATCAAATGGAGGTACCTAATTGAGATACTCAAACGGTTCGTGCCACAATTCACCTCATGGCTGAAGTGACTGTCCAGCACACCCATGACGTGCGTACAGGCGAATGCCACCAGCTCTGAGCACTTTTGGCTACAGAGGCAGGGGTGCGCCTTATCCCTGCTGCTATTTGCCCTGGCAATCGAGCCACTGGCCATCACCTTCAGATCAGCGAAGGGATGGAGAGGCATCCAGAGAGGAATCTGAGTGTACAGAGTTATTGATCTATGCAAACAACCTGCACCTCTACATTTCAAACCCCCCAGCCAGTAAGGGAGGAATAATGGAATTCCTAAGAGAGTTCAGAGCCGTCTTGGGCTACAAACTCAATCCGAATAAAAGCAAAATATTCCCGTGAATCCGCGGGGAGGGGAGCCAGAGTTGGGGAAAATGCAATGGTGGCCCAAACTAGATTCCGATTCCTGGGGACCCAAATAGCCCACGGGCTAGACACAGATCCACAAATGGAATGTGTTGAGCCTAATGAAGGAGGTAAAGAGGGGACGCACTAACGCTCTCCCTGACAGGAGAGTACAGAAGATCCAAATGAACATATTCCCAGGTTCTTCTTCCTGTTCAGATCCCTCCCGATCTATATCCCCAAGGCCTTCTTCACCAAACTAGACAAATCAATCATGGCATTTGTGTGGGCGGAAAATAAGAATCTTAGAATCCGAAAGAGCATCCAGCAAAGAAGGAGAGGTGTGCGGGAGCTAGCCCTCTCGAACTTCCAGCTCTACCACTGGGCGGCCACTGCAGAGAGCGTATGAAGCTGGGTCAAAGACCCAGGAGCAAAACAGGTTAAAAAAAGAAGAAAGCTCCTGCATGGGGACATCCCTCCGAGTACTTTCCATGGCTGTGATCCCATGCATCCCAGCCAAATACTCGAAAAACCCGATGGTAGTGGCCACACTCAAGAGCATGGAAACAACGAAGACCACACCATGGATTGGTAGCAATGTCCACCATGGCCCCCCATCAGTAAGAACCACAAATTCACCCCGGCGACACTTAAGACCATAAGACATAGGAGCGGAAGTAAGGCCATTCGGCCCATCGAGTCCACTGCACCATTCAATCATGGCTGATTTCAACTCCATTTACCCGCTCTCTCCATAGCCCTTAATTCCTTGCGAAATCAAGAATTTATCAACTTCTGTCTTAAAGACACTCAACGTCCCGGCCTCCACCGCCCTCTGTGGCAATAAATTCCACAGACCCACCACTCTCTGGCTGAAGAAATTTCTCCTCATCTCTGTTCTAAAGTGACTCCCTTTTATTCTAAGGCTGTGCCCCCGGGTCCTAGTCTCCCCTGCTAATGGAAACAACTTCCCTACGTCCACCCTATCTAAGCCATTCATTATCTTGTAAGTTTCTATTAGATCTCCCCTCAACCTCCTGAACTCCAATGAATATAATCCCAGGATCCTCAGACGTTCGTCGTATGTTAGGCCTACCATTCCTGGGATCATCCGTGTGAATCTCCGCTAGACCCTCTCCAGTGCCAGTATGTCCTTCCTGAGGTGTGGGGCCCAAAATTGCAAACAGTATTCTAAATGGGGCCTAACTAATGCTTTATAAAGCTTCAGAAGTACATCCCTGCTTTTATATTCCAAGCCTCTTGAGATAAATGACAACATTGCATTTGCTTTCTTAATTACGGACTCAAACTGCAAGTTTACCTTTAGAGAATCCTGGACTAGGACTCCCAAGTCCCTTTGCACTTCAGCATTATGAATTTTGTCACCGTTTAGAAAATAGTCCATGCCTCTATTCTTTTTTCCAAAGTGCAAGACCTCGCACTTGCCCACGTTGAATTTCATCAGCCATTTCTTGGACCACTCTCCTAAACTGTCTAAATCTTTCTGCAGCCTCCCCACCTCCTCCATACTACCTTCCCCTCCACCTATCTTTGTATCATCGGCAAACTTAGCCAGAATGCCCCAGTCCCGTCATCTAGATCGTTAATATATAAAGAGAACAGCTGTGGCCCCAACACTGAACCCTGCGGGACTCCACTCGTTACCGTTTGCCATTCCGAAAAAGATCCTTTTATCCCAACTCTCTGCCTTCTGCCTGACAGCCAATCATCAATCAATGTTAGTACCTTGCCTCGAATACCATGGGCCCTTATTTTACTCAGCAGTCTCCCGTGAGGCACCTGTGGGGCCCAAAACTTGGGCCGCCTCTTTCTAAAGCTGGACGAAGGACACTCACGGCAGGGGACTTTTGCTAGACAGCAGAATAGTGACCCTGGGAAAACTGTCGGACAAGCTACAGCTCCCAAAAGAAAAAGAGTTGCAATACACGCAACTGAAGAACTTCATGGGTTGCATGGTGGAGCAATGGTTAGTACTGCTGCCTGACAGTGCCGAGGACCCGGTTCGATCCCTGCCCACTGTTCGTGTGAAGTTTGCACATTCTGCCCGTGTCTCACCCCCACAACCCAAAGATGCACAGGGCAGGTGGATTGGCCATGCTAAATTGCCCAATTGGAGTTTTAAAAAAAAAGAACTTCCTCCGCAAGGAAACAGCAGCGTTCCCCCAATGCCCAGGACATTCCTAACTGGACAGGCCCTTTACCGCAGGCAAGCCAGGGGACAGAACTGTGCTGACAAATACGGAAGACTACTGGAGAAAACAAGGTCACCACTGGACGAGATAAAAAAATGGGAGGATGAACGAGGCATGGAAATAGGGGGAGGACTCTGGATCAAGGCACTGCACAGGGCAAACTTCATCTTACACGCAGCGCTGAGCTTAATGCAGCTGAAGGTTATGCACAGAGCAGACTTGACAAGAACACACATTAGCGGTTCTTCCCAGAGGTGGAGAACAAATGCGAATGGTACCATGTCCCAGACTTGCTGGGTGATGCGCAATCAATTACCCTCGAGACAAGGTGAGTCATAACTAATAGGCTTTAATCAGCTAGAACTGTTCCCAGCGGCTTCGAAACAGAAAGTGAAGGCTGCTGGGATGGCACTGGTTCTTATACTCCGCCTCTCAGGGCGGAGCTATGTATATTAGCCAATGGTAGACTCCTAGGTCTAGCCAATGGTCATCCACCTCTAGGTACTGCAATACCTGGTATTACCACATTCACCCCCTGTTAAAAAGAACCCGGCGCGGTGATGGCCTGCGTTAATGTCGCCTTTCGCATGGTAGGACCAGGTATAGAGGTACCGTGATGTCGAAGGTAACAGAAAAGTGTTTATGGTGCAGCAATCAGTCGATCGGGTGGCCTGGTCGTCCTTCTGGAGCGTCTGAGCTTCGGCGATGATCCTGGTGGGGGCCCCGGCGGTTGCGACTCTGGGAATGTGGTGTCTTCATCCCAGGCAGCTTCGTTACCCCTGGGAGGCGCTGTTGGGGCAAAAAGTGGGCAGGGGGGAGGGACGCCTGTAGGGGGGAGGGGTGCCTGTAGGGGGCATCGGTGCTTGTTCGGCGCTGGGTAGGGGTGGCGGCAGTACTGACCCTCCGGTCAGGTGCTGCGGGGAGGGTGGGGCTGGGGGCAATGGTGCTGGTGCGCGTGGGGCTCCGGCGGGCGCCAGGTCCCGAAGGGAGACCGTGTCTTGGCGGCCGTCGGGGAACGCTACGTAGGCGTACTGGGGGTTGGCATGCTGCAGGTGGACCCTCTCGACCAACGGGTCCGACTTGTGTTTCCGAAGCAGGACGGGTCCGGGTGTCGCTAGCCAGGTTGGGAGCGAGGTCTCGGAGGAGGACTTCCTGGGGAAAACAAGGAGACGTTCATGAGGTGTCTGGTTTGTGGTAGTACAGAGCAGTGTCCGGATGGAGTGAAGGGCCACCGGGAGGACTTCTTGCCAGCGGGAGACTGGGAGATTCCTGGACCGTAGGGCCAGCAGGACGGTCTTCCAGACCGTTCCGTTCTCCCTTTCTACCTGCCCGTTTCCCCGGGGGTTGTAACTGGTCGTCCTGCTGGAGGCGATGCCTTTGCTGAGCAGGAATTGACGCAGTTCGTCGCTCATAAAGGAGGACCCCCTATCACTGTGTATGTAAGTGGGGAAACCGAGCAGTGCAAAGATACTATGGAGGGCCTTGATGACAGTGGTTGTGGTCATGTCTGGGCAGGGGATGGCGAATGGGAAACGGGAGTATTCGTCAATCACGTTCAGGAAATACGTGTTGCGATTGGTGGAGGGGAGGGGGCCTTTGAAATCCATGCTGAGGCGTTCAAAGGGGCAGGCAGCCTTTATCAGGTGCGCCCTCTCTGGTCGGTAGAAGTGCAGCTTGCACTCCGCACAGATTTGGCAGTCCCTGGTGACTGTCCTGACCTCCTCGATGGAGTAGGGCAGGTTGCGGGTCTTGATGAAATGAAAGAAACGAGTGACCCCCGGGTGGCAGAGGTCCTCGTGGAGGGCTCGGAGGCGGTCCACTTGTGCGGTGGCACAAGTGCCGCGGGACAGGGCATCAGGAGGCTCGTTCAGCTTCCCGGGACGGTACAAGATCTCGTAATTGTAGGTGGAGAGTTCTATCTTCCACCGCAAGATCATGTCATTCTTAATCTTGCCCCGCTGTGCATTATCGAACATGAAGGCAACCGACCGTTGGTCCGTGAGGAGAGTGAATCTCCTGCCGCCAGGTAATGCCTCCAGTGTCGCAGTTTCTACTATGGCCTGGGCCTCCTTTTCGACCGAGGAGTGGCGGATTTCAGAAGCGTGGAGGGTGCGGGAGAAGAAAGCCACGGGCCTGCCCGCTTGGTTGAGTGTGGCCGCCAGAGCTACGTCGGACGCATCGCTCTCGTCCTGGAAGGGGAGGGACTCGTCGATGGTGCGCATCGTGGCTTTTGCGATGTCCGCTTTGATGCGGCAGAAGACCTGGCGGGCCTCCGTCGACAGGGGGAAGGTTGTGGACTGGATCAGTGGTCGAGCCTTTTCTGCGTAATTGGGACCCATTGTGCATAATAGCTGAAGAAGCCGAGGCAGCTCTTTAGGGCCTTGGGGCAGTGAGGGAGGGGGAACTCCATGAGGGGGCGCATGCGTTCAGGGTCGGGGCCTATGACTCCACTTTGCACTACGTTGCCTAGGATGGCTAGACGGTCGGTGTTAAACACTCATTTATCCTTATTGTCGGTCAGATTAAGGATATTTGCGGTCTGGAGAAATTTTTGGAGGTTGGTGTCGTGGTCCTGCTGGTCATGGCCGCACATGGTGACGTTATCAAGATACGGGAACGTTGCGCGTAAGCCGTATCGGTCAACCATTCGGTCCATCTCACGTTGGAAGACCGAGACCCCGTTCGTGACACCGAAGGGAACCCTTAAAAAGTGATAGATCTGCTTCGAAGGCAGTGAACTGGCGGTCACCATTACGGAGGTGTCTAGTGGTAGGCAGACTTGAGATCCACCGTGGAGAAAACCTTGTATTGCGCAATCCTGTTCACCTGGTCGGCTATACGGGGGAGAGGGTATGCATCCAGCTGTGTAAACCTGTTGATGGTCTGGCTATAGTCGATGACCATCCTATGTTTCTCCCCGGTCTTTACCACCACGACTTGAGCCCTCCAGGGGCTGTTGCTCGCTTCGCTGACCCCTTCCTTCAGCAGCCTTTGGACCTCTGACCTGATAAAGGTCCGTTCCTGGGCACTGTACCGTCTGCTCCTGGTGGAGATGGGTTTGCAATCCGGGGTGAGGTTCGCAAACAGGGAAGGCGGGTCAACCTTAAGGGCCGCGAGGCCGCAGACAGTAAGGGGGGGTATAGGGCCGCCAAATTTAAAGGTCAGGCTTTGCAGATGGCACTGGAAATCCAGCCCAAGAAGGGTGGCTGCGCAGAGGTGCGGCAGAACGTACAGGCGGAATTTGCGGCATTCCCTGCCTTGGACAGTGAGGTTCGCTAGGCAGAACCCCTTTATCTCCACCGCGTGTGACCCGGAGGCCAGGGAGATCCTTTGGTTTACGGGATGGGTGACAAGAGAACAGCGCCTTACCGTGTCAGGGTGAACAAAGCTTTCCGTTCTCCCAGAGTCGATCAGGCACGACGTCACGTGGCCGTTGATGGCGATCATTGTAGTGGCTTTCGCTAGCGTCCGGGGCCGACTCTGGTCCAGGGTTACGGAGGCCAGCTGCAGTAGAGTCCTGGTCGGGCAGCATGTAGTCGGCTGTGCTGGGGGCCAGAGGCCCCATTCAAGATGGCGTCAGCCACGGGTTGCACATGGAGTCCGGGGATGCCGAAGATGGTGGCGGCGAGGGACAAAATGGCGGTGCCCACCCGTCCAGCGTGGAGGCCGGGGGCCAAAATGGCCGCAGCCAGGTGTCGCACGCGGCCTGGAGATAGGAGGGCGGCGGTGGGCCTTGGATGGACAGGACCTGAAAGAAAGGCTGCCGATAGTCGCTGGAGACCGCGGCCACGGCGCGGGCCTGGCAGACCCCGACATAGTGGCCTTACTTGCCGCACCTTTTGCAGGTGGCGGTGCGGGCCGGGCAGCGCGGGCGGTGATGATTCGCCTGCCCGCAGAAGAAGCAGCATTGGCCGGCGGCGATAGCGGGCCGTCTCGCCGCGCAGGCTTGCGGGGTTAGCGGAAAAGTCTGGGGGGCTGCCGCGACGGGGTGCCACGCAGCCCAGGGGGGCGCCGCGAGTCCGGAAGCAAAAGCCAGCGTGTTTCCAGTGTTTCTTCAGGGCTTTGCCTTCTAATTGCCAGCAGGTGACGGGCGTAGACCTGGTTCACAGGACGGATGTAATGTCCTCCTAGCAGCTCGATAGCTGCAGCATAGTTCGCCGCCTCTTCGATCAGAGGGTGGATCCCAGGGCTGACTCGCGAGCGTAGAAGGTGCATTTTCTGCCTTTCCGTGGGGGTGTCGACGGCCGTGTCGAGTTAGCCCTTAAAACACGCCAGCCAATGCTTGAAGATGTTTCAGGCGGGATAGAGGGGGATGTAAAAGGGGTGGCGGAGTTGCGCTACTGGTTAGGGAGAATATCACAGCTGTACTGCGGGAGGACACCTCAGAGGGCAGTGAGGCTATATGGGTAGAGATCAGGTATACGAAGGGTGCAGTCACAATGTTGGGGGTTTACTACAGGCCTCCCAACAGCCAGCGGGAGATAGAGGAGCAGATAGGTAGACAGATTTTGGAAAAGAGTAAAAACAACAGGGTTATTGTGATGGGAGACTTCAACTTCCCCAATATTGACTGGGACTCACTTAGTGCCAGGGGCTTAGACGGGGCGGAGTTTGTAAGGAGCATCCAGGAGGGCTTCTTAAAACAACATGTGGACAGTCCAACTAGGGAAGGGGCAGTACTGGACCTGGTATTGGGAAATGAGCCCGGCCAGGTGGTAGATGTTTCAGTAGGGGAGCATTTCGGGAACAGTGACCACAATTCAGTAAGTTTTAAAGTGCTGGTGGACAAGGATAAGAGTGGTCCTAGGATGAATGTGCTAAATTGGGGGAAGGCTAATTATAACAATATTAGGCGGGAACTGAAGAACATAGATTGGGGGCGGATGTTTGAGGGCAAATCAACATCTGACATGTGGGAGGCTTTTAAGTGTCAGTTGAAAGGAATTCAGGACCGGCATGTTCCTGTCAGCAAGAAGGATAAATACGGCAATTTTCGGGAACATTGGATAACGAGAAATATTGTAGGCCTCGTCAAAAAGAAAAAGGAGGCATTTGTCAGGGCTAAAAGGCTGGGAACAGACGAAGCCTGTGTGGAATATAAGGAAAGTAGGAAGGAACTTAAGCAAGGAGTCAGGAGGGCTAGAAGGGGTCACGAAAAGTCATTGGCAAATAGGGTTAAGGAAAATCCCAAGGCTTTTTACACGTACATAAAAAGCAAGAGGGTAGCCAGGGAAAGGGCTGGCCCACTGAAGGATAAGCAAGGGAATCTATGTGTGGAGCCAGAGGAAATGGGCGAGGTACTAAATGAATACTTTGCATCAGTATTCACCAAAGAGAAGAAATTGGTAGATGTTGAGTCTGGAGAAGGGTGTGTAGATAGCCTGGGTCACATTGAGATCCAAAAAGATGAGGTGTTGGGTGTCTTAAAAAATATTAAGGTAGATAAGTCCCCAGGGCCTGATGGGATCTACCCCAGAATACTGAAGGGGGCTGGAGAGGAAATTGCTGAGGCCTTGACAGAAATCTTTGGATCCTCACTGTCTACAGGTGATGTCCCTGAGGACTGGAGAATAGCCAATGTTGTTCCTCTGTTTAAGAAGGGTAGCAAGGATAATCCAGGGAACTACAGGCAGGTGAGCCTTACTTCAGTGGTAGGGAAATTACTGGAGAGAATTCTTCGAGACAGGATCTACTCCCATTTGGAAGCAAATGGACGTATTAGTGAGAGGCAGCATGGTTTTGTGAAGGGGAGGTCGTGTCTCACTAACTTGATAGAGTTTTTCGAGGAGGTCACTAAGATGATTGATGCAGCTAGGGCAGTGGATGTTGTCTATATGGACTTCAGTAAGGCCTTTGACAAGGTTCCTCATGGTAGACTAGTACAAAAGGTGAAGTCACACGGGATCAGGGGTGAACTGGCAAGGTGGATACAGAACTGGCTAGGTCATAGAAGGCAGAGAGTAGCAATGGAAGGATGCTTTTCTAATTGGAGGGCTGTGACCAGTGGTGTTCCACAGGGATCAGTGCTGGGACCTTTGCTGTTTGTAGTATATATAAATGATTTGGAGGAAAATGTAACTGGTCTGATTAGTAAGTTTGCAGACGACACAAAGGTTGGTGGAATTGCGGATAGCGATGAGGACTGTCTGAGGATACAGCAGGATTTAGATTGTCTGGAGACTTGGGCGGAGAGATGGCAGATGGAGTTTAATCCGGACAAATGTGAGGTAATGCATTTTGGAAGGTCTAATGCAGGTAGGGAATATACAGTGAATGGTAGGACCCTCAAGAGTATTGAAAGTCAAAGAGATCTAGGAGTACATGTCCACAGGTCACTGAAAGGGGCAACACAGGTGGAGAAGGTAGTCAAGAAGGCATACGGCATGCTTGCCTTCATTGGCCGGGGCATTGAGTATAAGAATTGGCAAGTCATGTTGCAGCTGTATAGAACCTTAGTTAGGCCACACTTGGAGTATAGTGTTCAATTCTGGTCGCCACACTACCAGAAAGATGTGGAGGCTTTAGAGAGGGTGCAGAAGAGATTTACCAGAATGTTGCCTGGTATGGAGGGCATTAGCTATGAGGAGCGGTTGAATAAACTCAGTTTGTTCTCACTGGAACGAAGGAGGTTGAGGGGCGACCTGATAGAGGTATACAAAATTATGAGGGGCATAGACAGAGTGGATAGTCAGAGGCTTTTCCCCGGGGTAGAGGAGTCAATTACTAGGGGGCATAGGTTTAAGGTGAGAGGGGCAAGGTTTAGAGTAGATGTACGAGGCAAGTTTTTTTACGCAGAGGGTAGTGGGTGCCTGGAACTCGTTACCGGAGGAGGTGGGGGAAGCAGGGACGATAGTGACATTTAAGGGGCATCTTGACAAATACATGAATAGGATGGGAATAGAGGGATACGGACCCAGGAAGTGTAGAAGATTGTAGTTTAGTCGGGCAGCATGGTCAGCACGGGCTAGGAGGGCCGAAGGGCCTGTTCCCGGGCTGTACATTTCTTTGTTCTTGTTGTTCTATAGCAGCGGAGTTGTCTGCATGGGGGCTGAGCTGAAGGCACTCCGGCTTGATGCGGATATCCATCTTTTCAACTGAAGTAATAGCTGATTAAATTGATGCGCAATCAATTACTCTCGAGACAAGGTGAGTCACAACTAATAGGCTTTAATCAGCTAGAACTGTTCCCAGCGGCTTCGATACAGAAAGTGAAGGCTGCTGGGACGGCATTGGTTCTTTGGGCGGAGCTATGTACATTAGACTCCTAGGTCTAGCCAATGGTCATCCACCTCTCAGGTACTGCAATACCTGGTATTACCACATTGGGTACTGGACTGCCTTCTTCGAGGTTACACGGGGGTTGGGGGGGGGGGGGGGGGGGAGTAGAAAAAAAGAGGGTGGAGCCGTGCCGAAAAGGGACGGTCTTCGGGTATCAGAACCGCCACAAGGAGAAGGGCAGGCGCCCTCGCCTTTACGCCCAAGTTGCCCCCTCTGGAGAATCAAGGGAAAGGGGGCCGAATTGGACAGAGAAGGGGGTGGGGGGGGGGGGGGGGGGGGGGGGAAGAGGGATCTAAAAATGGGAAGCGGACATAGCCCAGAACACAGGGGAAATAGGACGGAGGCAAGGGGAAAAACAGGCCAGGAAGGATGCCTAGAACAGCAACAGGAAGAACACACTTGGGGAAGCATAAGCATGCCCCTGGTTATATTTCAAAACCAGAGAGCCACACAGTGGTAAAACAGAGGGGTCAGGTTCCAAACCACCAGGAACCTTGAGCAAACAGAGCCCCCACACCCTCAAAACCTGTGCTCGACAGTACTTGCAAGAAAATACATCAACTCCCAGTTTCAACTATACATTTTCAATAGATCCCTTGTTACTTATACATGCTTCTTATAAGTTTAAACACTAATGTAACAACTCTGCGGTGTAAAAATGGGGGAGCGGGGAAGAAAGGGTAGGCTATGTTTCGGGGTTTTATGTTTGTACCGGTGTTTTACTTTGTCTTATTGTTTGGCACAATTGTGAATTATATAAACTGAAAAGACGAATAAAAATATTTAAAAAAATAAATAATTGGAAGATGAAGAAAACAAATGACACTTATTTTGCAAACATTTCCATAAGTAGTAACTCCTTAACAATCCATTCAGCCATGAAACCCAGGTGGGATCGAGTGGGCTTTCTTGGCTGGTTTCAATCTTAGTGGCAAACATCGAAAATAGGAGGAGTAAGTCATTCGGCCCTTCGACCCTACTCTGCCATTCAATAGTATGGTTAATCATCCATCTCAATGCCATATTCCCACTTTCTCCCCATACTGCCATTAAAATCTAAAAATTATCCATCACATCTCTTGAATACATTTGGTGATTTGGCTTCCACCGCCTCGGTGGTGATAGAGAATTCCACATGGTCACTACCCTGAGTGAATAAATGTTTCCTCATCTCAATCCTAAATGGGGGATTTAAAATGACTGCATTTGACAAAAGAACAGAAGACAAAGGTTATCTTGGTATTCCAGTGAGCAGTTTTAGCAAGACAGAGCAGACCCTATTGTGTTTTATGCTGTTGAACCAGGTCTGGATGTGAATGGCTACCCAGTAAATTTTCCGCCATGTCCCCATTTAAGTCTGTATCCCTTGAACATAGGGGAGTGGAGATGGCCACTGCACCAGGGGGGAAATGCTGTTCTAAGGTTAGCATTCTTAAATGTGTCAATAAATATCTTCCAATGAAAAATAAATAACAATCACATTCCACTGCATTGTGCACTGATTCAGGGTTGATTTTACAACAGTATTATGCAAATTTTGCCCGAGACGGGTCCCGCCCTCTCAGCCTTGAAACATGATTTCTCAAAAACAACTTGTGCCAAAGCGGAAACTCCTATCCTGACAAAAGGGGGGCGGGGGGGGGGGGGTTGAATCTTCTGTGATGTGGCAATCGCTAGGCTTGCCACTCTGCTCCTACATTCATTATCTTAAGCTGGAGCTCTAGACTTCTCGAAAGTCCATGGCTTGGTAAGAAATGTGGAGCGCAGTAGCTCCTGTAGTGCTCGAGTTTAGCGTAGGAGCATTGGGGGAAATGAAGCCATGCCTGCTTCTTACAGCACTAGCTGCCGTGTTCCAACAAGTTTAAATGGCTCAGCCACTTTGACAAGCTAGGAGAAGACTGGCAAGTGGGTGAGGGGGTTGAGATCGGTTGTACATTGTTACCCAGGGGTTAGAACCTTTTTTAATGCTAAATTGTCTGGGGTAACTAGTCGGAACTGACTTTTAAATTGGAGTTCCGGAACATTCCATTTGCAGGGGGATTGCCCAGCAGACGATGAAACTTCCCTGGCAATTCCAGTGTAGTGAGTGCACGCAGATTTCCAACGGGTCCGCAGTGCATCTTTTGGGGGTACCTCTAGGGTATGATCCTCCGGAAAATTAAGATATGGTCCAACATATCTAACATTTCGTAAAAACCAAATTAATTCATACAAATATTCAAATTCAATTTTCTGTCAGTTGAGTTGGTTTCGGAGGTCAGCATCATCTCTTTCAGCTGCTTTCTCCTGCACTGCCTAAGAAAAAAAAAAGTGGCAACAGTAAGTTATGATAAGCTGCATTTATTTATAGCTACCATCCTTGGTCCATGATAGTAATGCCATTGCAGAGCCAAATTAGCAATAAGTTTCCTGCCTGATCCCAAACTTGCTCATTCCATCCGAGTATTATTAACTATACAGGATAGATAGCCTTATCGCTAAAATTGTCAACCACTGAACACAGCAATTTGCATTTTGCTGGTGAATTTCAAGCATTAGGGTGACCAGATCCATGTTACTCCCGGGTGCACTTTCAACACATTTGTTGCTATTTATCCGGTCCTATTCAAATCACAAGCCTTGCATTCTTTATATTAGTTTCCCCCACACAATCTAGAAAATGGATTGTGTCGCTCCCATTTTTTATAAGCGTAAAAATATGCACGGAAGACCTCTATGTCCTAGGTGATGCATGGCATTCATTATGTGTGCTCGAACATTGTTAAGGTTCCTCTGCAGGTACTCGAGCACATACTGGAAATGGATGTTAAACTTTAACATATGCAAAGTCAGGGGGTGGGATTCTCCGGTCCGCCAGCCGCGTTTTCCAGCACGGCGCGTTCCTGCCAGCAGCGGGGCTCTGTTGCCGCAGCCAGCCAATGGGGTTTCCCATTGTGGCCATCCCACGCCATCGGGAAACTGCGGGCATGGGTGCGCTGCTGGCAGACCGGGGGACCTGTACCAGAGAATTCCACTGAGGGTCTTTTGGAAAATTTCACTCCAGGTTAGCAGCCAAATCCAACTGTTTTTGAAGGGACCACTGGATGCTGTCAACTGAAGCGTTATCTAAGGTTTTCATTTGCCTTATTGCAAGCCCCAAGGAGTAAGATTGTACCTCCCCTGTAAGACAGCATCGCAAGACCTCAGTAGAGTCCAATCCAGTTGAATTCTCTTCCCCAACATGCCAGTGATAAAGATGCACAGTGGGTCTTCTGGTGGTGGCCACGGTGTAAGTGGTCACACACAGGGCATATCCTGCTGGAAGCCACAGAAAGGAGCTCTTTTTACCCGATACTTGGTGGAATTTTAATGAAAAGGCGTAGGTGAAGGTTGGAAGAGCAGTTGCCCCCGGAAGTGGTATGTCTGCTGGTTATCAAACCCGGCAGAACACAGTGAGAGGCCAGGCCAAAGAGTTGGAGGCGGCTGATTTGTTATATTGTAGGTGTAACGTAAGCGGCTTCCTTGTAGTGCACTTGACAAAGGAAGGTTCAGACGTGGAGATAACTTCAACACGTTTATTAAACTATTTACACTTCTATTACTTGTGTTCGACACTACTGCTAATCCTACTATAGCTACCCAGACTGACTAACCAGCTGCTGCAATCCACGTGGTGGGTGTAATATTGAATCAACCCTGTGTCTCTACTCACTGACTGGAAAGAGGCAGATCATGTGTGTGGTGTCCTTTATATATGGGTTGGTGTAATGCCCCCCCTGTGGTCGTGTCACCTCCTTGTGTATCGTGAATGTCTATTGGTCCTGTCCTATCTAACTGATCTATTGGTTGAGTGTGTGTCTGTGATGTCTTTGGTGCTCCCTCTAGTGTCTAGCTAGCCTACATGCATTTACATTGATGCATATCACCACATCCCCCCTTTTTTATATGTTACATATTTTCTGTACACTAAGAAAATTGAACAAAAAACAGGTAGATACGTTAAGGTATATACAAGTCATGGGAACAGTGATTAAACAATAAGCCCAAAACATTCGTGTGAGTCCAAAAACCATCAATCATCATGGTCAAATGTCTCTCTTGGTTATGAATGCCATCAACGTCCCTGTGCCACAGGAACCAAGAAGTGGTCAAATCACTTCGCTGTCTGATTTGGAGTCCCTTTCTTTTTCCGATGTTTGTGATGATGCTGTCGGATGGCATCTTGTGGCTGATAAGGTGTTGACATTGAAGAGGTACCATCAACAGTATCATTTGAGGTCATGGATGTGCCATATGTTGAAGTTGGATAAGACTGTACATACTGGTTCTGGCCACATGCTGTGTAGGAAGGGTGATCCTGCTGAGAACCATTGTAGCTTGTCGAATTGGAACCGGAATTGCTGCTCGCATAAATACCTAGTGATGGTGTGAAACTGGAACCTTGCATCTGATAGGAATATGCCGGCTGTCCAGGCTGGGGTGCAGCAAATCCTGGGCTGTAACTAAGGCATCCAATCTGTAGTGCAGATTGTGCTTGCGGTAGTCCTCCTTCGGTCCAGATTCCATTAGTGGGCAATCTGTAGTGCTGGCCTGTTTGAGAATATGCTGCATAGCCTGCTTGCTGCTGCATGCCCGAATACTGGCTTTGTCCAGCATGAGCTGTCATTGGCTGCACTGCTGGTGTGGAAAAAATGTGTGGGCATAGCTGTGGTGAATATTGGTGTATTCCTTTTGGACTGTAGCCGCTGCTTGTTATTACTGACCCAGTGTAATTGTTAAGTGATCCATCTCCTGTCGTTGGGGCATCTGCTGTCACCCTGAGCGTGCCATCACTGAGGTTGCGGCACTCCCTGTCTGGAGTAAAGTCCAGCTTACATGAATCAGAGTCGGCGTTTGGTTGCTCCCCATCTGGAGTCTGGTCTGTTTTAACTGAGTCAGTGTTGGTTTGTTGATGCTCCCTGTCTGGAGTCTCAGCAGGTTCACTGGAGTCAGCTGAGATTTCTTGAAGCTGCATGTCTGGAGTCGGAACATGCAGGAATGCATCGACTTGTGAAGAGGTTCGAGTGAATGAGGGTGGAAGTATCGTGGTGTCACCGGAGTCACCAGTGGTCTCACAGTGATCGTTGAGTGCCTCTGTACACACTAGCTGAGGTCTGTCACTTTGCACATCTTGCATGGGAAGTGGAATGCTGTCGTCACTCGTCTCACATGCTGTGGGTAGATCCTCAGTAGCTGCTTGTTGTTCACTTGGGTTGGGTAAATTGTCAGTCTTCATCTGGTAGTGCAAACAATGTGGGTGGACTGTCATTGCCACTTTGTTCTTCACCGTAGCATGATAGACCGTCATGGTCGTCCTGCTGTGCACTGGAGCGTGGTAGACTGTCATAGTCTTCTTGCTGTTTACTTGAGCATGGCAGACTTGCATCGTCTGCCGCTAGTTGGTCAGAGGAGGTTGCTAGACCCTCATGGGCTTGTTCCTGCAAGGACTGCGCGTCGGAGTCTTGTGTTGCTTCTATCGTGGAGGCTGTCCACGAGCTTGCTGCGGAGGCTTGTGACACTGGAGTCACGTCTTGTGTGTGAAAGGACTGCGCTCTGGAGTCTTGCGTTTCTTCTATCGTAGAGTCGGGAACCCTGAGCGGTGCGTGGACCACGCTCTGTGTGGCAGCAGGCCGCTCTCTGTGGGCTTGCACCGCTCTCTGTCTCGTGGTTTCAGGCTGCAGCATCATCCTGCACTCACGTGTCGGGATGTCATATCTGCTGGGCTGAGGATCCTCAAATCCGAAGAACAAATCCGCGTCTGCGTCGGATTCAATACAGGGGTCGCCAATGTGCAACATGTCTCATTGCGGTTCGGATTTGGTACTGGGATAGCCTCCCAAGGTGAAAGGTTCGTCCGAGTCGTAGTCTTCTAGGCCATATCATCACTGTTTGCATCAGAGCTGGCATTGGGCTCGTGAGGTCCAGAGAAAATGTAAAGGTCGGTATCGAAGTATTCAAGGTCGGAATCATCGGTTTGGGCGTAGGTAACTGCTTGTTGCAGGGTTCTTCGGAGGTTAATTTCATTCCCTGGTTCAATGTGAGGCATTGTGCTGTCATTCCAAGTGAAGGAAGGTTGTTTTACAGCTTTAAAAGATTTTTTCTTTGGTTTGGGATGTTTTCCCTTTAAATGGGCGTGGTCCGGGGCCTCTGGCATCATGACGCGCATGGCGTAGCGCGTAGGAAGCGATTGCGCATGCACAGATCGCTGTTACTTTACCGATGGCCGTTTCCGTGATTGCGCATGCGCGGCGTCTCGCTCATGCGCAAACAGATCTTCCCGTTCTGTGCGCTTCTCGCGCAACTGCGCAAGTGCAGTCCCTGTAGAAAGATGGCCACCGTCCAAAATTGTTCTCTGCTCCGGGATTTCGGCCTCGAGGTGAGTACTGGCGCTTCTCTTACCTTTTCTTGCTGGTTGGAGTGTGTTTTCCTCACAGTATTTGCCGAATTTGTCCAGGACTGCATGGAAGTCGCTCCTGTTTTGCCCCTTGGAGATCTTGAATTTTTAAAAAGATTTATTCTGCTCTGGCACCGGCGATGGTGAGGAGAAGCTCTGTTTTTTCAGGATCGGCCACTTCTTCTAGTTCGGCTGCCACCAGGAAGATTTCAAACTTTTTGCCGGAATACCCGCCAGTTTTCCGGAGATCGCCGTGGCACTGGAGCTGCTGCGGAACCTGGACCTCGAACATCTTGCCTGGGTATCATTGCTGGTTGCCACTGTACGCTGAGGTATTGCTATGTGGATTGAAACAGTTCACTTCTGGTACCCTGATTTGTTATGTTGTAGGTTTAACATAAGCGGCTTCCTTGTGGTGCACTTGACAAAGGAAGGTTCAGACATGGAGATAACTTCAACACGTTTATTAAACTATTTACGCTTCTATTACTCGGGTTCGACACTACTGCTAATCCTACTATAGCTACCCAGACTGACTAACCGGTTGCTGCAATCCACGTGGTGGGTGTAATATTGAATCAACCCGGTGTCTCTGCTCACTGACTGTCGCCACTGGAAAGAGGCAGATATGTGTGTGGTGTCCTTTACATATGGGTTGGTGTAATGCCCCCCTGTGGTCGTGTCACCTCCTTGTGTATCGTGAATGTCTATTGGTCCTGTCCTATCTAACTGATCTATTGGTTGAGTGTGTGTGTGTGTGTGATGTCTTTGGTGCTCCCTCTAGTGTCTAGCTAGCCTACATGCATTTACATTGATGCACATCACCACAGAGGCCTGTACTGCAGCAGAAACCAGTGTAAGCAAAGCGGCGGGGGAAGGGTTGATGTAAGCTGGAAGGCACCACATGGAGCAGTTTATGTTTTTTATTAAGGAGGAATTCGTCAGCAGAGGAAGGAAATGCAGGAGGATCGCTCAAAAGGCCATCGAAGGAACTGTGGCACATCTGAAGAGTTTGTTGGAAAGGGTGGAGAAGTGTTTGGAGGTGCAGATCTGGAAGATCGAAGGAGTGATCTCAGGCCACAACGATCGTGTGGTGGCTCTGGAGGTGGAGGTGGGGCTCCTAGGAGACCTCGGTAAAATGTTGAGGGCAAAGGTGGAGGAGCACGAGAATGCCTCGAGAAGGCAGAACTTGCGTTTGTGGGCCTGCCTGAAGGAATGGAAGATGCGAGTGCCACGAGGTAAGTCTCAAAGATGCTGGCAGGGCTGGTGGCGGAAAGGGTGCTGGATAAGGCGCCTGAAGTGGACCGAGCGCATAGGTTCCCGCAGAAGCCTAGAGCTGATGAGCTGCCACAGGCGGTGATCGTGAGACTGCACAAATTTGTGGAGAAAGAGAAGAATTTTTGCCGTGGGCCAGGGAATATGATCCGAATTTATTAGGATATCGGAGCAGAGTCGACAAAGCAGCAGGTAGGCTTCAACAAGGCCAAGGCGGTGCTGTACCGGCGGCATATCAGGTTCGGGGTGCTCTACCCAGCGGAATTATGGGTAACGTTCATATTTCGAGACCCCAGAAACAGCCAAAGACTTCATTAAGGAGTATAAACTGGGGGAGAACTGAGTGGACAATGCTTGGGAACCGGGGTGCTGGCACTTTGAAATGGTTGGCAGCATGTTTGAAGTGGGGGATTGTCTTTTTTTGCGGGGGGGAGGGGGGGTTGCTGCTTACGGTTGGGGTTATATGTGAGGATGGATGTTTCCATCCCCCCTCCTGTTTTATGGGACTGTTTGTGTTTAACATTTGTTTGTTTGCTTTTGGAGAAGGCTGCCTGGAGTTCAGAAGTCTTTGTTTGGGTGGGGGAGGGTAAGGCCAGCAGGGAGCCTTCCTCCTTGACCCGAGGAGTGGTGGGGGGGAAAAAAGGACTGGTCATTGGGAGATGCCTTTGAGCGGGGGCTGCCGCGCTAGAAAGTGAATGGAAGTGAAGTGGCTGGGGCAGCGGGGGGGGGGGGGGGGGGGCGGCCAAAGCAGGCGTTTAGTGGGGAAGATGACGGATAGTAGAGGGGATTGGAGGCGTGAGCCTCTGGTACGACTGGTAACATGGAACGTCCGAAGACTGAATGGGCCAGTTAAAAGGTGGCGCGTGTTCACGCACCTCAGGAGATTGAAAGTGGGGTGGTCCTTCTGCAGGCGATGCACCTCCGTGTGAAGGACCAGGTTAGGTTAAGGAAGGGGTAGGTCAGGCATATTTTCCACTTGGGGTTTGATTCACAATCGAGGGGAGTGGCGATTTTAATGAGCAAAAAAATGGGATTTGAGAGTGCCAAGGAGGTGAGAAATCCGGGTGGGAGATATGAGTGGGGTATTGGAAGAGGCACTAGTGGTGTTGGTAACTGTGTATGCCCCAAATTGGGATGATGTGGGTTTTATGAGGGGGTTGCTGGCAGCAATCCCGGATTTGGCCTTGCACCAATTGATCACGGGAGGAAATTCTAACTGTGTCCTAGAGCAGAGGGTGGAAAGGTTGAGCCCCAGACCGATGGGTAGGGTATGAATGGCAAGGGAGCTGGGGGGTGTTTATGGCGAGGATGGGTATGGTGGATTCATGGCGCTTTCAGAACCCAGGGTGAAGGGAGTATTCCTTTTCACACGTCTATAGAGAGTATTCAAGGATTGATTACTTTGTAATGAGTAGTGAGATTTTGGTTGGGGTGGAGGGGGCAGAGTATGCGGGGATAGTTATCTCGGACCATGCACCCCACTGGCTGGATATTCGGTTTAGATTGGGTGGAGAGCAGAGGCCAGGGTGGAGGTTTGATGAGGGGTTATTGGTGGAAGGAGGTTTTTGTGATAAGGTGCGGGTGGCGATTAAGGAACATGTGAAGTTGAATCAGAGTGGGGGGGTGTCGGTGGCCATTTTATGGGGAAGCGCTGAAGGCAGTGGTTCAGGCGGGAAAATTATTTTGTTTAAGGCCCGTAGAGATAGGGAGAGGAGGCAGGAACATTACTGTCTAGTGAGCAAGACAGTGGAGGTGGACAGGGAATATTCGAGGATGCCGACCACGGAGGGATTGGTGAGGAGGAAAACGTTGTAGGACCTATTTGACAGGCTGGCAACGGGAATGGCGGTAGGGCAACTGCATAGGGCAAGAGGGGTGCAATATGAGTACGGGGAGATGAGCTGCATGCTGGCGCACCAGCTGCGGAGACAGGCCGCGTCCAGGGATTGGGGATGTGGTGTCGGAGCCAGGGAAGATAAATGAGTTTAGAGTATTACCAGGGACTTTATGAGGGGGACCCGGGGGAGGAAAGGGGGACATGGGCAGTTTCTGGATGAGTTGGAATTTCCCCAGGTGGAGGAAGCAAAGAGGCAGGCATTGGAGGAGCCCCTGGGGCCTAGGGAGGTGCTGGATAGTATCAGGGGTATGAAGTCGGGGAAGGCCCCTGGGCCGGATGGGTACCGGGCGGAATTTTATAAGGAATTTGCGGCGGACAAGGCACCACATCTGTTGGGGGCGTTTAATGAAGCACTGGAGAAGGTAGAGTTGCAGGAGACGATGAAGCAGGCAGTAATCACACTAATCACGGAAAAGGGGAAGGACCCGGTGGAACGTGGGTCGTATAGACCCATATCACTATTGAACACGGATGCGAAAGTATTGGCTAAGTTGCTGGTAGGGATGATGGAGGATTGTGTCCCGGGGGTGGTTGCAGAAGATCAAACAGGCTTCGTGAAGGTAGGCAGCTCGCAAGTAATACAAGACGACTGGTGAAAGTGATGATGAATCCCATCGGGGGCTCTGGTACCAGAGGTGGTGCCGTCCAAGGACGCGAAGAAGGCATTTGATTGGGTGGATTGGCGATACCGGTTTGAGGTTTTGGGAAGGTTTGGGTTTGGGCCAAGATTTGTGGCATAGGTGCAGTTGCTCTATGTGGCACCAAGGCGAGGACGAATGATATGAGCTCACAAAGCTTTGACTTACACATGGGCACGAGGCAGGGGAGCATGCTGTCGCCGCTGCTGTTTGCGCTGGCCTTAAGAACCATTAGCGATGGCTCTTCGGAGGTCGGTGGAGTGGCGGTGAATTATGAGGGGACAGAGGGAGCATCGGGTGTCGCTCTATGCCGATGACCTCTTGCTGTATGTTTCAGATCCGCTGGAGAGTATGGGAAGGATTATGGGCCTGCTGGGGAGATTGGAGGGTTCTCAGGGTATAAACTGAATGTAGGGAAAAGCGAGGTTTTCCTGGTGAATGAGCTGCGACAGCGGGCTAATTTAGTGGGGGGGGGATGCCATTTACGGTAGCGAGGGATCGGTTCAGGTATTTGGGGATTCAGGTAGCGAGGGAATGGACAGGGCTCCTTAAGTGGAACTTAATGAAGCTGGTGGAGGCGGCCAGGGAGGATCTTAAGAGGTGGGATTCATTGCACTTAACGTTGGCGGGGAGGGTCCAAGTGGGGAAAATGAATATTCTGCCGAGGTTCTTATTTATGTTTCAGGCTCTCCTCAATCTTTATACCAAAGGCCTTTTTTTCGGAAAGAGGACACAACCACTTTGGACTTTGCATGGGCTGGGAAGGTGCCGAGGGTGGGGGGACCCTACTACAGAGGCAGGGGAGGGGGGGTTTGGCATTGCCAAATTTGCTTCATTATTATTGGGCAGCGAATGTGGACATGGTGCGGCGGTGGTGGGAAGGAGAAGGGGTAGAGTGGGTTAGGATGGAGGAGGAATCTTGTAAGGGGTCTAGTTTGAGGGTTATGGTGACAGCAGCATTGCCAATGGCTCCGGGTAGTTATTCAGGGAGCCCGGTGGCGCAGTCCACGGGGAAGGTATGGAATCAGTTGAGGAGGCATTTTAGGATGGAAGGGATGTCGGTGTTAACGCCGCTGTGCGAGAATCATGGTTTGACCCGGAGGGGATGGATAGTGTGTATAGGCAGTCAAGGGAAGTGTAACTGGTCAAGGTGAGGGATCAGTATTTGGTGCAATGGTTTGCCAGTCTGGAGGAGCTAAGGAAGAGGGTACAGTGGGGGGTGAGTTCAGGTACTTTGGACAAAAGATCTGGAGGGAGGTTCCCTCGGTTGCCGGGATACACCCTGCTGGAGCGATTGCTGCTTCCAGATGTGGAAGGGGAGGGAAAAATCGGGGATACACAAGTGGGTGGGGGAGCAGGGAGGCAGTGGTGAAGACCAAGGAGAAATGGGAAGCGGAGTTGGGAGGGGAGAACAATTGGAGAGTATGGAGTGAGGCACTGTGTAGGGTAAACGGGACCTCCGCTTGTGCAAGGGCGAGCCTGGGGTGGTGCACATGACTCAGGTGAGAATGAGTGCGTTCTTTCAGGGGATAGCAGATGAGTGTGAGAGGTGTGGATGGGGGCCAGCGAATCATGGGCACATGTTTTGGGGTTGCGAAAAATTGGAAAAATCTGGGCGGGAGTGTTCACGGTCTGAGCCAGGATAGTGGAGGAGGAGGTGGATTCCGACACTTTGGTGGCGATATTTGGGGTTTCAGAGAAGCCAGAACTCATGGAGGAGAAGAGGAAGGCCGATGTCTTAGCCTTCACCTCTGATTGCACGGTGACAGATTTTAATGAAGTGGCGGTCGGCATCGCCACCGGGGATAGCGGCTTGGTTGGGTGACCTGTACGACTTCCTGCATTGGAGAAGATAAAATATGAGTTAAGGCGCTCTGCAGGGGGGGGTTTGAGAAAAGGTGGGGGATGTTTGAGGATCTGTTCGTCGCAGGGGGTGAGAAAGGGAAAAAATCTGCACGGACTGTATAGTTGATTGCTGGGAAGTATGTTTCCCAGGGTGTTTATTTGCTGTAACCTGTTTTAATACAGGTTTGTAATAAAATACATTTTTTTAAAAAAGATGCACTGTGGTCCTGCTGCCTGTCTCGTTACACATGTGCAAAGTACTAGATCACACTCCAGTTTGAACACAATCCAATTTCTAGGCCGCTACATCTCTCAATGTTAAAATTCATCTCAGGCAGCACAGTGGCTAGCAATGCTGGTCACGGGGCTGAGGACCCGGCTTCGATCCCAGCCCCGGGTTTCTCTCAGTGTTTGCGTGGTCTCACCCCCCACAAAGATATGCAGGGTAGGTGGATTGGTCGCGCTAAAAGTGCTTCAGAATTGGAAAAAACAATTGGGTAAAATTTGATCGCTCATTTGTCTCATTCCTTGGTTAATGACTCTCAATGTACAGCAACCTGCTGGTTCTGGCGGCTGGCGAGTAATCCAGTGGTCGTGAGGCTAAATGAAAGACACGGAATTCAATAATTCCACGTTTGTATAATTGGTCACCAATGTCTGTTCAAAACAATTTGTTATGTTTCACTCATTTGCTGTTGAGTTTCAACATGGTAAATAGAGGAGAATTCTCCCTTGGCAACATCACAATGAATCAAATGAACTAAAAATCATGCCCTTGGTGATGACGCTCTTTTGCCTGGAAGACAGCCCAGGAATTCTGATGCTGCATCCCACAATTTATTTTGTCTGAAACTGTATGTTCGGAACTCAGTTCCTGCAACTAAAAGTTCCTACTAGGCGAGAAAGAGAGAGCGAGAGAGAGAGAGCGAGAGAGCAAGAGAGAGAAAGAGAGAGAGAAAGAGAGAGCGTGGACAAAAAGCGACAAAAAAAGAAAGAGATTTTATCAAATCTGCATTTATTCCAGTCTGAATACTTCTCCTGCACTACTATTGGCCAAGTGCCCAGAATTAAACGCCTTAAAATTGATCATTTAGGAAGATACAGTCTTCCAAAAATAAAGAAAATGTCAAGGTTCAAAATTACATTTGTTAAGTCCCACTCACCTTTAAGTTGATAAAAAGCACAACAAATCACAACGAGAACTACAATCACAATTGATATGCCAATACCTAAAGAAAAATGATGAGAGATATTCAAATTAATGAATTGGTCTTGTGCCAGGATTCCTCCATCAACATATTTTCTTCCTTCTACACTCACAAGCACATACAAATAGATGCACAATAAACATATGGCAGTCGAATGGCACAAAGAAAGGCCCTACAAACAGCAACGAGATAAATGACCGGATAAAGTGTTTTGGGGATGGTGATGGAGGCATGTTAGCCAGGCACTGGAGAATTCCCTTGTCCTTATTCAAATTGTGCCAATGAATCTTTTATGCACAGTTGCAAGAACAACTGGAGCCTTGGTTTAACATCTCATCTGAGGGGTGCCTCTGATAACGCATCAATCAATTCTCAGTATTGCAAGTGTCAGCTTGGATTGCGTTTCCGGGTTTTTAAAATCCGAAACCCACAACCCCCCATTCGCTGATATTCTGGTCAGAGCGTTATTTGAAATGCCTTGAGCAGTTTGTAATGAATCAAAACTGTGCCTAAATTAGTGTAATTTGGCATGAGACTCGCAACCCTGCTCCAAAATACTCAGCAGGCCTATCGCGCCATTATTAGTAAGGGTCATTTCTGACGTTAGAATTGAGCGTATGGTTGAATCGTTTCAATCCAACTATTTCACACTTCACTAGGAGATGGAGGCTGATTCTGAATGCCACTAAATTCCCTCACATTTAGCTGCATGTACTCAGCTCCACACAACCAACTTTCCATCTCTTCATTTGCCATATACCTGCCCATTTCACCACTCTTGACGAGGATTGTAACAGCATTCAGAAGGACAGAGCCAATGTTTGCTACTTTTCCCTTCTTCCCAGGGCACTATTGATTTAAGAATTTGTGCCTCCATCCAATTTAGGCTCTTATTTTCCAGGTGTTCTCCTTGTTATAACCTGCCTACTGACGATTGGCTGGGGACTAATGACTATCCCACAATCCTATGGGAGTATGAACTTCCCCAATGAGGGGGGCGGAGAAACTCCTACTATAAATAAGCTGGCCAGTCCAGGAACCAGGAGGAAGGAGAAGGTAGCAAGGGAAGTTACTGCTACTGCTATGTATATATTGTTATAGTAAATAAATGTTATTATTTTGTATCCTTACAACTCGTGCTGGATTCTTCAGGGCCCTTACAAAACTGGCGACGAAGGTAAAAGTGAATAGCTGTCTACACTGCTGAAGCCACCTCCCTGGATTTTTGTTGGATACAGGTTGGAAGTTGTTTTCTATTATACCATGCCTCTGTACGGACGTTTGGATGTTTTTGATGCTGCGCTGGAAAGCTGGAACCAGTACACACAACGGATGCAGTACTATTTCCGGGCAAACAATATCACTGAAAACGAGCGCCAGGTGGTCATATTGCTCACCGCCTGCGGGCCGCATACGTTTGGGGTGATTAGGAGCCTTACGTACCCAGCTGCGCCGGACACCAAAACGTTTGACGAACTTGTGAATATAGTGGGGCAACACTTTAACCCAACCCCGTCCACGATAGTCCAGCGTTACTGGTTTAATACTGCTGAAAGGACCCCTGGAGAATCCCTTGCTGATTTTTTTATCTAGGCTACGCGGGATTGCGGAATACTGTGACTATGGTGAGACCTTGTCAGAAATGTTACGCGACCGTTTGGTTTGCGGTATTAACAATGCGGCCACCCAGAGAAAGTTGTTAGCGGAGCCAACATTGACTTTTCAACAGGCAATACAAATAGTCTTGTCCCGAGAGAGCGCAGAGCGAGGAGTACAGGAGCTACAGGGAATGGAAGTGCATGCCTTGGGGCGCAACCCTTTCCGCCCAAAAACGTCCCCCCGCACTCCTGCGGTACCTTGGGCGAGGCAACGACTAGACCGACGCCAGTGGCCATCGGACATTCCTCCCCGAAGGGAGCCTTCTCCAGAGCCAATGGATGAGGAGCCATGTCCGTGTCAGACTTGCAGGTGCCGACCCCGTCGCGGACGGCGGTCCTGGGGACGCCAGAGGCGCCGTTGTTCCGACCGAAACTGGGACCAGCCCAGGGGCCGTAACTGGGACCAGCCCAGAGGCCATACCTTCCATGTGGATGAACCTGCGGCGACCACACCTGAGGACGTGGAGACGGAGGACGACTGCCTGCAGCTGCATTGTGTGGCAGCTCCCCGTGTGGCCCCCATTAAGGTGACAGTACGGGTCAATTGCCACCCACTGGAGATGGAGTTGGATACTGGCGCAGCGGTCTCCGTGATCGCCCAGAGGACATTTGACCGCATCAAGCAGGGTATACAGACCCTTACATTAACTGACTCACAGGCCAGGTTGGCCACCTACACGGGGGAACCACTGGACATTGCAGGAACTACAATGACCCCTGTTGTCTATGGACGCCAGGAGGGGCGTTTCCCACTTATCGTAGTGCGTGGCCATGGGCCCAGCCTGTTGGGTCAGGACTGGTTGCGCCATTTGCGGTTGCAATGGCAGCACATCCTCCAAACAGTTTCTGGAGGGTTGACTAAGGTGCTAGGACGATACCCAGAGTATTCCAGCCTGGTTTGGGGAAAATAAAAGGGGCCGTAGCCCGTATCCAAGTTGAACCAGGAGCCACGCCGCGCTATTTCCGGGCGCGCCCAGTGCCTTACGCCTTGCTCGAGAAGGTAGAAGGGGAGCTCACACGTTTGGAGAGTTTGGGTATTATCAGGCCCGTCCGTTTTGCTGACTGGGCAGCACCAATTGTACCAGTAATGAAGCCAGATGCCACAGTTCGCTTGTGTGGCGACTATAAACTTACAGTGAATAAAGTTTCCCGACTCGACCGATCCCCAATGCCTCGCATAGAGGATCTCTACGCGAAACTTGCAGGCGGACTCTCATTCACAAAATTAGATATGAGTCACGCCTACCTGCAGTTGGAGCTGGACCCTGCCTCCCAACCATATGTAACAATTAACACACACCGGGGCCTGTATGAATATACACTGTTGCCCTTTGGAGTATCCTCTGCCTGCGCAATTTTTCAATGTGTTATGGAGGGCATTTTGAGAGGTTTACCACGTGTGGCTGTCTACCTAGATGACGTGTTGATTACAGGGACATCGGAGCAAGAGCTTTTGGAAAATCTGGAGGCTGTCCTTAAACGCCTTTCGGAGGCTGCAGTCCGTTTACGTCACACAAAGTGCGTATTTCAGGCAAAAGAAGTAGGTTATCGGGTGGACCGCGAGGGTCTGCACCCCGTCGCAGAGAAGGTGCGTGCAATTCAACATGCCCCCACCCCGACTGACACTTCGCATCTTCGTTCTTTTCTTGGTCTCGTAAACTATTACAGGAAGTTCCTCCCCAATCTGGCAACTACGCTGACCCCCTTACACCTGCTGCTAAAGAAAAATCACACCTGGGTTTGGGGTCAGCCGCAAGAAACCGCTTTCCGGCGGGTAAAGCAACAATTGTCGTCGTCTGGGTTACTAACCCACTATGATCCGGGAAAGCCTTTGCTCGTCACATGTGATGCATCCCTGTATGGTATTGGGGCTGTCCTGTCCCACAAGATGGAGAACGGGGCCGAGCAACCGATAGCTTTCGCCTCCTGCACATTGACTGCAGCGGAGAAAAAGTACGCGCATATCGAGAAGAAGGACCTGGCAGTGGTTTTCGCGGTGAAACACTTCCACCAGTATGTGTACGGCCGCCATTTCACTATCGTGACTGATCATAAGCCCCTGCTGGGACTCTTCAGAGAGGATAAGCCAATACCGCCCATTGCTTCTGCACGGATCCAGCGCTGGGCTTTGTTGCTTGCTGCATATGAGTATTCTCTGGAGCACAAACCAGGTACGCAGATAGCAAATGCCGACGCACTGAGCCGATTGCCTTTATCAACCGGCCCCATGTCGACCCCCACGACCGGTGAGGTGGTCGCAACCCTAAATTTTATGGACACCTTGCCTGTCGCTGCATCACAGATCCGTGAGTGGACCCAGACGGAGCCAGTCCTGTCAAAGGTTCGGCACATAGTCCTGTATGGTGGGCAGCATAGACAGCTCCCAGGTGAGTTGCGGGCATTTTCCTCCAAGCTGTCAGAATTCAGCGTGGAAGACGGCATCCTCTTGTGGGGGACGCGTGTGATTATCCCGGAAAAAGGCCAGGAGCTGATATTATCAGACTTGCACAATGGGCATCCGGGCGTGACCAAGATGAAAATGTTGGCCCGGAGTTAGGTCTGGTGGCCAGGCCTCGACACCGACATTGAGAAGGTGGCCCAAAACTGCTCCATTTGCCAGGAGCATCAGAAGCTTCCGCCGGCCGCGCCCCTACATCACTGGGAATGGCCAGGGCGGCCTTGGGCACGCTTACATGCAGATTTCGCAGGCCCTTTTCAGGGATCCATGTTCCTTCTACTAATTGACGCCCAGTCCAAATGGCTGGATGTGCATAAGATGCAGGGGACAACGTCCTGTGCAACAATTGAAAAAATGCGTTTATCATTTAGCACGCATGGCCTCCCCGAGGTGCTGGTCACGGATAATGGCACTCCATTCACGAGTGAGGAGTTTGCTAGGTTTACAAAGACGAACGGCATCCGCCATATCCGCACTGCCCCTTACCACCCGGCTTCAAATGGGTTGGCAGAGCGTGCAGTGCAAACATTCAAAAGAGGCCTAAAGAAGCAGTCTTCCGGGTCAATGGACACGAGACTGGCTCGGTTTTTGTTTACGTACAGGACCACCCCCCATACAGTGACGGGGTAGCTCCCGCAGAACTCCTAATGGGCCGGAGACTTCGCACCCGCCTTAGTATGGTCTTCCCGGACATTGGCGCAAAGGTACGCCGCACACAAGAACGGCAGGGACCGGGATTGTCTTGGCATCGTCCGATTTGGCAGTTTGCGCCCGGTGACCCAGTATTTGTGCGGAATTTTGCTGGTGGTGCCCAATGGGTTCCTGGTGTAATCTTTCGCCAAACGGGCCCTATATCGTACCAAGTGCAAGCCCAGGGTCGTCTCCAGCGAAAACATGTAGACCACGTCCGGTCCAGAAGATCATCCCCGCAAAAGATTCCCCGCCCCCGGAGCTCAGTTCAACAGCGGCAAAGACCAGAAACAAGGGAAGGTAGTCCTCAATCTTCCACTGGTGCCTCACTCGAAGCCTGCGCAGGTCGTGACGGGACCGAATGGGGATAGAGACGCTGACATGACGGAGGCAGCAGACTCTGACTCCGAGATGGAGACACAGGATGAATCAGAGGGGGAATCCTCGGGTCCACAGGCCGTGGATGTACAACCGCGCCGTTCATCACGGAAGCGCCGGTCTCCGTCTCGTTATACGTCGCCTGATCCAGCGCCGCGTGCAAATGGCGTCCGGCCTGCGGCCAAACTAGTTTGACGCCTTCCTTCGCCAGGGCCTACAGTGGATTCCTTGGACTTTGGGGGGGGAGGGATGTTATAACCTGCCTACTGATGATTGGCTGGGGACTAATTACTATCCCACAATCCTATGGGAGTATGAACTTCCCCAATGAGGGGGGCGGAGAAACTCCTACTATAAATAAGCTGGCCAGTCCAGGAACCAGGAGGAAGGAGAAGGTAGCAAGGGAAGTTACTGCTACTGTTATGTATATATTGTTATAGTAAATAAACGTTATTATTTTGTATCCTTAAAACTCGTGCTGGATTCTTCGGGGCCCTTACAAAACTCCTCAATCCCAACAAAATGCACCACCCTCTTATTTGTCCAAAATAAAATTTAATTAACATTCCCAAACCCATTACATATGTCAATGTTTTTTTTTTTTTTGCTGCAGTCTTCCTCAATATGAACCGTATTCCCCAATTTGGCAATCCTAGAATGTGAAAGAGCACTACTCGCAGCTGAAGAAAGGTTCAATTTATACATATTTTGCGAGAGGAGGAGGGGAAGTGAGGAGATTACTTAACTAGACCTGAAGCAAAGGATATTTCGTACTTTTCTCTTACTGCCCGCTCCCCCAGTTGCGTTGTGCCCTGGCAATAGAGCCACTCGCAATGCCATTTGAGCGTCAAGGGGTTGGAAAGGGATTTTTAAAAAATGTACAACACATGGTAGCCATTTGTACATAGCAAAGTTCCACACACAACAATGCGGTAATGAACAGATAATCTGTTTCGTTAGCTGTTGGTTTACAACTTAACAACTAGACCTGAAGTAGGCGACGGAGGGACTTAGAAAGTGATCTTTTGAACTGAGGAAGGATGTCACTAATGCCCAGAGGGAATAAAATAAAGGGTGGTCAAAATTAAAACCAACAGGTGGTCAAAGCCGTTGAGAAGATTTGAAGATATGCGCCAAAGTGAACAAATTGAGAATGAGCTTGAATAAATGGGGAGGCAATAGTGTAGTGATAATGTCACTGGACTAGTAATCCAGAGACCTAGGCTAATGCCCTGGCGACACCAGGTTTGAATCCCACAATGGCAGGTGGGGGGAATTTGAATTCAACCACTTAATAAATTCAATTGATTAATAACATTTCAAAGCTAGTACAACATTAGCCAAAGGAGGGATCATTGCATCTCCTCAGTCTGGCCTCCATGTGGCCCTAGATGTTGCAACTCTCATTCAGGGCAAGGATGGATAATAACTGCTGCCTCACCAAAGTCAGCGACAGCCCAAGAACAAAAAAAAAAGTTGTCCAAATCCTACATGCCAACTTTTACTACTCATTCTACTATGTCACCCACAGTGTGACTAGCAGTTGGCTCACTGTCCAGGTTACTTCACGGAATCAGAAACAGAGGTCCAAGCACTTGAGGAACTCGCTAAATTGGTATTGATGCCTATCACATCCTTAAGAAACCAAAAAAATCAAACCCATTAACACACATTAAACCGGGTTGTTCTTGAAGAAGTCTTGGGAACATGGGCAGCTGGAATGCCCTCACACTGTGCCTGCAAATATGGCACATCGATCAGTTCAGAACATAGAACACTTCCACCTTTTGTTCGATAAATTGGACATTCTGAATTCTCCCTCTTGGTACCCGAACAGGCACCGGAGTGTGGCGACTTGGTAATTTTCACAGTAACTTCATTGCAATGTAAGCCAACTTGTGACACTAATAAAGATTATTAGTTTTCATAACTGCCAAGACTTTTATGACTTACCTATATGCATATGCTCCGCTTTTGACGTTGGTGTGTGAGATTCTGGATGGAAAAATTTTTAAGAAGTACACGATTAATCATGAATGAAAATCACACGATGGAAGTATAAAGGAATGCAGTAACCTGCTCAGAAATAATTGCCAAGAGCTTACCTGGACTAACTGTTGTCAGGTTTTCAAAGGGAGATACCAGCTCTTGTATATCTATTAAAGATACTGTAATTATTTTGGAGCTTAATAACACCTTTGATCAATTAAGAAATTAATGTGATAATTTTTGTGTAGATGTACTTTTCAAACATTTTACCTGACTCAATGTCTTTGTTCCCTTCTAAATGGTTTTAATTTAACAACCCTTCCTCCTCTTTTCTAAGGTCCACATTTGCTTAAGAACGTTCGTACATGCTGTCCCTTTCAGCATCAGCTTTACTCCAGCGGTAACTTATCTCCGTATCAGAAGGCTATGGGTTCAAGCAGCACTTCAGAGACTGGAGTACATAATCTAGGCAGTTTTTTTCTGTGCCGTGTAGAGAGAGTGCTGTGTGTTAGAGGCAACTGCTAGCGGATGTGAAATTAAACCTTCTTCCTTCTCAGATGGACCGAGGAGATACCATGCTCTATTGAGAGAAAAGTATGGAAGTTCTCTGAGCGACTGAGTAACAGTTATTTCTCGATTAACATCTCAGATTGGGTAGATGGACATCAAATTACTGGAGCGTCATTCTCCGCCCCCCCGCCGGGTCGGAGAATGGCCGTTGGCCGCCGTGAATCCCGCCCCGCCGAAGTCTCCGGTACCGGAGATTGGGCGGGGGCGGGAATCGGGCCGCGCCGGTTGGCGGGACCCCCCGCTCAATTCTCCGGCCCGGATGGGCCGAAGTCCCGCCCAGAAATTGCCTGTCCCGCTGGCGTAAATCAAAGCTGGTATTTACCGGCGGGACCAGGCGGCGTGGGCGGGCTCCGGGGTCCTGGGGGGGGGGCGATCTGACCCCGGGGGGTGCCCCCACGGTGGCCTGGCCCGCGATCGGGGCCCACCGATTCGCGGGCGGACCTGTGCCATGGGGGCACTCTTTCCCTTCCGCCTCCGCCACGGCCTCCACCATGGCGGAGGCGGAAGAGACTCTCCCCACTGCGCATGCGCGAGAAACCGTCGGCGGCCGCTGACGCTCCCGCGCATGCGCCGCATTTCCGCGCCAGCTGCCGGGGCAACAAACGCCATTTCCGCCAGCTGGCGGGGCAACAAACGCCATTTCCGCCAGCTGGCGGGGCGGAAATCCCTCCGGCGTCGGCCTAGCCCCTCAATGTTGGGGCTCGGCCCCCAAAGATGCAGAGCATTCCGCACCTTTGGGCCGGCGCGATGCCCGTCTGATTGGCGCCGTTTTTGGCGCAAGTCGGCGGACATCGCGCCGTTGGGGGAGAATTTCTCCCCTGTTCTGGGAACTGGTTGTTCATAAGTTGATGCCTTTCCTTCCATCATTGGTAGGGTTGTTCGCTGATAACTGCACAACGTTCAGTGCCATTTGTGACTCCTCGGACACTGAAGCAGTCCATGGAAATGCAACAAGATCTGGACAATATCCAGGCTTGGTGGTGGTGGAATTGGGGGTGGGGGGGCAGCGGCAAGTAGCAAATAACATTTGCACCAGTAAAGACCATCTAACCATTACCCTTTTGACTTTCAATGACATTACCATCACTGAATCCCCCACCATCAATCTAACCATCACCCTTTGACTTTCAAGTTATTACCATTACTAAATCCCCCACCATCAACATCCGGGGGGTGCGACATCCGGTGGCAGCCATGGAGTGAGCAGTCACATATTTGGTAGCCCCCACTCGACGTGGATTTTTATTTGGACCTTTCCCTATTCGTAGGGTGGACGTTTGGATGGAAAAGGTGTAGGAGTGCCAGCAGACAGTGTGACTCCACTGGTATGGCTGGATCCACAGACAAGAAGTGGGTCAAGAAGAAGGAAGCTGGGGGAGCAGGAGAATCTTTGTACGCCACAGATCAAGATGGTGGTAGGTAAAGGGCCTGTTCTGCCCACACAATGGTCAACAGTGCAGCTGGTGGACTTCTTGAATGAGACGTTCATCCAGCAGAGAAGGGATGCCCATGAGGACCTAGCCAGGGTGGCAGAGCTGCTTAAAAGCAGGGATTGATCATGTGGAGCAGAGGCTGGAGTCCCAGGGCCAAGCGATCCAGAAAGGAGGAAATGGTGGGGGAGCAGGAGGAGCAGCTCGCCTCGTTGGTGGCTGAGATGGGAGTGATGCAGGAGACCCAAAAGCGGCTGAAGGTGACGGAGGAGTTGGAAGACTGCTCCAGAAGACAAAATTTGCGGATCATGAGGATGCCAGAGGGCACTGAAGGAGCAGATGCTGGCACACATGTGGCCGAGGGCGCTGATGAGGCCGCAGGCGGGCGAGCCACCGAGGGCGATGGTGATGCAGCTGCACTGTTTCCTGGACAAGGAGAAGATTCTGCGATGGATGAGGCAGACAAAGAGATGCACCTGGGAAGGGAATGAGCTGCGGATGTACCAAGACCTGGGCGCAGAAATGGTGAAGAGGGGCCAGGTTCAACTGGGTCAAGGTTGCCCTCTTAAGAAGGGGCTGAAGTTTGGGATGTTGTACCTTGCCCACCTCTGGTTGACTTTCCAGAACCAGGAACATTTTGGTACGCTAGAGGAGCTGACGGAAATTTTGAGGGACAAGATTGGCAGGAGGAGGACATTGAACTGTGAGGAGGTTCGGGGTGTGATTTTGTTTGGTTTTTGTTGGAGCTTTTCTCCGGTGAGATGCTTTGTTGGACTTGGTGGTGGGGAGCTTTCTGTTTCTTTCTTGAGGGAGTACGAACGGCAGGCGGAGGTGTGGGAAATCAGTGGGGGGTTTGGAGACTTCGGGCGGGGGCTGCCAGCCTAGCTGGGCTGGCTAGTTAACGGGAGCACAGTGAGGGGCAGTCAGGTAGTTGGTACAGGGTTGGGGGATGTGGTTGTTGTTTTTGCTGGGGGTGGGGTGGTTGCTGACAAGGGTGTGGTTGCTGTGGTGCAGCAGGAAAGGATGTGATGACGGTGGACATCCGAGGATGGGCCGGAGGGTCACATGACATGGGTGCTGGCCCAATGGCCTAAAAAGGGATATGGTAGGTCGATGGGGGTGAGGGAGAAGCTTCCCAACCAGGCTGTTAACGTGGAAAGTGAGAGGTCTGAATGGGCTGGGCAAACGGTCAGGTCTGTTTGTGCACCTGAGAAGTCCGAAGGTGGACCTGGCTTTTGCTCTAAACAAGAGATTCATTTCAAGATAGAGGATCAGACCAGGTTGAGGAAAGGATAGGTAGGCCATGGGGGTTCGGGAGACCGAGCGCAAAGGATATTTCGTACTTTTCTCTTACTGCCCGCTCCCCCAGTTGCGTTGTGCCCTGGCAATAGAGCCACTCGCAATGCCATTTGAGCGTCAAGGGGTTGGAAAGGGATTTTTTAAAAATGTACAACACATGGTAGCCATTTGTACATAGCAAAGTTCCACACACAACAATGCGGTAATGAACAGATAATCTGTTTCGTTAGCTGTTGGTTTACGGATAAATATTGTCCAAGACACTGGAAGAATTCCTTTCTCTTAACTAAGATTACTGGAGGCAGCACGGTGGTGCAATGGGTTAGCCCTGTTGCCTCACGGTGCCGAAGTCCCAGGTTCGATCCCGGCTCTGGGTCACTGTCTGTGTGCAGTCTGCACATTCTCCCCGTGTTTGCGAGGGTTTCACCCCCACAACCCAAAGATGTGCAGGATAGGTGGATTGGCCACGCTAAATTGCCCCTTAATTGGGTACTCTAAATTTATTTTTTAGAACTAAGATTACTGGAATCTTTTACATGAATGAGAGACAGCTTTATGGTGTGGGACATTGAGTCAACAGTCTCGAGCACTTTCACAATGACGTTATTGTAGAAGTGCATTGTATCACATCAGAAATACTAGCAATGATAATTAAAAGTCAGATTAAGGAGTTACCTCGAGATTGCGCAAGTTTAGGTTAAGAATGCAAAGCCTTCATCCTTCGCACACTCTTGCAAATGGCAATCTTCGAGTTAACTTCAAGACCACATGCATTTCAAGCTCAGGTCAAGTTATAACATTTTCAAGACTACATTCAAACTGTCCTTTCTTCACCAGATTTATTCTCCCAGAATAAACAATAGTCTCAAAAAATATGCTGATAGGGCAAGGGGAAGTATGGTAGGAGGCGGCTGGAGGGACCCTAGACAGACTATTGGCAAAATATAATAGCCGGAACGTGACGATCACAGCTGGATTGACCTTACAACTGAAGGTGTGTAGTGCAGTGCAGCAGGCTCACGAGATCTTCAGGGCAGCAGAATCAGAGGAAAGGAAGCACCTTTACAGCACTATCGGCTTTAAAATAGGCAGGTTTTAAGGTCCCAGCAGGTTTTAAGGTCCCAGCAAGTGTGTAACGTAGGTGGGTAGGCCGGGAGGTTTAGCAGTCAGGAGTGTTCAAGTTAAAAATAGTTTTAATTCTAACTGCTCCTGGATAGCTATTCTGATAAGACAGCAGGAACCATCTGAAGTTTCTAGTTTAAAATCGGAGTATCAGATTGGTCCCAGTGCAGTGTAATCGTCCATCTGAAGTTTGAACTTCCCTGGCAAATACCCTGCAGTCCTTGTGTGGGGACACCAGGAGGGCCTCCTAGTCTATCTTCTGGGGTACATCCTGGGTATGAGCCACCCACCCCGGAGATCTAACGTTACGGACTGATGTGTCCAATATTTAGTACTTTACTATTTAAAACAGTCAGTAAAGTAAATCCAAACGGTTACTTGCCTCTAAAGTAAAAGGTGACCTCATCCACCTAAGAAAAAGAACATAAACGTGATTAGAAAATAAATTACTAAATGTTGAAACTAAAAACCATTTAATGATTCACCCCCCCCCCCCCACCTTAACCTTACCTGGTTATCTTTTGTGCATCTGCATGTATGTTTCACCAATGCGTGTTTTATTAAAGTGCAATTAAGCCATATCTCCTGGTGCTGTAGATTTAGACAAGGGCGAGTGCAATTTGATGGTTTGCCATGTACCAAAATAGCAACGGGTTTATTCTGTGACAAGAACAAAATTCTATTAATGTGCTTCGATTCCTTAAAATAACATCCAGTTACAAATTACTTCTTGCAAATAAAATTGAAATTTACTATGAAATTAGAAATTATAGGCATATTAAAGAGCCATAGGCAAAGAAAGTAAACGCTGGACAGAACTCCCTAATGCATCAGCCAAACCCTCTAAACCCCACTTACTGCACAGAGACACTAGAGGGGCCAGGGGTCGAGTGCGGAGGTGGGGAGAAGAATGGTGAAGGGCAGAGGCACTGCCTTTAAAATTTCTAATCCAGCGACAAGCCCACCGTAGAGGAAATTTCATCTCAAATCTTTATTAGTGCTACAAGTAGGCTTACGTTAAGACTGCAATGAAGTTACTGGGCAAATCCCCTAGTCATCACACCATTAGACATGGAGCTCCTAAAACGAGATTTCAAGTTGGAAAACTTACATCCACATTCCATTCTTTTTCTTCCTGCCATCCAGCCGGGCAGCCAGAAAAGATGTTTCCCGTCTTAATTCTACATTCATTCCCAACATCGATGATTGGGTACGTTTTCTCTTGAGCCATTGTAACTGTAAAGTGAAAGCACTCTGTAAGAATATCGAGCAGTGGACAGATTCTATGTAGGCTCTAGGGCGAGATTTTCCATTGCATCAGCAGGATCTTCTAGTCTCGCAGACAACACACCCCTACTGTAGGTTCCCCAACGGCGAGGATGCAACAACGGGACACCCCATTGACCGACAACAGCGGTACCAGAAGATCCCGCCACCAGCTACAGGCCAGTCATCCTACCCTGTAGATTGACTGCCTTGTTGCTGCGCTGCAAAATGGTGTCATTTTTTTTAAACACACGCGCTGAATACAGATATAAAATATATAAGCCCATCTTTACACCAGAAAAGATTCAAGCGTGCTGCATCGGCCAAGTACAACTGCTGTGACCATTATTGCTGTGTTATTGCACTCCATCAATGGGAAATAATGGCCTTGAATTTTCTGTGCTGTTACATCAGGAATGTAGTGTAATTTGGACAGGAAATGATGGGCTACTGCTCCTTCTCCATTCACACCAGAAGTGGACAGGCAAAAGATTACAATATGCAAAGGAGGAAATTGCATAACACAACACATTTCTCCAACGATTGCATTCGCGATGTGGGTGTCTCTAGTTAGGCCAGCATTTATTGCCCATCCCTAGTTGCCCTTTAGGAGGTGGTGGTGAGTTGCCTTCTTCAACCGCTGCAGTCCTCGAGGTGTAGGCACACCCACTGCGCTGTTAGGGAAGGAGTTCGAGGAGTTTTCTCCAGCAACATGTCACAATGCTCACCACAAAGGATACCCAGGTGCCCCTCATGTTCGGTGTTGGCAAGGACCTGCAGCGGAAGTGGAGGGGTGTTTTATATTTGAGATGACCAACTTGCCAATATGTTGACCAGGACCCCCAAAATCTTTAACCGCTCCCGAGTCCAGGAAATAGGCCGGTGTCAGGGACATAACCTGTCCCATCGAAAATTGGCCAGCACAGCAGCAGACATGATGTTGAGAAGCTTTGTATCTCCCAATTTTAAAAGGGGTGCAGAAAGAAAAAATCGTGGTGGTGTTTGCGAACAAGTCTCATGAAGGTGGCAGGACATGTACAGAAGGCCATATTAAAAAGAAAACATGGAACTCTTTGTTTTACTGATAAAGACAAGGGGTGCAAAAGCAAAGAAGCTATGCAAACCCTAAGTTAGGCCCTAGCTGCAGTACAGTGTTCAATTCTGGGCACCACACTTTATGGAGGCTTTATAGCAGGTGAAGAGATTTACTAGAATTGTACCAGGGGTAAGGAAATCCAGTTGTGTGGACGAGAGAAGCTGGGACTTTCATCAAGCAGAGACTCTGTGCCCACAGGGAAGGCTCAAGAGGATTGACAAAAGAACCAGAGGGTTACATGAGGAAACTTTTTTCTTTTAAAAAGCGCAAATTGTTGAGAGATGGAATGCACTTGGTGAATGAGTGGTGGAAGTTGATTCAGCAGTGACAGTTCTAAAAGAAATCAGTTAAAATACTTAGGAAAGGGGGGGGGGGAAATCAGGGCTGAATAAAGAATTGGATTAATTGGATAGCTACACCATGGAACCAGCACAATGGCATTGCACAGTTAAGAGTCAACAACATTGCTATGGATCTGGAGGAGTTTCACAAAACCCAGATAGGACAAGGTCAAGGGTAGCAGATTTATTTCCCCAAAGGATATTAGTGAACCAGATGAGTTTTGTTTTTACAAAAATCTGGCAGTTTCATGGTCACCATGACTGAAACAGCTTTTTCATTCCAGATTTATTCAGCTAATTTAAATTTTGCAGCTGCCGTGATGGGATTTGAACCCAATGTCTGGGTTATTAGTCCTGGCCTCTGCATAGACCTGTAACCTGTAAGATGTGCAGGTTAGGTGGATTGGCCATGCTGAATTGACCCTAAGTGTAACATAAGGACTATGTTACTGTGCCCATAATTGAAAGGGTCTGAATTTACAAAGAGCCATCATCTGGCCCATTTAAATTGTTTCTTTTGTCAGTTTGTGGATCCACAATGCAGTTTAAATGGTAACGCGTATAGAATACAATAATTTTTAACATTGTTTCACCTACCTTTTGTTATAACAGCGAGGAGGAAAAAGTACAGGTTCAGAGTCTGAAACATAGTGATCGGATTAAAGAGCTCGGAGACGTGGATGAAGTTACAGTGAATCTAGGGGGAGGGAAAAAACAATTTGAAGGAAAAATAATTATGGGACGATACGTTTTATGGAATGAAAACTGTTGCGATTAGCTGTAACACAGTCACCTCGAAACCAGAGAATCTGGATTACTTCAGAGACCTTAGCGCAAAGTGCAGGATGGTTATACTCCACTGGGAGAGTTCAGCATTCTAGGAGGCATTCATAGAATTAGAGAATTCCTACAGTGCATAAGGGGCACAGCGCCAGGGACCCGGGTTCAATTCGGACCTTGGATGACTGTGTGCGATGTTGCATGTTCTTCCTGTGTCTCCTTTGGTTTCCTCCATGTGCTCCGGTTTCCTCCCACAGTTCAAAGATCTACAGGTTAGGTGGATTGGCCATGCTGAATTGACCCTCAAGTGTCCAAAAATGTTAGGTAGGGTTATGGCATAGGGTGGGGCCTCGGTCAGGTGCAGTGGGTCATCTCTCAGAATCCCTACAATGCGGAAGGTGGTGGCCATTCGGCCTATAGAGTCTGCACCAACCCTCTGAAAGAGCACTCCACCCAAGCCCACTTCTCCTGCCCTATCCGCATAACATAACCTGCACATCTTTGGACTGTGGGAGGAAAGCGGAGCATGCAGATGAAACCCTTGCAGACACGGGGAAAATGTACAAACTCTAGACAGACAAGCCAACCAAGGCCGGAATCAAACCCAGGTCCCTGCCGTTGTGATGCAACAGTGCTAACCACTGTGTCACTGTGCAGTCTTCCAGATTTTACATCCTACCTATCTTAGTATCTGGATTTTTTTTAAAATTCGTTTTGCATCAAGACAAGCAGAGCTGTGTCGGGTCAATATTAACCTCTGAATCAGCATCATTAAAAAATTCTCTGGTTATTAGCACCATGGCCATTTTCTGGGACCTTGCTGTGCACAAATTGGCTGCCCTGTTTGTAACATTACAACAGTGACTACATTTCCAAAAATACCTCATTGGCTGCAATGTACATTGGGAATTTTCGAATTTTCAAAGAATGTACAAGGAGCAATAGAAACACAAATTACTTCATCTTTCACTACGTACTGCACACATGGATAAATCAGAATGGGCAGACAATTGGAAACTGTCAACAAACAACAAAATGTGCTGGAAAATCCCAAGCACGTCTTGCATCTGTGGGCTCAAGCTCCAGGAATTCTCTTTAGTGAATAGCAGAGGCACAGGCTGGAGCCCTGTAGAGGTTGATCAAATGTCAGGGATGTAAGAAAAGACTTCATTTAGCCTAACAGTGTGAAGAAAGTTCCAGCACAGGAGCTAGATCAGAGTCTGAATCACAGTCCCCACAAGAGACCAAAAGATAACTGCCAGCCAACATCAGGCAAAATGGGAAATGGGAGATGGCCAGCTCCAGAGTCACTCAGCAAAAGAGCTTCCCGATTATCAACAAACAACTCAAGGACCAATACACTATCCACGAAGTGGAATCCATAAATAGTATCAAAGGATGCAAATCATGTTCAAGTTGACTGCACTCGACCACAAACAAAATTGTTGTGAAACCGTTAAACTAAAACTAAAAAGATCAACAGAAACAGCCTTCTCACTAAATCAAAGGGATTGTGGTCTGCATTCATAGATACCTAAATTACATCAGCAAATCTGTATAACCCTAGATTCTCTACTGGTGGGCCCAAGCCTCTGTCAAAAGGATGTAGAAAAGTTGGTTCTGAAGACAACGTGGTTCTGGACTGCTAACGAGAAATTGTCTGGGTTCTTTTGGAGATTGAGCAGCATCACTGCAGAGCATGTGAGAGGTTGCGAGGTTCATGGATAGCACGTTTATAGATGTGGTCACCCTCCAGCTTAAGGCTATGCAGGGAAGGAAGGCTTGAAGGAAATCCCCAGGCAGTCAAGAAGAAACCTCTAGTTGTACAGGAGTCCCTAGAGTGCATTGCACACTCTAACCAGTATTCAGAGAAGGAAGGGGACAGGAGAGCACAAAGACTGGAAGAATAGTAATGGTACGAAATTCAATAATTAGGTGAAGAAACTGGCATTTTTTGGCTGCAGATGTAAATTTGGGATGATGTTTATGAACATGGGGAGTGTTGTTAGGGATGATTTTCTCTGCTCAACTCAAAGACAGGAAGCTCGTGCTGGGGTTTGGGGGGGGGGGGAATGGAGGAAAGAAAGGGTTGCCTCCCACATTGCAGCACTTGTCAAGAACAGGTCAATTACAGGGTTTTTTCTCATAAGGGTTAAAAGGACACACGCACACAAAGGTTCGGGATGTCCTTCTAACACCAGTCATGGTGCAATCAAAGCCCTGTAGCAAAACTTTGGTTCAGTTCTCAAATGGAACGGCCAAGGCCAATGGCATATCTCTGCAACTTAGACAAGACTTCACTCCTTCACTGATCTGGATGTTTCTCCACTTCCAACCTCAAAGGAACAACCTGACCTCAGGCTGGCAGGCCAATTAAAGACTCAGTGATTAAACAATTGTAATGCAACATCCCAGGGTGCAACCTGATCTATGTAGAGGATTTAAATCTTATTGCACTGTGTTTTATGAACATTTTGAAATTTTTGCAATGTTCTTTTACATATTTTATAAATAAAGTATATTTTTGCAACATGTGGTACCCTCAATAACGAGGTTTGAGTGTAAACAGTAAAGAAGGCTTTAATAAACTAAGAACTAGACTAGTGCCAAGACGTGTGCTAACTGCTGCACTGCCCACAAGGCGGCCCCTTATATACGGCTCCCAGATGGGCGGAGCCAGAGTTCCCCAGGGTTCCAAGCCCGGTCTTAAAGGGGACATCACCTTACATGATGACAAGGATACAGTGTTACAGTAACCGTTCATCGCATTCACCCCCTGTTTAAAAAAGAGTCCGGCGGGGGTGAAGTGCCATCATAGGTCCATCCGTCTCAGTGACCGGATCGTCCTCATCGACCTCCTCAGTTTGGGCGGTGGTGCAGCAGCCGGTGGTGCTGCGGACACGGACGTCCTGGTTGAGGGTACGACCGGGAGCACGGCGGTCGGAGCTTCGGTCCGGGTCGGGGCAGGGGAACAGGGCGCAGGGAGAATAGGTGGGGCCGGGGGTAGCGGTGCTGGCGCTGGCGGGGTGTGTAAAGGCCCCGCCCGGTAGTGCTCACCAACGGGGGGTGGGGCCGGGAGGGGGCGTGTTGTATGGGGTGCCAGGTTCTGCAGGGGAGCGGCGCGGGAAAGGGTTGTCTGTAGTGGGGGATCCAGCAGGTGCCAGATCCCGGAGGGAAACCGTATCTTGCCTGCCGTCGGGGTACTCGACGTATGCGTAACTGGGGTTGGCGTGGAGTAATCGGACCTTTTCGACCAGGGGGTCAGTTTTATGGCTCCTTGTGTGCCTCCGGAGAAGAACAGGCCCTGGAGCCGTCAGTCAAGGTGGAAGGGAGACCCCGGAGGTAGACTTCCTGGGGAAGACAAACAATCGGTTGTGAGGGGTCTCATTCGTGGCCGTGCAGAGGAGCGACCTAATGGAGTGTAGGGCATCGGGCAGGACCCCCTGCCAGCGGGTAGTTGGGAGACTTCTCGACCGTAGGGCCAGAAAGACAGCCTTCCACACTGTCGCGTTCTCCCTCTCCACTTGTCCGCTTCCCCGCGGGTTATAACTGGTCGTTCTGCTCGAGGCGATGCCTTTGCTGAGCAGATACTGACTCAGTTCATCGCTCATGAATGATGTAACCCGGTCGCTGTGGATACTGTGGATATAAGTGGAGAAACTGAACAGAGATGGGAAACCGGAGAACTCATCGATAACGGTGAGGAAATAGGCATTACGATTGGTGGACGGGAGGGGCCCCTTGAAGTCCACGCTCAGTCGCTCAAAGGGCCCTGAGGCCTTCACGAGCCGAACCTTATCTGGCCGGTAAAAGTGCGGTTTGCACTCCGCACAGATCTGGCAGGCCCTGATCACGGCCTTGACCTCCTTGGTTGAGTAAGGTAGGTTGCGGGACTTGATAAAATGGACGAGCCGGGTAACCCCCGGGTGGCAGAGGCCATTGTGGATGGCTTGCAGGCGGTCGTCCTGCGCGTTGGCGCATGTGCCGCGGGACAGGGCATCTGGGGGCTCGTTGAGCTCCCCTGGACGAAACTTGATATCGGATCCTCCACCTCAAAATTCGGATCCTCCACCTCAAAATTTCGGATCCTCCACCTCAAAATTTTATCATTTTTTATTTTGCCCCATTGCGTGTAATCGAACATATAGGCGACTGACCGTTGGTCAGTGATGAGGGTGAACCTCCTACCAGCTAGGTAGTGCCTCCAGCGCCGCACAGCCTCCACAATGACATGTGCCTCCTTCTCGACTGTAGAGTGTCGAACCTCGGAGGCGGTGAGGGTCCGGGAGAAGAATGCTACTGCTCTGCCTGCCTGATTGACGTTAGCGGCCAGGGCGATGTCTGATGCATCGCTCTCTACCTGGAAGAGGATAGTTTCGTCCACCGTGCGCATAGCGGCCTTGATGCGGTTGAAGACCAATTGAGCCTCAGCCGAGAGGGGAAAAGTGGTGGTCTTTATGAGTGGGCGGGCTTTGTCCGCATACTTGGGGACCCACTGGGCGTAGTCGGAGAAGAGCCCAAAGCACCGTTTGAGGGCCTTGAGGCTGCGGGGGAGGGGGAATTCCTTAAGGGGGCGCATGCGGTCGAGGTCAGGACCTAGGACCCGTCTTCTACGACATAGCCGAGGATGGCTAGCCGGGTTGTGTGGAAAACGCATTTTATCATTATAGGTCAGGTTAAGGGCTCGGGCGGTCTGGAGGAACTTTGAGGTTTGCGTCATGGTCCTGCTGGTCATGGCTGCAGATGGTGACATTGTACAAGTACGGGTATCTAGCCCGCAAACCGTACTGGTCCACCATTTGATCCATCGCCTTTTGAAAGGCGGAGACCCCATTTGTGACACCAAAGGGGACCCTGAGGAAGTGGACATCGCCCTGGCTGCTTCGAAGGCAGTATAGGGGCGGTCTTTTGGTCAGATGGGGAGCTGGTGATAGGCGGATTTGAGGTCGACCGTGAAAAATACTCGGTATTGGGCGATCCAATTTACCATTTCCGCGATGCGAGGAAGTGGGTACGCATCATGCTGTGTGAATCGGTTTATGGTCTGGCTATAATCCATGACCATCCGTTTCTTATCCTCGGACCGGACTACCACCACTTGTGCTCTCCAAGGGCTGTTGCTAGCCTCGATGACCCCCTCTCCCAGTAAACACTGGACCTCTGACTTGATAAAAGCCATATCTTGGGCACTGTAGCGCCGGCTCCTGGTGGCACCTGGCTTACAGTCGGGAGTGAGATTCGCGAATAGCGAGGGGGGTGCGACTTTCAGTGTCGCAAGGCAGCATACCGTGAGGGGGGGCAAGGGTCCACCGAACTTCAGTGTCAGGCTTCGGTGGCTGCACTGGAAATCCAGTCCGAGCAGCAGGGGGGCACAGAGGTGGGGAAGGATATAAAATTTGAAACAGGTGTACTTGGCGCCCTGGATCCAAGCATGCACATTAGCCATCCAAGCAGGTGCCGATCATGATGCCTCTACTAAGAAAACAAAACCTTCTGCCCTTACTCGGTCCATATCCTGCTTCCAAAGATGGCGCCGAAGCGTGGCGACTCACCCACACATCCGCTGCTTACATCTCCTAGAACCGTACTAATCTCCTAAAACGTAATTCTACATGGTTTACCTAGTGTTGCCCTTTTACGTATTTTCTTTTCTTGCACCAAGTCATCTGTTTGAGCTGTACGCAGAAAAATACTTTTCACTGTACCTCGGTACACAGGACAATAACAAATCCAAATCCCTCCCTATTAATGTATCCATCCAGACACCTCTCAAATGTTGCTAATGTGCATTCTTTCTAGCAGTGTGTTCCAGGCACCCACCACACTCAGCGAGAAAAATTTACCCCACACATCCCCCTCCCCCCCCCCCCCACATTGAAACTGTGCCCCCTTGCAATTGACACTTCCACCTTGGAAAAAGCCTCCGACTGTCCACCCTGTCTATGCCTCTCATAATTTTGCAGACGTCTATCATGTCTCCCCTCAGCCTCGGTCTTTCGCGTGAAAACAATCCCAGTTTATTCAACCTCTCCTCATAGCCAATACCCTCGAGACCAAGCAACATCCTTGTTAACCTTCTTTACACTTTCTCCAAAGTTTCCACGTCCTTCTGATAATGCGGTGACCAGAACTGCACTCAATACTCCAAATGCAGCCTAACCAAGGTTTTATATACCTGTGACATGATTTCCAAACTCTTGTACTCAATGCCCCGGCTGATGAATGCAAGCATGCCATATGCCTTCTTAAATCACCTTCGTCACCCATGTTGCCACTTTTAGGGAACTGTGAACCTGCACGCCCAGATCGCTCTGTATGTTAATGTTCCTAAGGGTTCTGCCACTTACAGTACAATTCGTACCTAGATTTGATCCTCCAAAATGCATTACCATGCATTTGTCCGGATTAAACTCCATCTGCCATTTCTGTGCTCAAGTTTCCAATCTATCTATATCCTGTTGCATCCTCTGACAATCCTTGGTACCATCAGCAACTCCACCAATCTTCATGTCATCTGCAAACTTTAGTGTCAGATCACCCACATTTTCCTCCAGGTCATTTATATATAACCGATAGAAGTCAGAGAGTGGTGATGGATGGCAAATATTCAGCCTGGAGCCCAGTTACCAGTGGCGTACCGCAGGGATCAGTTCTGGGTCCTCTGCTGTTTGTGATTTTCATTAATGACTTGGATGAGGGAGTTGAAGGGTGGGTCAGTAAATTTGCAGAAGATACGAAGATTGGTGGAGTTGTGGATAGTGAGGAGGGCTGTTGTCGGCTGCAAAGAGATATAGATAGGATGCAGAGCTGGGGTGAGAAGTGGCAGATGGAGGTTAACCCTGAAAAGTGTGAGGTTGTCCATTTTGGAAGGACAAATATGAATGCTGAATACAGGGTTAACGGTAGGGTTCTTGGCAATGTGGAGGAGCAGAGAGATCTTGGGGTCTATGTTCATAGATCTTTGAAAGTTGACACTCAAGTGGATAGAGCTGAGAAGAAGGCCTATGGTGTACTAGCGTTCATTAGCAGAGAGATTGAATTTAAGAGCTGTGAGGTAATGATGCGGCTGTACAAAACCTTGATAAGGCCACATTTGGAGTACTGTGAGCAGTTCTGGTGGCCTCATTTTAGGAAGGATGTGGAAGCTTTGGAAAAGGTGCAAAGGAGATTTACCAGGACGTTGCCTGGAATGGAGAGTAGGTCTTACGAGGAAAGGTTGAGGGTGCTAGGCCTTTTCTCATTAGAACGGAGAAGGATGAGGGGAGACTTGATAGAGGTTTATAAGATGATCAGGGGAATAGATAGAGTCGACAGTCAGAGACTTTTCCGCGGGTAGAATAAACCATTACAAGGGGACATAAACTTAAGGTGAATGGTGGAAGATATAGGGGGGATGTCAGAGGTAGGTTCTTTACCGAGAGAGTAGTGGGGGCATAGAATGCACTGCCTGTGGAAGTAGTTGAGTAGGAACTGTTAGAGACCTTCAAGCGGCTATTGGATAGGTACATGGATTACGATAGAATGGTGGGGTGTAGATTCATTTGTTTTTAATCTAGGGCAAAGGTTTGGCACAACATCGTGGGCCGAAGGGCCTGTTTTGTGCTGTATTTTCTATGTTCTATACTACAAAGGTCCCAGCACTGATCCCTGTGGAATACCACTAGTTACAGATCTCCATTCAGAAAAACACCCTTCCACCTCTACTCGGTCTTCTATAACCAAGCCAATTCTGTATACATCTAGCCAGCCCACCAAGAATCCCATGTGATTTTAATTTTTGTACCAGTCTGCCATGTGGGACGTTGTCAAATGCCTTGCTAAAGTCCATATAAACTACATCCCCAGCCCTTCCCTCAATTTTCTTTGTTACCTCTTCAAAAAACTCAATCAAGTTGGTGAGACGTGAGTTCCCCATACAAAACCATGCTGCCCGTCACTAACTAGTCCATTTTCCTCCAAACTTGCATACACCCTGGGCGTCATTCTCCGACCCCCCGCCGGGTCGGAGAATGGCCGTTGGCCGCCGTGAATCCCGCCCCCGCCGAAGTCTCCGCTCCCGGAGATTGGGTGGGGGCGGGAATCCGGCCGCGCCGGTTGGCGGGACCCCCCGCTGGATTCTCCGGCCCGGATGGGCCGAAGTCCCGCCCAGAAATTGCCTGTCCCGCCGGCGTAAATCAAACCTGGTATTTACCGGCGGGACCAGGCGGCGTGGGCGGGCTCCGGGGTCCTGGGGGGGGGCGCGGGGCGATCTGACCCCGGGGGGTGCCCCCACGGTGGCCTGGCCTGCAATCGGGGCCCACCGATCCGCGGGCGGGCCTGTGCCGTGGGGGCACTCTTTCCCTTCCGCCTCCGCCACGGTCTCCACCATGGCGGAGGCGGAAGTGACTCTCCCCACTGCGCATGCGCGGGAAACTGACAGCGGCCGCTGACGCTCCCGCGCATGCGCTGGGAAACTGACAGCGGCCGCTGACGCTCCCGCGCATGCGCCGCATTTCCGCGCCAGCTGGCGGGGCAACAAACGCCATTTCCGCCAGCTGGCGGGGCGGAAATCCCTCCGGCGTCGGCCTAGCCCCTCAATGTTGGGGCTAGTACTCATTAAGAATTTCATCCACTTCCTGTGGTTGCACGCATAACTTCCCTCCATTGTCCTCAAGTGGTCCTACTCTTTTTCTTGCTACCCTCTTGCTCCTAATATATGCATTAAAAAGCCTTGGGATTCTCCTTGACCATGTTTGCTAAAGACATTTCATGGCCCCTTTTAGCCCTCCTAATTCTGTGTACCCGAACAGGCACCTTGACTGGGAACTTTTCACAGTAACTTCATTGCAGTGTTAATGTAAGCCTAATTGTGATAATAAAAATTATTTTTCTTTAGCTTACAATTTCCCTCGTCATCCATGGTTCCAGAATCCTGCCATTTCTATCCTTCATTTTTGCCGGCGCTTCAATCAACCAGCCTTTAAAAGCCTCCCACGTGTCAAACTTGGGTTTGCCCTCAATCCACATTCCACAGTTTCTGTTTAATATGCATGTGATTGGCACTCCCCCGATTAAGCAACCTCAACTGTGAGCCACTCTTGTCTTTATCAACGACTACTCAAAATCATATGGAATCATGGTCGCTAAGCCCAAAATGCTCCCCCACTGAAACATCAATCACCTGGCCTGGATCATTCCCCATTGCCAAGTCTTGTATGGCCCCCTACCTGTTTGGATTGTCAACATACTGTATCAAAAAGCACTCCTGGACGCATCTAACAAATTGCTCCATCCGTGCCCTTGCCTGTAAGGGATTCCCAGTCAATATAGGGGAAAGATAAAACCAGTCAATATGGGGTAAGTTAAAATCGCCCATCACAACTACCCTGCTTTTTTCACATCTTTTCAGTCTCTGACGACACAACTGCTCCTCTGTCTCCTGCGGGCTGTTGGGAGGTCTATTCTACACTCCCAACATTGCGATTTCACCCTTCTTATTCCTGAGTTCCACCCATAATACCTCACTACAAGATCCCTCCAATGTCTCCTCCCTCAACACAGCTGTGATCTGCTCCCTAATCAGCAATGTAACTCCCCCATCTCTTTTGCTTCCTCTTCTGTCCCGTCTGAAACAACGATATCATGGAACGTTAAGCTGCCAGTCCTGTCCCTCCTTTAACCATGGGCTGGATCCTCCATTTTGGAGACCAAGTCCCCACGCCGGCATGAAAACGGTGGTCTTTTACGCCAGGAAAACTGGTGCAAAACAGCCACCGATTCCCCGTTTTGCTGGGGACTAGCAGGGAGGCAGTGTTGAGCTCGCAGCTCTAGCTGCCGATCCGGCTGAAGTGTTGGGTGCTCTGAGATACAGACGAATCAACACGGTTGCGACTGGTACAACGCAGTTTTATTCCATTCAACTATTTATACATCAGACTTGGTACTCAGCATGTTGTGACTGTGAGAGTGTCTTGCTTTGAGGTCTTGGCCCTGTGCCGTCTCCAGATGGACTGCCCAGGAAGTGTCGTGTTTCTTATTTTGTACTGTGTCTGCTCTTGTCTGTGATTGGCTGTCGTGTTATGTGTGCTAATTGGTCCGTTGCTCTGTCTATCTTTATGTATGTGTTATGATGTATGTTTGAATATCATGACATCCCCCCTTTTTTACAAGATTATGTGCCTACGTGGTTATAAATATAAATGTGTCCTGAATGCCGCTAAATGTGTGTGTGTGCGTAATATTTACATCATGTACATGGGGCTTAACTATATACAAGGGGCGGTGTCAGGTGTGACATGCTAACGAGGTTGTACCATAACAAAGAGAAAAACAACGTGGAAATTTGGAACGATCAAACAAATGCCTGTAACGAGAAACAGAGATATGTTATAAAACAGTGGTTGCAAAAGTTCAACGTGCGAACAGTCTCATAAGTCCAGTCTAGTAGGTGGGCGACGAATTCGGGTTGACCGCCTCAAGCGTGGGTCGAGAACCAGCGGCTGAGGTGCGGGCCTGGCCACGGGCGGCGACAGAAGGGGCATGGTAAACGGCAGCTCCACGAAGTCGCTATCAGGAACCAGTGGAGGACACGGTGTCTGTGTAAGGTCCCGTTGCGAGCGTGGAAGTAAGCGAAGAGCTCGGCGATTGCGCCTACGCACGGATCCATCAGGCATGCATACCAGGAACGGGCGGGGAGCCACGCGTCGGAGAACATTGGCAGGTGCCGACCAGCCACCGTCTGGTAGGTGGATGCGGACGTTGTCTCCAGGGGCCAGGGAGGGAAGATCAGTTGCCCGTGTGTCATACGATCTCTTCTGGCAACCGCGCTGCAGTTGCATCCTATGCAGTACCGGAGCATGGTCTATTGTTGGTGCCAGGATGGAAGGCACGGTGGCTCTGAGGGCGCGACCCATCAGCAGCTGTGGTGAGAGACCAGAGGCTAGTGGGGCCGAGCGATAGGCCAGCAGGGTGAGGCAGAAGTCTGACCCGGCAGCAGCAGCCTTGCAGAGGAGCCGCTTGGCAATGTGAACGCCCTTCTCCGCCTTTCCATTTGACTGGGGATGCAGAGGGCTAGACGTCACGTGTGTGAAGCCATACGAAGCAGCAAAGGACGACCATTCCTGGCTGGCAAAACAGGGCCCATTGTCCAACATGACTGTCATCGGAATGCCGTGGCGAGCGAAGGTGTCTTTGCAGGCCCTTATGACAGCAGACGACGTTAAATCATGCAGGCGTATGACTTCAGGGTAGTTTGAGAAGTAGTCAACTATGATGACATAGTCCCTGCCGAGCGCATGAAACAGGTCGACACCCACTTTCGCCCAGGGGGACGTCACCAGCTCATGGGGCAGAAGCGTCTCAGGAGGTTGCGCTGGCTGAAACCTTTGGCATGTTGTACAGTTGAGCACCATGTTGGCAATATCGTCACTGATGCCCGGCCAGTATACCGCCCCTCGGGCCCTCCGACTGCACTTCGCGACCCCCAAGTGGCCTTTGTGTAGTTGGTCGAGAGCCAGCTGGCGCATGCTGTGCGGAATCACAATCCGGTCCAGCTTCAGAAGGACACCATCAATGATGGCCAGGTCGTCTCGTACATTGTAGAACTGCAAGCACTGCCCTTTGAGCCATCCTCCCGTCATGTGGCGCATCACTCGCTGCAGAAGGGGGTCGGCCGCAGTCTCTCGGCGGACACGGGCCAGACTGGCGTCGTCAGCCAGCCGATTTGCCGATCTGAAAGCCACCTGTGCCTCGACCTGACATACGAACCCCTCCGCATCTGGCGGCGTGCTCACTGCTCTGGATAGGGCATCCGCCACGATGAGGTCCTTCCCTGGAGTGTAGACCAGTTGGAAGTCATACCTCCTGAGTTTAAGTAGGATGCGCTGGAGGAGAGGGGTCATCTCGTTCAGGCCCTTGTTTATTATGCTGACCAGGGGGCGGTGGTCAGTTTCGACAGTGAACCGGGGAAGACCATACACATAGTCATGGAACTTGTCTAAACCGGTTAGCAAGCCCAGGCACTCTTTTTCGATCTGCGCGTAGCGCTGCTCTGTGGGGGTCATGGCCCACGGTGCATAGGCCACTGGGGCCCATGATGCCGTGTCATCCCTCTGCAGGAGCACTGCTCCAATGCCGGATTGGCTGGCATCAGTTGAGATTTTGGTGGCACGAGACATGTCAAAGAACGCCAATACCGGTGCAGTGGTGAGTTTGAGTTTGAGTTTGAGCTCCTCCCATTCCAGCTGGTGTGTGTGTTGCCACTGGAACTCTGTGGATTTTCTGATGAGGTGGCGCAGAGTCGTCGTGGGGGAGGCAAGGTTGGGAATGAACTTCCCCAGGAAGTTGACCATGCCACAGAAGCGTATGACAGCTTTCGTGTCGGCCGGCTGCGGCATGGCTGTGATGGCGCTCACCTTGTCTGCATCCGGACGGACACCTGACCGGGCGATATGGTCCCCCAGGAACTTCAACTCGGTCTGGCCAAAGGAGCACTTGGCTCGGTTGAGGCGCAGGCCGTTTTCCCGTATGTGGGCAAAAACACGTTGGAGACAATATATGTGCTCCTGCGGTGTGGTGGACCAGATGATGACATTGTCCACATATACGCGCACCCCTTCGATGCCTTCCATCATCTGCTCCATGATTCTATGGAAGACCTCGGATGCCGAGATGATGCCAAATGGCATCTGGTTGTAGCAGAACCTGCCAAAAGGGGTGTTGAAGGTGCATAGCTTTCGGCTGGACGGGTCCAGTTGGATCTGCCAAAACCCCTTAGAAGCATCCAGTTTCGTCAATATCTTCACCTGGGCCATTTCACTGGTGATCGCCTCCCATTTGGTATGGGATAATGTTCCCTCATAATATTATTATTGAGGTCTTTGGGGTCAATACAGATACGGAGCTCGCCGGAGGGCTTCTTGACACACATCATGGAGCTGACCCATGGCGTGGGCTCCGTGACCCTGGATAGGATCCCTTGGTCCTGGAGATCCTGCAGCTGCTGCTTGAGGCGGTCTTTAAGTGGCACAGGAACCCTGCGAGGTGCGTGAATGACCGGGATGGCGTCCGGTTTGAGGTAAATTCGCTAGGTGTATGGCAGTGTTCCCATGCCCTCGAATGCCTCCTGGTTGTGGGCGAGGAGCGATTGGAGCTGTGCGTTGAACTCTGCATCCAGGAAGTCAGATGTACCGTCTGGAGAGAGAGAGAGAGAGAGTGGACTCGTTGCACAAGGTGGAGAGCCTTGCATGCCTGTGCGCCCAGCAGGGAGTCCTTCGATGAGCCGACTACCTCGAATGAGAGTGTGGCCGTGTGTGTGTTGTGTGTCACCTGGAACTGGCAGGATCCCATGGCCGGGGTAACGTTCCCGTTGTAGTCGACCATCTTGCACCGGGATGGCCGGATTGGTGGTCTGGCCTTCATGGCGCAGAAGGCTGACCATGCTATGTGGTTGGCAGAGGCGCCAGTGTCCAGGTGGAAAGTGATCGGCGATCAGTTGACCGTCAGGGTGGCACACCATTCATCGCCTGGATTGATGGTGTTGACCCGGTTCACATCAATGACCACAACCCGGAAGGCGTCTTGGTCACCTGTGTCGTCGGTTTGGATGTCATGATGTGGAGGCTGAATGGTCCGCACGTTCCTGCGAAGTTGTCGGAGATGTGGAAGATGTGGAAGATCAACAGGTTGAGCCGCTCGACAGTAGGCAGCGTAGTGGCCCACCTTGCCACAGCATAGGCAGTCGGGTTTTTGCAGGACATTGCCCTTTTAAATGTGCAGCTCCACAGTTGCCACACGTAGTGTCGTCATGGTGTTCGTTACACCACTGCGCATGCGCAGTTCGGTCTTGCGTCGGGCGTGCCTGTGCAACACGTCCCTCAGTGTTGCCGTAGGTTTTGGCGCGCACAAACGCGAGAGGCTTTGAAAAGCGCGCGGAACGGCCGCCCTCGTCCGGGCCGCAGGCCGGGAGAAACTCGATTGCCTGGACGCGTTCGGGAGAAACTCGATTGCCTGGACGCGTGGGTGGCCTGGCTTGCCGATTCGGTCGCATGGGACCCCCTCCGTGCCGATTCGGTCGCCTGAAATTGGGCATAGCAGCTAGTCACATTCTCATGCAGGACACAGGCTTCAACTGCAGATGCTAAGGTCAGGCCTTTCATTTTTAGAAGCTGCTGGCGTAGACTGCCCGAGGCAACCCCAAAAACGATCTGGTCCCGGATCATGGACTCTGAGGTGGTGTCGTAACCGCAGGACTGCGCGAGTATGCGGAGGTGCGTCAGGAAGGACTGAAAGAGCTCATCCTTACCTTGCAGGCGCTGCTGAAAGACATACCTCTCAAAGCTCTTGTTGACCTCAACGTTGAAGTGCTTGTCGAGCTTGAGGAGGACCGTGTCATACTTAGCTTTGTTCTCGCCTTCCGCGAACACCAAGGAGTTGTATACATGGATGGCATGCTGACCTGCGGTAGTGAAGAGAATGGCAATCTTTGTTTCGTCCGCGGCGCCCTGTTTTTCATTGGCTTCCATGAAGAGTTCGAAGCGATGCTTGAAGAGCGTCCAATTTGTGCCCAGGTTCCCAGCGACTTGCAACGGCTGCAGTTTGTTGAGGGTGTCCATGGCTCAGGATGGCAGATTTGCTGGTAGGTCTCGATTCACTCCTGGGGCAAAATTCTCCAGTATCGGCGCGATGTCCGCCGACCGGCGCCTAAAACGGCACAAATCAGTCCGGCATCGCGCCACCCCAAAGGTGCGGAATCCTCCGACCCTTGACCGGCCGAGTCCTAACCTTGAGGGGCTAGGCCCGCGCCAGACTGATTTCTGCCCCGCCAGCTGGCGGAAGTGCCCCGCCAGCTGGCGCAGAAATGACATTGCCGGGCGGCACATGCGCGGGAGCGTTAGCGGCCGCTCACGGCATACCCGCGCATGCGCTGTGGAGGGAGTCTCTTCTGACTCCGCCATGGTGGAAACCGTGGCGAAGGCGGAAGGAAACGAGTGCCCCCACGGCACAGGCCCGCCTGCGGATCGGTAAGCCCAGATCGCGGGCCAGGCCACTGTGGGGGCACCCCCTGGGGCCAGATCACCCCGCTCCCACCCCCCAGGACCCCGGAGCCCGCCCGCGCCGCCTTGTCCCGCCGGTAAGAGAGGTGGTTTAATCCACGCCGGCGGGACAGGCATTCTAGCAGCGGACTTCGGCCCATCCGGGTCGGAGAATCGCGGGGGGGGGGGGGGGGGGCACCAACCTGCGGGGCGCGATTCCCGCCTCCGCCGAATCTCCGGTGCCGGAGAATTCGGCAGCTGGCGGGGGTGGGATTCACGCCAGCCCCCGGCGATTCTCCGACCCGGCGGAGGGGTCGGAGAATCTCGCCCCTGGTATCATGAAGTGTTGGGTGCTCTGAGGTACAGACGAACCAACCGCAAAAGTAGTGCCCCCCTTCAGCTGCTCACACACCCCGGAATGAAGCCCCGCTGCTGCAGATCAGCACACCTCCGACTGGCGGTGGTGGACTGAGTCGCAGCTGCCACACGAGGTTGCCAGTGTGAGCAGACAGGCAATGGCCTGAGGGCGTGGATAATCAGTGCGGCGTACTCCTCGAGTACACCACTTTTCAGGGGGCGGAGAATACAAAAACCAGCACCGCTCGAGATATTGGTGTCAAAACGGATTCTCCGCGCCGTCGCCGAATGCGATTTCGGCCTCTGTGTGAAGAATCCAGCCCGATAAACTCCGTTATTGCAATTACATCATCGTTCCATGCCGTAATCCAGTTCATCTGTCTTACCTGTTATACTTCTTGCATTGAAGCAAACGCACTCCAGACCCACAGTCCCGCTGAGTCCTGCGGCGAGATTCTCTGACCCCCCCGCCGGGTCGGAGAATCGCCGGGGGCTGGCGTGAATCCCGCCCCTGCCGGTTGCCGAATCCCCCCCCCCCCCCCCCCCCCCCCCCCCACCCCCCCCCCCCCCCCCCCCCCCCCCCCCCCCCCCCCCCCCCCCCCACCCCCCCCCCCCACCCCCCCCCCACCCCCCACCCCCCCCCACCCCCCCCCCCCCCACCCCCCCCCCCCCCCCCCACCCCCCCCCCCACCCCCCCCCACCCCACCCCCCCCCCCCCCCCCCACCCCCCCCCCCCCCCCCCCACCCCCCCCCCCCCCCCCCACCCCCCCCCCCCCCCCCACCATGGCGGAGGCGGAAGAGACTCCCTCCACTGCGCATGCGCAGGGATGCTCTGAGCGGCCGCTGACGCTCCCGCGCATGCGCCGCCCGGCAATGTCATTTCCGCGCCAGCTGGCGGGGCTCCAAAGGCCTTTCCCGCCAGCTAGCTGGGCGGAAATCAGTCCGGCGCGGGCCTAGCCCCTCAATGTTAGGGCTCGGATGGTCAAGTTGTGGAGGATTCCGCACCTTTGGGGCGGCGCGATGCCCGACTGATTTGCGCTGTTTTTGGCGCCGATCGGCGGACATCGCACGGATAACGGAGAATTTCGCCCCTTATGTTTATCTTAGTCTCTTTTCCCCAGTCTGGACACTTACTGGCCTGCTGTTCCAGTTCCCATATCCCACCACAGTAGTTTAAACCTTCCTGAAGAGCACTAGCAAACCTCCTCCCTTCCCCCCCCCCCCCCTCCAAGGATATTGGTGCCCCAATTTAGCCCGATTCCACATTCGGGGCTGGATTCTCCGCCGTCGGGTGCTCCGTTTTGCCGGCAGCCCGGGGGTTTCCTGACGGCGTGGGGCTGCCCCATTGACCGGCCGGCGGAACGGAGCATCCCGCCGGCGGGGTTAAATAGAAATGTGGCTTGAATAGAAATTCAGCCTAGGCCAGTCTGCCACCAGGAGCGGCATCAGAGACACTTCCTCAAGAGTTAAAAACAAAAATGATCTTGCAAGACGATTGTAAGCAAATACATTCGAAGTGGAGTTAGTGCCGTTAGGAAAGAGGCAGGGAGCCCGGAAGCAATAAAAATAAAATGAAAGTTTTGGTGGGACGCGGGTTAGAGAGGAGCAGTAATTTGGGCGATTGTGTAATTAGTTACGAGTAATAACCACCTCCGGCCTGAACCCTAGCAACAGTTCATGCACAGTGCAGGGTGAAAGTAGGTGCCATGTACAGACGGGACATGTACAATTACACTCGGAAAAGCAAAGTACTTCAGTGAATTAAATAGATTGTTAAATTAGCACACCGCACGCACAATTTCTGTACTCAACTCCTGTACACGTCAGAAATGTTTCACCATCAGTGGATAAAAGTCACTGTTCAGCTTACTTACAGCACGATGCCGGTCGGAGACGGTGTTATCCGTTCACACCGAGTGTACTTACTGCTCTATCTATGTTACTCTCTCGATCTGCAGCTGATCTCCGCACCAATGGAGGGAGGGGATTTCCACACATACCGGAAAGGGAGCAAGCACCAAGCCCAATGGACTAGATATTTTTTTAAAGCCGAAATTTCAGCACAAGAGAAAAAAGAATATGGAGCTAACTCTTACAAACTGCTCGTTCACTCAGCAAAGGTGACGCGTACTCACATGATCCTTCTTCTCACTCAGGTCGCTATCACCCCAGTGTATTTGGCAGCTAACAGAAAACACTGCGAGTGTGATATCCTAAAACAGAGAAAGGAAATATAGAAAATGTTTGAAGAAAGTTTAAAGTTTTTAAACACACAATGTTTCTAACGTGCATCTGATTTTTCTATGGTGATGCAGGAAGCAGGACATCCAGGAGGGGTGACAACAGGGCTCACGTTGTTCCTTTTTGCTAATCTCATTGTAAACATGTTTTGGATTGTAATCAGTCCTCTGGGAGCGCGGTAGGCTTCCGAGCACCGTGACGAAAGGAAAGCAACCCGATGTCTTTACGTCGGGACCAAATCTCTCAAAGGCTGGCTTACTCTGAACTCCTTTCAAGTTCCAACTGAAGTGAACAAATTGAGGGACAAATTAAAAGGGGTCGCTCCGTGTGGAGTTTGCACATTCTCCCCTCCTCTGCGTGGGTTTCACCCCCACAACACAAAGATGTGCAGGTTAGGTGGATTGGCCAATCTTTTGAGGACCACCAACAAATATTAGGGACAAAGCAAAAAAAAGCTGCTCGTGTTAGGGGCACTGTCCGAACATAACGAAGATCAACGGAAACTTAAAAACATCAAATAAGAGTGCAATTAAAGGGGTCAATAAAGCACCCCAACCTCTGGTGCCCATGGACACCTGGGCTCCCTCTCCAGGGACTCCCGGCCTTGAATGAAGCCACAGAAGACGGGCAGACAGTCATGTTGGATTGTCTGCTCAGTCGCCCACTGCCTGGATACGTTAGGACCTTACTCTGAAATGGACATTAATTCAGCCTGTTAAACAGACAAATTAAAACCTGTTGTCTAATTTTGTGATGGGTACTGGGAAACAGCAAAGTCTCCTGTAGCAGAATGTGGTGGTCTGTCTCTTTAAGACGGCAGAGGAGGATCACCTGGCTTGGGGAACCATTTGGGGACCGAGAGCTGGTGATCACCCCAGAGGGTGGAGTCCCCTCTAAGGCAGAGTACATCTGGAAGCCATGTAGTTAGCTGTGTAAGGGGCTGATGAATCCCGCCCCTGCCGGTTGCCGAATTCTCCGGCACCGGTTTTTCAGCGGGGGCGGGAATCGCGCCGCGCCGGTTGGCGGCCCCCCACCCCCCCAATTCTCCGGCTGCTAAAATGCCTGTCCCGTCGGCGTAGATTAAACCACCTACCTTACCGGCGGGACAAGGCGGCGCGGGTGGGCTCCGGGTTCCTGGGGGGGGGGTGCGGGGCGATCTGGCCCCGGGGGGTGCCCCCATGGTGGCATGGCCCGCGATCGGGGCCCACCGATCCGCGGGCGGGCCTGTGCCATGGGGGGCACTCTTTTTCTTCCGCCTTCGCCACGGTCTCCACCATGGCGGAGGCGGAAGAGACTCCCTCCACAGCGCATGCGCGGGAATGCCGTCAGCGGCCGCTAACGCTCCCACGCATGCGCCGCCCGGAGATGTCATTTCTGTGCCAGCTGGCGGGGCACCAAAGGCCTTTTCCGCCTGCTGGCCGGGCGGAAATTCGTCCGGCGCGGGCCTAGCCTCTTAAGGTTGAGGCTCGGCCCCCCAAGATGCGGAGCATTCCACACCTTTGGGGTGGCGCGATGCCCGACTGATTTGCGCCGCTTTGGGCGCCAGTCGGCGGACATCGCGCCGATACCGGAGAATTTCACCCCATGTATCGTCCCGGGAAGCTAAACGAGCCTCCTGACGCCCTGTCCCACGGCACATGTGCCACCGCACAAGTGGACCGCCTCTGAGCCCTCCACGAGGACCTCTGCCACCTGTGGGTCACTCACCTTTTCCATTTTATCAAGACCCGCAACCTGCCCTAATCCATCGACGAGGTCAGGACAGTCACCAGGGACTGCCAAATCTGCACGGAGTGCAAACCGCACTTCTACCGGCCAGAGAAAGCACACCTGATAAAGGCTTCCCATCCCTTTGAACGCCTCAGCATGGAATTCAAAGGCCCCCCTCCCCTCTACCGACCGCAACTTCCTGAAGGTGATTGACGAGTACTCCCGGTTCCCATTCGCCATCCCCTGCCCCGACATGAACGCAACCACCGTCATCAAGGCCCTCCATAGCATCTTTGCACTGTTCGGGTTCCCCGCTTACATACATAGTGATAGGGGGGTCCTCCTTTATGAGCGATGAACTGCGTCAATTCCTGCTCAGCAAGGGCATCGCCTCGAGCAGGACGACCAGTTACAAACCCCGGGGTAACGGACAGGTAGAGAGGGAGAACGGAATGGTCTGCAAGACCGTCCTACTGGCCCTACAGTCCAGGAGTCTCCCAATCTCCCGCTGACAGGAAGTCCTCCCGGATGCCCTCCACTCCATCCGGTCACTGCTTTGTACCACCACCAACCAGACACCTCACGAACGTCTCCTTGTCTTCCCCAGGAAGTCCTCCTCTGGAACCTCGCTCCCGACCTGGCTGGCAGCACCCGGACCCATCCTGCTCCGAAAACATGTGCGGGCGCACAAGTCAGACCAGTTGGTCGAGAAGGTCCATCTTCTCCACGCTAACCCCCAGTACGCCTACATGGCGTACCCTGACGGCCGACAAGATACGGTCTCCCTACGAGACCTGGCGCCCGCCGGAGCCCCACGCACACCCCAACCACCAGTCCCACCCTCCCCTCCACCAGGGCACCTTACAGGAGGATCGGTCCTTCCGTCGGCGCCGTCTAGGCCCCCCACCCACCGACCCCCCCCCCCCCCGCAGGCGCTCCCTTCCCAGGTCAACCGTTTTCCCCACCAGTGCCGTCTAGGGGTGTCGAAGCTGCCACGGAAATAAAAGCCACACTCCCGGAGTCACAGACGCCCGAGCCTCCACCGGAGTCACCACCGAAGCTCCGACGATCACAGAGGACGACCACGGCCCCCGGTCGACTGATTGCTTCAATTTAAATTGTAAACTGTAAATTTAAATCATAAATTGTAAATAGTTATTAGAATTGTAAACAGTTACAAAACGCTGTACGGAGGTATTACAGTACCTCCATAACTAATTCTACCACGTTGCCATGTTTGTAGTATTAGGCCACCACCCTTGCCGGGCTCTTTTTAACAGGGGGTGAATGTGATAGTAGAGGTATTACGGTACCTGGTAATGCTGGAGCACCATTGGTGGAAACTGTATACTTCCGATTGGTCAAGATGTATGGTAGCGCGCCCTGTTAGGCGGGGTATAAGAGCCCGTGCCGCCCCAGCAGCCTTCATTCTGTACCTGAGCCGCTGGGGGAAACATCTAGCTTATTAAAGCCTTCAGTTGGACTACAACCTCGCTTTAGTGGTCATTGATCATGCATCACCGTTCAGGCTGGTGGGGGAGAGTTTCCGATATTTGGGGATTCAGGTGGCACGGGACTGGGGCAAGTTGCATAAGCTCAACCTCTCCCGACTGATGGAACGAGTGAGGGAGGAGGTCCGGAGGTGGGATGCTCTCCCGCTGTCATTGGCGGGCAGGGTGCAGACTGTTAAGATGACGATTCTCCCGCGGTTCTTGTTTGTTTTTCAGTGTCTCCCCATCTTTATCCCGCGGTCCTTCTTTAAGAGGCTGAATAAAATTTATTCTGGGATTTGTATGGGCAGGGAAGTCCCCGCAGGTAAAGAGGGTGATGCTTGAACGGAACCGAGGAGAAGGGGGGCTGGCGTTGCCGAACTTCAGCAACTATTACTGGGCGGCCAACATAGCGATGATAAGGAAATGGATGGTGGCTGTGGGGTCGGTTTGGGAGCGGATGGAGGCTGCTTCGTGCAGGGGCACTAGCTTAGCAGCCCTGGTCATGGCACCTCTGCAGCTTCCGCCGGCACGGTACTCCACCAGCCCGATAGTGGTGGCGGCTCTTCGGATCTGGGGCCAGTGGAGGAAGCATGTAGGGGAAGTAAGAGCGTCGGTGTGGACAACAATCTGCGGCAACCACCGATTTGCCCCGGGGAACATGGACGGGGGATATCAACTGTGGAGAAGGGCGGGGATTGTGAGGATGGGGGCTCTGTTCCTGGAAGGGAGCTTTCCGAGCATGAGGGTGCTGGAGGAGAAGTTTGGGCTGGTGAAGGGGAACAAATTTAGATACTTACAGGTGCGGGATTTTGTATGCAGACTGGTGCCGTCCTTCCCACGTCTCCCGCCGAAGGGGAGGCAGGACAGGGTAGTTTCTAGGGGAGAGGTGGGAGAGGGTAGAGTCTCAGAAATCTACAAGGAACTAATGGGAGCTGAGGATACGCAGACCGAGGACCTGAAGCTTAAGTGGGAAGAGGAGCTCGGGGCGGGGGGGGGGGGGGGGGGGGGCGCTGAGATGGAGGACGGTATCTGGACAAAAGCTCTGAGCAGAATAAACACAACCGCAACATGCGCCAGGCTCAGCCTGATCCAGTTTAAGGTTGTGCACTGGGCCCACATGACGGTGGCCCGGATGAGCAGATTCTTCGGGCTGGAGGACAAGTGTGCTAGATGCGCCAGAGGGCTGGCTAACCATGTACACATGTTCTGGTCATGCCCTAAACTCAGGGGGTATTGGCAGGGATTCGCAGATGTCATGTCCCGGGTATTGAAAACTGGGGTGGTAATGAGCCCTGAGGTGGCAGTCTTTGGGGTTTCGGAGGACCCGGGAGTCCAGGAAGAGATAGAGGCCGACGTTCTGGCCTTTGCTTCCCTGGTAGCCCGGCGATGAATACTGTTAGCATGGAGGGACTCAAAGCCCCCGAGGGCTGAGGTATGGCTATCGGACATGGCGTGCTTTCTTGGCCTAGAGAGAGTCAAGTTCGCCTTGAGAGGTTCGCTACTAGGGTTCGCACGAAGGTGGCAGCCATTCATTGACTTCTTCGCAGAGGAGTAAGCGTCAGCAGGAGAGGGGGGTGGGGGCTAGGGTAGAGTAGAGTAGAGTAGGGGGATATTGAGGCAGGTCCTTGTGTGAACAGAGCCGTGGTTTGCACTATGTTTAATCTGTGCCTTGACTTCTTTTAATTGTACTGTACAATGTCACTTTTTCTCTCTGCCTAAAATACCTCAATAAAATTATTTGTTAAAAAAAAGAATTAAGCCCGAGAGAGCCAGTTTGCTGTCGCCCTCAGGGGGCCCTAGCCTAGAGTAGTAATGATCAGCTGTGTGGGTGCATTTTAGTCACATCATACTGGGGTTTTGTTGATTTAATAAGCTAATGATATAAGGTTGAGTCAAAGCCTGTTTGTCACATGTATTTTGTTCTTATAATTCCAGGGTCCAAGAATCACGGTAAAGAGGAAGGGAACAGAACCACTTTAACATTCCTGAATCGGGGTTGAAACATTCCGGAATCAGGTAATCCCACAACATTCTGGCATCCTCACAAGTTCTCCACACCACGAGCCATGCCTGGCCACCTCTTTGTACAGCCTGGGCACCTCAGTATTCAAAGAATCCCTGTGCCTCTATTTCAAAGAAAGAACAAAGAAAAGTACAGCACAGGAACAGGCCCTTCGGCTCTCCAAGCCTGCGCCGACCATGCTGCCCGTCGAACCTAAAACCTTCTACACTTCCGGGGTCCGAATTCCTCTGTTCCATATTATTCATATATTTGTCAATACGCCCTTTAAACATCACTATCACACCTGCTTCCGCCACCTCCTCCAGCAGAGAGCTCCAGGCACCCACTATCCTCTGTGTAAAAAAACTTCCCTAGCACATCTCCTCTAACCTTTGCCCCTCGCACCTTAAACCTATGTCCCCTAGTAGTTGACTCTTCCACCCTAGGAACAATCTTCTGACAATCCACTCTGTCCATGCCCCTCATAATTTTGTAGACTTCTATCAGGTCCACCTCAACCTTTGTCATTCCAGTGAGAACAAACCGAGTTTATCTAATTTTTCCTCACAGCTAATGCCCTCCATTCCAGGCAACATCCTGGTAAACCTCTTCTGTACCCTCCCCAAGGCCTTCACATTCTTCTGAAAATGTGGCGACCAGAATTGAACACTGTATTCCAAGTGTGGGCTGACTAAGGTTCTATACAGCTGCAGCATGACTTGCCAATTTTTATACTCAATGCTCCAGCCAATGAACGTAAGCATGCCATATGCCTTCTTGACTACTTTCTCCACCTGCATCGCCACTTTCAGTGACCCATGGACCTGTACTCCCAGATCCTTCTTGCCTGACAATATTCTTAAGGGTTCTGCCATTTACTGTATATCTCCCACCTGCATTAGACCTTCCAAAATGCATTACCTCACATTTGTCCAGATTAAACTCCATCTGCCATTTCTCCACCCAAGTCTCTAACCGATCTATATCCTGCTGTATCCTCTGACAGTCCTCATCACTATCCGTAAGGCCACCAACCTTTGTGTCGTCCACAAACTCACTCATCAGACCAGTTACATTTTTCTCCAAATCATCTCTAATTATTACAAACAGCAAAGGTCCCAGCACTGATCCCTGTGGAACACCACTAGTACAGCCCTCCATTCAGAAAAGCGCCCTTCCATTGCTACCCTCTGTCTTCTGTGACCCAGCCTGTTCTGTACCCATCTTGCCAGCTCACCTCTGATCCTATGTGACTTAACCTTCTGTATCAGTCTGCCATGAGGGACCTTGTCAAAAGCCTTACAGAAGTCCATGAAGACAACATCCACTGCCCTACCTTGTTTAAAAAATAAATTTAAAGTACCCAATTCTTTTTTAAATTTCCAATTAAGAGGCAATTTAGCATGGCCAATTCACCTACCCTTCTCTCTATGGGACCTAATGGAGATTAACTCTCCCCTAATGACCGCCTTCAGAGCCTCCCAAACCACTGCCACCGTCACCTCTCCTGTGTCATTCGCTCCCACATAGTTCTCAATACTCCACCTTATCCGCTCGCACACCTCTTCGTCCGCCAGCAGCCCCATATCCAGTCTCCAGAGAGGGCGCTGACCCTGTTCCGCCCCCAGTGGCAGGTCCACCCAGTGCGGGGCATGGTCCGAGACCGCGATGGCCGAGTATTCAACCCCCTCCACCCTCGGGATTAAATCCCTACTCAACACAAAGAAGTCTATTCGCAAATAGACTTTATGGACGTGGGAGAAAAAGGAAAACGCCTTTTTCCTTGGCCACGTAAACCTCCAGAGGTCCACTCCCCCCATCTGGCCCATGATCTCCCACAAGGCCCTGGCCGCCGCCGGCCTCTTTCCCGTTCTGGACTTGGAACGGTCCAAGCCCGGATCCAAGACCGTATTAAAGTCCCCTCCCATTATCAGGTGACTTATTTCCAAGTCCGGGATCCTACCCAACATGCGCCTCGTAAAGTCCGAATCGTCCCAGTTCGGGGCATATACATTCACTAACACCACCCGGGCCCCCTGCAGCTTGCCACTCACCATTAGATACCTGCCCCCCTTGTCCGCCATGGTGCTCCCCGCCTCAAATGCCACTTGTTTACTGACCAAAATGGCCACCCCTCTGGCCTTGGAGTCTAACCCCGAGTGAAACACATGTCCCACCCATCCTTTCCTCAGCTTCGTCTGGTCCGCAAGCTTCAAGTGCGTCTCTTGCAGCATGGCCACGTCCGCCTTCAACCCATTCAAATGCGAGACCCCTTGACCGGCCCATTCACGCCCCTCATGTTCCACGTGATCAGCCTGGTCGGGTAACCACCCCCCCCATCCCGCTGACTAGACAACTCCCTTTTTCGGGCAGCCGCGTGCCGCCTCCCTCCTCCAGCCCTCCCCCCGGCGGCTCCCCCGCCCGACTCTCCATCCATACCCCTCACCTGACTCCCCGTCAGTCAGCAAAGCAACACCCCTTCCCCCCCCCCCTTCCTCCCCCCCCCCGCCCCCCGCCGGCTCTGGTTTCCCCCCCATTGTGCTTCCGTGAGTCAGCTCATCCATGCTGACCATGGCCGCTCCCGCCTCTACATACCAACCCTTAACTTGTTGCCGCCTTCGGGCCACCCTCCCCCCCCTCCCCCGCAGGGTAGAGGGACAAACGCCATCTGGGACCTCCCCGTGTGCCGGATAGCCCGTCCCGGGCGTTTCCCGCCCCCTAGCACCGAACACCTGGAAAACAAAACAGCTGGAAAACAACCACCAACCAAACTAGGGCAGACAGGCCCATAAACGTATGCTTTACCCGCCGTCCTCCCCTTGGTCCCTCCCCACCCGCACATTTCACCCCCATACAACAGTCCCTTAGTTCAGGTCCAGTGTCTCCTGCCGGATGAACGACCAAGCCTCGTCTGGGGTATCAAAATGGTGGTGCCTGTCCTGGTATGTTACCCACAGTCTCGCCGGGTGCAGGAGCCCAAACTTCACCCCTTTACCGTGGAGGACCTCCTTTGCCCGATTAAAACCTGCACGCCTCCTCGCCAGCTCAGCTCCCAGGCCCTGGTAAATTCAGATCTCGCCGTTCTCCCACTTACTGCTCCGCTCCTTCTTCACCCACCGCAGGACTCGCTCTCGGTCTGCCAAGCCCTAAAACCGTATCACCATCGCCCTCGGTGGCTCGTTTACCCTCGGCTTTCTGGCGAGAACCTTGTGCGCCCTATCCAGCTCCACGGGATGCGGGAAGGCCCCCGCGCCCATCAGCGTCCCCAGCATTGTGGCCACGTACGTGCTCGCATCGGGCCCCTCCGCTCCTTCGGGAAGGCCAAGGATCCGCAGATTGTGGCTCCGAGACCTGCACTCAAGGTCATCCAACCTCTCCTGCCATCTCTTATGGAGCGCCTCGTGTGCCTCCACTTTCACCGCCAGGCCCAGGATCTCGTCCTCGTTCACCGCCACCTTCCTCCTCACCTCCTTGATCTCCTTCTTATGCGCCTTCTGGGTCACCACAATTCTTTTCAAGGAGGCCAGCATCTCCGTTTTCAGCTCCATGAAGCAATTTTTCAGGCGCTCCTGTTGTTCTCTGGCCCACTGGGCCACACCTCCCGATCTTCTCCGGCCGCCATTTTGTCCTCCTGGACCTTCTCGACCTTCTTCCCCGGGTTCGCGCGTCTGCCTGCTCCGCTCCTGGTCCTCTCCATGCACCAGCTGGGGGTGGGGGGGCTCTCCCACGTCTGTTCCCACACCAGTCCCTCCTGTCAATTGCTGCCGCCTCTCCTTTTAGCGGCCCGAAACACCAGTCCCGGTGGGAGCTGCCGTTCGCGTGACCTAGCAGGTCATGGCCGCTACCGGAAGTCGCTCTTTAACATCTTTAATTAGCCTTAATCAGGTGGTGGCGGGGGTCACTGTCCCATCCTCACATCACCGAGGTGGGCATTGCCAGTGCTGGGAACTGCATCTCGAAACTGACACATCGATCTGCACAGTATTTTGGGGTCCTGTTCGCCTCTATTCCTGACCCAGGGAGGCCAGAAAATGCAGCCCTATGTCCCTTGCTAGCTTGATCAATTAAGGCCCGCTCAGCGTGAAACATCATGGAGTCATGGAGTCACACAGCTCAGAAAAGACCCTTCGGCCCATTGAGTCTGCGTCAGTCAAAAACAACCACCTAACTATTCTAATCCCATTTCCCAGCATTTGGCCCATAACCGTGTATGCCTTGGCATCACAAGTGCACATCTAAATACTTTTTAAATGTTAGGAGGGTCACTGCCTCCACCACTCTTTCAGGCAGTGAGTTCCAAACTCCCACCCCCCTCTGGCTGAAAAGGCTTTTCCTCACATCCCCTCTAAATCTCCTGCCTCTCACTTTAAATCTATGCCTCCTGGCCATTGATACCTCCACCAAGGGGAAAAGATTATTCTTGTCTACTCTATCTATTCCCCTCATAACTTTATACGCTTCAATTATGTCCCCTCTCAATCTCTTCTGCTCCAAGGAAAACAACCCGTCTATCCAATTTCTGTTCATAACTAAAAATCTCCAGCCCAGGCAACATCCTGGTAAATCTCTTGTGCACCCTTTCCAGTGCTATCACATCCCTTCTATAATGTGGATTGCAGAACTGCATGCAATATTCTAGCTGTGGCCTAACCAACATTTTATACAATTCCAGCATAACCGCCCTGTTCTTAAACTCTATGCCTCTGCTAATAAAGTACGAAGTCTTACAACACCAGGTTAAAGTCCAACAGGTTTGTTTCGATGTCACTAGCTTTCGGAGCGCTGCTCCTTCCTCAGGTGAATGCAGAGGTCTGTTCCAGAAACACATATATAGACAAATTCAAAGATGCCAAACAATGCTAGGAATGCGAGCATTAGCAGGTGATTAAATCTTTACAGATCCAGAGATGGGGTAACCCCAGGTTAAAGAGGTGTGAATTGTATCAAGCCAGGACAGTTGGTAGGATTTTGCAGGCCAGATGGTGGGGGATGAATGTAATGCGACATGAATCCCAGGTCCCGGTTGAGGCCGCACTCATGTGTGCGGAACTTGGCTATAAGTTTCTGCTCGGCGATTCTGCGTTGTCGCGGGTCCTGAAGGCCGCCTTGGAGAACGCTTACCCGCAGATCAGAGGCTGAATGCCCTTGACTGCTGAAGTGTTCCCGACTGGAAGGGAACATTCCTGCCTGGTGATTGTTGCGCGATGTCCGTTCATTTGTTGTCGCAGCGTCTGCATGGTCTCGCCAATGTACCACGCTTCAGGACATCCTTTCCTGCAGCGTATGAGGTAGACAACGTTGGCCGAGTCGCACGAGTATGTACCGCGTACCTGGTGGGTGGTGTTCTCACGTGTAATAGTGGTATCCATGTCAATGATCTGGCACGTCTTGCAGAGATTGCCATGACAGGGTTGTGTGGTGTCGTGGTCACTGTTCTGAAGACTGGGTAGTTTGCTGCAAACAATGGTTCGTTTGAGGTTGCGCGGTTGTTTGAAGGCAAGTAGTGGGGGTGTGGGGATGACCTTGGCAAGATGTTCATCGTCATCAATGACGTGTTGAAGGCTGTGAAGAAGATGACGTAGTTTCTCCGCTCCGGGGAAGTACTGGACGACGAAGGGTATTCTGTCGGTTGTGTCCCATGTTTGTCTTCTGAGGAGGTCGGTCCGGTTTTTTGCTGTGGCGCGTTGGAACTGTCGATCGATGAGTCGAGTGCCATATCCCGTTCGTACGAGGGCATCTTTCAACGTCTGTAGATGTCTGTTACGCTCCTCCTCGTCTGAGCAGATCCTGTGTATACGGAGCGCTTGTCCAGAGGGGATGGCTTCTTTAATGTGTTTAGGGTGGAAGCTGGAGAAGTGGAGCATCATGAGGTTATCCGTGGGTTTGCGGTAAAGCGACGTGCTGAGGTGAACGTCCTTGATGGAGACGAGTGTGTCCAAGAATGCAACTGATTTTGGAGAGTAGTCCATGGTGAGTCTGATGGTTGGATGGAACTTATTAATGTCATCGTGTAGTCGTTTCAATGATTCTTCGCCGTGGGTCCAAAGGAAAAAAATGTCATCGATGTATCTGGTGTATAACGTCGGTTGAAGGTCCTGTGCGGTGAGTAGGTCCTGTTCAAACTTGTGCATGAAGATGTTGGCGTATTGGAGTGCGAATTTGGTCCCCATGGCTGTTCCGTGCGTCTGGATGAAGAACTTGTTGTCGAAGGTGAAGACGTTGTGATCCAGAATGAAGCGGATGAGTTGCAGAATTGCGTCTGGAGATTGGCAGTTGTCGGTGTTGAGTACTGAGGCTGTTGCAGCAATGCCGTCGTCATGGGGGATGCTGGTGTAGAGTGCCGAGACGTCCATTGTGACGAGGAATGTTTCTGGTTCAACTGGTCCATGGGTGCTGAGTTTCTGTAGGAAGTCCGTCGTGTCGCGACAGAAGCTGGGTGTACCTTGTACGATGGGTTTCAAGATGCCTTCGATGTAGCCAGAGAGGTTCTCACACAGGGTCCCATTGCCTGAAACGATAGGGCGGCCTGGTGTGTTGGCCTTATGTATTTTCGGGAGGCAGTAGAGATCTCCAATGCGGGGAGTACGTGGGATGAGAGCACGTAGGGTGCTCTGAAGATCTGGATCCAAGGTCTTGATCAGTCTGTTAAGTTGGCGGATGTGTTCCTTGGTCGGATCTGCGGGTAACTGTCTGTAGTGTTCTTGGTTGTTCAGTTGTCGGTATACTTCTTTGCAGTAGTCCGTTCTGTTCAGTACGACAGTGGCCCCCCCTTTGTCTGCTGGTTTGATGACGATGCTGCGGTTGGTCTTGAGAGCGCGGATGGCATTGCGTTGTGCTTGGGTGACGTTCGGGGCTGTCTTGTGAATGCGACTGATGAATTTGGCATTGACACGACTCCTGACGGCTTGAGCATACATGTCGAGTCCAAAGCAGCGGCCTTCCGGAGGGGTCCAATTCTACTCTTTCCTCTTCGGTTGCCGCACCGCAGATCTCTCGGTCTGCTGTTCCGGTTCATTGGTAGTCTGCTTGGGTTCGCTGTTGGCCTCTTGGGGTCTGTGGAAGAATTCCCGGAGCCTCATTCGCCTGATGAATTCCTCCGTGTCTGCCGCGAGACTGATGGGGTCCATTTTGGTGGTGGTGCAGAAATTGAGCCCTCTGCTGAGGACTTCGATTTCGTCTGGTTGAAGGGTATATATGTGTTTCTGGAACAGACCTCTGCATTCACCTGAGGAAGGAGCAGCACTCCGAAAGCTAGTGACATCGAAACAAACCTGTTGGACTTTAACCTGGTGTTGTAAGACTTCGTACTGTGCTCACCCCAGTCCAACGCCGGCATCTCCACATCATCTGCTAATAAAGGCAAGTATACCATATGCCTTCTTAACCAGTGTATCCACCTGCTCTGCTACCTTAAGGGACCGGTGTACATGCACACCAAGGTCCCTCTGATCCTGCTTAGAACATAGAACATAGAACATACAGTACAGAAGGAGGCCATTCGGCCCATCAGGTCTGCACCGACCTACTTAAGCCCTCACTTGCAGCCTATCCCCGTAACCCAATAACCCCTCCTAACCTTTTTAGTCACTAAGGGCAATTTATCATAGCCAATCCACCTAACCTGCACATCTTTAGACTGTGGGAGGAAACCGGAGCACCCGGAGGAAACCCACGCACACACGGGGAGAACGTGCAGACTCCGCACAAACAGTGACCCAGCGAGGAATCAAGCCTGGGACCCTGGTGCTGTGAAGCCACAGTGCTACCATGCTGCCCTGCTTCCCAGGGTCCTGGCGATTATCATGTATTCCCTTGCCTTGTTTGTCCTGGCCAATTGCATCACTTCATATTTATCCAGATTGAATTTGATTTGGCACTGATCAGCCCATCTATATCCTCCTGTAATCGAAGGCTATCCTCCTCAATATTTACCACCCCACCAATTTTCACATCAGCCGGAAACTTACTCATCAACCCTCCGACACTCATACCTAAAGCATTTGTATAAATCACAAAAGCAAGGGCCCCAACATTGAAACTTGCAGGACCCCACTGGACACAGGCTTTCAGACAGAAAAACACAACTTGACTAATGTCAATTAGAGGGGTGCAGTGCTCTGACTGTGAGATGTGGCAGGTCTGGGAGGCTTCCAGCGTCCCGGATGGCTTCATCTGCAGAAAGTGCTCCCAACTGGAGCTCCTCACAGACCGCATGGTTCGGTTGGAGCAGCAATTGGATGCACTTAGGAGCATGCAGGTGGCGGAAAGCGTCACAGATAGCAGTTATATAAATGTGGTCACACCCAAGGTGCAGGCAGAGAAATGAGTGACCACCAGAAAGGGCAGGCAGTCAGTGCAGGAATCCCCTGTGGTTGTCCCCCTCTCGAACAGGTATACCCCTTTGGATACTGTTGGGGGGGGATGGCCTATCAGGGGAAAACATCAGCAGCTGGAGCAGTGGCACCACGGCTGGCTCTGATGTTCAGAAGGGAGGGTCAAAGCGCAGAAGAGCAAATCTCATAGGGGACTCTATAGTCAGGGGCACAGATAGGCGCTTCTGTGGACGTGAAAGAGACTCCAGGATGGTATGTTGCCAGGGTCCAGGATGTCTCCGAACGGGTAGAGAGCATCCTGAAGGGGGAGGGCAAACAGGCAGAGGTCGTTGTACATATTGGTACTAACGACATAGGCAGGAAGAGGCATGAGGTCCTGCAGCAGAAGTTCAGGGAGCTAGGCAGAAAGTTAAAAGACAGGATCTCTCGGGTTGTAATCTCGGGATTACTCCCTGTGCCACGTGCCAGTGAGGCTAGAAATAGGAAGATAGAGCAGCTAAACACGTGGCTAAACAGCTAGTGTAGGAGGGAGGGTTTCCGTTATCTGGATCACTGGGAGCTCTTCCGGGGCAGGTGTGACCTATATAAGAAGGACGGGTTGCATCTAAACTGGAGAGGCATAAATATCCTGGCCGCGAGGTTTGCTTGTGTCACACGGGAGAGTTTAAACTAGTATGAAATGAAAATCGCTTATTGTCACAAGTAGGTTTCAATGAAGTTTTGTGAAAAGCCCCTAGTTGCCACATTTCGGCGCCTGTTTGGGGAGGCTGTTACGGGAATTGAACAGTGCTGCTGGCCGGCCTTGGTCTGCTTTCAAAGCCAGCGATTTAGCCCTGTGCTAAACAGCTAAACAGTATGGCAGGGGGGTGGGCATGGGAGCAATAGGTCAGAAGGTGAGAGCATTGAGGGAGAACTAGGGAATAGGGCCAGTATGGCTCTGAGGCAGAGCAGACAGGGAGAAGTTGCTGAACACAGCGGGTCTGGTGGCCTGAAGTGCATATGTTTTAATGCAAGAAGTATAACGGGTAAGGCAGATGAACTGAGAGCTTGGATTAGTACTTGGAACTATGATGTTGTTGCCATTACAGAGACCTGGTTGAGGGAAGGGCAGGATTGGCAGCTAAACGTTCCAGGATTTAGATGTTTCAGGCGGGATAGAGGGGGATGTAAAAGGGGTGGCAGAGTTGCGCTACTGGTTAGGGAGAATATCACAGCTGTACTGCGGGAGGACACCTCAGAGGACAGTGAGGCTATATGGGTAGAGATCAGGAATTAGAAGGGTGCAGTCACAAAGTTGGGGGTTTACTACAGGCCTCCCAACAGCCAGCGGGAGATAGAGAAGCAGATAGGTAGACAGATTTTGGAAAAGAGTAAAAACAACAGGGTTGTGGTGATGGGAGACTTCAACTTCCCCAATATTGACTGGGACTCACTTAGTGCCAGGGGCTTAGACGGGGCAGAGTTTGTAAGGAGCATCCAGGAGGGCTTCTTAAAACAATATGTAGACAGTCCAACGAGGGAAGGGGCTGTACTGGACCTGGTATTGGGGAATGAGCCCGGCCAGGTGGTAGAAGTTTCAGTAGGGGAGCATTTCGGGAACAATGACCACAATTCAGTAAGATTTAAAGTGCTGGTGGACAAGGATAAGATTGGTCCTAGGGGGGAGGCTAATTATAACAATATTAGACGGGAACTGAAGAACCTAGATTGGGGCGGATGTTTGAGGGTAAATCGACATCTGACATGTGGGAGGCTTTCAAGTGTCAGTTGAAAGGTATTCAGGACCGGCATGTTCCTGTGAGGAAGAAGGATAAATACAGCAATTTTCGGGAACCTTGGATAACGAGAGATATTGTAGGCCTCGTCAAAAAGAAAAAGGAGGCATTTGTCAGGGCTAAAAGGCTGGGAACAGATGAAGCCTGTGTGGAATATAAGGAAAGTAGGAAGGAACTTAAGCAAGGAGTCAGGAGGGCTAAAAGGGGTCACGAAAAGTCATTGGCAAATAGAGTTAAGGAAAATCCCAAGGCTTTTTACACGTACATAAAAAGCAAGAGGGTAGCCAGGGACAGGGTTGGCCCACTGAAGGATAGGCAAGGGAATCTATGTGTGGAGCCAGAGGAAATGGGCGAGGTACTAAATGAATACTTTGCATCAGTATTCACCAAAGAGAAGGAATTGGTAGATGTTGAGGCTGGAGAAGGGCGTGTAGATAGCCTGGGTCATATTGAGATCCAGAAAGACGAGGTGTTGGGCATCTTGAAAAATATTAAGGTAGATAAGTCCCCAGGGCCTGATGGGATCTACCCCAGAATACTGAGGGAGGCTAGAGAGGAAATTGCTGAGGCCTTGACAGAAATCTTTGGATCCTCACTGTCTTCAGGTGATGTCCCGTAGGACTGGAGAATAGCCAATGTTGTTCCTCTGTTTAAGAAGGGTAGCAAGGATAATCCAGGGAACTACAGGCCGGTGAGCCTTACGTCAGTGGTAGGGAAATTACTGGAGAGAATTCTTCGAGACAGGATCTACTCCCATTTGGAAGCTAATGGACGTATTAGTGAGAAGCAGCATGGTTTTTTGAAGGGGAGGTCGTGTCTCACTAACTTGATAGAGTTTTTCGAGGAGGTCACAAAGATGATTGATGCAGGTAGGGCAGCGGATGTTGTCTATATGGACTTCAGTAAGGCCTTTGACAAGGTCCCTCATGGTAGACTATTACAAAAGGTGAAGTCACACGGGATCAGGGGTGAGCTGGCAAGGTAGATACAGAACTGGCTAGGTCATAGAAGGCAGAGAGTAGCAATGGAAGGATGATTTTCTAATTGGAGGGCTGTGACTAGTGATGTTCCGCAGGGATCAGTGCTGGGACCTTTGCTGTTTGTAGTATATATAAATGATTTGGAGGAAAATGTAACTGGTCTGATTAGTAAGTTTGCAGATGACACAAAGGTTGGTGGAATTGCAGATAGCGAAGAGGACTGTCAGAGGATACAGCAGGATTTAGATTGTTTGGAGACTTGGGCGGAGAGATGGCAGATGGAGTTTAATCCGGACAAATGTGAGGTAATGCATTTTGGAAGGTCTAATGCAGGTAGGGAATATACAGTGAATGGTAGAACTCTCAAGAGTATTGAAAGTCAGAGAGATCTAGGTGTACAGGTCCACAGGTCACTGAAAGGGGCACCACAGGTGGAGAAGGTAGTCAAGAAGGCATACGGCATGCTTGCCTTCATTGGCTGAGGCATTGAGTATAAGAATTGGCAAGTCATGTTGGAGCTGTATAGAACCTTAGTTAGGCCACACTTGGGGAATAGTGTTCAATTCTGGTTGCCACACTAGCAGAAGGATGTGGAGGCTTAGAGAGGGTGCAGAAGAGATTTACCAGAATGTTGCCTGGTATGGAGGGCATTAGCTATGTGGAGCGGTTGAATAAACTCAATTTGTTCTCACTAGAACGACGGAGTTTGTGGGGCGACCTGATAGAGGTCTACAAAATTATGAGGGGCATAGACAGAGTGGATAGTCAGAAGCTTTTCCCCAGGGTAGAGGGGTCAATTACTAGGGGGCATAGGTTTAAGGTGCGAGGGGCAAGGTTTAGAGTAGATGTACGAGGCAAGTTTTTTACACAGTGGGTAGTGGGTGCCTGGAACTCGCTGCCGGAGGAGGTGGTGGAAGCAGGGACGATAGTGACATTTAAGGGGCATCTTGACAAATACATGAATAGGATGGGAATAGAGGGATACGGACCCAGGAAGTGTAGAAGATTGTAGTTTAGTCGGGCAGCATGGTCGTCACGGGCTTGGAGGGCCGAAGGGCCTGTTCCTGTGCTGTACTTTTCTTTGTTCTTTGATCATCTCTGCATCCTGCCACTCAGCCAATTTTGGATCAAATTTGCCAAATTTCCTTCGATCCCATGGGCTGCTTCGCCATCAGACTCCCATGTGGGGCCTTACTTGCTGAAGCCCAAGTAGACTACGTCAAATACATGGGGCTGTTTAGGACACTGGGCTGAATCACTGGCTTTGAAAGCAGACCATGGCAGGCTAGCAGCACGGTTCAATTCCCGTACCAGCCTCCCCGAACAGGCGCCGGAATGTGGCGACTAGGGGCTTTTTACAGTAACTTCATTTGAAGCCTACTTGTGACTATAAGCGATTTTCATTTCAATACATTTCCTTCATCTACACGCCTGGTCAACTCTTCAAAAAATTCTATCAAGTTGGTCAGACGTAACCACCAGAGAGGAATTGAAAATCATTGTCAGCCCCTTGCTACTTCCTCCCTTGCCTCACTCAACAGCCTGGGATATATTTCATGTGGCCCAGGAGATATGTCTACTTTTAAGTCTGCCAGACCACTCAGAACCTCTCTTTCTATGTGTGGTGTTGGGTGCTCTGGTGCACAGATGAGCCAACACAGTTGTATGTGGTACAACTCTATTTTATTTTAACTCTTATAATACAGTTTGTTCTGGATACTCTGCACGTGCTGTCTCTCTGAGTGTGTTTGGTAGCAGATGTGACCTGGTTCTCCTCTGCAGCTAATACTGACCACCGGGGGTCGTGTCTGTGCTTTTATATCTTTCTGTCATTGGTTGTGGTGTTGTGTGTTCTGATTTGTCTGTTGGTGTGTCTATCATGATGTGTGTGTTTGAATATCATGACATCCCCCTTTTTACAAAGATATGTGCCTACGTGGTTATAAATATAATTGTGTCGTGAGTTGTGTACAGCGTGTGTATATGACGTAACTATTTACATGGGGCGATGTCGGGTGCGTCACACTAACAAGGTTGTACCATAACAAAACTTGGATGCGAGAGAAAAAAAAAAACTTGAACATTGGTCCGGTCAGACGATATCTGGAACAATAAACAACAACAGGTTATAATACAGAAGTGTTTGACTTTTTGAACGTATGAACAGCGTTATAAGTCCAGTCTAATGGGTGACCGCCTCAAGAATGGGCTGGTCCTCAAGCCGGTTCAGCTGTGGAGATTTGGGGTCACACTGGTTCACCTTGGACTGTTGGAGGTGATGCTGTTGCCGAAGTCTCTACTTTACCATTTGTTGTACTTCGTGCAGTGCTTGGTTTTTTTCATTCGTGCAAATATAACATTCAACATCTTTGTTAGTGGTGCCTTGGCTGTGGTTTGGTTCTGGTGGCGATGGAAGGGGCATGATCCGTGGCATCTCCACGAAGTCATCCTTGGGAACCAGTGGAGGATCCGGCGTGTGCGTACGGTTCAGTTGCGAGCGTGGAAGGCGGCGCAAAGCTCGCTGATTGCGCCTACGCACCAATCCATCCGCCCTGCATGCCAGGAACAAGGTGGAGTCTTTTTTCTTTTTATGTTTGTGGTGGACGGCATCTTGTAGCCGATGGGTCGTTGCCATCGAAGTAGCACCATCACTAATATCATGCAAGGCGATGACTGTGCCAGATGTGGAAGTTGGCCGAGACCGTGCACGCTGGTTCCGGCCACCTGCTGTGCCGGAAGGGCGACTCCGCAGAGAAACGTCGAAGCATGTCGCCTTGGAGAGAGAATTGTTGCTCGCATCAACGTCTGGCGATGGCGCGAATTGGTGTGTCCATCTTGGACCGCCGGTGCTGGTTGCCACTGCTGACCCAGTGGGACTGCCACGCGATCCATTCCCTGTCGCCGTGGCATCCGCCGTCACCCTGAGCGTGCCATCACCGAGGCCGCGACACCGCCCGTCCGGAGCAAGGTCTGGCGTGCGCAAATCAGAGTCGGCGCTTGGCTGCTCCCCATCTGGAGTCCGGTCTGCCTTCCGTCGATGCCCCCCGTCCGGAGTCCCAACAGGTTCACTGGAGGCAGCCGAGATTCCCTGAAGCTGCACTTCTGGAGTCGGAACATGCAGGAATGCACCAACCAGTGGAGAGGCTCGAGCCATCGAGGGTGGAAGCGGTGCGCCGCCACCGCAGTCGTCAGTGGTCCCATCGTGATCGTCGAGTGCCTCGGTACGCACTAGGCGAGGTCTGTCACCTTGCACCTTTTGCATGGGAAGTGGGATGCTGTCGTCACTCGTCTCACATCCCGTGGATAGATCCTCATTAGCAGCTTGCTGTTCACTAGGGTTGGATAAATTGTCAGAGTTTTCATCTGGTGGTGCACACCATGTCGGTGGACTGTCATTGTCTTGCCGTTGTCCTTCATTTGGGCTTTTCTTCTTTGGAATTTTAAATCTTCCCCCAGACATTGCAGAACCTTGTTTATTACCCCCAAATTCTCCCACATGTATGGTCTCGAATATAGGATCCAATGTTTCTATCGACATTGTACTATTTTCCAAAGAACATTCCGTTTCACTTTTCTTCTCAGGTACCTCATATGTATCTTTGTCTAATGTACATGCCTTCATGGTCTCTGGGTCTGATTTTGCTGGGACTGGCATGGTCACAGTCTCTCTTTTACTGTTCTCAATTGCCCACATTATACTCCCCATACATAACTGCTTAATCACTGGGGTTAGTGTGGTACAATGGATAATCGGGTCGACCTTATCTGCATCTTCACCATTAGTGGAAAGCACACTTGGTTCACTTGAAACTGCTGTGGGTTTTAAATTCGTTATCTGGCTACTCGATGTCGGTGTCCTCAGGATTCTTGCTCCAATGTTCTGCTCATTTATCAGTGGAGTGTGTATAGGTTCAATGCAATTAATGTTCCCCTCAAGGTTTGAAGAGTCATTACTGACTAACTGCTGGTCTCCGAAGTTGGGATTTTGCGGCGTTGTGTTGAAGGGAGACATTTGTCCCTGCTGTAGATATGATTCAGGTTGTGTTATTTCCATTACCTGAGGATCAATGTCTTGTCCATTTTTTCGATCCGTACTAAAACACTGGCAATTCTCAGTCTGCTCCTTGCAAGTTAAACATTCAATAAATTTCTTTAGCAAATCCTCAGCATCCTTCTGTGGCCGTGCAGCATTATTAATCTCTGTTCGGCTATAATGATCCTGAAGGTCAGCGCATAAACCTTTTTTCTTCGGGCTTGGACGAGGCGATTCTTTTGGCTTGTCTTCAGTTGGGCTTGAACAGTCATCAGCGCTGTGCCCTTCATTGTAGCATGAGAGACCTTCATGGTCATGCTGCTGTGTAGTGGAGCATGGTAGGCTGTTATAGCCTTCTTGCTGTTCACGTGAGCATGGCAGACTTGCATCATCTGCCGCTGGTTGGTCAGGAGAGGTTGCTAGACCCTCATGGTCTTGTTCCTGCAAGGACTGCACATTGGAGTCTTGCGTTGCTTCTATCGTGGAGGCTGTCCACGAGCTCTCTGTGGAGGCTTGTGACACTGGAGTCACTTCTTGTTCGTGCAAGGACTGGGCTCTGGAGTCTTGCGTTGCTTCTATCATGGAGGCTGTCCACGAGCTCTCTGTGGAGGCTTGTGACACTGGAGTCACTTCTTGTTCGTGCAAGGACTGCGCCCTGGAGTCTTGCGTTGCTTCTATCGTGGAGGCTGTCCACGAGCTCTCTGTGGAGGCTTGTGACACTGGAGTCACTTCTTGTCCGTGCAAGGACTGCGCTCTGGAGTCTTGCGTTGCTTCTATCGTGGAGGCTGTCCACGAGCTCTCTGTGGAGGCTTGTGACACTGGAGTCACTTCTTGTCCGTGCAAGGACTGCGCTCTGGAGTCTTGCATTTCTGCAATTGTGGAGTCTGTCCACGAGCTTGCTGTGGAGGCTTGTGACACTGGAGTCACTTCTGGTTCATGCGAGGACTGCGCTCTGGAGTCTTGCATGTCTTCTTTCATAGAGTCGGGAACGTTGAGCGGGATGTGGACCACGCTCTGTGTGGCAGCAGGGCGCTCTCCGTGTGCTTGCACCGCTCCCTGTCTGTTAATGTCAGGCTGCAGCATCATCCGGTACTGACAAGTTGGAACGTCATATCTGCTGGATTGAAGATCCTCAAATCCGAAAAATGAATCCGCATCTGCGTCGGATTCAATGTGGGGGCCGCCAATGTGCAACACGAAAGGTTCGTCCGAGTCATAGTCGTATAGGACCATGGAGCTATCATTGGGCTCGCGAGGTCCGGAAACACTGTAAAGATCGTCATCGAAGTATTCGAGGTCGGAATCATCGGCTTGTGCGTAGGTAACTGCTTGTCGGAGGGTTCTTCGGAGGTCAAATTCATCTCCTGGGTCAATTTGCGGCACTGTGCTGTCATTCCAGGTGAGGGAAGGTTGTTTTACAGCTTTAACAGATTTTTGTTTTTTTGATTTGGGACGTTTCCCTTTTAAATTGGATTTGGGACATTTCCCCTTTAAATTGGTGCAGTCTGGGGCCTCTGACATCCTGACGCTCGGTATGTAGCACGTAGGAAGCGACTGCGCATGCTCAAATCGCTGTTCCTTTACCGATGGCCGTTTTCTTGACTGCGCATGCGCAGCATCTCGCGCATGCGCAAACGAAACTTCCGGTTCTGCGCACTGCTCGCGCAACTGTGCTAGCGTGATACCTTTAGCAAGATGGCCGCCGACCTTGACCCAGCCCTCTCTCAGGCCCGGGATTTCGGCCTCTGGGAATTCGGGCTCCGGGATCCCAGCCACGAGGTGAGTACTGCAGCTTTTCTTACCTTTACTTGCCGATTGGATTGCGTTTTCTTCACAGTACTTGGAGAATTTGTCCAGGACTGCCTGGTAATCGTACCTTTGCTGCCTCCTGAAGAATCTGAACCTTGTGAATATTTCTCTTGCCCTTGCACCGGCGATGGTGAGGAGAAATTCAATTTTTTCGCTATCATCCAGGTCTTGGAGTTCAGCTGCCACCAGGAACAATTCGAACCATTGCCGGAATTACCGCCAGTTTTCGCGGAGGTCGCCGTGGCACTGGAGCGGCTGCGGAACCGGGAGCTCTATCATTTTGTCTGGGCACTGCTGGTTGTCTCTGTACACTGAGGTATGCCGGCAGGTATCGATCCACTCCTGTACCATGTGGTGTTGGGTGCTCTGGTGCACAGATGAGCCAACACAGTTGTATGTGGTACAACTCTATTTTATTTTAACTCTTATAATACAGTTCGTTCTGGATACTCTGCACGTGCTGTCTCCCTGAGTGTGTTTGGTAGCAGATGTGACCTGGTTCTCCTCTGCAGCTAATACTGACCACCGGGGGTCGTGTCTGTGCTTTTATATCTTTCTGTCATTGGTTGTGGTGTTGTGTGTTCTGATTTGTCTGTTGGTGTGTCTATCATGATGTGTGTGTTTGAATATCATGACACTATGTTAATCTCTTTAATTTTATTACAGTCCTTCTCCCTGATTTCTCTACCCACACTGTCCATCTCACGAGTGAACATTGACACAAAGTATTCATATAGAACCCTACCTCCCTCCTCTGGTTCCACACACAAATTCCCACTGTGGTCCTTAATGGGCCCTACTCTTTCCCTATTTATCCTTTCCCTCTAATCTACTTGTAAAACAATTTAGGATTTTCCTTTATTTTACGTGGCAGTATCCTTTCATATTCCCTTTTTTCTTTCCTAATTTCCTTTTTTAAGCTCCCCCTTGAACTTTCTATACGTCCTCAGGGCTTCAGCTGTTTTGAGCCCTCGATATCGGCCATAAGTATCCCAGGAGAGATTCTCTGATCCTGAGGCTAAGTGTTGACGCCATCGGAAACGGCGACAGGTTTCTCGACGGCGTCAACATGGCCGCAGGATCAGCAATTCTGGCCCCTATAGGGGGCCAGCACGGTGCTGGAGCGGTTCACGCCAGCTGCTGATCCGTCCGTGGAATGGACGCTGGGGGATGCGCGCATGCGCAGTGGGTCAGGCGTGAACCCGCGTATGCGCAGTCCCACCAGCGCGATTTCCGCGCATGTGCGGTGTCTCCCTTGTCCGTGCCGGCCCCGACCTAACATGGCGCAGGAGTACAGGCGCCGGTGCGGAACAAAGGAGGCCGGGAGACAGAGAGGTCAGCCCGCCGATCGGTGGGTCCCGATCGCGGGCCAGGCCACATTGGAGGCCCCCCCGGGGTCGGACCCTCCCTCCCACCCCACTCGGCGTTTCCATGACGGCCGCTCGGCCCATGTCGGCCCGGTAATCGGCGGGCTGGCCGCGTCGAGCGGCCTGCGACCAGCACCGCGCCAACCACGCCGGCGCCAATGTTGCCGATTCTTTGTTCTGCGGAGAATCGCATGCCTGCGTTGGGGCAGCGAAGCGCAATTCGCTCCGGTCGCAGGGATTCTCCGGCCCGGCCCCGGGCTAAGAAAATCCCGCCCCACCTTTTCTCCTGATCCAATGCTCTTTATCCCTCAACAGCCAGGGTTCACTGCATTTGTTGGTCCTACCCTTTTTCTGGATTGGAATATGTTGGCCCTGTACTCTCCATATCTCCTTCTTGAATGCATCCCGCTGTTGTGTCACAGTATTCCCAATTGGGTCTCTGTGGGGGCGAGAACTCGTTGGGTGCTAGATCCAATGTAGGCCCAGCAGGAGAGTGCTCAAAAGGTACAGGGGCAACTCCATGAATGTTGCCAGGAAGTGTCTGGGAGACTGAGGGACTTTAACAATCGAGTGCTACAATACAATATTTGTATGGGGATGGCCTCAGGACCTTACGACCATTAGAGGCAGCAGGAGAGGTCCAGTGGGTGTACGGACCCCGCTTCTCAGAAAGCAGCCTCTGCCATTGTCCAGGAAGTAACAGCCGGGTGGGACATCCTGATGCCTAGGGATTGCAGGAGAAAGCCGACCCACCTGACCATGAAGGCTTAGAGCTAGGTGGTCGCCCAGGTCATTGGGTGTGACGTGGTATGCTGCACCTGGATTCAGTGGCGCAAGAGATTCAATGATCTGCTGTGGTCGACAAAGGTAAGTGAAGAGATGGCATGGAACTGTGCGGAGAATTGTAATTGGGTTCCTGTTCCTCAGATTGGGTAAGATTGTACGGTTGGGGGATTCCGGTGACGACATGCAAGAGCAAGGTGCAGAAAAATTGGCTCCCGGCAGGGGCTTTGTTTTACCTGATTTTTCGGGGTGTTTTGATGCCCAAACGTTAGCGAACTTTTCCAAGTGGAGCCTTATCGAAGTCATCACGAAGAACCTCAGTTCAAGAAAGACTGAGAAAAGTAGCCCTTCGAAAAAGTTTGGAGGAGGAAATTTGGCCTCTGTGCCCATTGTACTCGACACGTTGGCCGTTGTGATGGCGCAGGAGCTGGGGAAATTTGGTAAACAGATTGATTGGCAGCTTGAGTGGCAGGACAGGGAGATAAAGGAATCTTATAAGGAGGCTTTGGCCCCGATTCGTGAATGATTGGTGAAGACCTCGAATGTAGTAAAAGCGCAGGACGAGACATTGAAGTGGGTGGAGGAGGCCTTGTCGCAGCACGAGGACCGGTTTGCCTCATTGGAAGCAGAACTGCTGATGGTAGCGGAGGGAAACAAAGGCCTAAGGTTGAAGGCGGAGGATCTGGAGAACAGGTTAAGGCGGTTAAACCTCAGGTTGGTGGGGCTGCCGGACGGAATGGAGGGCTTGAGGTCGACTCAGTATTTTCCGGAGATGTTTTCCCAGCTGGTGGGAGGAGATGAGGTGTTTGCTGCACCAGAGGTGGACAGAGTTCTTTGGGCACTCAAGAGAGAGAGAGAGAGAGAGAGAGCTAATCTTCAGCTTCAAACCAACAAAACAAAATCTAACAAACTACCCACAAAAACCTACCTAAAAAACTAATCTACAACTAAACCCAAACTAAAACAAAACTCAAAACTTCTTCAGTTATACCTTTTCATATCTATCTTAAGTCACCTAATCACACCCCAATATAATCCTAATTGGTTTGGGTTAGACTCAAACACATTTGATTTGACGGCAAGCCGTCCATCTTCAATATGTAACATTACTTCTAATTGTTGTGTATCTACATACTTGTGTATGTTAAAGAATGCAATATGGTGCTTTATCAAAGCCAAAATACGCTGGCTTGGCTATTGCAAATGATTTGCAAAATATAAATCAAAGTCTGTTTCAATTTACCAAAGTGAATTATGCTGCTTCTATGAAATTGTTATGTTTTGAGAAAGTTGGGATCAAATATATATTTGATTCGATGTCTTATAAACTGTCCATTTTAAAACTACAGCAATAATCTAAAATGTTTCAGCCTTATAAGTTATGGAATGTGGTTCACGCTGTAGTCACTAATGGCCCGAAAAGAGAACAATAGAGCCTTTAAGTTACTGGACTCTTGTCACCTCGTTGCCATGGAATTCAGCCCTTGTCCTTGAAGAAATGTAGTTAAAAGTGTTTATTTTATCAGACTTCGGTGTTACTTTAAAACTATGTAAAATGAATTTTCAGAATATGTGTCTCTTCAATCCTTAATTTAAAACTGGACCTTAATATTTACGCTTAAACAGCTATCTTTTACCTATATTAGTTGTATTAGAAATATCTGGCTTCTACAGGGGATGAGGGGGTTGTGGAAACTGGTGGTCTGCGGGCCTGGCGGGTGGGAGGGGGGGGGGGGGTGGCAGGGCAGGGCAGAACTAACAATGTCAGAGGGTTTTCTTTGTCTCATTCTAGGGGCTGGGCATCTTAGGTGGGCCTGGGAACCAGGAATTTGGGGAGGAACATTGAATCACAGTGCCGACGGTTGACTTGAGGAGTTGATGGTGGTGAGAGACTTCCGACAAGGTTGATCACCTGGCATGTGTGGGATTGGGAGGCCTGTGAAGAGGACAAGGGTTTTTTTTCCCATTTGAAAGATTTGGGGGCCGATGTGGGATCAGGTCAGGTTGCGGAAGGCTTGGGTGAGTCAGGTTTTTTTACTCAAGGTTCGATAGTAGAGCAAGGGAGATGACGATTTTGGTGAGCAAGAAAGTTTGTTTTCAGGCGGGGATGGTGGTGGCTGATCAGGAAGGGTGTTTTGTGATGGTCACAGATACGCTGGAGGGGAAGGCAGTAGTGTAGGTGAACGTGCATGCTCAGAATTGGGATGATGTTAAGCTTATGGAACGGCTGTTGGCTGCCGTTCCAGAGTTAGATGCGCGCAAGCTGATCTTGTGGGAGATTTTCATTTTGTTCTGGCCCTGAAGTTGGTGAAGGTGTTGGCCACATTCATGGAGAGGCAGGAGGAGTGGATATGTGGCGGTTTGTACAGCCGGGGGTAAGAAGTTCTCGTTCTTTCCCCGAGCACAAAGTATCCTCAAGGATTGACCTCTTAGTTATGGGAAAAACCCTGCTCTCCGGGGTACAAAATGCAGCATATTCAGCGGGTGGTTATTTCGGACCACCCGCCACATTGGGTGGACTTGAAGCTGGAGGTGGGTCGGGCACAGCGCACCAGTTGGAGAATGGCTGTGGGACTGCTGGCAGATCTCAGGTTTCGTCTAACGATTTCTAGGGCCATAAAAGGACGATGTAGATTGGGATGGTCTCCCCCTCTACATTGTGGGAGGTTTTAAAGGTGGTGGTTAGGGAGGGGGGAGATCATCTTGTACAAGGTACATATGGATAGGGAGGCTAGGCAGGAGTTCCGGGGGCTGGTGGATTGGATCCTGGGAGTGGATAGGGAGAATGCAAGTGACCCCACACCAGGTAAGTAGGAAGAAGCTGTAAATGCAGTTTGACCTGCTGTCCACAGGCCAGGTGCTGTGCTAGCTGCGGCATATTAAGGGGGTGGTATATAAGTATGGGGAGAAGACGAGCCATCTTTTTGCTCATCCGTTAATACAGCAGGACGCGGCCAGAGAGATTGTGCAGGTGCGGGAGCAGTGGGGGTGGGTTGGTGTCCGCCCTAGAGAATGTTAATGGAGTCTTTTGGGCCTTCTATGAAGGGCTTTATAAATCAGAACAGCCAGATGATGAGCAGGGGCTGGCAGAGTTCTTGGAGGGTTTGGAACTCCATCAGGTGGGGAGGAACTAAGGGGGGAGTTGGAGGGGCATTTGGGGTTGGAGGAGATTTGCACAGCCTTGGGGAAGATGCAGACAGGGAAAGAGGCGGGGCCGGATGAGTTTCCGGAAGATTCTATAAGAAGTTTGCGGAACAATTGGCCCCATTGGTGCTGGGGATGTTTAATGATTCATTGGCATGGGGTTCCCTCCCGGAGATGTTAGGGCAAGAGTCCTGAAGAAGGATTAGGACCCACAGAGTTTGGGTCATATCGGCCGACTTCTCTGCTCAATGTGGATGCAAAGTTTTTGGCTAAGGTTATTGAGTTAAGGTTGGAGGCTTATCGCCCAGAGCTTGTGGGGGAAGATCAAACAGGCTTTGTGAAGGGTAGGAATCTAGCGTCCAACATGAGGTGGTTCTCATGCCAGCGGTGGGGCTGGTACCGGAGATAATTGTATCGTTGGATGCGGAAAAGGCATTCTATAGGGTTGAGTTGAGCTACTCGTTTGTGGTTCTGGAGAAATTTGCGATCGGTCCTGGGTGCGACTGTTGTAGAAGGCACTGTCTGATAGTATGCGAACTAACACCATGAGTTTGGGGTCCTTTAGGCTGCATAGGGATACGGGACAGGATTGTCCTATGTGTTCATTATTGTTCGTATTGACAATCGAGCCATTAGCAATTGCCTTGAGGGCCTCAGACAAGTGGAGAGGGATTGTGAGGCTCCTTTTCAGGGTATAAACTAAACTTTGGGAAGAGTATTTTGTGATTAGGCCCACGAGGGGAGGAGCTGGGTTGGGTGGGGGCTGCTGTTTCATCTTGCTGGGACTATTTTCTGCTACCTGGGTGTCCATGTGGTGTAGGATTGGGCACGGCTTCACAAACTGAATTTCACTAGCCTGGCAAGTAGGGTTAGGGCGGATTTGCAGAGGTGGGATAGCCTCCCATTGTTGCTGGCGGGCCAGATTCAAGCTATTAAGATGAATACCTTGCCAAGATTTATGTTTTTGTTTCAATGCCTCCCAATGCCTCCCAATTTTTCTGTCGAAAGTATTTTTTCGGGTGTTGGAGCGACTCATAATGGGGTTCATATATGGGCGGGGAGAGCTCCTCAGATTCGGAGGGGGGTCTTACACAGGGGGAGGCAGGCAGGGGAGAGGTTGGCGAAACCGAACATGATGTTTTATTATTGGATGGCCAATGCGGAGAAGGTGCTGGATTGGTTTGGGGACCAGGAAGTCATTTGGGTTCGGATGGAGTCGAGGGTCATGCTTGGAGGCGCTGGTAACAGCATCTCTGCTGTTTGCCCCAGCAAAACATTCTTTGAATCCGGTGGTCATTTCCACGTTTATGATATGGCGGCAACTTCCCCAGCATTTTAAACTGCGGGCAGTATCAAGGTGGGCCCCTGTAATGACCTCCAATTGGCTTTATTGGTTGGCCAATTGGAGTGGGTTGGTGGGGGGGGGGGGGGGGGGGGGGGCGCTGTTACAGTTGTCGATAGGAGTTTGTCATTTTGGGCATTGATACATGTGTTACTGTTGTTTTATTTCAATTTGTATAAAAGGTTAAAAGTTAAATAAAAATATTTTCAGAAAAAAGATTGCAAGGTGGTGTGTGACAACTGGGGCGAAATTCTCCGGTATCGGCGCAATGTCCGCCGACTGGCGCCCAAAACGGCGCAAATCAGTCGGGCATTGCGCCGCCCCAAAGGTGTGGAATGCTCCGCATCTTGGGGGGCCGAGCCCCAACCTTAAGGGGCTAGGCCGGCGCCGGATGAATTTCTGCCCTGCCAGCTGGCAGAAAAGGCCTTTGGTGCCCTGCCAGCTGGCGCGGAAATGACATCTCCAGGCGGCGCATGCGCGGGAGCATTAGCGGCCTCTGACGGCATTCCCGCGCATGCGCAGTGGAGGGGTTCTCTTCCGCCTCTGCCATGGTGGAGACCGTGGCGAAGGTGGAAGGAAAAGAGTGCCCCCACGGCACAGGCCCGCCCGCGGATCAGTGGGCCCCGATCGTGGGCCAGGCCACCGTGGGAGCACCCCCGGGGCCAGATCGCCCTGCGCCCCCCCAGGACCCCATAGCCTGCCTGCGCCGCCTTGTCCCGCTGGTAAGGTAGGTGGTTTAATCTACGCCGGCGGGACAGGTATTTTAGCGGCGGGACTTCGGCCCATACGGGCCGGAGAATCGCCGGGGGGGAGGGGGGGGCGCCAACTGGCGCGGTGCGATTCCCGCCCCCGCCGAATATCCGGTGCCGGAGAATTCGGCAACCGGCGGGGGCGGGATTCACGCCAGCCCCCGGCGTTTCTCCAACCTGGCGGGGGGTCGGAGAATCTCGCCCCTGACACTGAAACAAGTGTTGCCAAGGCTGGGATGTCTGACCATTTGGCCTCCATGCATTGGAGGGTGACATGTCCTATAGTGACAGGGAATTTTGGGGGTGGGGGGGCCTCGCCACCATGAATGCTCCTTCAGGGTGAGGGTGCACTAATGATTCAGTTCATTTGTCACTTTCAGAGGAGAAGCCAGAATGCCGATGAGTGGACAAGGACGGGAGGTGGGGTGTCAAACCTGAGCATCCTCACCAGGTTCGAGAGCGAGGTACTCGAGCTGGAGATCCACAGCCTAGCTCGAAGCATTGGTGGTGGTGAAGTGTGGGTCAAGGTTGAAGGTGCAGCGGTTTGTTGTTTCAAACGACAATGTTGCAGCAACATTGCCCATTGAAGCGGCGGTGCAGATGGCACCACACATCTCCATTGTGTCACCTGCCTGCCTAGCATGCACAGTGGATAAGTGATGAGTGAATGTACTGATATGTTTATTTCCTCCCACAGATGCACCATCCACTGAGGATGGGGCATCTGCTGGAGCCAAGAACTATGCTGAGCCTGAGGCAGTTGATGAGCCTCTGAAGTTGTCCATCAGGCAGCAGTGCTGGAGCTCTAGCAGGAAGCACGAGAAGATCTGGCAGAGATCTACGAGGGTCTGTGTGCCATGGTTTCTGTAATGTAGGAGTCCATGAGCATGGGCACTACGCTGACCCTTAACACTGTGCGCACAGCTTCCTTCCCTGAGAGAGTGGCGACTCTCATGGAGAGACAGCTTCAGGAACAGACTCCGGCTTTCCTGAGGTAATGCTCAGACCTGCAATCCAACACACTGGCTGTGACCTCATGAAAGTCACTGCCAGTGTGAGGGGTGGATGAGGCATCTAGTTTCTCTGCTAGGTGCCCATTCATCAGTGCTGAGCAGGGACCTGAAAATGCATCTCATGCCTGTTGTCTCTGTGAGCTCCTCGCAGGACACTCCGGGCAAGGGCACCAGCTCCTCTGCCCCTCAGCCATGGCCACTGCATCTGAATATGCCGCAACATCTGAGGAGTGTCCAGCCATGGGATTGGATGCAACCTCCCTTGGAGCCACCAGGACAGCAAAGTCAGCAGGATGCTTCCACTTCTGCTGTCAGCGAGGAGGGAGCACCAAGACCCGACAAACACAATCGTACGTTAAAGGCACCTTAAGCACAACTGTGGATTTAGATTTTGTTTACTGTCACGTGTACCGAGTTTCAATGAAAAGTATTTTTCTGCGAGCAGCTCAACGGATCATTAAGTACAAGAAAATACATAATAGGGCAACACAAGTTACACGATGTAACAACATAAGCACTGGCATCGGATGAAGCATACAGGGGTGTAGTTTAATGAGGTCAGTCCATAAGAGAGTCGTTTAGGAGTCTGGTAACAGCGGGGAAGAAGCTGTTTTTGAGTTTGTTCGTGCGTGTTCTCAGACTTCTGTATCTCCTGCCCGATGGAAGAAGTTGGAAGAGTGAGTAAGCTGGATGGGAGGGATCTTTGATTATGCTGCCCGCTTTCCCCAGGCAGCGGCAGGTGTAGATGGCGTCAATGGATGGGATGAACAGTCAACACCTGTTCGGGTACACTGAGGGAGAATTCAGCATGTCCAAATTACCTAACAGCATGTCTTTGGAGACTTGTGGGAGGAATCCGGAGCACCCAGAGGAAACCCACACAGACACGGAGAGAACGTGGAGACTCCGCACAGACAGTTACCCAAGCTGGGAAATGAACCTGGGACCCTGGCGCTGTGAAGCAGCAGTGCTAAAAGTCTTTTTTCACCCAGTTTAAGGTGTGAGGTGCATGAGAACTGAGAAATAGAAGTCCTCCATGGGTGGGGCCAGTTTGTGGCTTACCAGACAAGGTGCGTAACCAGTAAGAGGCAGCAGCCTGCACAAGAGATCATTCGAGGTGCAGAGGAAAAGATGGCAGAGGATTCTGGGGTGTTGTTGCCCACCTAGTAGTCTACTGAGCAACTGGTGGAGTAAGTTCCAGCAGCAGAGGCAGGAGGCCTCAGAGGATCTGGCGAAGGTGGTGGAGGCGCTTAGGGTGGCTGTTATAACCTGCCTGCTTACCATTGGCTGGGGACTAATGACATTCCCACAATCCTGTGGGAGTATGAGCTTCCCCAATGAGGGGGGCGGAGAAACCATTAGTAAACTCCAAGTATAAATAAAGCTGGCCAGTTTAGGAACCGGCAGGAAGGAGTGTGCAGCAAGGGAAGTTGCTGCTGCTGTTATATATATGTATATGTTATTGTAAATAAATGTTATTACTTTGTATCCTTAAAACTCGTGCTGGATTCTTCGTGGCCCTTACAAAACTGGCGACGAGGGTTGAAGTGAATAGCTGTCTACACTGCTGAAGCCACCGCCCTGGATTTTTGTTGGATACAGGTTGGAAGTTGTTTTCTATTATACCATGCCTCTGTATGGACGTTTGGATGTTTTTGATGCTGCGCTGGAAAGCTGGAACCAGTACGCACACGGATGCGTTACTATTTCCGGGCAAACAATATCACCGAAAACGAGCGCCAGGTGGTCATATTGCTCACCGCCTGCAGCCCGCATACGTTTGGGGTGATTAGGAGCCTTACGTACCCAGCTGCGCCGGACACCAAAACGTTTGATGAACTTGTGAATATAGTGGGACAACATTTTAACCCAACCCCGTCCACGATAGTCCAGCGTTACCGGTTTAATACCGCTGAGAGGACCACTGGAGAATCCCTTACCGATTTTCTATCCAGGCTAAGCAGGATTGCAGAGTACTGTGACTATGGTGAGACCTTGTCAGAAATGTTACTCGACCGTTTGGTTTGTGGTATTAACAATGCGGCCACCCAGAGAAAGTTGTTAGCTGAGCCAACATTGACTTTTCAACAGGCGATTCAAAGAGTATTGTCCCGAGTGAGCGCAGAACGAGGAGTGCAGGAGCTACAGGGAATGGAAGTGCATGCTTTGTGGCGCAACCCCTTCCGTCCGAAAACGTCCCGCTGCGCTCCTGCGGTACCTTGGGCGAGGCGACGTCTGGACCGACGCCAGTGGCCGTCGACCATTCCTCCCCGAAGGGAGCCTTCTCCAGAACCAATGGATGAAGAGCCATGTCCGTGTCAAACTTGTAGGCGCCGACCCCGTTGCGGACGGCGGTCCTGGGGGCGCCAGAGGCGCCGTCGTTCCGACCGAAACTGGGACCAGCCCAGGGGCCGTAACTGGGACCAGCCCAGAGGCCGTACCTTCCATGTGGATGAACCTGCGGCGACTACTCCTGAGGACGTGGAGACGGAGGGCGACTGCCTGCAGCTGCATTGTGTGGCAGCTCCCGTGTGGCCCCCATTAAGGTGACAGTACGGGTCAATGGTCACCCGCTTGAGATGGAGTTGGACACTGGCGCAGCGGTCTCCGTGATCGCTCAGAGGACATTCGACCGCATCAAGCAGGGTATACAGACCCTTACATTAACCGACTCACAGGCCAGGTTGGCCACCTACACGGGGGAACCACTGGACATTGCAGGAACTACAATGACCCCCGTTGTTTATGGACGCCAGGAGGGGCGTTTCCCACTTATCGTGGTGCGTGGCCATGGGCCCAGCCTGTTGGGTAGGGACTGGTTGCGCCATTTGCGGTTGCAATGGCAGCATATCCTCCAAACAGTTTCTGAAGGGTTGACTGAGGTGCTAGGACGATACCCAGATGTATTCCAGCCTGGTTTGGGGAAAATAAAAGGGGCCGTAGCCCGTATCCAAGTTGAACCAGGAGCCACGCCGCGCTATTTCCGGGCGCACCCGGTGCCTTACGCCTTGCTCGAGGAGGTAGAAGGGGAGCTCACTCGTTTGGGTATTATCAGGCAGGTCCGTTTTGCTGACTGGGCAGCACGAATTGTACCTGTCATGAAGCCAGATGCCACAGTTCGCTTGTGTGGCGACTATAAACTTACAGTGAATACGGCTTCCCGACTCGACCGATATCCAATGCCTCGCATAAAGGATCTCTACGCGAAGCTTGCAGGTGGACTCTCGGTCACAAAATTAGATATGAGTCAATCCTACCTACAGTTGGAGCTGGACCCTGCCTCCCGACCATATGTAACGATTAATACACACCGGGGCCTGTATGAATATAAACGGTTGCCCTTTGGAGTATCCTCTGCCTGTGCTATTTTTCAACGTGTTATGGAGGGCATTTTGAGAGGTTTACCACGTGTTGCTGTCTACTTAGATGACGTTTTGATTACAGGGACGTCGGAGCAGGAACATTTGGAAAATCTGGAGGCTGTCCTTAGACGCTTTTCGGACGCTGGAGTCCGTTTACGTCGCACAAAGTGCGTATTTCAGGTAAAGGAAGTAGTCTACCTGGGTTATCGGGTGGACCGCGAAGGTTTGCACCCCGTCGCAGAGAAGGTGCGTGCGATTCAACAGGCCCCCGCCCCGACTGACACTTCGCATCTTCGTTCTTTTCTCGGTCTCGTAAACTATTACGGGAAGTTCCTCCCCAATCTGGCAACTACGCTGGCCCCGTTGCACCTTCTACTAAAGAAAAATCACACCTGGGTTTGGGGTCAGCCGCAAGAAACCGCTTTCCGGCGGGTAAAGCAACAATTGTCGTCGTCTGGGTTACTAACCCACTATGATCCTGGAAAGCCTTTGCTCGTCACATGGGATGCATCCCCATATGGTATTGGGGCCGTCCTGTCCCACAAGATGGAGAACGGGGCCGAGCGACCGATCGCTTTCGCCTCCTGCACATTGACTGCAGCGGAGAAAAAGTACGCGCAGATCGAGAAGGAGGGCCTAGCAGTGGTTTTTGCGGTGAAACGCTTCCACCAGTACGTGTATGGCCTCCATTTCACTATCATGACTGATCATAAGCCTCTGCTGGGACTTTTCAGAGAGGATAAGCCAATACCGTCCATTGCTTCCGCACGGACCCAGCGCTGGGCTTTGTTGCTTGCTGCATACGAGTATTCTCTGGAGCACAAACCAGGAACGCAGATCGCAAATACCGACGCACTGAGCCGATTGCCTTTATCGACCAGCCCCATGTCGACCCCCACGACCGGTGAGGTGGTTGCAACCCTTAATTTTATGGACACCTTGCCTGTCACGGCATCACAGATCCGTGAGTGGACCCAGACGGAGCCAGTCCTGTTAAAGGTTCGGCACATAGCCCTGTATGGTGGGCAGCATAGACAGCTCCCAGGTGAGTTGCGGGCATTTTCCTCCAAGCTGTCAGAATTCAGCATGGAAGACGGCATCCTCTTGTGGGGGACGTGTGTGATTGTCCCGGAAAAAGGCCAGGAGCTGATACTAAGCGACTTGCACAATGGGCATCCAGGTGTGACCAAAATGAAAATGTTGGCCCGGAGTTATGTCTGGTGGCCAGGCCTCGACACTGACATTGAGAAGGTGGCCCAAAACTGCTCCATTTGCCAGGAGCATCAGAAGCTTCCACCGGTCGCGCCCCTACATCACTGGGAATGGCCAGGGCGGCCTTGGACACGCTTGCATGCAGATTTCGCAGGCCCTTTTCAAGGATCCATGTTCCTTCTATTAATCGGCGCCCAGTCTAAATGGCTAGAGGTGCATAAGATGCAGGGGACAACGTCCTGCGCAACAATTGAAAAGATGCGTTTGTCCTTTAGCACGCATGGCCTCCCCGAGGTGCTGGTCACGGATAACGGCACTCCATTCACGAGTGAGGAGTTTGCGAGGTTCACGAAGATGAACGGCATACGCCATATCCGCGCTGCCCCTTACCACCCGGCTTCAAATGGGTTGGCAGAGTGCGCAGTGCAGACATTCAAAAGAGGCCTAAAGAAGCAGTCTTCCGGATCAATGGACACAAGACTGGCTTGCTTTTTGTTTACGTGTAGGACCACCCCCCATGCGGTGACTGGGGTAGATCCCGCAGAACTCCGAATGGGCCGGAGACTTCGCACCCACCTTAGTATGGTTTTCCCGGACATTGGCGCAAAAGTACGCCGCACACAAGAACGGCAGGGACAGGGATTTTCTCGGCATCGGCCGATTCTGCAGTTTGCGCCCGGTGACCCAGTGTTCGTTCGGAATTTTGCTGGTGGTGCCCAGTGGGTTCCTGGTGTAATCTTTCACCAAACGGGCCCTATATCTTACCAGGTGCAAGCCCAGGGTTGTCTCCAGCGCAAACATGTAGACCACGTTCAGTCCAGAAGATTATCCCCTCAAAAGATTCCCCGCCCCCGGAGCTCATTTCTACAGCCGCAGAGACCAGAGACAAGGGAAGGTAGTCCTCACAATCTTCCACTGGTGCCTCACTCAAAGCCTGCGCAGGTCGTTACAGAACCCAATGGAGATAGAGACGCTGACATGACGGAGGCAGCAGACTCTGACTCCGAGGTGGAGACACAGGACACATCAGAGGGGGACTCCTCGGGTCCATGGGCCGTGGATGTACAACTGTTACGCCGTTCATCACGGAAGCGCCGGTCTCCGTCTCGTTCCACGCCGCCTGATTCAGCGCCGCGTGCAAATGGTGTCCGGCCTGCGGCAAAACTAGTCCGACGCCCTCCTTCGCCAGGGTCTTCGGTGGATTCCTTGGACTTTGGGGGGGGAGGGATGTTATAACCTGCCTGCTTAGCATTGACTGGGGACTAATGACAATCCCACAATCCTGCGGGAGTATGAGCTTCCCCAATGAGGGGGGCGGAGAAACCATTAGTAAACGGCAAGTATAAATAAAGCTGCCCAGTTTAGGAACCAGCAGGAAGGAGTGTGCAGCAAGGGAAGTTGCTGCTTTGTAAATAAATGTTATTACTTTGTATCCTTAAAACTCGTGCTGGTCACGGATGCCCTGTTTGCCCGGGCTTTGGCCTGAACCAAGCCCAGCAAGATGCCAGGGCAACAGGATTCTCTGCCATCGCTGGGGTGCCTCAGATCAAGGGGACAATAGATGGCATGTATGCCACCCTGCGAGCATCGGCGGTCCAGTGATCGATGTCGACACAACACGACCCATGTGGTTACCCGTGCTGTCATTGAGCGGTGCATAAGACTGCTTAAAATGTGGTTTTGATGCCTCAACCTCCCTGGTGGTGCACTGCAGTACCCCCCCTCCCCCAGGGGTGGTTTGCTTTGCGCTGGTCTGCTGTGCCCTCCACAACCTGGCACAGCAGTGGGGTGACGTGCTGAAAGTGGAGGAGGAGAAACAGAGGAGGAGGAAGACGAGGAGGAGACTGACCACAAACCGAGATGTCCCCCATTTCAGGACTCTGACGCTTTCAAGGTTGACTGGGCTGCTTGCATTTGTTATCACCGGAAAAGATTAACAGCAGATTATGGATGCAAGGGAGGAAAGCATAACCACAGAAAGCAGTGTTAAGAAGAAGCAATAACCTTTGAACTTAGTATTAGATATAAACTTTGTTAAGTTGCAGAAAGATTTAGACAGTTTAGGAGAGTGGTCCAAGAAATGGCTGATGAAATTCAACGTGGGCAAGTGCGAGGTCTTGCACTTTGGAAAAAAGAATAGAGGCGTGGACTATTTTCTAAACGGTGACAAAATTCATAATGCTGAAGTGCAAAGGGACTTGGGAGTCCTAGTCCAGGATTCTCTAAAGGTAAACTTGCAGGTTGAGTCCGTAATTAAGAAAGCAAATGCAATGTTGTCATTTATCTCAAGAGGCTTGGAATATAAAAGCAGGGATGTACTTCTGAAGCTTTATAAAGCATTAGTTAGGCCCCATTTAGAATACTGTTTGCAATTTTGGGCCCCACACCTCAGGACATACTGGCACTGGAGCGGGTCCAGCGGAGATTCACACGGATGATCCCAGGAATGAACGTCTGAGGATCCTGGGATTATATTCATTGGAGTTCAGGAGGTTGAGGGGAGATCTAATAGAAACTTACAAGATAATGAATGGCGTAGATAGGGTGGACGTAGGGAAGTTGTTTCCATTAGCAGGGGAGACTAGGACCCGGGGGCACAGCCTTAGAATAAAAGGGAGTCACTTTAGAACAGAGATGAGGAGAAATTTCTTCAGCCAGAGAGTGGTGGGTCTGTGGAATTCATTGCCACAGAGGGCGGTGGAGGCCAGGACGTTGAGTGCCTTTAAGACGGAAGTTGATAAATTCTTGATTTCTCGAGGAATTAAGGGCTATGGAGAGAGAGCGGGTAAATGGAGTTGAAATCAGCCATGGTTGAATGGTGCAGTGGACTCGATGGGCCGAATGGCCTTACTTCCGCTCCTATGTCTTATGGTCTTGAGTGTCGCCGGGGTGAATTTATGGTTCTTACTGATGGGGGGCCATGGTGGACATTGCTACCAATCCATGGTGTGGTCTTCGTTGTTTCCATGCTCTTGAGTGTGGCCACTACCATCGGGTTTTTCGAGTATTTGGCTGGGATGCATGGGATCACAGCCATGGAAAGTACTCGGAGGGATGTCCCCATGCAGGAGCTTTCTTCTTTTTTTAACCTGTTTTGCTCCTGGGTCTTTGACCCAGCTTCATACGCTCTCTGCAGTGGCCGCCCAGTGGTAGAGCTGGAAGTTCGAGAGGGCTAGCTCCCGCACACCTCTCCTTCTTTGCTGGATGCTCTTTCGGATTCTAAGATTCTTATTTTCCTCCCACACAAATGCCATGATTGATTTTGTCTAGTTTGGTGAAGAAGGCCTTGGGGATATAGATCGGGAGGGATCTGAACAGGAAGAAGAACCTGGGAACATGTTCATTTGGATCTTCTGTACTCTCCTGTCAGGGAGAGCGTTAGTGCGTCCCCTCTTTACCTCCTTCATTAGGCTCAACACATTCCATTTGTGGATCTGTGTCTAGCCCGTGGGCTATTTGGGTCCCCAGGAATCGGAATCTAGTTTGGGCCACCATTGCATGGAGAGAGAGCGGGTAAATGGAGTTGAAATCAGCCATGATTGAATGGTGGAGTGGACTCGATGGGCCGAATGGCCTTACTTCCACTCCTATGTCTTATGGTCTAAGTTATACGATTAATTTTAAATAGTACAATTATTTAGATCATTATTATTCAATATTATGTATACATTTTAAACAGTGCCTATTGGCATGCTCTTGCATTATACTCACTCTTTATAACTAAGTACAACTTTCATTGTAACCTTTCTGTATTAGTACTTTGTAATATTCTGTAAATTGTAACTTTACCACACTATCCTTTGTTTTATAAGTAAAGTGACTCATTCCAAGTTCCAACACCCACAATGAGAAAGCCAGGGCCTCTAAAGGAATTACTGATAAGGATTTGATTTAATGAGAAACTTGTACCAATTCGGCAAATTCCGAGACAACACACTCAAGACACGATTCATATGGACATGACAACATACTACCGCCATCCTACATAAATGGTCAGGAAAGAGGCCATAAAACCTTCCCTTGATCCTTGAAAGCAAATAACAGAAATAAACTTTAATGATATGCGCAGGCCAACTAATGTATACAGTATCTCGGTTTCTATGCCACTCCATCAAGCTCCTCAGCTGAATCATCTGCACCGGTGCTCATGTGCCACCTTGCAAGGGAATGAGCTGGCACACAAACTGTCCTTTACTTTGGGCTGGCGGCAGTCCACTCGTGCCTGCCTGCTTCACCAAGTGCTGAAACGGCCAAGGTACATGTGGTGCCAGTGTTTGAATGGTGGCTGTGAATACCTGAGCCTCTTTCTCAGTGCTGTACTGCTGTCTCTTTCCACCTCCTGGATACCTCTGGGTGGGCAAGCCCCTGTTCTTTGGTATCTGAAAACAGGAACTCAGAAGGTGAAGGTCAATGATGCCCCTGCTGCGTCCGAGGTGCATGTGCAGGGCCGGGTCCCCCAGCACATCCGACTCGTTGGATATCATCGTTGGACGGTGAGGAATGTAAGGGTAAGGGAGGCTTGGGGGATTAGAAGGTACCGGGGTGGAAGCCATAACTGGTTGTCGGTCTCACACCCTCTCAAATCCCTTACAGATATTACATTATGGATGATACTGTGGACCCCACAGCAGCTGCCCTCATGGTGGACAGACGCTGGAAAAGGCGGTGCAGCAGCATTGACAGAGGCTCAAGGCAGCAGCCCATGTGCAGGTCCCTGCCCCACACTCTTGAGGCCCTGGCCACCGATCAGGCCAAGAAGGGACCATGAGGAGGAGTCCAGCAACGGCCCAAGGTGTACAGGCGTCGGTGGTTTTTTGATGAGGTGTCAGACAGCATGTGCCGCAGGCGGCTCTGCCTCAACAAGGGGATGGGACAGCAACTGTGCCATGTCCTTGCGCAATTGATACCACGTGGAGGAGGAGGACACCCTCTCCCAGTAGCCGTCAAGGTCCCCACATCCCTGAACTTCTATGCCTCGGGTTCAAGCGGGGACATGTGTGGCATATCCCAACATACAGCCCACAAGTGCATCCATGAAGTCACAGATGCCCTGTCTGCCCGGGCTTTGACCTGGACCAAGCCCACCAAGATGCCCGGGCGACAGGATTCTCTGCCATCGCTGGGGTGCCTCAGATCGAGGGGATAATAGATGGCATGCATGCCACCCTGCGAACATCGGGCGGTCTGGTGGCCAATACGGACACAACGAGACCCATGTGGCTACCCGTGCTGTCATTGAGCGGTGCATAAGACTGTTTAAAATGTGCTTTTGGTGCCTCGACCACTCTGATGGTGCACTGTAGTACACCCTCCCGGAGGGTGGTCCGCTTTGAGCTGGTCTGCTGTGCCTTCCAAAACCTGGCACAGCAGCGGGGTGTTGTGCTGGAAGAGGAGGAGGAGAAACATTTAAAAAAAAATTTAGAGTACCCAATTTTTTCCAATTAAAGGGCAATTTAGCATGGCCAATCCGCCTAGCCTGCACATCTTTAGGTTGTGGGAGTGAAACCCACGCAAACACGGGGAGAATGTGCAAACTCCACATAGACAGTGACCCAGAGCCGGGATTGAACCTGTGACCTCAGCGGGGCTAACCCACTGCGCCACCGTGTTGCCCAAGGAGGAGGAGAAACATACGGCCACGTCGGAGGAGGAAGAGGACGAGGAGGACCCGCACAAGCAGCCCGAGGCTGATGGACAGGAGGCAGGGGAGAGGGTGCGGAATGCCCAGAGGGCCAGGGAGGCCCTCATCCTCACCCGCTTCACATAGAACGTGGCTTCTTACACCCTCTCCCCATCCTCCTCCTTCTTCCCACCTCCCTCCCATCAAAGTATAAGCTTGGGGTCGGCAAACTGTCGAATTATCACCTCTGCTTTTCCTGGTCTGTGTTCTCATTCACGGTGAAGAAACGGAGTCATTCGATATACTGGCTCCAGGCCTCAATTTCGTGGTCAAATTCATCTAATTTCCCAATGGTAGGCATTTCCACTCGTGGTTTAATTTATTCTGACTCTTGCTGGAGTTTCTCCATCATTTCCAACTTCAACCAGTCGCTGGGGAGCCCGCTTTTTCCACACACCTGCTGGAATTGCCACTGTCCCCCAGTTGCAGCTTGACACTCACCTTTTGCAATTCAAACTGGCCCTGTTGTCATCTCCTGGCATAGAAATTCTGGACTCAGAATGTGGCTGGTATCTACAAGCTGGTGAGAGTTGAACACTGCCTGCTCATGGTCAAGTTGAAGACAATATGTTCCTGTTTTGTGCCTCTCCTTGACTCCTCGTATATCTTCACCATGCTACATGGCATGATGAGCAAGCTGCTGATACTGTGACATGAACCTTTTGCTTCTCACCTCGACCCCTTCTCTTCCCTCTGTCATGTGAGAGTACCTTTAAGAAATGGATGTTTAAGCAATGTACCTTTAAGAAATGGAGCTGATCATATTACTGAAGTGATGTCAGAGGGTGGGGGGAGCTGAGCTCACTTCTGCTTTTGGTTTCAGTTTGAGGAGAAAGCTGGGAGTGTCTGTGTGTTTTGCTGAGAGCTGCCGGAAGAAAACACAGAGCTGGTCTGTTGATGTCTGCAAATCCAAAGACTATAAATATATTGAATGTAACCTCATGTCTGTTTTTGAAGGCTTGAAGTCTTTTGGATGTTTAAAGGAACAGTTTGAAGGATTATTTAGTGTTGTTTTTTGGAGTTATCTTTGAAGTAATGAATGTTAAGATATTCAATTTTTGTTTTTAAAAGGTTAAATTGAGTTCATAGAATAAACATTGTTTTGTTTTTAAAACCATTTGTCCATAATTGCTGTATCATACCTGGAGAGTACGCCGTGTACTTCCCACACCACAATCTATTAAAAGTTGTGGGTCGGTTGAACTCCATGAAACACTTTGGGGTTCCGTAAACCCGGACCCATAACACCTCTCACTGACCTTTGCCTTCTGAGTTCCTGCTTTTAGATTCCAAAGGACGGACGCTTGCCCACCTAGAGGAGCTCATTCCCTTGCAAGGTGGCACACGAGCACCAATGATTCAGCTGAGGACCTTGATGGAGTGGCACAGGGCGGAACACTGAACAGGCATGCAAACCAAGATACAGTATACATGAGTTGGCCTGCACATTAAAGGAGCAGGGACAAGTCCAACTCCAACTTGGCAAAAGACATGGAGCAGAACTCGCCCATACCTGGTTGCAGTTGTAAGTTCTTGTTATTATTCAAACTTAAATTCAATTTAGTTTGTTTGAGACTTCCATCAAAAAAGGCAACAGAAGAAAATCCGGTGAAGGAACTCAGGAAATTTTCCTTAAGTTATAAAGTAATACGTAACAAAGTGGGAGAGCGAATTCACGGGCGTATTACTGCTCTCGCTTTCCGATTCCAAGGGGGACACTTGGCTTCTGTTCTCTCCCTGTAACCTCAGTATGTCTTCTGCTTCCCTCTGGACTTTGCAAACTTCACTTTTAAACTTGGTGTGCGCCGTGCTCATTGAAAGCTGTGGTTTATTAACATTTTCCAAGCGACAACCCACAGCGTGATCAATGATGTTATTTCCTGATTGGCCTAAGTGAGGCGAGGCTAATTCTCCATTGGCTCAAGTGGTGCGTGAGCAATCTGTGATTGGCCTAGGTGGGCATGATCAGTTCCAAATGGGTTTCTCAAGGGTTAGGTTTATCTATTGATGTAATTTCTTATTATCCCCTGGCCGGCCCTCTAAGATGCCAGTCACTTGTGGGATCATCATTAAAGTTTATTTCTGTTACTTGAATGCAAGGATCAAAGGAAAGTTTTATGGCCTCTTTCCTGACCATTTATTTAAAATGGAGGTAGCATGTTGTCATGTCCATATGAATCGTGTCTTGAGCTTGTCATCTCAGAATTTGCCTAAGTGGTACAAGTTCCTCATTAAATCAAATCCTTATCAGTAATTCCTTTAGAGGCCCTGGCTTTCTCATTGTGGGTGTGGGTGTTGGAACTTGGAATGAGTCACTTTACTTTAAAATAAAAGATAGTGTTGTACAGTTACAATTTTTTTTTAACAAACAATTTTATTGAGGTATTTTTGGCATTGTAAACAGTAACAATATACATTAGTGTGCAAATATCAATTACAAGAACATAGTGCAAATAACAGTTCCTCTCTTGCAAATAGACCCGCCTATTCTTCTCCCCCCCCTACTCTACACGATTCTACCCCCTCCTCCTCTCCCCCCGCTGACGATTAGTTCCCCGCAAAGAAGTCGATGAATGGTTGCCACCTCCGGGCGAACCCCGATAGTGATCCTCGTAAGGCGAACTTGATTTTTTTTCCAAGCCGAGAAAACTTGCCATGTCCGACAGCTGTACTTCGGTTTTTGGGGGCTTTGAGTCCCTCCAGGCCAACAGTATTCGTCGCCGGGCTACCAGGGAAGCAAAGGCCACAACGTCGGCCTCTATCCCCTCCTGGACTCCCGGGTCCTCCGACACCCCAAAAATCGCCACCTCTGGACTCACCGCCACCCTTGTTTTCAGTACCCGGGACATGACGTCTGCAAATCCCTGCCAGTACCCCCTGAGTTTTGGGCACGCCCAGAACATGGGGACATGGTTCACTGGTCCTCCCGCACATCTAGCACACTTGTCCTCCAGCCCAAAGAATTTACTCATCCTGGCCACCGTCATGTGGGCCCGGTGAACTACCTTGAACTGAATCAGGCCGAGCCTGGCACATGTTGCGGTTGCATTTACCCGCCTCAGAGCGTCTGCCCATACGCCTCCCTCCAACTCCCCACCAAGCTCCTCCTGCCACTTGAGTTTCAGTTCTTCGGTCCCTGTGTCCTCCGCTCCCATAAGCTCCTTATAAATATCCGAGACTCTCCCCTCTCCTACCTCGCCCCTGGAAACTACCCTGTCCTGGATCCCCCTTGGGAAGGACGGGACCTGTCTACATACGAAATCCCGCACCTGCAAGTACAGAAAGTCATTTCCCCTTACCAGCCCGAACTTCTCCTCCAGCAGCGTCATTTAAAAAATATCTATATTTTTATTCAAATCTTTACATATTTTCAACAAAACCCCCCTAACAGAAATAAGAAAAAACAAAATACACATAAATAAATATCTTATAGCTATGTCACATACTCTCCCAATATACAAGCCCCCCATTAAACGAGAAGAAACACAATAGTAAACACAAAGTACCCCCCGCCCCTCCCTCCGGGTTGCTGCTGCTGCTGTCCACCTCCTAACGCTCCGCTAGAAAGTCTAGGAACGATTGCCACCGCCTGAAGAACCCTTGCACAGATCCTCTTAAGGCAAATTTTACCCTCTCCAATTTAATGAACCCTGCCATGTCGCTGATCCAGTCTTCCACACTTGGGGGCCTTGCATCCTTCCACTGTAGCAGACTCCTCCTCCGGGCTGCCAGCAACGCAAAGGCCAGAATACCGGCCTCTTTCACCTCCTGCACTCCCGGCCCGTCTGGTACAAATTGTGCGAGCCCCCAACTCGGCTTAACCCGGGTGCTTACCACCTTAGACACCGTCCTCGCAACGCCCCTCCAGAACCCATCCAGCGCTGCGCACGCCCAGAACATGTGGGCGTGATTTGCTGGGCTCCCCGAACACCTCACACACCTGCCCTCTACTCCAAAAAGCCTTGCCCCAGTCATGTGCGCCCTGTGCAGAACCTTAAATTGTATCAGGCTAAGCCTGGCACAAGAAGAGGAAGAATTTACCCTACGCAGGGTGTCTGCCCACGTACCCTCGTCTATCTCCTCCCCCAGCTCCTCCTCCCATTCACCTTTCAGCTCCTCCACTGAGGCCTCCTCCTCCTCCTGCATCTCCTGGTAGATCGCCGAGACCTTGCCTTCTCCAACCCACACCACCGAGAGCACCCTATCCTGGATCGTACGTGCTGGCAGCAGCGGAAATTCCCTTACCTGCCGTCTTACAAACGCCCTTACTTGCATGTACCTGAAGGCATTTCCAGGGGGGAGCCCAAATCTTTACTCCAACGCCCCAAGGCTCGTAAACGTCCCATCTATAAACAGGTCCCCCATCCTTCTAATCCCTGCCCTGGCCCAGCTCAGGAACCCCCCATCCATTCTCCCTGGGGCAAACCGATGGTTCTCTCGGGCCGGGGACCACACCGAAGCCTCTGCCTCCCCCCGTGGCGTCTCCACTGCCCCCAAATTTTGAGGGTTGCCGCCACCACTGGACCCGTGGTGGACCTTGTCGGCGGGAGCGGTAGCGGTGCCGTCACAAGCGCTCTCGGGCTCGTGCCCATACAGAACGCCCCCTCCAGCCTCTTCCACGCCGCCCCCTCCCCCTCCATTACCCACTTACGTATCATTGCCACATTGGCAGCCCAGTCGTACCCACACAGATTAGGCAACGCTAGCCCCCCTCTGTCCCTGCTCCGTTCCAGAAACACCCATCTCACCCTTACAAACCCTATGGTGCTCCTGCTGACCCACTTAAAAAAGGCCTCGGGGATCAGGATGGGGAGGCACTGGAATACAAAAAGGAAACTCGGGAGCACCGTCATCTTCACCAGGGAGCGTGTCAGTATATCCCACCTTTTAAACCCCTCCTCCATCTGCTCCACCTGCCTCGTCAAGTTGAGCTTGTGTAGGGCGCCCCAGCTCCTGGCCACCTGGATCCCTAGATACCGAAAACTCCTTTCCGCCCTCTTCAGTGGAAGCTTGTCTATCCCGCTTCCCTGGTCCCCTGGGTGTATCACGAATAGCTCACTCTTCCCCATGTTGAGCTTATACCCGGAAAAGTCTCCAAACTCTCTGAGGATCCGCATCACCTCCGGCATCCCCCCCCCACTGGGTCCGCCACATACAGTAACAGGTCGTCGGCATACAACGATACCCGGTGTTCCTCCCCCAACACCCCCCCCCAACCGCACCAGCCCCCTCCAGTTCCTGGACTCCGCCAAAGGCTCAATTGCCAATGCAAATAGCAGGGGGAAAGGGGGCACCCCTGCCTCGTCCCCCGGTACAGCCAAAAGTATTCTGACCTCCTCCGATTTGTGGCCACACTTGCCACCGGGGCTTCGTACAGTAACCTAACCCAACTAACAAACCCCTCCCCGAACCCGAACCTCCTCAACACTTCCCACAAGTACCCCCATTCCACCCTGTCGAAGGCCTGCTCCGCATCCATAGCCGCCACTATCTCCGCTTCCCCCTCCACTGCAGGCATCATGATTACATTTTGGAGCTTCCGCACATTGGTGTTTAGCTGCCTTCCCTTCACGAAACCCGCCTGGTCCTCGTGGATCATCCCCGGGACACAGTCCTCAATTCTGGTAGCCAACACCTTCGCTAACAGCTTCGCATCCATGTTAAGGAGTGAGATTGGCCTATATGACCCACACTGTAAAGGGACCTTGTCCCGCTTCAAGATCAGCGAGATCAGCGCCCTGGACATCGTCGTGGGTAGGACCCTCCCCTCCCTCACCTCATTGAAAGTCCTCACTTTTAGTGGGCCCAACAGGTCCATATATTGCCTGTAAAATTCCACCGGGAACCCATCTGGCCCCGGTGCCTTCCCCGCCTGCATGCTCCCTGATGCACGATCAATTGCACAAAGACTAAAGTTGGGTACAACTGTGGCTTTATTACAGTCAGATGCGAGGCCTCCTGCTACAGCTGGTGAAATGGCAGGGCACTGGAGGTCATGCATATTTATACAGTTCTCCCTGGGCGAAGCCAGCCGGCAGGAGCTACCGACGAACCTGTAGTGCAGGTCCTACCTTACATCTCCAATTACAGTGGATCACCACATTCACCCCCTGTTAAAAATGAGTCCGGCGGGGGTGACGTGCAATTATATACAATTAGTGGAATTATGTACAGTGGTAGGGAAAGAAAAGTCCATGTTGACGGTCCGGAGTCCGTCAAAGGTTCAGCCAGTCCGGTGCTTTGGTGCTTCGTTGGGATTGGCGTAATGGTGACGGCGAAGTCAGTGAGTCAGTGCTGGCGGTGGTGGAGGTGGCCCCGATGGCGGTGGTGGCAGTTCTGATGCTGGCCGGACATCGGGGAACTCCAGGAGTGTGCAGAAGTCCTCTTCGTCCTCTTGTGTGGAAAAGGGAAGGGGGGGGGTCTGGTGGGGTCAATGTTGGCGGCGCGGTGGGAGGTGGGGGCGCATTGGTGAGGGGGTGTGTTGGGGTAGAACCTGACGGTGCCAGGTCCCTGAGTGAGACAGTATCTTGGCGGCCGTCGGGGAACTCAACATAGGCATATTGAGGGTTGGCATGGAGCAGGTGAACCCTGTCCACCAAGGGGTCCGCCTTGTGGAGTCGGACGTGCCTACGGAGAAGGACCGGTCCTGGAGCTGCGAGCCAAATCGGGAGCGACACCCCGGATGTGGACTTCCTGGGGAAGGTAAAAACACGTTCATGGGGTCTGTTATTAGTGCCGGTGCACAATAGTGACCGGATGGAGTGTAGAGCGTCAGGGAGGACCTCCTGCCAGCGAGAGGCTGGGAGGTTCCTGGACAGTAGGGCCAGCTGGACGGCCCTCCAAACTGTCCCATTCTCCTGTTCTACTTGCCCGTTTCCCCGGGGGTTGTAGCTGGTCGTCCTGCTGGAGGCTATACCCCTGCTGAGCAGGAATTGACGCAGTTCATCGCTCATGAATGAGGATCCCCTGTCACTGTGGAGGTAGGCGGGGAAACCGAACAGAGCGAAGATGGTGCTGAGGGCCTTGATGATGGTGGCAGACGGCATGGGATGGCGAAGGGGAATCTGGAGTACTCATCGACCACACTGAGAATGTTCGTGTTACGGTCGGTGGAGGGGAGGGGCCCTTTGAAATCCACGCCGAGGCGTTCAAAGGGGCGGGAAGCCTTCACCAGGCACGCACGGTCCGGCCAGTAGAAGTGCGGCTTGCACTCCGCACAAACCTGGCAGTCCCTGGTGACTGTCCTTACTTCCTCGACGGAGTAGGGCAGATTGCGAGCTTTGACCAGATGGTATAATCGAGTGACCCCCGGGTGACAAAGGCTGTCATGTAGGGCCCAGAGTTTGTCCACTTGTGCGCTGGCACATGTATCTCGGGAGAGGGCGTCGGGGGGCTCGTTGAGTTTACCGGGGCGATACAAGATCTCGTAATTATAGGTGGAGAGCTCGATTCTCCATCGCAAGATTTTATCATTTTTAATCTTGCCCCGCTGTGTGTTATTCAACATGAAGGCTACCGACCGTTGGTCCGTAAGGAGAGTGAATCTCTTACCGGCCAGGTAATGCCTCCAATGCTGCACAGCTTCAACGATAGCTTGGGTCTCCTTCTCGACGGATGAGTGTCGAATTTCAGAGGCATGAAGGGTGCGGCAAAAGAATGCCACGGGTCTGCCTGCCTGGTTTAGGGTGGCGGCAAGGGCGACATCTGAAGCGTCGCTTTCTACTTGGAAAGGCAGTGACTCGTCCACTGCGCGCATCCCGGCCTTGGCGTTGTCTGCTCTGATGCGGACGAAAGCATGTTGTGCCTCGGCCGCAAGGGGGAATTGGGTGGACTGAATGAGTGGGCTGGCCTTGTCCGCATAGTTTGGGACCCACTGAGCGTAGTAGGACAAGAACCCCATGCAGCGTTTGAGGGCCTTGGGGCAGTGGGGGAGGGGAAGTTCCATAAGTGGGCGCATGCGGTCGGGGTCGGGCCCGAGAAGACCATTTTGGACTAGAGAGCCGAGAATGTCTAACCGGGTCGTGCTGAACACACACTTCTCTTTGTTATAGGTCAGGTTGAGAAGGGTGGCAGTGCGGAGGAATTTATCGAGGTTGGCATTGTGGTCCTGCTGGTCATGGCCGCAGATGGTGACATTATCTAAGTACGGAAAGGTGGCCCCGAAACCGTACTGGTCGACCATTCGATTCATCTCTATTTGGAAGACCGAGACCCCATTTGTGACACCGAAAGGGACCCTAAGGAAGTGGTAGAGGCGACCGTCCGCCTCGAAGGCCGTGTATGGCCGGTCCGACTTCCGGATGGGGAGCTGGTGGTAGGCGGATTTCAGGTCAATTGTTGATAAGACCCGGTACTGCGCAATCTGATTGACCATATCAGATATGCGTGGGAGGGGGTACGCGTCGAGCTGCATGTACCGATTGATGATCTCGCTGTAGTCCACGACCATCCTGTGTTTCTCCCCAGTTTTAACCACTACCACTTGGGCTCTCCAGGGGCTGTTGCTGGCCTCGATAATACCCTCCTTAAGCAGCTGCTGGACTTCGGACCTGATGAAGGTCTTGTCTTGGGTGCTGTACCGTCTGCTCCTAGTGGCAACGGGCTTGCAATCCGCAGTTGGGTTTGCAAAAAGGGCGGGGGATCGACCTTGAGGGTCGCGAGGCCGCAAACGGTAAGTGGGGGGGGAGGGTAAGGGCCTGCCGAATTTGAGGGTGACGCTCTGGAGTTTGCACTGGAAGTTCAGGCCCAATAGGAGTGCAGCACAGAGATTAGGAAGGACATAGAGGCGGAAGTTACTAAATTTTACGCCCTGGACCGTGAGGGTGACTGTACAAAAGCCTCGGATCGGGACGGAGTGGGATCCGGACGCTAGGGAGATCCTTTGATTGGCCGGGTGGACCGCGAGGGAGCAGCACCTTACCGTATCTGGGTGAACAAAGCTTTCAGTGCTCCCGGAGTCCAGCAGGCACGAGGTCACGTGGCCATTGATTTTAACCGTCGCCGACGCGGTGGCCAGGTTGTGCGGGCGAGATTGGTCCAGCGACATCGAAGCGAGCTGCGGGTAGCCATCGGATGCTTCGGGTGGCGAGCGGGTGCGGCTCCAATGTCGAGTTGTCCGGAGACCCTGTGGGGAACAAGATGGCGGCGCAAATGGTGCGCACATTGTGGGGTCGGGACAAGATGGCGGCGCCCATGGTGCGCACATTGCGGGGTCGGGACAAGATGGCGGGGCCCATGGTGCGCACATTGCGGGGTCGGGACAAGATGGCGGAGCCCATTGGTCGCACATGGACCCGGGAGAAGAAGATAGCGGCTCCTAGTGTGCGTCTGGCGTGGGGGAGGGGGCGATAGGGTGCGTGATCGCAGCGAATGCGCGGACCTGGCACACAGCCGCGAAGTGGCCCTTTTTACTGCAGGCTTTACAAACTGCAGTGCGGGCCGGGCAGTGTTGGCGGGGGTGCTTTTGCTGACCGCAGATGTAGCAGCGGGGACCCCCGGGGTGTGTGGATCGGCATGCGGTGCAGGCGTATTGCGAATGGAGGGCCCCGGCTTAGGAGGTCGTCGGCAGGGTCAAGGAAGGATAGGAAGGGGTAGAAGGGTGGGCAGCGCGGCGGGAGAGGTACGATTGTACGTTACGGGATGCGCCCGTCATGGAGAGCACCAAGGTTTTCGTCTCCGCCAGTTCGAGCGTGGCCCCTTCCAGCAATCGTTCTTGGAAGCGGTCCGACGCAATCCCCATCACGAAGGCATCGCGCATGAGGAGATTCGCGTGTTCAGCGGCCGTGACGGCCTGACAGTCACTCGTCCGGGTGGAATTAGGGCCCGCAAGAAGTCTTCGATGGACTCACCAGGTAGTTGCGAGCGGGTGGCAAGTACATGCCTGGCGAAGAGCGTGTTTGCCTTCTGTGTGTAGTGTTCTTTGAGGAGTTCCATCGCTTTTGTGCAAGTGTGGCATCTTGGATCAACGGGAACACGCTGGAGCTCAGTCTGGAGTACAGGACGTTTATCTTCTGAGCCTCTGTTGGCGCGGGGTCCGCAGCGTTGATGTAGGCCTCGAAACATGCTAGCCAGTGAGTAAAGTCTTTCCTGGCGCGGGCGAGTGAGGATCCAGCTGCAGGCGATCGGGCTTAATTCGGATATCCATTCTGTGGAAAATATGACTGTAATAAATTGATGCACGATCAATTGTACAAAGACTAAAGTTGGGTACAACTGTAGCTTTATGGAGGCTGAGGCGCCGGGCCCGGCAGGTAGGAGCAGCGGGGGCGGAGCTACGAAGAGGCCGTGGCGGCAGGCCCGAGCGCCATGTAGGGAGGGTGCTCCATGTCGGATGGCTCCCACCTTGGAAGAAGAAGGTTGAAGCCTGGTCCCAGGTGAATGTAGAGGAGAAAGAAAGAAGATTTATGGAAGTTTGGTAAAAGTTTTTTTTTTCTCAAAAAAGAAGAATGTCAGATTGATGAAGGGCAGGAGGGTGAAGGGGGAGAGAGGAGAAAGGAAAGAAGATAAAAATCAATAAGCCGCTGAAAGATGCGAAAAGCAGCGTCAAAGAAAGGAGGAAACGCGGGTTCGCCGCCGAAGGAGAAGACGAGCAAAAGCATTGACAGGATGGCGGAAGCCGAACTGCAAGGCGGGACCGCACTACTTACGGTGGAGAAGATGACCGAGGTGATGGTGGTGGAGCTGGAAAAACGTTTGGCGAGGCACATGGAGATCCTGAGGAAAGAGATGGCGGTCGTGGTGAGGTCATTGTTGGAGAAGGCAATCGGCCCGATCAGGGTGGAGGTGGCAAAGGCATTGCCGAGGTGAGAGAGCAGGGCGAGAAGATGAAAGAGGTGGAGGAGGCCGTGACACGACACAGCGACCAGGTCACCTCGATGGGGGACGAGCTGCAGAGGGTGGTGGAGGTTAACAGAGGACTCCGAGCAAAGCTGGAAGACTTGGAAAACCGCTCAAGGCGGCACAATTTGAGAATTGTGGGCTTGCCCGAAGGGACAGAGGGCCCAAGGCCAACGCAATACTTTGCTAAGACGTTGGCGGATGGGGGAGGGTGAGAACCCCACCCTGTACGAGCTAGAACGAGCTCATCGGTCATTAAGGCCGAAGCCCAAAGTGAACTAGCCGCCAAGGGCAGTAATTATCTGCTTCCATAAGTTTTGCATGAAGGAGAATGTATTAAGCTGAGCGAAGCAGGAGCGTGAGGTGCTGTGGGATGGTGCTGCGGTTCGGATTTACCAGGACTGGACGGTGGAGTTGGCAAAAAGACGAGCGGCGTTTGGGCGAGTGAAGACGGCTTTGTACAAGAAGGGGGTGCGATTTGGTGTGGTGTACCCGGCGAAGTTGAGAGTAACATATGAAGCCAAAGACTTTTATTTTGAGACAGCGGAGGCGGCTGAGGCGTTCGTGAGGGCAGAAGGCTTGGGACAGACGTGAAGAGCGGAACTGTAAGAGAGACTGTGGATGGTGTTTGAGCGGCTGGAAAATGTACAAATGTACAAATGTTACAACTTTCTTTTTACTGATTTGTATTGAAATTTGAAATTTACTTCTCTTTGCATTGTTACAGAATTCAAGTTAATGGCGTTCTGTGTTGCGACGGTTAAATGTTATGTTAGTGAATTGTAGGGGTTGGATTGGTGGGTTTGTTTTGGTGTTTCTTTCTCTGGGACTGGGCGGAAGGGGGCGAGAGGTCTTGGCGGGGGGAGCCACCCGCGCTAGCTAACTAGAGTCAGTTAGTGAACGGGGGTGAGGTGAGAGGAGGACTGCGGACGTTGGAGCCTGGATAACAGGCTTCAATGGGCCTACAAGGCGAGCAAGAGGGGGTGGAGGGAGGGATGTTGGGGGATGTTTTTGTAGGGGGGGGGTTCTTGGGGGGGGGGGGGGGGGGGGGAAGGGGTTCGATGTTAACAATGGACAGGGGCGGGTCAGGCTTATGGGGCAGGGCCCGGTGGTATGGTGATGGTGGATAAGAAAGGTGGGGCGGTGGGGGGTGAGGGACCACCCCCCAGTAAGGATAATCACGTGGAACGTGAGAGGGCTAGGAGGTCCGGTCAAGAGGTCAAGGGTGCTTGCACATCTTAAAAGTTTGAAAGCCAATGTAGCAATGCTGCAGGAGACTCACTTGAGGGTGAAGGACCAGGTGAGACTTAAAAAGGCTGGGTTAGCCAAGTGTTTCACTCCGGATTTGATGGAAGGGCTCGAGGGGTAGCGGTGCTGGTCAGCAAAAGGGTACGCTTCCAGATGGAGAAGGTGGTGGCAGATCAGGGGGGTAGATATGTGATTGTGACAGGGGCATTGGAGGAGAGATTAGTGGCGCTGTTAAGTGTATACGGTCCCAATTGGGACGATGTGGGATTCGCGAGGAAGGTGGTTGGGGCTATTCCTGACTTCGACACGCATGAGCTGATTGTGGGGGGGGGACTGGAACCTGGTGCAGGAGCCAAGGTTGGACAGATCACGGCCGCGCTCGCTGGTCCCATCAGGGGGGCGAAGGCGCTGGCTGGGCTAATGGTGGAAATGGGAGGGGTGGACCTTTGGAGGTTCCTGCACCCAAGGGAACGGGAGTATTCGTTTTTCTCAGCGGTCGATAAGGTATACCCGCGGATCGACTTTTTTGTGGTGGGGAAGGCTTTGCTGGCTGGAGTCAAGGGGTCGGAATACTCTGCAATTGCAGTGTCAGATCACGCTCCACATTGGGTAGATATGGTGCAAGAGAAGGGGGCAGCGCAGAGACCGGGGTGGAAACTGGATGTGGGGCTTTTGGGGAACCAAGTGTTCTGTGAGAAAATTGAAAAGGTAATTAAGGAATATGTAGGTTTCAATTGTACGGGTGAGGTGTCGAAGGCAGTCGTCTGGGAGGCTCTAAAGGCAGTGGTGAGAGGTGAGGTAATTTTGTTTAAGGCTAGGGTGGATAAGGAGGAGAGGTTGGAGCGGCAGAGGGTAATAGATGAGATGTTGGAGGTAGATAGGAGGTATGCAGAGGATAGGGACCCGGCGAAGCTGGAAAAGAGGAAGGAACTAAAGGCGAGCTTCGACCGACTGTCCACCAGGAAGGCGGTGCGCCAACTGAGATGAGCAAGGGGTGCAGTTTATGAACATGGAGGTAAGGGTGTATGTTAGCAGGTCAGCTCCAGAGGGAGGCAGCGGCAAGGGAAATTCTTCAGGTGAAGGATAGGGCAGGGAAGTTGGTGGTGGCCCCAGTGCTGATTATCAAGGTTTTTGAGGAGTTTTATGAGAGGTTGTACAAGTCAGAGCCACTCGGAGGAGACCGTGAGATGCAGGAATTTCTCGATGGGTTGGAGTACCCGAGGCTAGGGGAGGGGGACAGGGCTACATTAGAAGGAGCAATAGTGGAGCAGGAGATAAAGGATGCGATTGGGAGGATGCAGTCGGGGAAGGTGGCAGGGCCGGATGGGTTTCCGGTGGAATATTATAAAAAATTTAAGGATAGGTTGGCACCCCTGATGGTGGGGATGTTTGAGGAGGCGATAGGGAAGGGGGTGTTGCCGCAAACCTTGGGGCAGGCTTCGATTTCACTGTTACTAAACAAAGATAAGGATCCGACGGAGTGTGGGTCGTATCGGCCCATATCACTTCTGAATGTGGACGTAAAAGTGTTGGCGAAGGTACTGGCGGGTAGGCTGGAGGAGTGCCTCCCAAAGGTGATGGGGGAGGATCAAACGGGGTTCGTGAAAGGGAGGCAGCTGTTTTTGAACATTAGGGGGGTTTTGAACGTTGTTATGGCACCGGCGGAAAGAAAGGAAACAGAGGTAGTTGTGGCATTGGACGCCGAGAAGGCGTTTGATCGGGTAGAATGGGGGTACCTGATGGCAGTGCTGGAGCGGTTTGGGATTGGACCAAGGTTTGTGAACTGGGTAAAGCTGTTATATAAGGAACCGAAGACGAGTGTCCGCACAAATAATATCAGTTCGAGATACTTTTCTCTCCACCGTGGGACGAGACAGGGATGTCCTATGTCCCCCCTGCTGTTTGCACTTGCGATTGAGCCATTGGCCATCGCATTGAGATGTTCGGGAGCATGGAAAGGAATAGTGCGGGGGGGGGGGGGGGGGGGAAATAGAGCATAGGGTGTCCTTATATGCCGACGACTTGCTGCTGTATGTGTCGGAGCCGAGTGCGTCGATAGGAGGAATATTGGAGCTACTGCGGGTATTTGGGTACAAGTTGAACCTGGACAAGAGTGAGTACTTTGTGGTGTCTTGGCCGGGGGTGGGGGCAGGGGTGGGGGGGCTGCCATTCCGTAGAGCAGGGACTCATTTTAGGTATCTGGGGGTGCAGGTTGCCCGGGAGTGGGGGAGGCTTCGCAGGTACAACATCACTAGTTTGGTGGGGAGAGTGAAAGCTGATCTGGCAAGGTGGGACGGCCTTCCTCTGTCACTGGCGGGTCGGGTACAGGCGGTTAAAATTAATGTGTTGCCGCGATTCCTGTTTATTTTTCAATGCCTACCGATTTTCCTGCCAAAGACTTTTTTCAGGGAGATTGAGGGAAGGATTACCTCATTCATATGGGGAGGGAAGGTGGCCGGGGAGGGAAGGTGGCCAGAGAGAGAAAGGTGCTGCTACAGAGGGGAAGGCAGGCAGGGGGTTTGGGTCTCCCGAACTTGTTGTACTACTACTGGACAGCGAATGTGGAGAAACTGCAGAGCTGGGTCAGAGGGGTGGATTCTCAGTGGGTCAGAATGGAGCAGAGTTTGTGCAGGGGGTCGGGGCTGAAGGCACTTGCAACAGCGCCGCTCCCGATAGCTCCGGGGAAATATTCAGGGAGTCAGGTAATAATAGCTTCATTGAGAATCTGGAGGCCGTTTCGCCAACACTTCGGGTTGGGTTTAGGGTCAAGGGAAATGCCGATTCGGGGGAACCACAGATTTGAGCCAGGGAGGTGGGATGGAAGTTTTCGGAAATGGGAAGAGAAGGGGATTAAGACGCTAAAAGATTTGTTTCTTCGGGGTCGGTTTGCAGGATTGAGGGAGCTGGAAGCGAAGTATGGGCTGGAGCAGGGAGAAGGGTTTAGGTACATGCAGATTCGGGATTTTGCCAGGAAGGAGATACAGAGCTTCCCAGAGGAACCGGCCTCCACATTGCTGGAGGAGGTGTTGACGAGAAGGGGACTGGAGAAGGGGGCAGTGTCAGTGGTGTAACGAGCTATTCTGGAAGAGGATAAGGCACCACTGGAAGGGATCAAAGCAAAGTGGGAGGAAGAGCTGGGAGAGGTTCTAGAGGAGGGGGTCTGGTGTGAGGTGCTCCGGAGAGTGAATGCCTCCACCTCATGTGCGAGGTTGGGGCTGATAAAGCTGAAGGTGGCATATAGAGCGCACCTCACGAGGGCGAGGATGAGCCGATTTTTTGAAGGAGTAGAGGATGTGTGTGAGCGTTGCGGGGGGGGGGGGGGGGGGGGGGATATGTTTTGGTCCTGTCCAAAGCTAGTGGAGTACTGGAAGGAGGTGTTTAGGGTAATTTCCAAGGTGGTGCGTGTGAAACTGTACCCGGGTCCCCAGGAGGCCATATTCGGGGTGTCGGACCAGCCAGGGTTGGAAACGGGAGCGGAGGCAGATATCGTAGCCTTCGCCTCGTTGATCGCCCGAAGGCGGATCCTGCTGGGATGGAGAGCAGCCTCTCTACCCAGTGCCCTGGCATGGCGGGGGGACCTGTTGGAATACTTGACCCTTGAGAAGGTTAAGTTCGAACTGAGGGGAAGCTCGGAGGGGTTCTACAAGTCATGGGCACTATTTATTATGCACTTTCAAGAACTGGATAACATTGAACATTAGTTGGGGGGGGGGGCTGTGCAGATTAAGGGTGACTATGGGTAATCCTTGATTCCTTTTTGTCATTTGTTTATGTAAGCATGTGGGCTGATGTTTGGGGGTTGGTGGGCGGATGGGATCGTTGTTATTATGGGGATTGACATATCTTGCTGATTATTGTTTATTGTTGATGGGTGTAAATGTGGGAGAAAATGTGAAAAAGGAGGAGAATAAAAAAAACTTTAAAAAAAAAACTGTGGCTTTATTACAGTCAGATGTGTGACCTCCTGCTGCAGCTGGCGAAATGGCAGGGCACTGGAGGTCATGCATATTTATACAGTTCTCAGTGGGCGGAACCAGCCGGCAGGAGCTACTGGCGAACCTGTAGTGCAAGTCCTCCCTTACATCTCCTATTACAGTGGATCACCACACTCCCCAGCCCCTGGAATATACCGGTGCCCCAAGCCCCACCACCTGCCCCTCCTCTACCCTCGGGAACCTCATCCGGTCCAGAAAACGAATCATCCCCCCCCTCCTCCGTCGGGGGCTCAGACCTATACAGCCACTCATAGAAGTCTCTAAATACCCCATTTATTCCCATCGCACTCCGCACCGTGTTCCCCCCTTTATCCCTAACTCCCCCAAGCTCCCTCGCTGCCTCCCGCTTCCGAAGCTGGTGTGCCAGCATCCGGCTAGCCTTCTTCCCGTATTCATACACCGCCCCTTGCGTCTTCCTCCACTGCACCTCCGCCTTCTTGGTAGTCAACAGGTCGAACTCGGCCTGGAGACTTCGTCGCTCCTTGAGTAGTCCCTCCTCGGGGGCCTCTGCATACCTCCTATCTACCCTTAAAATTTCCCCCACCAAACTCTCCCTCTCTCTCCTCTTCTTCCCCTCCTTGTGGGCCCTAGTGGAGATTAGCTCTCCCCTAATCACCGCCTTCAGCGCCTCCCAGACCACCCCTACCTGCACCTCCCCATTATCGTTAACCTCTAGGTATCTTTCACTGCACCCCCGGATCCGTCCGCTCACCTCCTCATCCTCCAGCAAACCCACCTCCAGGCGCCACAGAGAGCGCTGGTCCCTCTCCTCCCCGGGCTCGAGCTCCACCCAGTGCGGGGCATGGTCTGAGTTGGTCATGGCCGAATACTCCGTGTCCTCCACCCTCGCGATCAGTGCCCTGCTCAAAATGAAGAAGTCAATCCGGGAGTAGGCTTTATGGACGTGGGAAAAAAAAAGAGAATTCCCTGGCCCCGGCCTAACAAACCTCCACGGGTCCACTCCTCCCATCTGGTCCATAAACCCCCTCAACACCTTGGCCGCCGCCAGCCTCTTCCCGTCCTGGATCCAATACCGTATTAAAGTCCCGCCCCCATTATCAAGCTCCCTGCCTCCAGGTCCGGAATCCGGCCCAACATGCGCCGCATAAATCCGGCATCGTCCCAATTCGGGGCATACACATTCACCAAGACCACCCGCACCCCCTGCAGCTTACCACTCACCATCACATACCTACCTCCATTGTCTGCCACGATGCTCAGCGCCTCCCCCGCTTCCCCACCAAAATCGCCACCCCTCGATTCTTTGTGTCCAACCCCAATTGGAAAACCTGCCCTACCCACCCCTTTCTCAGCCTAACCTGGTCTGCCACCCTCAAATGCGTCTCCTGGAGCATGACCATATCTGCCTTCAGTCCCTCAGGTGCGCGAACACACGGGCCATCTTGACCGGCCCGTTCAGACCTCTCACATTCCAAGTTATCAGCCGATCAGGGGGCTGCCCGCCCCCCCCCCCCCCCCCCCCCCTGCCGATTAGCCATCTCCCTTTCTAGGCCAGCCACGTGCCCGCTCCTCCCGCACTCTCCGTTCCCCCCAGCGGCAGACCCCCGCCCCGACTCTCTCTCCGAGCTCCAGCTCCCCTTTGGCCAATGCAGCAGCAACTCAGTTCCCCGCCCCCCCCCCTCTCTCCACCCCCCAGCTAGGCCCCCCCCCTAGCTGCGTTGCTCCCCCCATAGCACTCCCTTAAGTCTGCTGACCCCGGCCACTCCATCGACCCCGCAGCGTGGTTGTCCCCCCCCCCCCCCCACTCTCCTGTCCATCAGCGGGCGCTCCTCTCCAGCACCACCCCTCCCCCATGACCCCACCCCCTTCCTTCCCTAGCGCAGGAAAAAGCCTACGCTTTCCGCCAAGCCGGCCCCGCCCTCTCTGGCGCAGCTCCCTTTCACGGCCTGGTCCCAGCTCCCCACCTCGGGCCTCCCCTCTCCCCTCTCCCCTCCCCCCCCAATGGGGTCCCCTCTTCCAACCACCGACGCCCACACTATCACCAAACCCCCACTACGAACCATTTCACCCTCCCCACCCAGCACCCAAAACAAAAACAGTACCAAACAGAACAGAACATCCCCTCCAAAACTCAACAATCACATCAATCCCCTCTCGCCATCCCCTTGCAAATCGACCCTCAATCCGAGTCCAACTTTTCAGCCTGGATAAAGGTCCACGCCTCCTCCGGAGTCTCAAAGTAGTGGTGGCGGTCCTTGAAAGTGACCCACAGTCGCGCCGGCTGCAACATTCCAAATTTCACCCCCTTCCGATGCAGAGCCGCCTTAGCCCGATTGCACCCAGCCCTCTTCTAGGCCACCTCTGCGCTCCAGTCCTGGTATATACGAACCTCTGCATTCTCCGACCTGCTGCTCCGCTCCTTCTTTGACCACCTTAGGACGCACTTCCTGTCCACGAAGGGTGGAACGGCACCAGCACCGCCCACGGCGGCTCGTTGGGCTTGGGCCTCCTCGCCAGGACTCGGTGGGCCCTTCCAGCTCCAGGGCCTCGGGGAGGCCCCCGCGCCCATCAACGTGTTCAGCATCATGACCACGTATGCTCCAACATCCGACCCCTCCACTCCCTCCGGGAGACCCAGAATCCGCAGGTTCTTCCTCCTTGACCGATTCTCCATGTCCTCGAACTTCTCCTGCCATTTCTTATGCAGCGCCTCGTGCGCCTCCACCTTTACCGCCAGGCCCAAGATCTCGTCCTCGTTCTCCGAGGCCTTTTGCCGCACCTCCCGGATCGCCGCCCCTTGGGCCTTCTGGGTCTCGAGCAGCTTGTCTATCGAAGCCTTCATCAGCTCCAACAGCTCTGCCTTCAATTCCGTGAAGCAGCGCTGGAGAAACTCCTGTTGTTACTGCGCCCACGCTGCCTGGTCTCCACCTGCCGCCATCTTGGTTTTCCTCCCTCGCACTTTTCACTGCTCCACAACTACTTTTTTCACCGCTCCACTCCTGCTCCAATCCATACAGTGCCGGGGAAATGTTACTGTCACCTTCCCACACTGGGAACCATCAAGCAAATGCTGCTGGGGGCCCTAAAAAGAGCCTAAAAGTCAGTTTCTGGTGGGAGCTGCCGAACGTGCGACTTAGCTCCGCATAGCCGCAACCGGAAGCCCCTCCAGCACCCTCATGCTCACGAAGCTCCCTACCAAGAACAAGTCGCCCATCCTTCCCACCCCCGCCCTCCACCACGCTCGAAACCCGCCATCCAACTTCCCCGGCACAAATCGGTGGTTGTCGCATATTGGGGACTTGACCGACGCTCCCACTTCCCCTGCATGCTTCCTCCATTGGCCCCAAATCCGCAGAGCCGCCACCACTATAGGGCTGGTGGAGTACCTGGCCGGCGGGAGCGGCAGAGGAGCCGCGACCAGGGCTGCCAAGCTGGTGCCCCTGCACGAAGCAGCCTCCACCTGCTCCCAAACCGACCCGTACCCACCATCCATTTCCTTATCATGGCTATGTCAGCCGCCCAGTAGTAGTTGCTGAGGTTCGGCAACGCCAGTCCCCCCTTGATACGGTTCCGCTCCAGCATCCCCTTCTTTACCCGCGGGGACTTCCCCGCCCAAACAAATCCCAGGATGATTTTATTGATCCTTTTAAAGAAGGACCGCGGAATGAAAATAGGGAGACACTGAAAAATAAACAGGAATCTCGGGAGGATCGTCATCTTCACCGTCTGTACTCTCCCCACTAGTGACAGCGGGAGCGCATCCCATCTCCGAAACTCGCTCCTCATTTGCTCCACCAGCCTAAACAAGTTGAATTTATGCATCCTGCCCCAGTCCCGCGCCACTTGTATCCCTAAATACCTAAACTTTCCCCAACCAGCTGAAACGGTAGCTCCCTCAGCCTATTCTCCTGACCCCTCACCTGCATCACAAACATCTCGCTCTTTGCCATGTTCAACTTGTACCCTGAAAACCGGCCAAATTCCCCTGGGATTTCCATAATCCCATCCATCCCTGCCACTGGATCCGACACGTACAAAAGCAGATCATCCGCGTAGAGCGAGGCCTTGTGTTCTACCACCCCACCCTGACCATTCCCTTCCATCCTCTTGCCGCTCTCAGAGCAATTGCCAGCGGTTTTATGGCCAACGCAAACAGCAATGGAGACACAATACTGTGTAGTCCCACGGTATAGTCGAAAATACTCAGATGTCGACCGGTTCAGCCTTACACCAGCCTCCGGGGCCTGATATAGCAGTCTAACCCAGTCCACAAAGCCTTCCCCAAATCGTCCCAGCACCTCCCATAAATAGTCCCACTCCACCCAGCCTTTTCGGCATCCAATGCCACCACTACCTCCACCTCTCTGCCCTCCGGGGGCATCATAATCACATTGAATAGCCTTCTTAGGTTGGCTACCAGCTGCCTGCCCTTTACAAACCCCGTTTGGTCCTCCGCAATCATGTCCGGTACACAGTCTTCGATTCTGGTCGCCAGGATCTTGGCCAGTAGTTTAGCGTCAACATTAATCAAGGAGACTTCCGGGTGCAGCGATGACCAGCTAAGTCGCACGTTTCGGCAGCTCCCGGTGCAACGGACTTTTGGGCTCTTAATAAGAGCCCCAATGGCAATTTTAACGGCTAAAAGTACTGTGCGGTAAACCAGAAGGGAATCCCCCCTGGATACGGATGGAAAAAGGAGAGGAAAGTGGCCGGATTGCGGTGGATCCTCTAGAGCAGCGGCAAGGAAGGCAAGCAAAAACCAAGATGGCGTCGGAAGGTGGCAGTTTAATATGGGGCCCTGAACAACACGAGTTTTTGAAACGCTGCGTGGAAGAGCTCAAAAAGGAAATGAAGAAGGAGCTGTTGGCCCCGATATTACAGGCGATTGAAGGGCTAAAAGATGAGCAAAAGACCCAGGAGCGGGAGCTTCGGGTCGTGACGGCAAAGGCTGCCGAGAACGAGGACGATATACAGGGCCTGGTGGTGAAGACGGAGATGCACGAGGCACACCATAAACGATGTATGGAAAGGCTGGAGGTGCTGGAGAATAATGCGAGGAGGAAGAATTTAAGGATTCTTGGTCTTCCTGAAGGTGCAGAAGGGGCGGACGTCGGGGCATATGTGAGCACGATGCTGCACTCGTTAATGGGAGCGGAGGCCCCGACGGGTCCGTTGGAGGTGGAGGGAGCATACCGAGTGATGGTGCGAGGACCGAGAGCAGGAGAAATTCCCAGAGCCATAGTGGTGAGATTCCTCCGTTTTAAGGACAGAGAGATGGTCCTCAGCTGGGCAAAGAAAACTCGGAGCAGTAGGTGGGAGAACGCGGTGATCCGCGGATATCAAGACTGGAGTGCGGAGGTGGCGAGAAGGAGGGCGAGCTTTAATTGGGCCAAGGCGGTGCTTCATAAAAAGAAGATTAAATTTGGAATGCTGCAGCCGGCAAGACTGTGGGTCACATATCAAGGGAAGCAACACTACTTTGAAACGGCGGATGAGGCGTGGACATTTATTGTTGAAGAGAAATTGGAATAAGCGGGTTATTAAAAAAGAACGTTTGAGACAAAGTGGTGGGGCGAATATGGGGGGCGAAGAGGGGGGAAAAAGGGGGGAGAGATGATTTTGATGTTGTTAATCCTGCGACCCGGTAACTTTTCTCTCTTCCACAGGTTGTGGGGGAGGGAGGAAGGGAGGTGGAGGAGCTGGGGGCGTAGGCCATTGGGGGCGGGGCCAAAAGGGAAGCGCGGGCTTTGTTCCCGCGCTATGATAATTATGGCGGGAATAGGGAGGCAGGAAGGAGGGGGCGTCGCACAGTGCGAGCCGAGGTCACGGGGGGAAGCCGAGGTCGGCCAGAGTTTGCTGACTTCTGGGAGCAACATGGGGGGTGTAACTACGCTAGTGGGGGATCTAGCGGGGGGGGTGGGGGTGGGAGGGGGGATTTACTGGGTTGCTGCTGCTGGGGAGAAGGGGGAGCTGGTATGGGGTGGGGTGGGCGGGGCGGGAGGGCACCGCCTGGGGGGGACACAGCTGCGTGGGAACCGGGTGAGGAGCTGGATAAAAGGGGATGGCTAATCGACAAGGGGGGGGGGTAAAGAGCCCCCCAACCCGGCTAATCACGTGGAATGTGAGAGGGCTGAACGGGCCGATAAAGAGGGCACGGGTACTCGCACACCTTAAGAAACTTAAGGCAGTTGTGGTTATGTTACAGGAGACGCATTTGAAACTGATAGACCAGGTTAGACTACGCAAAGGATGGGTGGGGCAGGTGTTTCATTCGGGGCTAGATGCGAAAAACAGGGGGGTGGCTATACTAGTGGGGAAGCGGGTAATGTTTGAGGCAAAGACCATAGTGGCGGATAGTGGGGGCAGATACGTGATGGTGAGTGGCAAATTACAGGGGGAGGCGGTGGTCTTGGTGAACGTATATGCCCCGAACTGGGATGATGCCAACTTTATGAGGCGCATGTTAGGACGTATCCCGGACCTAGAGGTGGGGAAGTTGGTAATGGGTGGAGATTTTAACACTGTGCTGGAACCAGGGCTGGACAGATCGAGGTCCAGGACTGGAAGGAGGCCGGCAGCAGCCAAGGTGCTTAAAGACTTTATGGAGCAGATGGGAGGAGTAGACCCATGGAGATTTAGCAGACCTAGGAGCAAGGAGTTTTTGTTTTTCTCCTATGTCCACAAAGTTTATTCGCGAATAGACTTTTTTGTTTTGGGAAGGGCGTTGATCCCGAAGGTGAGGGGGACGGAGTATACGGCGATAGCTATTTCGGATCACGCTCCACACTGGGTGGACTTGGAGATAGGGGAGGAAAAAGAACGGCGTCCACCCTGGAGAATGGACATGGGACTAATGGCGGATGAGGGGGTGTGTCTAAGGGTGAGGGGGTGTATTGAAAAGTACTTGGAACTCAATGATAATGGGGAGGGCCAGGTGGGAGTGGTCTGGGAGGCGCTGAAGGCAGTGGTTAGAGGGGAGCTGATATCAATCAGGGCGCATAAAGGAAAGCAGGAGAGTAGGGAACGGGAGCGGTTGCTGCAAGAACTTCTGAGGGTGGACAGGCAATATGCGGAGGCACCGGAGGAGGGACTGTACAGGGAAAGGCAAAGGCTACACGTAGAATTTGATTTGCTGACAACGGGTACTGCAGAGGCACAGTGGAGGAAGGCACAGGGTGTACAGTGCGAATATGGGGAGAAGGCGAGCAGGTTGCTGGCCCACCAATTGGAGGAAAAGGGGAGCAGCGAGGGAAATAGGGGGAGTGAGGGATGAGGAGGGAGAGATGGAGCGGGGAGCGGAGAGAGTGAATGGAGTGTTCAAGGCATTCTATGAAAGATTATATGAAGCTCATCCCCCGGATGGGAAGGAGAGAATGATGTGTTTTCTGGACCAGCTGGAATTTCCTAAGGTGGAGGAGCAGGAGAGGGTGGGACTGGGAGCACAGATCGAAACGGAGGAAGTAGTGAAAGGAATTAGGAGCATGCAGGCGGGGAAGGCACCGGGACCGGATGGATTCCCAGTTGAATTTTACAGGAAATATGTGGACTTGCTCGCCCCGCTACTGATGAGAACCTTTAATGAGGCGAGGGAAAGGGGACAGCTGCCCCCCGACTATGTCAGAGGCAACGATATCGCTTCTCCTAAAGAAGGAAAAAGACCCGCTGCAATGCGGGTCCTATAGGCCTATTTCCCTCCTGAACGTAGACGCTAAGATTCTGGCCAAGGTAATGGCAATGAGGATAGAGGATTGTGTCCCGGGGGTGGTCCATGAGGACCAAACTGGGTTTGTGAAGGGGAGATAGCTGAATACGAATATACGGAGGCTGCTAGGGGTAATGATGATGCCCCCACCAGAGGGGGAAGCGGAGATAGTGGTGGCGATGGATGCCGAGAAAGCATTTGATAGAGTGGAGTGGGATTATTTGTGGGAGGTGTTGAGGAGATTTGGCTTTGGAGATGAGTATATTAGATGGATACAGCTGCTGTATAGGGCCCCGATGGCGAGCGTGGTCACGAATGGACGGGGGTCTGCGTATTTTCGGCTCCATAGAGGGACGAGGCAGGGATGTCCTCTGTCCCCGTTATTGTTTGCACTGGCGATAGAGCCCCTGGCAATAGCATTGAGGGGTTCCAGGAAGTGTAGGGGAGTACTCAGGGGAGGAGAAGAACACCGGGTATCTCTGTATGCGGACGATTTGTTGTTGTATGTGGCGGACCCGGCGGAGGGGATGCCAGAGATAATGCGGATACTTGGGGAGTTTGGAGAATTTTCAGGATATAAACTGAACATGGGGAAAAGTGAGTTGTTTGTGGTGCATCCAGGGGAGCAGAGCAGAGAAATAGAGGACTTACCGCTGAGGAAGGTAACAAGGGACTTTCGCTACTTGGGGATCCAGATAGCCAAGAATTGGGGTACATTGCATAGGTTAAATTTAACGCGGTTGGTGGAACAGATGGAGGAGGACTTCAAGAGATGGGACATGGTATCCCTGTCACTGGCAGGGAGGGTGCAGGCGGTTAAAATGGTGGTCCTCCCGAGATTCCTCTTTGTGTTTCAGTGCCTCCCGGTGGTGATCACGAAGGCTTTTTTCAAAAGGATTGAGAAGAGTATCATGAGTTTTGTGTGGGCCGGGAAGACCCCGAGAGTGAGGAAGGGATTTTTGCAGCATAGTAGGGATAGAGGGGGGCTGGCACTACCGAGCCTAAGTGAGTACTACTGGGCCGCCAATATCTCAATGGTATGTAAGTGGATGGGAGAAGAGGAGGGAGCGGTGTGGAAGAGATTGGAGAGGGTGTCCTGCAGGGGGACTAGCCTACAAGCTATGGTGACGGCGCCATTGCCGTTCTCACCGAAGAAATACACCACAAGCCCGGTGGTGGTGGCTACTCTGAAAATTTGGGGGCAGTGGAGACGGCATAGGGGAAAGACGGGAGCCTCGGTGTGGTCCCCGATAAGAAATAACCATAGGTTTGCTCCGGGGAGAATGGATGGGGGATTTGGAACATGGCAAAGAGCAGGTGTAACACAATTGAGAGATCGGTTTGTAGATGGGACGTTTGCAAGTCTGGGAGCGCTGACCGAAAAATATGGGTTGCCCCAGGGGAATGCATTCCGGTATATGCAACTGAGGGCTTTTGCGAGGCAACAGATGAGGGAATTCCCGCAGCTCCCGACGCAGGAGGTGCAGGACAGAGTGATCTCAAAGACATGGGTGGGGGACGGTAAGGTATCAGACATATATAGGGAAATGAGGGACGAGGGGGAGATTATGGTAGATGAGCTGAAAGGGAAATGGGAAGAAGAGCTGGGGGAGGAGATTGAGGAGGGGCTGTGGGCTGATGCCCTAAGTAGGGTAAACTCATCGTCCTCGTGTGCCAGGCTAAGCCTGATACAATTTAAGGTGTTACACAGGGCGCATATGACTGGAGCACGGCTCAGTAAATTTTTTGGAGTAGAGGATAGGTGTGCGAGATGCTCGAGAAGCCCAGCGAATCACACCCACATGTTCTGGTCATGTCCGGCACTACAGGGGTTTTGGGTGGGGGTGACAAAGGTGCTTTCGAAGGTGGTGGGGGTCCAGGTCGAACCAAGCTGGGGGTTGGCTATATTCGGGGTTGCAGAAGAGCCGGGAGTGCAGGAGGCGAAAGAGGCTGATGTTTTGGCCTTTGCGTCCCTAGTAGCCCGGCGCAGGATACTGTTGATGTGGAAAGAAGCCAAGCCCCCGGGTGTGGAGACCTGGATAAATGACATGGCAGGGTTTATAAAGCTGGAACGGATTAAGTTCGTCCTAAGGGGATCGGCTCAAGGGTTCACCAGGCGGTGGCAACCGTTCGTCGAATACCTCACAGAAAGATAGAGGGAATGGAAAAGAAGAAGACAGCAGCAGCAACCCGGGGGGGAGGAGGGGGGGGGGGGGGGGTAGGAACCAGAAGGACTCTCAGGGATGTTAGTGTATAAGTATAATATGTATAGGTTGTTGTTATAGGTAATTGTATACTGGACGGCTGAATTGTATTTTTTGGAGGGTATTTATTTGGGACAAGGCAGTTGCCATTTAGTTTTGTTTTTTTAATTTTGATGTTGTTTATATATTATTTATTTCTTGTTTCAAAAACTGGCCATTGTTATTTATATTGTTATATTACTGTGTGAAAGATACACAATGTACTGTTATGGTTGGCCAAAAATTTTGAATAAAATATATATTTTTAAAAAAACATTAATCAAGGAGATTGGCCTATAGGACACACAGGCTTCCATTTCTTTATCCCGTTTTAATATCAGCGAGATGGTGGCATGCGACATCGTCGGGGGTAACACCACATTGTCCCTCGCCTCATTAAACACCCTAATCAGCACCGGCCCTACTATCCCCGAGAACTTTTTGTAGAATTCCACTGGATACCCGTCCGTCCCCGGGGCTTTACCCAACTGCATGGCCTTCAGATCCCCCATTACTTCTTCAGCCCTAATCGGAGCCCCAAGCTCCTCTACTATCCCCCTCCCACCTTTGGGAAGGTCAGCCCATCTAAGAATAGCCTCATCCCCTCCGGCCCCATGGGGAGTTCCAAGGTGTACAGCTTGCTGTAAAAGTCCCTTATACCCTGTTCAACCCTGCCGGGTCTCCAACCCGGTTCCCTGCCCCATCCACTACCGTCCCTATTTCCCTGGCCGCCTCCCTCTTCCTAAGTTGCTGTGCAAGCATTCTGCTGGCTTTCTCCCCATACTCATACACCGCGCCCCTTGCCTTTCTGAGCTGCTCTACGGCCTTCACAGTGGATAGCGCCCACAGCTCCGCCTGCAGTCTCCATTGTTCCCGAAGTAGCTCTGCCCTCGGGGACTCCGCATATTCCCAGTCCGTCCGTATCATCTCCTGAACCAGTCTGTCCATCTCCGCTCTGTTCAGTCTGTCCCTATGGGCTCGGATTGAGGTTAGTTCCCCTCTCACCACTGCCTTCAGCGCCTCCCAGAGCACCGCTACTGAGACTTCCCCTGTATCGTTGACCTGTAGGTAGTTCTGCATGCATTTCCCCACTCTCTCACACACACCCTCATCTGCCAACAATCCCACCTCTAACCTCCATTGTGGGCGCTGGTAATTTTCTTTGCAGACCTGCAGGTCGACCCAATGCGGAGCATGATCCGAAATAGTGGTCGCCGAGTATTCTGTATCCCTCACCCCCTCCAAACGTCCCTTCTCATTATAAAGAAGTCAATATGAGAATAAACCTTGTGAACATGTGAATAGAACAAGAACTCCTTCCCCGTCGACCGACTGATTCTCCAGGGGTCTACCCCCTCCCCATTTGTTCCATGAACCCCCTCAGTTCCCTTGCCATTGCCGGGACCCTGCCCGTTCTGGAGCACGACCGATCCAGGTTGGGATCAAGGGCTGTATTGAAGTCCCCACTGAAGCACGATCAATTTGACTGGAGACAAAGTTGAATCCAAACTGAGGCTTTATTAGTATCAGATGTGTGGCCTCCCACAGCAGCTGGCAAAATGGCTGCAAGCTGGAGGCCATGCATATTTATACCCCGCCTCCTGGGCAGAGCTAGCATACAGGGGCCACAGGTGAACCTGTAGTGCAGGTTCTACCGTACAACCTCTAATATCAGAACACAGTGGTTTAGCACATTCACCCCCTGTTAAAATGGAGTCCGGCGGGGGTGGTGGATAACTCTATACAATTAGAAATTTCAATATTTACAGAGCAGCAACAAAAAATGTCTCTTGGCATCCGACGGGCTGGTCAGAGGTTCAGCCGGTCCGGTGCCTTGATGGTTCTTTGAGATCGGTGAAGTGGTGACGGCAATGTGGGCGCTGTCGTGGTCGAAGTTGACTCCGGGAGCGTGCCGAAATCCTCTTCATCGACAGGCGTGGGCAGGGGGAGGACGGACGGTCCTAGGGGGGTGTGATGGGAACGGCGGGGGAGGGGAGGGTGGCACCGGGGGCGCCGGGGGTGGAACCTGCTGGTGCCAGGTCCCTGATGGAGACGGTATCCTGGCGGCCGTCAGGGAACGCCACATAGGCGTATTGTGGGTTTGCGTGGAGTAGGTGCACCCTCCCCACCAATGGATCCGCCTTGTGGAGCCGCATATATTTACGGAGAAGCACGGTTCCCAGAGCTGTAAACCAAGTTGGGAGCGATACCCCGGATGTGGACATCCTGGGGAAAGCAAAAAGACGTTCATGTGGTGTACTGTCAGTGGCAGTGCAGAGTAATGAGCGAATGGAATGTAGTGCATCAGGGAGGACCTCTTGCCAGCGGGAGGCCGGGAGATTCCTGGACCGCAGGGCCAACTGGACGCCCCTCCATACCGTCCCATTCTCCCTTTCTACCTGACCGTTTCCCCGGGGGGTTGTAGCTCGTCCTTCTGCTGGAGGCGATACCCCTGCTGAGCAGGAACTAACGTAGCTCATCACTCATGATTGAGGTTCCCCTGTCACTGTCGATGTAGGCGGGGAAGCTGAAAAGAGTGAAGATAGAATTAGGGGCTTTGATGACGGTGGCAGACGTCATGTCGGGGCCTGGGATGGCGAAGGGAAACCGGGAGTATTCATCGATCACACTAAGGAAATATGTGTGTCGATCGGAGGAGGGGAGGGGGCCTTTGAAATCCACGCTGAGGCGTTCAAAGGGGCGGGAGGCCTTCACCAGGCGCGCGCGGTCCGGCCGGTTAGAAGTGCGGCTTCCTGATGATTGTCCTTACTTCCTCAACGGAGAAGGGCAAATTTTGTGCCTTAATGAAGTGGTACAACCGAGTGACCCCTGGGTGACAAAGGCTGTCGTGCAGGGTCCGGAGTCGGTCTACCTGTACGCTGGCACATGTACCTCGGGAGAGGGCGTCTGGGGACTCGTTGAGTTTGCCAGGGCGATACTTAATCTCGTAATTAAAGGTGGAGAGCTCGATCCTCCACCGCAAGATTTTATCATTTTTGATCTTGCCCCGCTGTGTGTTGTTGATCATGAAGGCTACCGACTGTTGGTCAGTGAGGAGAGTAAATCTCCTGCCGGCCAGGTAATGCCTCCAATGTCGCACAGCCTCAACGATAGCCTGGGCCTCCTTTTCGACGGATGAGTGCCGAATTTCAAAGGCGGGCAGCACGGTAGCATTGTGTATAGCACAAATGCTTCACAGCTCCAGGGTCCCAGGTTCGATTCCGGCTTGAGTCACTGTCTGTGCGGAGTCTGCACATCCTCCCCGTGTGTGCGTGGGTTTCCTCCGGGTGCTCCGGTTTCCTCCCACAGTCCAAAGATGTGCAGGTTAGGTTGATTGGCCATGCTAAATTGCCCATTGTGTCCAAAATTGCCCTTAGTGTTGGGTGGGGTTACTGGTGGGGGTTACTGGGTTATGGGGATAGGGTGGAGGTGTGGACCTTGGGTAGGGTGCTCTTTCCAAGAGCCGGTGCAGACTCGATGGGCCGAATGGCCTCCTTCTGCACTGTAAATTCTATGACTATGAAGGGTGAAGGGTGCAGGAAAAGAATGCCACGGGCCTGCCTGCCTGATTGAGGGTGGCGGCAAGGGCGACGCCCGATGCGTCACTTTCTACTTGGAATGGAAGAGTTTCGTCTACAGCGTGCAGTCCAGCTTTGGCAATATCAGCTCTGATCCGGGCGAAGGCCTGTTGGGACTCGGCCGTCAGGGGGAATTGAGTGGACTGTATGAGTGGGCGGTCCTTGTCCGCATAGTTTTGGACCCACTGCGAGTAATATGAGAAGAACCCCAGGCAAAGTTTGAGGGCCTTGGGGCAGTGGGGGAGGGGGGAGCTCCATGAGGGGGCGCATGCGGTCGGGATCGGGCCACTGAACTCCTTTCTGGACCACGTAGCCGAGGATGGCTAAGCGGTTTGTGTGGAACACACACTTCTCCTTGGTATACGTGAGGTTGAGGAGAGTGGCGGTGCGGAGAAATTTAGCAAGGTTGGCGTTGTGGTCCTGCTGGTCATGGCCGCAGATGGTCACATTGTCTAGGTACTGAAACGTGGCCCGCAAACCGTACCGGTCGACCATTCGGTCCATCTCCCTTTGGAAGACCGAGACCCCGTTAGTGGCGCCAAAGGAGACCTTAAGGAAGTGATATAGACGGCCGTCTGCCTCGAAGGCGGTGTATGGACGGTCCGATTTATGGATGGGGGGGCTGGTAGTAGGCGGATTTCAGGTCCACCGATGAGAAGACTGTGCAATCTGGTTAACCATGACAGATATACGTGGGAGGGGGGTACGTGTTGAGCTGCGTGTACCTGTTGATGGTCTGGCTGTAGTCCACGACCATTAGGTTTTTCTGCCCAAATTTAGCCACTACCACTTGAGCTCTCCAGGGCCTGTTGCTGGCCTCGATGACTCTCTCCCGAAGCAACTGCTGGACCTCGTACCTGATGAAGGCCTTATCCTGGCTGCTGTACCGTCTGCTCCTGGTGGCGACGGGGTTTGCAATCTGGAGTTAGATTGGCAAAGAGGAAAGGAGGATCGAGCTTTCGGGTCGCGAGGCCGCACACAGTGAGGGGTGGTAAGGGTCTGCCGAATTTTAAGGGTCAGGCTCTGGAGGTTGCCACTGGAAGTCCAAGCTGAGGATAAGTGCAGCGCAGAGGTTAGGGAGGACGTAGAGGCGAAAGCCGTGGAACTCTACGCCTTGGACTGTGAGCGTGACCGTGCAGTACCCCCGGATCGCTACGCGATGGGATCCGGAAGACAGGGAGATTTTTTGATTGGTGGTTGTAGCTTAAGGGAGCAGCGCCTTACAGTATTTGGGTATACAAAGCTCTCGGTGCTCCCGGAGTCCAGGAGGCACAAAGTCACATGGCCGTTGACTTTCACGCTGGTGGATGCGTTTGTCAGGTTATGTGGTCGAGACTGGTCGATTGCCATGGAGGCGAGCCATGGTTGATCATCTGGGTAGTGAGGCGGCCGTTGAGTTGAGGTCCTGGAATGCCGTCGGGTGTCCATGTGCTGCGGGGTGGACAAGATAGGGGCTCCCAGAGATCCTGGGGGTTACAAAATGGCGCCGCCCATGGAACGCACTTTGCGGGGGTGGAGCAAGATGGCAGCGCCCATGAAACGCCGTGTTGCGGAGGCGAAGATGGCGGCGCCCATTGGTTGCACATGGCCTGGGGAGGAGAGGAGGGACGGCGGCGCCCATCGTCTGTGATCGGGGGGGGTGGGGGTGACTGCTGCCGCTGAGCGGGCCTGGCACACTGCAGCGAAGTGGTCCTTCTTCCCGCAGGCCTTACAAAGGGCAGCGCGGGCCGGGCAGCGTTGGCGGGGGTGTTTTTGCTGGCCGCGAAAGTAGCATCAGGACCCCCCCCGGGGATCGCTGGCTGGCGCGTAGCGCAGGCGTATTGGGTGGGTAGCGCCCCCGCTGGGGCGGCTGCGTGTGGGGGACCATGAAGCGTCGGAGGAGTGGACCGCACGGTTGGGGGCGTGGGACTGGACATTGCGCAGGGGCGACCGTCATGGAGAGCACTAGTGTTTTAGTCTCTGTGAGGTCGCGCGTGGCCCCTTCTAGGAGCCGTTGCCTGATAATATCAGACCCAATCCCAGTCACAAAAGCGTCCCGCATAAGGAGATCTGAGTGCTCCTTAGTTGTAACATCCTGGCAGTCACAGTCCCAAACTAGTGGGATCAGGGCCCTCCAGAAGTCCTCGATTGATTCACCAGGTAGTTGAGTACGCATTGCGAAGTGCGCGCCTGGCAAAGAGCGTGTTCGTCTTCTGTTCACAATTTTCTTTGAGTCGAGTCATAGCGTCAGCGTAATTGGGTGCATCCTGGATCGAGAAGACTTTGGAGCTGAGTCTGGAGTACAATATCTGGATCTTCTGAGCCTCTGGAACAGGGGTAGGCGCCGCATTGATATACGCTTCAAAACAAGCTAGCCAGTGCTGGAAGTCCTTTCTGGCATCGCTTGAGTGTGGATCCAGCTGCAGGCAATCTGGTTTAATATGGAGGTCCATCTTCTGAATCTGATACTAATAAATTGAGGCATGATCAATTTGACTGGAGACGAAGTTGAATCCAAACTGAGGCTTTATTAGTATCCGATGTGTGGACTCCCACAGCAGCTGGCGAAATTGCTGCGAGCTGGAGGCCATGCATATTTATACCCCGCCTCCTGGGCAGAGCTAGCATGCAGGGGCCAAAGGTGAACCTGTAGTGCAGGTTCTATCGTACATCCTCTAATATCAGAACACAGTGGTTTACCACACACACCCATCATCAGCTTGTGCGAATCCAAGTCGGGGATTTTCCCCAGCAGCCTTTTGATGAAATCTACATCATAGATATAAATACAGATATAAAATTTACAGTGCAGAAGGAGGCCATTTGGCCCATCGAGTCCCAGTTTGGAGCGTAAACATTCACTAGGACCACCATCACCCCTCAAGCTTACCCCGGACCATGAGAAATCTACCACCCCCATCCGCAACTGTGCTGTCCGCCTCAAATTGAACCCGTTTGTTAATCATGATCACGACCCCTCTGGTCTTAGCGTCAAGCCCCGAATGGAAGACGTGGCTAACCCAGCCCTTCCGTAATCTAATCTGGTCCACCACTCTCAAATGTGTCTCCTGCAGCAACATTACATCCGCCTTCAGAGCCCGTAAGTGCGCGAACACACGTGTCCTATTGACCGGCCCGTTTAAC